>NC_086326.1:74676386-75342220 GCF_036172605.1 Pelobates fuscus | reverse complement strand
TGTGTATCAGGGATCATTAGGATAGGTGTCAATCCATATCTGCCAAGTGACCCTATGTAGGAGGAACAGTCCCTATTCTGCTCTGTGTCAGTGTGTATCAGGGATCATTAGGACAGGTGTCAATCCATATCTGCCAAGTGACCCTATGTAGGAGGAACAGTCCCTATTCTGCTCTGTGTCAGTGTGTATCAGGGATCATTAGGATAGGTGTCAATCCATATCTGCCAAGTGACCCTATGTAGGGGGAACAGTCTCTATTCTGCTCTGTGTCAGTGTGTATCAGGGATCATTAGGATAGGTGTCAATCCATATCTGCCAAGTGACCCTATGTAGGGGGAACAGTCCCTATTCTGCTCTGTGTCAGTGTGTATCAGAGGCTTTGAGGACAGGTGTCAATCCATATCTGCCAAGTGACCCTATGTAGGGGGAACAGTCTCTATTCTGCTCTGTGTCAGTGTGTATCAGGGGTTTTGAGGACAGGTGTCAATCCATATCTGCCAAGTGACCCTATGTAGGGGGAACAGTCCCTATTCTGCTCTGTGTCAGTGTGTATCAGAGGCTTTGAGGACAGGTGTCAATCCATATCTGCCAAGTGACCCTATGTAGGGGGGACAGTCCCTATTCTGCTCTGTGTCAGTGTGTATCAGAGGCTTTGAGGACAGGTGTCAATCCATATCTGCCAAGTGACCCTATGTAGGGGGAACAGTCCCTATTCTGCTCTGTGTCAGTGTGTATCAGGGGTTTTGAGGACAGGTGTCAATCCATATCTGCCAAGTGACCCTATGTAGGGGGAACAGTCCCTATTCTGCTCTGTGTCAGTGTGTATCAGGGGTTTTGAGGACAGGTGTCAATCCATATCTGCCAAGTGACCCTATGTAGGGGGAACAGTCTCTATTCTGCTCTGTGTCAGTGTGTATCAGGGCTGGGCTTTGAGGACAGGTGTCAATGTTAGGTGATTTCTGCCCTTTATGGATTAAAAGCAGACTCTGCATCAACTGTGCAATTTTCCATGGGAGTTTTGCCATGGATCCCCCTCCGGCATGCCACAGTCCAGGTGTTAGTCCCCTTGAAACAACTTTTCCATCACTTTTGTGGCCAGAAAGAGTCCCTGTTGTTTTTAAAATTCGCCTGCCCATTGAAGTCAATGGCGGTTCGCGCGGTTCGCCGGTTCGCGAACATTTGCGGAAGTTCGCGTTCGCCGTTCGCGAACCGAAAATTCCGGGTTCGCGACAACACTAGTCATAAGGTCTTTATGGATTTATGCTGGTTCATCCTTTATTGTAAGTCTGTTTTTTTATACATATTTTTTACATACATATGGTGTTTTAAGAGGGTAGGCTTTGTATGTTTTGTCCAATGCCGACAGCTGTAGTCGAAAGGCTGGCTAGATGGAAGTCTTCATAATTTGAAGACAATGAAAAAAAAAAGACAGAGAAGCTCGATCTGTCTGCCAACATATATAAGGGAGAAGTCTCTGGTTTAGACAAAACGTGTTGGGAATCAGAAACTTCTGTTTTTATTGGTTTTATTTGGTAATGTTTTTATTCATATTGTTGTACTTTCCTGTGAATTTCTGCATATTCTCTGACTGTGTATGTTCATATTTTAGCCCCTAAACTAGCTGCCTTGTTCCGGAAAGCTGTCATGGTTTCGGTCCGTCATCTGAGGATCGTTTTGTTCAAGAGGTTAGGATGTTAACCCAGGAGGCGTCTAACCATCCTCGTACCCGCCTATGAGCCGGCCCAGGTCGTCCCAGCCCAAGAGGTGCCGAACAGTAGTTGTGGCAGCAGTGTAATTTTCACTAGGCCCACCCAAAAGATGCATCAGGTGTTCCATTGCTTCAGCTCCTCCATTGCTCTCCACAGTATGGGTTGGAAGTTGTGCACATACAGGTCTGCTGGGTCTCTAGTTAGCCAAACCCCTAAATAGCACATTTCAGATTCACACCATCTGAATGGGAATTGGCATGCGAGATCTCGGTGCTGCTCTCAGTTAGTAGCCAGGTCTAGGAGTTCTGATTTGGTGTAATTAATGCGGAGATTGGAGATCGCGCCATATTCCTCAAATTCCTCCATAATGTTTCAAAGTTAGTTGGTCAGGTTTGTTATTACAAAAAACAGAACTTTATGTTGAGTCATCTCTACCTGATGCCACGGATGTTCGCATTGCTCCTTATTCTATTCAGGAATGGTTCTAGCATCAGCGCGAAGAGGAGTGGGGACAGGGGGCAGCCCTGGCGTGTTCCATTAGCTATTTGGAATGGTTCTGATAGCTCTTCGTTTATTCTCAGTCTTGCCAATGAGTTGGAGAATAGAGCCGAGATCCAAAACAGGAATTTCGAGCTTAGGCCTAAGGCACCAAACATGAGCTTCCAGTCTACCCTGTCAAATGCTTTTTTAGCGTCAGTGGATAGGAGTATTACCTGGGGGCCGCCATGACGGGCCAGTGCAACCAGGTTCAGTGCCCTGATGGTGTTGTCCCATACTTCTCTGCCTGGCATCAACCCGGTTTGATCCGACTTGATGATGGCCGGCAGCATTGTGGCCAAGATCTTGGAAAGGATTTTGAGATCCGTGTTTAGCAGCGAAAACGGTCGACAGCTCTGGCATAGGGTGGGATCTTTGCCTTCTTTAGCCAGGAGTATGATACTGGCTGATGTGAACTGTGGGGATGGTATGGCATCTTCCAGGATGGTGTTCAGTGCCTTCCGTAGCTTCGGGAGTAGTTCCGCGCAAAACGTCTTATGATACAGTAGGAGCAGGCCATCCGGTCCCGCCGATTTGCCCATCTGCAACGTTTTGACTGCATAAGGGGGGTTCTTCCATGGTGATAGACGTCTCCAGGGAATCCAGGTCTCTTTCCTCCAGGCATCTCATGTCTGCATCTAATACTTAGGAATTAAAGTTAGTTGGAACTCAATTGCAGATTAGAAATAAAGATGCATTGTCACTTTAACCCCTTAAGGACCAAACTTCTGGAATAAAAGGGAATCATGACGTGTCACACACGTCATGTGTCCTTAAGGGGTTAAGAAACATAAAATAGGTGTTTTATTGATTAGGTCTTGACAGATCAGAATAGCTTTCAGCAGCAATTCCATTTGTAATGATAACTCCAGAAAAAAATGCAGGCCTGTACCCTTAGCCGAAAAACACCCCCAAAGCATAATGTTTCCACCTCGATGTTTGACAGTGGGGATGGTGTTCTTGGGGTCATATGCAGCATTCATCCTCCTCCAAACATGACGAGTTGAGTTGATGCCAAAGAGCTCGATGTTGGTCGCTTCTGACCACAACACTTTCACCCAGTTCTCCTCTGAATAATTCAGATGTTAATTGGCAAACTTCAGACGGGCCTGTACATGTGCTTTCTGCAGCAGGGGGACAGGACAACTGCACTGCATAAAAGGAAGGTGGTAAGAGGGTAGGAGGGTTGTGAGAAGGTAGATGGGCTGTGAAAAGGTAGAGAGGCTGTGAGTAGGCAGGGTCTGTGAGAGTGTAGGGGAGCTGTGAGAGGGTGGGGGCTGTGAGGTGGATAGGAGGGCTCTAAGGTGGGTAGGAGGACTGTGAGTGGGTAGGGGGGTTGTAAGGTGTGTAGGGAGTCTGTAAGTTGGTAGGAGGGATGTATGGTGGGTAGGGGGCTGTTAATGGGGAGGAGGGCTGTGAGGTGGATAGGGGGTCTGTAAGTGGTTAGGGGGGCTGTATGGTGGGTAGGGGGACTGTGAGTGGATATGTGAGTGGATACAGGGTTGTAAGGTGGGTAGGGGGCTGTATGTTGGGTAGTGGGGCTGTAAGGTGGGTATGGGGACTGTGAGTGGGTAGGGGTTTGTAAATTGGATAAGGGGCTGTGAGTGGGTAGGAGGTTGTAAGGTGGGTAGGAGGTCTGTAAGTGGGTAGGGGCTGTATGGTGGGTAGGGGGGCTGTGAGTACCCAGGGTTGTGAGGTGGGTAGGGGGTCTGTAAGGGGGGCTGTATGGTGCGTACGGGGACTGTGAGTGGGTAGGGGGGCTGTGAGTCGGTAGGTGGACTGTGAGTGGTTAGGGGGTTGTAAGGTGGGTAGGGGGTCTGTAAGTGGATAGGGGTCTGTAAGTTGGTAGGGGGCTGTAAGGTGGGTAGGGGGCTGTAAGGTGGGTAGGGGCCGTGAAAAGGTACATACTCCTTAGTTTTTTGTAATTATTTCCTGGTGGTCTGGTGGGCAGCTTTCCCTGGTGGTCCGGTGAGCTGGTTCTCCGGTCTGCAACTCCACCAAGTGCAGAGCTACAGATCATGTGGTAAGTCTCGCTATCTCCGGTCAGAGCATTGCCATCTGGAGACAGGCGAGACACCTCCGTCTGCAGACTCGTCAGAGCTGCAGACAGGAGGCTGACTCTCCCCTGGCTGGTGGTGTGGAGGGACCTCGCACCCAGCGGCATAAAGGGCAAGCCACCAGGCCCCCTCCTATTCTCTGACCGAGGACCCAACATGTCACACTGGCCTAAGGCGATTTAGGAGGCCACAAGGTCCCAATCAGTGCGAGGCCTTAGGCAGTCACCTAAATCGCCTAATTAGAGAGCCTCTGTCCTGCAGGACTACTAACGGGAATAACGTTCCTGCTGTGGAAAAAAAAATGCCGTTCCCATGCGTTTCTGCAGGACTCGAGCCCTGGTATTACAGCTATGCTTCTCCATGTAAAGCACTTTAGTGTTTTGCTTTTCTACAGGGTCTTCTTGACTGCTGATAATTTTTACATGACTGACCATCTACCAGTCTGCCACCCTTGTCCCCGGGCTCACATCCAATTCTTATATTAATCTGTCTGTGTGTGTGCATGTGCATTGTGCAAAGTTTGCAATGCAGATATAAATTGCATAGCTATTAAGTCATAACCACTAGTAGCTAGTCAACCATTAGTCTTTCTTTAGAAGTAATACATACATTTTTTTGCTTCATTTTTCATCAATCCTGTCTATCTTAAGTCATTTAAAATAGAGATTAATGATTGTCTGAAATTAGTTGGTTAAATAAATTTTTAAACGACTGTTGACAAAAAAAATAAAAAAGAATTGACATATTACTAAGAGTGATTTTTTTTTTTCCCTCTTGGACAGAATGTTGTGCGTGTGTAAGCAGTGTCACAGATAAGCTTACATAATAATTAGTGTCTCAGGGCAAGGTACTTTCTGCAGAGGATTTCTGAATTTTCCAAAAGACATGCTTAGTCATCCAGTAAAAAAAACTACATATGAAAGGGGGTTACTTTGCCATGTTTTACTAGCTGGTAAATAGAAAAAAAAAACACCTCAATGTTAATAGTTAAAAAGATAATAAATCTTTTTATTCATGTATATATTAACAAATAGGCAAGTGACTGAGAAAACATGCATATGTATATGTACTTACTTCAGACTGATGTCTAAGAGAGACATATTATACTGTGATGGAGTTTGGTACTCAGTCTGCATATCTCCATAAATCTCTCTCTTTCCAGCAGGATACTTTCAGTAATTAAAGCAGCTTACCCAACATCAACTGAGATTTGATAAAGTGTGAAAACAGAGTGTACTTTATTCAAACAAGTCACCCATAAATAAACAGTGTTACATCTTCAGGGAATGATTAAAGGACCACTATAGTGCCAGGAAAACATACTAATTTTCCTGGCACTATAGTGCCCTGAGGGTGCCCCCATCCTCAGGGGGCCCCCTCCCGCCGGGCTCTGGGGAGAGGAAAGGGGTTAAAACTTACCTTTCTCCAGCGCCGGGCGGGGAGCTCTCCTCCTCCGATCCTCCTCCTCTCCTCCCATTCGGCTGAATGCGCACGCGCGGCAAGAGCTGCGCGCGCATTCAGCCGGTCTCATAGGAAAGCATTATCAATGCTTTCCTATGGACGCTTGCGTGCTCTCACTGTGATTTTCACAGTGAGAATCACGCAAGCGCCTCTAGCGGCTGTCAGTGAGACAGCCACTAGAGGATTTGAGGGCTGGATTAACCCATTTATAAACATAGCAGTTTCTCTGAAACTGCTATGTTTATAAAAAAAAATGGGTTAACCCTAGCTGGACCTGGCACCCAGACCACCTCATTAAGCTGAAGTGGTCTGGGTGCCTATAGTGGTCCTTTAACAGAACAAGCCAGTCCCCTCCCTTGTGACACCAAGTCTGAGCTGATATGAGTTAATTAGGTCAGTTCAGAGTCAATATTTTCCCTATGCTGTGGCCTCTCCCGACAGTGAAGCCAGAGAATCTGAGCCCCAAAAAGGATACTTCCCAACAGTGAAAATATCCCCTTTTTGATTCTTTAGCAGGTTTTTGGACTGAGTCCATTGTCTATGAGCACAAGGCTGGCCTCCAAGACCCTCCTCAAACCAAGGGAAAAGATTTCAGCTACCTCCTCTCCCTGGAACCCACTCTGCCCGCATTCTTCCCCTGGCTCTAGCTCCATTGTTGGGGAGAGAGGTTGTCTACCTTCTTTCCCTTGAACTCCATCTGCTGCTGGGGATTGATTCTGCACACTTTCTCTCTGACTATCAAAATGCCGCTGGGGAGGCTGCTGCCATCTGCATACTCTCGCTGAGTCTCACTCTGCCATTGGAAAGAATGGTCATCAGGGAGAGTTAAAAATACGTCAACTGGATATCAATATCCATACATTCCCTGAGGAAGTCAAAGTTCAGATGAAACTCAAGCAGAGTAAGTAGTATGGCACCAGTAATTGCATCAAGGGAAGCAAGTGGAAAAGCTGCCTGATTTCCTGTGTGATGACCAATAGTTTGTTGCATCAAATTCACTTTTGAATTTAAGCTGAATAGCAAAAGAAAAGGATTGAGATCCCATGAGGCCTTAGACAGGTTACCAGTTTGGGCCTCCTTCTTCTTTTTAATGGGGTCATGCAAAGTTACGGTTCTCTGAAATGCAATTCATTTGTTAGGGTACTTTTAAATGTGTAAGTGTATTTTATTTTTTTTATGGAAGAGATTTACATCTTTACAATATCACAATATCTGTACTTTATATTCCAATGTTTTCAAATCTCATAATAGCATTATGGGAAGTTTTGCTGAGATTTTTTACAGTGTAAATAATTGGTGATGTCCCACAAACCTGTAGCCCCATGTAGCTAGAGCGCAGCTAAGCGGAAAAAGGCCTTGACAGGGGTTAGGAGGCGGGCTTAGGAGGAAGTAAGCAAGGGTTGGAATTATGGGTAAGTAGGATTGGCTATTTAAATGAGCAGCCATTTTAGGTGAGTCATTCTAACTTTCTACCTGGTTGAGTTTGTGTTCACCTCGGTGTGCGCGGACTTGCTTGGTCGGATTTCTTTTGTCTCCTCTGCAGGGCCAATGGACGACGTGGAGCGTTTACTGGAGGGGATCAGGTCGGCAGCACGGCATCAGGGTGTGGACTGGCTACGGGCACAGCTAGGCCCTGGCGGAGGCGGCGGATCGGGACGGTGATGGCGGGAGACCGGTCAGGGCCCGGAGGCCCCCGAGGAGGCTAAGCCCGGACACGGGGCCCGGTGAAGTTGTCCCCGGAAGCAGTGGAGTTTCGGTTGCGACCGGCAGCAGGCCCGGGAGCCGCGTGGTCGAGGCCTTGCCTCCCCGCGTGCGGACGGAGCCTCGGATGAGCACTCGGCGGCAGAAGGATGTCGCGGACGGGGGCGCTGCTGCTTTCGGGTCGGAGGTGGCCGGGCGGCCCCCTGGTGGTGCGGGACCCACGGAGGGGAGGTCTGGGAGGGCTTCCCCCCCATCGGAGAGTGACGATGATGACGAGGCTGGATCCGGGAGACCGCATGGCCGGCCTGGGAGGCAACAGGCAAGTGCAGAGGGCTCTGGCCGGGGCCCTCTTGGCGGGAAGGTCGCTAGGGGGAGCTCTGCCACGGGGGGGGGGCGGGAGTAGGCCGGTGGAGGGCGCCCAGGCTACAGTCGTAAGGGGGGAGGGTCCTGGGGCCCCTAAGCGCAAATGCGGTTCGAAGGGAGTGAGTTCCAAGGGCGGGGGGGGTTCTCGGGATGCGGCCAGGTCAGAGAGCGGGTCCCCCGAAGGGGTGGTGGGTAGGTCTGGGCCAAGGGGGTCTGGTAAGCATGGGGGAGTAGGTAAGGGGGCAGTGGCGGTAGGTGCGGGAAAGAGGGTTCCGGAGGCAGTTAGGCAGAGGAATAGGGGAGGCCGGGGACTGGGTTCATCCGTAGTGGTTGGGCGGCGGGGGGGCCCGGGTTCTGGGAGTAGTAGCGGCAGTCCCTCACCTGTTAGATCTCTGGGGTCCCGGGATGCGCGGGGGAGGTCGGGTCGGCACTGCTCCCCCTCGGACAGCTCGGCAGGGGAAGGTGCGGCAGCCCCTAGGTATGGTCGGCAGGGGCGGCCTTCTGGTAGAGACGGGAGGAGTCGTAGCCCCAGGGGTTCCCGGGTGCCACGTGGTGGTAGAGGTCAGCGGGAGGCTTCGGTGCAGAGCAGGCGCTCCCGGGGTCGTGACGGGAGGGGTATTGATGTCCGTTACACCCTACCCAGGACTTCTTCTCCTTGTCCTAGATCTCGGAGCCGTTCTGCCTCCTCGCAGGCTGGTCACCGGGTGGGCTCCCCGGTCGGCGAGACAGCAGCGGAAGTTCCTCTTCCTGGACGTCGGGCGATCTGCACTGCAGCCCCCACCGTTCCGGTGTCGGGGGGCTTGGTCGGTGAGTCCAGTGGGTCACTACACTCTAGCGCTTTAGTTACCACACTTCAGGCACTACTCCACTCATTGGGGGCGGGGGGTGACACTAGCGGCATTGGTCAAGTGTGGGCTCCGGGTGCTGTGGCTACGGGCTCTCGGGTTGGGAATTCCACAGGGCCTGGTTCGGGCGGGGATGTGGTGGTGCCGCAGGATGTAGGGGAGACTGGGAGTGAACGGGCTGAGTTGACTGGGGGTATCCCCGACGCGGCTAGACAGCACGCGTATGTATCTTTTGCGGGCCCGCTGGGGGTTCATTTGAAACAGGACGTAAAAGATAAGATATGGAAGGGTGAGTTCTGTGAGATCTTCTCCCTCCTCCCATTGGAGGACTTTATAGACCTCAAGGAGGAGGATAAGAAGGACGAGAAGAAGGAGGAGGAGGAGAAGAGGAAGCGGTATCGCAAGATTCCGAAATCCTTTGGGAATTGGTTGAGGGCCTTTTGTGTGCTGGCTAACGTGCTCGGCGAGAAATCGCCGGGGTTATGCTCCTCTCTGTTTTGCTATTTGGATGGCATTTGGGAAGCGTACCGGACTTACGGGGGGTTGGCATGGTGGCGGTATGACGAGCAGTTTAGGCAGCGGCTGGCGGCTAACCCGGGTATGCGGTGGGACCAAATGGACCTGCCGCTCTGGATGAAGCTGATGATGGCGCAAAAGGCGCAGCCCTTTCAGAACTCGGCCGGCGCTAGGGGGCAGTCCGCCTCGTCGGCCACCTTACCAAAGGGCTTATGTTGGCTCTATAATGAGGGCCAATGCAAATGGGGGGCCACCTGTCGTTTCAAGCACGAGTGCTCCGGCTGCGGAGGCGCTCATGGGCTCAACCGCTGCTTCAAGAAGGGTAAGTCCGGTGGCGCCGGTGCTGCTGTCGCGGCCGGGGGAGGGGGTGCATCCGCTTCCCCTGGGCTTAACCCCAGTGAGGCTAAGCGCGATGGAGCCATGGCTAAGCCGCTACGATAACAGGGCGGATGCCGCTGTGCTCCTGGCGGGTTTTGCAACGGGGTTTTTTATTCCGTTTCAGGAGCGGGAGGGGGGATCGGGGAGGCTGCGCAACCTGAAGTCTGTGGCCGACTTCCCGGACGTGGTTAGGGAGAAGCTGAGCAAGGAAGTCGGGCTGGGCCGCATGGCGGGCCCGTTCGCAGTGCCTCCGCTGGAAGGCCTGCGGATTTCTCCACTTGGGGTGGTTCCCAAGAAGGAGCCGGGTAAATTTAGACTCATTCACCATCTCTCGTACCCGAAAGGGGAGTCGGTGAATGACGGTATTCATAAGGACTTGTGCTCGGTGTCATATGCATCTTTCGACCGGGCGGTCGATCTGGTCCGGCGGGCCGGGCGTGGGGCTCTGATGGCGAAGGTGGACATTGAGGCCGCGTTTCGGCTGCTGCCGGTCCACCGGGACTGTCATCACCTACTGGGGTGTTTCTTCGAAGGGGCCTACTTCGTGGTCTTGTGCCTGCCCATGGGTTGTTCCATTTCGTGCTCCTATTTTGAGAAATTTAGCACTTTTCTCGAATGGGTGGTACGGGTGGAAGCGGGGAATCGTTCTATTGTGCATTATCTGGATGATTTTCTGTGCGTGGGGCCGGCTGATTCCTTGGATTGCCTGCGCCTGCTGCGGACGGTTGAGTGGGTGGCGGGCCACTTCGGGGTTCCGCTGGCGGCGGATAAAACTGAAGGCCCGACCACGTGTCTGTGTTTCCTGGGTCTGGAGATTGATTCTGGGTTGGGCGAATGTCGGCTGCCCCGGGATAAGCTGGACAGGCTTCGAGGGGCGGTGGCTGCTGTGGCCGGGGCACGCAAGGTTACTCTGCGGCAGCTCCAGTCTTTGATTGGGCTGCTCAATTTTGCGTGTCGGGTCATTCCGATGGGAAGGGTCTTCAGCCGCAGCTTGTCGGCCGCTACTGCGGGGGTTCGGTCCCCGCACCATTTCATCCGGGTGTCGGCGGCCATGAAAGCGGACTTGGGCATTTGGGATGCCTTCTTGCGGGACTTTAATGGGACAGTGTTGTTCCGGCAGGAGGGCCAGTCGTCGGCCGAGCTTGAGCTTTTCACGGATGCATCGGGCAGCGTGGGCTTTGGGGCATATTTTGGTGGCTGCTGGTGTGCGGAGAGGTGGCCGGACTCTTGGGGTTCGAGCCCTCTTATGCGCAACTTGGCTTTCCTTGAGTTGTTCCCGTTGGTCGTTGCGATGGCACTGTGGGGCGACAGGCTGCGCGATCGGAAAGTGGTCTTTTTCTCGGATAACATGGCAGTGGTTCACGCGGTGAATCGTCAGTCTGCGGCCTCAAGGCCGGTGGTTAGGCTGCTTAGGCGACTGGTATTGCTGTGTATGTCTCGGAATGTTGTTTTTCGCGCGTGGCATGTTCCCGGTTATTTGAATTAGGTGGCTGATGCTCTGTCTCGTTTTCAGTGGTCCCGATTCTGGCTGGTGGCGCCGGGGGCATCGAAGGAAGGGCAGGCTTGCCCGGACGAGATTTGGCAGCTGGGAGCATCCTGCTTGGAGGACTTGTGAAGGCTTCCCTGGCGCCGGCCACTTGGGCCTCGTACAGTAAGGTTTGGGGCTTGTGGGAGCGGTCGCTGGACGGGTTGGCCATGGACAACGGGGTTGCCCTGCGGGATGCTTTCCTGTGGTACACCTGTCAGTTGCTGGCAAAAGGGGCGTCGCCTACCATGGTAGACAGGTCCATGGCGGCGATGGCATTTTGGTTTAGGTGGCATGGGAAGGAGGACTTTACCAAGACCTTCGTTATCAGGCAGGCCCTGAAGGGTTATCGCAAGGGACGCAGGTCGCCGGATACCAGGCGCCCGGTGTCGGTTCGACTACTGGGGGATTTGGTGGGTTTATTGCCTGAAATCTGTTTCGATGGGTTCGAGGCTTCGCTGTTCAAGGTGGCGTTTATTTTGGCGTTTTTTGGGGCATTCCGAATTGGGGAATTGGTGAGCGCTAATAAGATGGTGCAGGGGGGCCTGCAATTTTCGGGGGTTCGTGTCTTGGATAGGAAGGTGGTGGTGCACCTTGGCAGATCCAAGACGGACGTCCGCGGCGTGGGCCGGGACGTGGCACTGGGGGCCTTGCCGGGCTCGGCTTTGTGCCCGTTGGCTGCTACGGCAGAGTACCTGGCGCGGAGGCCAGCGATGGGGGGTTCCTTGTTGGTGCATGCCGACGGATCGTCCCTCTCTCGGTTTCAGTTCACGAAAGTTTTTCGGTTGGGCTTGGGCCAGTTAGGGCTTCGTGCTGAACGATTTGGAACGCACTCGTTTCGTATTGGGGCGGCCACGGAGGCGGCTCGTTTGGGATTGGGGGACGAGGTGGTGAAGCGGATAGGGAGGTGGGAATCGGTAAGATTCCGTTCCTATGTCCGGTTGGGTCTGTTGGAGTAATGGAATTGGGGACCGTTTTATGCAACAACAAAAAAAATAAAAAATGGGAATAATAGACTTGTGACTGGCTGTACTGAAATGGTTCACTGTGTTGTTTGGGCTGGGGTGGGGGTCTCTGTTGGACTTCCCTCATCATTTGTTTTTTCCCCCCCAGGGCGTGAGGCATGGATCGTGGGCCATTCGTTTGTCTTCTGGGCCGAGAGGAGGGCCGCAGCTCGAGCGCAAGGCCAGCAGCTGGGTTTTCCGAGCGGCCAGTTGGCAGTTCGCTGGTTTGGGTATCTGGGTTTTTGCTGGGGGGATGTTTGTGGTAAACTGTTTGGGATGCTGGCGGCGGGATGCACGCCAGACTTACTGGTCCTACATATTGGGGGTAATGACCTGGGCCTTACGCCGCAACGCCGGCTGGTGAAGTGGATGAAGCAGGACATCAATAAGTTGAGGGGCCTGCTTCCGGGGGTCATGTTGGTTTGGTCGGAGATTGTCCCGAGGCGCCGGTGGCGGCACGCTCGGGATCCGGTGGCTATGGATAGGTGCAGAAAGAAAGTGAATAGCTTGATGGCAAGCTTTGTGCGGAAGGTAGGGGGTGTGGTGGTAAGGCACCTTGAGCTGGAGGAAGGGTTGCCAGGATACTACCGCTCGGATGGTGTTCACCTCTCGGAGGTGGGTTTGGACCTGCTCAACTTGGGTTGGCAGGATGGTATACGGATGGCTCTGTTTCTTCGGGGTGGCGGAGCTCAGACAGCTTAAGGGGTCAAGGTCTGAGCTTGTGGCGGGACGGGGAGCTGAAGGAGAGGAAATAGGCTCCCCTGGATGAACGTGAGGTGGAATAAACAGATTGTGGTCATCGGTGGTTGAGAGGTTTCGAGTCCTGGAGGTGGCTCAGAACCTGGTGGGGCAGGGGTGTCCGGGTATACCCCTGCCGTGGTTAATGGATGGTTGGCACTTTGGAATGTTGGTGTATGTTATAAATATGTTATAAATATGTATATGTGTTATTATATGGGGGTCATTGCCTTTTGTATGGTAGCCGAAGGAACAGGATGCGAGGGGGCGGAGTATGGGGGGCAATGACCCATGTTTATATGTTAATTTATTATTGTTATTATTATTATTATTAATTATTGGTTAATAAAGCTGTGGACAAATTTCCCCATATTACTTAGTGTCTGTGTGTTATTGGGTTAGGATATGGGGGTGGTTTGTCCTGGATTCCGACTGCCCAAATGGCGACTATACACCTGTCATGCACTTTCTTGTCAAGTTTATCATTATTTATGAATGCAGTGGATTGTGATTTGATTGCAGAGCTGCAATATGACAAAATATTTGTAATTTCTTTCTTTCTTTATTTCATAATTTTATTGGGGAGGGGATAATTTAATTTGTTTTTATTAAAATGAAAGCCAGTCTGTGAGTTATGACAGTAAACATCAAGGCTATTTCAAAATGTTAATAATTTCCTCACTACTAATTAGCAAATCCATGTGATTATAATTAAAGATCTGCTAACCATCATGTCAGTATCACAAGTAATGTTCTGTGTCAGCTGAGAGGGTTATTCACGCAGTGAGAATTCTAAGTTAATTCAAAGTGAATATCAAATTTAATGCCAAAGTATACAAACAAAGTAAAAATTACTTTATTGTGGCCTTAAATTTAAAATTAATTTTGAATTCCCACTTTAGTGAATAACCCTTTGAGTATCTTTCGAATATTTACTAAAAATGGGAATGGATTTTAAGGACTACCTGTATTCAAGAAAGTTTTGGGGTTTTGTTTTTGTGCAATTGATAATATGGTCTGAAAACCAGTCTAGTTCACTTACTTCCTTATGACATATGTTCAAAGTTTATCTCCAGTCAACAATGTAGTCATCATGGGACACTTCTGTACTTGTGCCTGACTATAATTTATTTAACTGATTGTTTAATTGACGTAATCCCTCCATGCTACCTTCAGAATAAATTTGAAACCGTGCAGATTATTTATTACCATGTGCAGGGTCCATCAAACTAAAACAAAGATCTTGGCAGGATGGTGGGTTATTTTCTAGAGTTGGCATAAATCATAATGAGATAAGTATATAAAGTTTTAGAATGAGATAATGCCCGGGCTCTGAAAATAAAATAATTGAGAGTAAAGAAAAGCATCATAGTCGTTTTTATTTATGTGCATCACAATACTATAATGTTTTAACTTTTATAAAATGTTGCAATGAATCATACCTCTTTAAATTTAGTATGCCATGTTTTTTTTGTACTAAACAGGCATTTAGAATATAGGTTTTTCAGAATATTAGTGTCTTAGAGACAAGACAAAACAACTGTATTGTTGATAAGAGGAATACATGACACTATGCAAATCATTTATATTATATGGAACTTCCTTGTAGAGAGTTACTGTACTTTTAAAAACAAGTAAAACGTGACATACTTAAAATAGAGTTCAAATACTTCCTTTGTGAGGCCAAATACTTATTTGTAAATAAGCATAGTGATAATTGGTGGTTAAAGTAATTCATTTTTAAATTAGTGTACACATCGGTCTGCAAATTTAGATAATCAGGATTACAGTCTAAGTATTAAATGATATGGCTATGAACAAGAAAAAAGTACATATACTGTGGCTAAGATGGACATTTTGGTTGTTCCTTCCCTCTGAAACTTCAGCATTATTATGGTAATTAGTGTTGTCGCGAACCCGAAATTTTCGGTTCGCGAACGGCGAACGCGAACTTCCGCAAATGTTCACGAACCGGCGAACCGCCATTGACTTCAATGGGCAGGCAAATTTTAAAAACAACAGGGACTCTTTCTGGCCACAATAGTGATGGAAAAGTTGTTTCAAGGGGACTAACACCTGGACTGTGGCATGCCAGAGGGGGATCCATGGCAAAACTCCCATGGAAAATTGCACAGTTGATGCAGAGTCTGCTTTTAATCCATAAAGGGCAGAAATCACCTAACATTGACACCTGTCCTCAAAGCCCAGCCCTGATACACACTGACACAGAGCAGAATAGAGACTGTTCCCCCTACATAGGGTCACTTGGCAGATATGGATTGACACCTGTCCTCAAAACCCTGATACACACTGACACAGAGCAGAATAGGGACTGTTCCCCCTACATAGGGTCACTTGGCAGATATGGATTGACACCTATCCTAATGATCCCTGATACACACTGACACAGAGCAGAATAGAGACTGTTCCCCCTACATAGGGTCACTTGGCAGATATGGATTGACACCTGTCCTCAAAACCCCTGATACACACTGACACAGAGCAGAATAGGGACTGTTCCCCCTACATAGGGTCACTTGGCAGATATGGATTGACACCTGTCCTCAAAACCCCTGATACACACTGACACAGAGCAGAATAGAGACTGTTCCCCCTACATAGGGTCACTTGGCAGATATGGATTGACACCTGTCCTCAAAAACCCTGATACACACTGACACAGAGCAGAATAGGGACTGTTCCCCGTACATAGGGTCACTTGGCAGATATGGATTGACACCTGTCCTCAAAACCCCTGATACACACTGACACAGAGCAGAATAGGGACTGTTCCCCCTACATAGGGTCACTTGGCAGATATGGATTGACACCTGTCCTCAAAACCCCTGATACACACTGACACAGAGCAGAATAGGGACTGTTCCCCCTACATAGGGTCACTTGGCAGATATGGATTGACACCTGTCCTCAAAACCCCTGATACACACTGACACAGAGCAGAATAGGGACTGTTACCCCTACATAGGGTCACTTGGCAGATATGGATTGACACCTGTCCTCAAAACCCCTGATACACACTGACACAGAGCAGAATAGGGACTGTTCCCCCTACATAGGGTCACTTGGCAGATATGGATTGACACCTATCCTAATGATCCCTGATACACACTGACACAGAGCAGAATAGAGACTGTTTCCCCTACATAGGGTCACTTGGCAGATATGGATTGACACCTGTCCTCAAAACCCCTGATACACACTGACACAGAGCAGAATAGAGACTGTTCACCGTCCACAGAGACCATGATACACACTGACACAGAGCAGGATAGAGACTGTTCACCGTCCACAGAGACCATGATACACACTGACACAGAGCAGAATAGAGACTGTTCCCTGTCCACAGACACCATGATACACACTGACACAGAGTGTCCGCGTGAAATAGGGCCGTGAGTAATGACGTCACGGGTAGCCTGCCCATAGTATCGCATAGGGTGGAAGAGCTGATAGGACATCTGAAACGTATTGGGATGGAGATGCTTAATTGTTCTCCAAAATGCTTGACACCACCCCATAGTGAATCTCTGCAAACTTTAATACCATCAGAGGAGGAAGAATGTGGCAGCCCACTGGGATTATTCGAACCATTTCAAATTGATGATTTTCCGGACCCTGGGGTTGACATTAGTCCAGATTTACATCTTGTGACCCATGAGGATGTTCCAGGCACTACTTGTGAAATAAAGACAGATAATAAAGTGAATGATCCTTCTCCTTGGGACTTGCACCCTGTTGTTGAAGGTGGAGTAGGCAATGGCAAGAGCATGCTGTGGGTAGTCAGTGCAAACACTCTCTTCCCAGTGAATAATGAGGAGACTAACTATGATGACGTTATTTGCGTTGAAAGTAATGATGCCAGAGATCTTTTGAAACCATATGGAAGGAACGAATTGGTTAAAAGAAAGGCAAGAGACCACCTGCATATAGACAAGAATACGCATAAGAGAAAGAAGAGAACAGGTGAAAAAGAGAAGCTGCAGACTGCCTATCTGCAAATAGTTGAGTTATGTCCTGAAGATGTCCGTGTTACCACAGTGCAGACTCTGTTTGATACACTACTGAGGATAGTCAGAGAAACCCCAGATCTTCACGTATTGGATGAGTCGGTGCGTGGAGTTGCAGAGAACGTAGAACAAGAAATATTTAAACTTTTCCTGTGTACTGACAGCAGATATACATAGGGTCACTTGGCAGATATGGATTGACACCTGTCCTCAAAGCCCCTGATACACACTGACACAGAGCAGAATAGGGACTGTTCCCCCTACATAGGGTCACTTGGAAGATATGGATTGACACCTGTCCTCAAAACCCCTGATACACACTGACACAGAGCAGAATAGAGACTGTTCCCTGTCCACAGAGACCATGATACACACTGACACAGAGCAGAATAGAGACTGTTCACCGTCCACAGAGACCATGATACACACTGACACAGAGCAGAATAGGGACTGTTCCCCCTACATAGGGTGACTTGGCAGATATGGATTGACACCTGTCCTCAAAACCCCTGATACACACTGGCACAGAGCAGAATAGGGACTGTTACCCCTACATAGGGTCACTTGGCAGATATGGATTGACAAATCCCTGACAAACAGCTACCACATGCAAGGAAGGCAGCAGGGGTGCAAATGACCCACTCCCGACGCGGGAAGGTAGTGACGACAAATAACAATACAGGACTCTTTAGAGGCCCTGTAATTGTAATCAGTCCACTTGAAATCCTTTAACTTTGATCAATTGGAGGGAAGTCTGGTGCGGAAGTCTAGGTTTTTTCACCTCCTCAAAAGGACGCATGAGCCTACAGGCATTGCGCATGAGCGTCCAGTAACGTGGCAAAAAAATTCCCAGCTCCCCAGAGGCTGTCCTAGCACCCCGGTCATACAAATATTCATTAACAGCTTTTTCTTGTTGGAGCAGGCGGTCGAACATTAGGAGTGTTGAATTCCAACGTGTAGGGCTGTCGCAAATCAAGCGCCTCACTGGCATGTTGTTTCGCCGCTGGATATCGGCAAAGTGAGCCATGGCCGTGTAGGAACGCCTGAAATGGCCACACACCTTCCTGGCCTGCTTCAGGAAGTCCTGTAAGCCTGTGTACTTATGCACAAAGCGTTGTACGATCAGATTACACACATGTGCCATGCACGGAACATGTGTCAACTTGCCCAACTTCAATGCCGCTATCAAATTTTTTCCGTTGTCACACACCACTTTGCCGATATCCAGTTGCTGCGGAGTCAGCCACTTTTCCACCTGTGCGTTCAGGGTGGACAGGAGTGCTTGTCCGGTGTGACTCTCTGCTTTCAAGCAAGTCAAACCCAAGACGGCGTGACACTGCCGTATCCGGGATGTGGAATAGTACCTGGGGAGCTGGGGGGGTGCCGTTGATGTGGAGCAAGAAGCAGCGGCACAAGAGGACTCAGCCGAGGAGGTTATGGAAGAGGATGGAGTAGGAGGAGTAGAGGAGGTGGCAGCAGGACTGCCTGCAATTCGTGGCGGTGTCACCAACTCCTCTGCAATGCCACGCATTCCTTGCTTGTCAGCCGTCAGCAGGTTTACCCAATGCGCAGTGTAGGTGATATACCTGCCCTGACCATGCTTTGCAGACCAGGTATCAGTGGTCAGATGGACCCTTGCCCCAACACTGTGTGCCAGACATGCCATGACTTCCTTTTGCACAATCGAGTACAAGTTGGGGATTGCCTTTTGTGAAAAGAAATTCCGGCCGGGTACCTTCCACTGCGGTGTCCCAATAGCTACAAATTTTTTGAACGCCTCAGACTCAACCAGATTGTATGGTAAAAGCTGGCGGGCTAATAGTTCGGACAAGCCAGCTGTCAGACGCTGGGCAAGGGGGTGACTTGGTGACATTGGCTTCTTACGCTCAAACATGTCCTTGACAGACACATGACTGTGGGCAGATGAGCGGGAACTGCTCAAGGCGGGAGACGGAGTGGCGGATGGTTGAGAGGGGGCAAGAAGGACAGCAGTGGTTGACGTGGCTGAAGATGCTGGACCAGGAGGAGGATGGCGGCTTAGAGTAGGCGTGCTGCTTGTACTCATGTGTTGATCCCATAGGCGTTTGTGATGTGAGATCATGTGCCTACGCAAAGCAGTTGTACCTAGGTGGGTGTTGGACCTCCCACGACTCAGTTTCCTTTGGCACAGGTTGCAAATGGCATCGCTGTTGTCAGAGGCAGACACACAAAAAAAATGCCACACTGCTGAGCTCTGCAATGACGGCATTCTGGTGGTGGACACAGCATGCGTTGATTGGCGTGCTGTCGGGCTGACCCCGGGTGCCGATGCATGCTGTCTGACTGTGCCACTAGGTCCTTGCGACGACCCCCCCCCTGCTTCCAACTCGTCTCCTCCTCCTCTCTGTCTCCCCATCTGAACTTTCGCCCTAATCTTGTTCTTGCCGAGCGGGCACCCACGTGACATCCATGGACGCATCGTCATCATCAACCGCTTCGCTTGTATCTGACAACTCGGAAAAGGAAGCAGCAGCGGGTACAACATCATCATCATCACACCGTACCTCCATGTGTTTAATGCTGCCTGCCTGAGACATATCCCTGTTATCTACATCCTCTAGCAATAATGGTTGCGCATCACTCATTTCTTCAAACGGGTGTGTGAATAACTCCTCTGACATACCAAGTAAAGCGGCTGTGGTGCTAGTTCTGGTGGTGGCGGCAGGCGGGTGAGTGCTATCTTGAGAGGTGCCTGAAGCTAAGCTGGAGGAGGATGGTGCGTCAAGGTTCCGAGCGGAGGCTGTACAAGATTGGGTGTTCTGTGTTAGCCAGTCAACTAAGTCCTCAGAACTTTTCAAGTTCAGGGTACGTGGCTTTTGAAAACTGGGCATTATTCTAGGGCAAAAGGGAATCACAGCACCACGACCACGACGGCCCCTGCGGGGTGGCCTGCCTCTGCCTGTCATTTTTTGGGGGATTAGTGGTACTATGCGTGCAAGCTACTATGAGACCAGATATGATTGTCAATGTGAACTGTAACAGTTCTGCAGAGCACACACTGTAGGCCTGAGACACCCGCTTGAAGACAAGTAACTGCTATTCAATCTATAACAGTGAAAAATAAATTTTGGTTTTAAAAGCACGCTATAGAGACACCAGATATGATTGGCAATGTGCACTGGAACAGTTCTGCAGAGCACACACTGTAGGCCTGAGACACCCGCTTGAAGAAAAGTAACTGCTATTCAATCTATAACAGTGAAAAATAAATTTTGGTTTTAAAAGCACACTATAGAGACACCAGATATGATTGGCAATGTGCACTGGAACAGTTCTGCAGAGCACACACTGTAGGCCTGAGACACCCGCTTGAAGACAAGTAACTG
Source organism: Pelobates fuscus (assembly GCF_036172605.1). Classification (NCBI taxonomy): domain Eukaryota; kingdom Metazoa; phylum Chordata; class Amphibia; order Anura; family Pelobatidae; genus Pelobates; species Pelobates fuscus. The sequence continues at coordinate 75,321,993 of NC_086326.1, read as the reverse complement.
CTATTCAATCTATAACAGTGAAAAACAAATTTTGGTTTTAAAAGCACGCTATAGAGACACCAGATATGAGTGGCAACTGTCAAAGTACGCTGGCAGGGTTGTGCAGGGCACACGCTGAAGGAAGGCCTGACAGAGCCGCTTGAAGGACACTGACTGTCTGCTATTAGCTTACACTGGAAACCTTTTTTCTTTGTAAAAGCACGCTAAAGAGACACCAGATATGATTGGCAACTGTCAAAGCACGCTGGCACAGGTCTGCAGAGCACACGCTGAAGTAGGCCTGACACCCAGATGCTTGCAGACAACTAACTGATCTTCTATTACAGTGAAAAAAAATGATTTCTTTAAAATCTAAAGCTTAAGCTATTGTTAAAACAGATATGAGTGGTGGCACTGACTGTGCAAATGGGCAAGGCATCCAACCTGACACAGAAGCTGACAGGCAGGCAACTGCTCTTCTATTACAGTGAAAAAAATTATTTATTTTAAATCTAAAGCTTAACCAATTGTTAAAAAAGATATGAGTGGTGGCACTGGGCTAGTGGGCACAGTATCCAATGTGAACCTCACACAGAAGCTGGCAGGCAGGGAACTGCTCTTCTATTACAGTGAAAAAAATTATTTATTTAAAATCTAAAGCTTAACCAATTGTTAAAACAGATATGAGTGGTGGCACTGACTGTGCAAATGGGCAAGGCATCCAACCTGACACAGAAGCTGGCAGGCAGGCAACTGCTCTTCTATTACAGTGAAAACACATTATTTATTTTAAATCTAAAGCTTAACCAATTGTTAAAACAGATATGAGTGGTGGCACTGGGCAAGTGGGCACAGTATTCAATGTGAACCTCACACAGAAGCTGGCAGGCAGGCAACTGCTCTTCTATTACAGTGAAAAAAATTATTTATTTTAAATCTAAAGCTTAACCAATCGTTAAAACAGATATGAGTGGTGGCACTGGACAAGTAGGCACAGTATCCAATGTGAACCTCACACAGAAGCTGGCAGGCAGGCACCTGCAATTACATTACACAGGAAAAAAAATAAAAAAAAGCAGCCTGATGTTATAGCCCTAAAAAGGGCTTTTTGGGGTGCTGTCCTTACAGCAGAGATCAGATGAGTCCTTCAGGATTGTAGTGGACACTGAATACCCTAGCCTAGCTATCAATTTCCCTATCTAATCAGCAGCAGCTAAACTTTCCCTCCTCTCACTAAGCATGCATCTTCCGAATGAATCGAAAATGGATGCTGGGAGGGAGGTTGGAGGGTGTGGAAGGGAGGGAGTGCTGCTGATTGGCTGGAATGTGTCTGCTGACCGAGAGGCACAGGGTCAAAGTTTGCCCAATGATGACGAATAGGGGGCGGATCGAACTGCGCATGTGTCCGCCCGCCGCGGCGAACGCGAACAAGCTAATTTCGCCGGGAACTGTCCGCCGGCGGAAAGTTCGGTACATCACTAACTAGTTACAAACAACTTTTTATTTTGTTTTTTATATTACCATGTAATGTATTGCAACGAAAATGAGAACTCTGAGCATGGGCAAAAGCTTAGAGAAACTCAGTAGCTTACTCTTCGGTTTATCCCCGCTCTGTTCTCAAAAATGTTTTTGCTCACTTGTGTCATTACAAAGAGAACTTATACCATGTGAATATCCAACTGATCCCAACCATAAGGGCAGTTAAAATGCCAGAACGTACTCTCTGCACAAGAGATACAGCAAACACAGACAATCGTAGTGATGTGCATGCGCAAAAAAATCGTTTCGGGTCGAAAATTTGGGTAAGTAAAAAAATGTGGCACTTCCGCAATTCGGTTCGGCACTTCCACAATTCGGGACTTCCGCAATTGAGGACTTTGAAATTCAGAAAATCTGTAGGGACCCCTACCCCTACCGCTAACCCTGACCTTAAAGGACCACTATAGTGCCCTGAGGGTGCCCCCACCCTCAGGGACCCCCTCCCGCCGGGCTCTGGGATGAGGAAAGGGTTAAAACTTACCTTTCTCCAGCGCAGGGCGGGGAGCTCTCCTCTCCGCCTCCGATCCTCCCATTCGCCGGAATGCGCACGCGCGGCAAGAGCTGCGCGCGCATTCAGCCGGTCTCATAGGAAAGCATAATCAATGCTTTCCTATGGACGCTTGCGTGCTCTCACTGTGATTTTCACAGTGAGAATCACGCAAGCGCCTCTAGCGGCTGTCAATGAGACAGCCACTAGAGGATTTGGAGGCTGGATTAACCCATTTATAAAGATAGCATTTTCTCTGAAACTGCTATGTTTTTAAAAAAAATGGGTTAACCCTAGCTGGACCTGGCACCCAGACCACTTAATTACGCTCAAGTGGTCTGGGTGCCTAGACTGGTCCTTTAACCACTAGCACAGAATTTACATTCACCAGAATTACATTCGTAACAAAACAAATTGCACATGTCTAGACAATTGTTTCAGCCTTCTTTGTGCCACATTAGTGAGATGAAGCTGATACCCCTCCAGGCACAGTGGACACAGAGTCCACATCTGGTTTACCTTTTTAGCATAGGTATAGCCAAGTTAATGTATTGCAACAAAAACAGATTATGAGAACTCCGAGAATGGACAAAAGCTTAGAGAAACTCAGTAACGTCTCCTTTGATTAGTTTACAAAGGGAACCTATATAATTTGCATATGAGCCTGATCCCACCCATTAACTTTTGTGCATTCTCAAAGTTCTCACATTTTCTGTTTTTGTTATATTTGCATGTATATGTATGTGTGAATGTGCCTGGAATGTATATCTGTTTGTGTGTATAAGTGTGAGAAAATGTGTATGTCTGTGTCTTGGAACATATAATGTGTGCTATGTGTGTGGGAGAGCAGTTAGTGGTCTAGATTTGCGTGTTGTGTTTCTGACTGTGTGTGGGGAAGCTGTATCTATGTTTCAAGTCATCCCAAAAATTATATTCAAACAATAAAAAAAAAAAAACTGAGAGTCACATACATGAGTACCTGGAGTCCTAGATTTTGTCTACCTGCTAGAACTGCCTCAGTTTTTGTATATGAAGCATGTTTGAGGCTCCATGCCTGTAGTAAATTATCTTCTCAGAAATTATAAATTCCTTCCTGGGTTAGAGCCAGGGCCAGATTAAGAGCCCAGTGGGCCTGGTGCTGACAATTATGATGGGCCTAATTACAAAATCCTATTGACCAAAAACACTAAAACAGTCATACCTCCTAAGCGTCATGTATCTGATAGAGACAGTGCTGGAGGGAAACTCATAGAATGCAACTATGAGAAAACACATACCCTAATCTAATCTCATGCTTTCATCTTTCAAGTAAATCCAGAGCAGTGTCTAGTAAAGCAGGAAGTCTGTGGATGGGGTAAAAGAGTGGGCCACTGACACAAATTACATAACCAGAACTGCCGAAAGGGGCGAACATACACAAAAAGGGGGCATGTCTGTGTCCCCATGTCTCCCAGTCCCTTAGTGTCTGTGTCCCTATGTCTCTCAGTGTCCCCATGTCACTAGGACACTAGGGGACATTGAGAGACACTGGTAGACATGGGGAAACTGAGATACTAGGGAACACTGGGAGACCTAGGGACACAGACTCTTGGGGACACTGGGAGACATGGGGACACTGGGTGACTTTGAGACATGAGGGGACACTGGGAGACATGGGGCACTGATAAACTGTGATACATAGGGGACACTGATATATAGGGGACACTGGAGACTTGATAAAGACCTGGGTACAGGTCAAACATTGCGGTGTCCAATAAACCTCCTTAACCCCTTAAGGACCAAACATCTGGAATAAAAGGGAATCATGACATGTCACACATGTCATGTGTCCTTAAGGGTTTAAGCCTATCACAATGAGTGCCTGAGATTTTTCTTTTATACTAGGGGACACTGAGACACTAGGAGACATGGGGACACTGGGAGACATTGGGACACTGAGGCACTAGGAGACTAGGGGACTTTGGGAGACTTGGAAACACTGAGGCACTAGGGACAGTGGCACACTACGGACACTGAGAGACACCAGAGACACTGGGAGACATGGGGATACTGAGATACTAGGGACACTGGCTGGGAGACATGGGGACACTGGGAGTGCCCCATATCTCCCAAGTCTCAAAGTCACACAGTGTCCCCATGTCTCCCTGTGTCCCCCAGTGTCTCCATGTCTCTCAGTGTCCCCAAGTGTCTCAGTGTCCCCATGTTGCCCAGTGTCCCCATGTTGCCCAGTGTCCCCTAGTGTTTGTATCCCCATGTCTTCCAGTGTCCCTTAGAGTTTGTGTCCCCATGTCTCCCAGTGTCCTGATGTCACTCGGACACTAGTGGACACTTAGAGACATTGGGACCCTGAGACACTGGGAGAGACATGGGGACACTGAGAGACTAGGGCACTCTGAGAGACTAGGGACACAGACACTAGGGACACTGAGAGACACCAGGCACACTGGGAGACTTGGGGACACTGAGAGACAACAGGGAAACTGGGAGACAGGGGGACACTGAGACACTAGGGACACTGACTGGGAGACATGGGGACATTGAGAGACTAGGGGCCACTGGGAGACATGGGGCCACTGTGTCATTAGTGTCTCAGGGTCCCCATATTCCCCAGTTTCCCTATGTCTCCCAGTGTCCCAATGTCTCAGCGACCCCAAGTCTCTCACCGTCCCCATGTCTCGCAGGCTCGAAACTTCTGTCTGGACTCTGTGCAGAGCTGCTCCCCCGTGGATCAGTGAATAGAGACAGGCAGGAAGAGAGATGCTGTGACTTCTATGCTGTTGCTATGCCTGCCTCTCTCCACACAAACAGCGACCCCCTACTGGCCGGTGCTGGTATTGCAGAATAATCTCTATTTATACTGAGACAGACATTTGTATTGCCAGTATTACTGCAATACCGGCACTGGCTAGGCAGCCTAAAATACCTGAGAAATAGTTTTGAGAAATACCTGGTAACCATAAGAAATACATGAGAAATACCTGGCAACGCTAAGAGTAGTGTTTTTTTTTTTTTTTGTAATCAATGGGCCTATTTCATGGGCCTGGGCCTGGAGCGGCAGCTCCATCAGCCCCTATGTTAATCCGGTCCTGGCCTTAATTAAAGTCAACTGAGCTAAACAAAGCAGGAAGTAACAGGACAGATTCTCTGATTTACAATCAGGGAGGTATAAAAAGGTTAATTTATGAAAGTGCTTATTTTTATTAAAATCTGCACTTTTGTCAACTGAAAAAAGAGGACATACTCTTAACACATAAAGTATTTCAGTAAGCTAAAGTGCCGAAGCTTACAGAGTTTCCCTTTAAGTTATATCCAGAGCACTTCCAAAGCTCTGTGCATATGAATTTCCCTGTGTAGGGCTGTCCAAACAGGCTGTCACTCAGCCTGACCTGCTTTCAAACCAGGATGACATGCATCCAATTTGAACATCACCGGCACCCTACCATAGGACTGGCAATCCCCTGATACAATTTCATACCTCCCAGTGTTCAGAGATATGCATTATCTTTCCATAGTGACATATAAATTGTACATATCAAAAAGTAAAATCCTATATTAATTATATGTTATTATCTTTCTGTATTTTATAGAACAGCGGTTCCCAAACTGTGTGCCCCAGGGCACACAGTGGAGCCGTGGGCACACAGGGGAGCCACAAGTTTTTTTCAGAGATCTCCCTCTCTGGCCCGCTCGCAGTGTAATGCTGGCAGCCGGCAGGGGAGGGAGGGACAGAGGACCCGGGGTAGCTCTAAGCTGCCGCTCTGCCGGGTTCTCCTCTCGCGAGCTTGGAGCATTGCCATGGTTACCACGGCAACGCTCTGAATCTCGCTAGAGTGAACTCTAGCAGCTCATGAGGCTGCTAGAGTTCACTCTTACCACTGGGACCACCAGGGCTTCTCCACCTGACCACCAGGGATTACAGGAAATGTCCCCCCTCCCAGGCAAAGGTAAGCAGGGAAGGGGGATATAATTTTTATTTTTCATAAAAAAATGAATAATAAAGTATCTATTTATTAATTGGCCCTCCTACCCCCACAGATAACACACACATTGCCCCCACAGACCCCACACACACTGCCCCCCATGCTCCACACACACTGTCCCCTTACCCACACACACTGCCCCCCATACCCACACACTATCCCCCATATACACACACAGCCCCCCCATACACACACAATTACCCCATACACACAATTACCCCCTATAACCACACATTGCCCCCCATACACACACACTGCACCCCCCCCACACACACACTGTACCCCTCACACAATCTGCCCCCATACACACTGTACCCCTCACACACACACACTGTACCCCTCATGAACAAACTGCCACACATACACTCACACACACACAAACTACATCCTTTACAAGCACAATGCACCCTTGTACACACACTGCACCCCTCACACACACACTGCAACCCTCCTACGCACACTGCAACCCTCACACACACACACTCCACCACTCACACACATATTGCACCACACACACACACACACTACAGCCCCTATCCTGGCAGACCCACGTAAGTTGTCAAACTGTTCTTAAACAGTTGGACTACTTACCGTTGGAGGGCACCACTGGCACCATGACCACTAAAACATAATGTAGTGGTTATTGTGCCTGGATTGTTTCTTTAAATAATCTACCAGTGCCACTCCCAAGATTAGTGGGCCAGTATATGCTGCAGTGCTGTACATATGTGACAGAGTGTTGGGGATGGTGGTCAGGGGTGTATATCTTTTACGCATCCACTATCCTGACATGTGGGTAAACACATGCAGCCCCAGGGAAAATTACGTTGAAATGTAGGTTTTTAACCCCTTAAGGGCAGAGCTTCAGAAGCTTGTCTTTCACTTAATGACAATGGCATTTTTTGCATTTTTTGCATTTTTTGCATTTTTTGCTGTTTGCGTTCAACTGCAATGTGCATTTTACTAATTTATTGCACCGACGCATATTATATACCGTTTTTAAAGGACAGAAAGGGCTTTAATTTGATGTAACATATATATATATATACATAAATGCTTATTTATTATTAAAAAAAAATACAGAAAAATGCAAAAAGAAATGAAAAATTTAGATATTTTTTTTTACAGTTTTTGCAATAATAATGTGTGCACAATTAGTGCAGGTTAAGGAAAGTAATTAAACATAAATTCATTTAGTTGTTCTGATTTACAGAATATATAATGTGTCCGGGATTTTAATTTTTTTTTGGTAGTTACAGGTCACAAAGCACAAGGAGTAAAATAAACTTTTAATGTGGAGCGATTTTAGAATTTGGTATGTTTGTCTTGTAAGCTTAATAACCATAAAATAAAACAAAATTGCCACACAAAAGTATATATTTATATAAAGTAGACACCACAGGCTATTTACCTAAGGTTGTTTTGACACTTTCTACGTAGCCATTTCACCGCCAACCTCTGCTAAATATTGGAGTAAAATTTTATTTTTGGGGGGTTTTGGCACACAAACTTATAACAAAGAACTTATCATGTGTATTTTGTAAAGTTGTTGTGTGCTATTCCTGTACAAAGTTTTATTTTGTATTCAGTTACATCTTCTGAGTAAAATGACACCCCCATTGTATGTCTTTGGCACTATTTTGTGAAACTACAGTGCCATATAGGAGACCTGTCCTTTTCAGTATTCACAGTCGAATTTTGAGAGACGGATTTAATGAGCCTATGCTTCCATTTGGGGTATTATAGTAGTTTGACTGTTCAAAAAAAAACCCACAAAGGCCTACCATTTGTAAAAGTAGACACTCCAGGGTATCTCATAAGGTGCATATTGTGCCTTAACATGCCCCCATTATTTCACCAATATATGACAAAGTATGTGTTAAAAAATAATTTTGTGCATTTTTTACATAAGGATTGCATTTTTGCTGGGCATTTTGTATGTTTCATATGTGCCACTATGTTCAAACCCCGCAAATTATGCTCAGCTAAGTCTTCTGAGTAAAAGGACACCCCCATTGTATGTCTTTGGCACTATTTCGTGAAGCTACAGTGCCATACAGGAGACCTGCCCTTTTCAGTATTCACAGTAGAGTTTTGAGAGACGGATTTAATGAGCCTATGCTTCCATTTGGGGTATTATAGTAGTTTGACTGTTCAAAAAAAACCCCACAAAGGCCTACCATTTGTAAAAGTAGACACTCCAGGGTATCTCATAAGGTGCATATTGTGCCTTAACATGCCCCCATTATTTCACCAATATATGACAAAGTATGTGTTAAAAAATAATTTTGTGCATTTTTTACATAAGGATTGCATTTTTGCTGGGCATTTTGTATGTTTCATATGTGCCACTATGTTCAAACCCCGCAAATTATGCTCAGCTAAGTCTTCTGAGTAAAAGGACACCCCCATTGTATGTCTTTGGCACTATTTCGTGAAGCTACAGTGCCATACAGGAGACCTGCCCTTTTCAGTATTCACAGTAGAGTTTTGAGAGACGGATTTAATGAGCCCATGCTTCCGTTTGGGCTATTATAACAGTTTGACTTTTCAAAAAAAACCACAAAGGCCTACCATTTGTAAAAGTAGACACTCCAGGGTATCTCATAAGGTGCATATTGTGCCTTAACATGCCCCGATTTTCTCACCAATAAATGCCAAAGTATGTGGTAAAAAAGAATTGTGTGCGTTTTTTACATATGGATTGCATTTTTGCGGGGCATTTTGTATTTTTAACATGTGCCGCTAAGTTCAAACCCCCCAAATTATGTTCATCTAAGTCTTCTGAGTAAAAGGACACCCCCATTGTATGTCTTTGGCACTATTTCGGGAAGCTACAGTGCCACATAGGAGACCTGTCCTTTTCAGTACTCACAGTAGAATTTTGAGAGACGGATTTAATGAGCCTATGCTTCTGTTTGGGGTATTATAACAGTTTGACTGTTCAAAGAAAACCCACAAAGGCCTACCATTTGTAAAAGTAGACACTCCAGGGTATCTCATAAGGTGCATATTGTGCCTTAGCATGCCCCCATTTTTCCACCAATATATGCCAAAGTATGTGGTAAAAAATTATTTTGCCCATTTTTTTACATACGGATTGCATTTTTGCTGGGCATTTTGTATATTTCATATGTGCCACTAAGTTCAAAACCCCCAAATTATGCTCAGCTAAGTCTTCTAAGTAACAAGACACCCCCAATGAATGTCATTGGCACTATTTCGTGAAGCTACGGTGCCATATAGGAGACCAAGCCATATCAGTTTTTACCGAACTTTGAATTTTGACGCTGGGCCTATGTGCAATTTCCAAGCATCTTCGCAGGTTTTAAATTCAAACTACCCCACAAAGGCCTACCATTTCTTAAAGTAGACACCCCAGGGTATTTCAAAAGGCATATTTTGAACCTTAGCGTGGGATCATTTTTCCGCTAGCTTGTACCAGGTGTAGTGGTAATAAGCGTTGTTTCTGCCTTTTTGACACACAAAGTGAGTTTGCACAGTATATTTTGCAAACCTTATGTGTACTACCACTGTATAATACTTCATATGTTGCTCAGCTATGTCTGCTGAGTACAAAAATACCCCTGTATGTACCTTTGCCAGGTATATGCGGACATCGGAGGGGCACATTTGGGACACAGCCATTCCATTTTTTTCAAACTTTAAATTTTTATGCTGTGCCCATGTCCCATTTTAGAGTATTTTACCAGGCTATATAATCCAAATACCCCATAAAGCCATACCATTTTTTAAAGAAGACATCCCAGGCTATTTCAAAAGGCATATTTTGAACCTTAGCGTGGGATCATTTTTCCGCTAGCTTGTACCAGGTGTAGTGGTAATAAGCGTTTTTTCTGCCTTTTTGACACACAAAGTGAGTTTGCACAGTATATTTTGCAAACCTTATGTGTACTACCACTGTATAATACTTCATATGTTGCTCAGCTATGTGGTCTGAGTACAGCAATACCCCCGTATGTACCTTTGCCAGGTATATGTGGATGTTGAAGGGGCACATTTGAGACGCAGCCATTCAGTTTTTTTCTTTGAAGTTTTATGCTGTGTCCATGTTCCAATTTGGAGTAGTTTAGATGGTTGGTTATTGAAACTTCCCCACGGGGGGCGTGGCCAGCAGCCGAGAGTAATGGACGCATAAATCCTAGCTCTGGCCTCAGGGGTCTGCAATCTACATCCATCCACCGAACAAAAGCAAAATAAAAACGAACAAAACGAAGATGGCACAACAGAAAACCAAGAAGAATGCCAGCAAGGCGGAAAAAATTATTTTTTTTGGCAATAGAGCGACGGATCAAGACATATCGCGGGCTTCCATGCAAGAAAGCGACACAGGCCGTGAAGGCCCAAACACCTCGGTGACCACAGAACCGGACCCAAACTCGGACAGTATCACCAAAGGCTACCTACAAACAGTGCTAGATGCACTGTCTCAGAAATTAATCAGTACCTGACAACACTCAATGGACTCTCTGAGAAAAGATGTCCAAGAGCTGGGGAAACGCACGGCACATGTGGAGACTAAAATGGAAAGCTTCGCCTCAGCCCACAACGATCTAGCTTCCCATGTTGAACAGCTAGAAAAGAAAATAGCAGCAACGGAAATCAAACTCACTGACTAGAAGACTGACTTAGAAGCCCGCAGGAATAACTTGTGCTTACGAGGGGTACCTAAAACAATAACGATGGATAACCTGCAAGCTTACGCTAGAGGCCTATTCAAGGCCTACGCACCGGACATTCCCACAGAAATGCTGCTGATTGACAGGATCCACCGACTACAGTGACCACGCTTTCTGCCAGAGACAGCACCAAGGGATATTCTGCTCAGAGCTCATTATTATCATGTAAAAGAACATATCCTACGAGCCTGCCACAATAGAGCTACGCAGCCAGCGGAGTATCCCAGGGTTAAAATCTTTGCAGACATCTCACCATCCACGCTAAGCAGACGAAAATAATTCACTCTGGTTGCCGATCTAGTGAGGGCAAATGGACTGCGCTTCAGGTAGGGTTTCCCTACCAAAATGATTGTCACCAAAGATGGGGCCACACAAATTGTTAACACACCTGAGGAGGGCCTACGTAAACTCAATGCATGGGGACTCACAGACCGAAAGCCGGAACATGGGGCATCACCAGCGGAGCGCTTACTGCTGGAATGGAGCATCACCTCGCCGAGACGGAGAGATCATTAAGCCCGCAAGTATACAGCTTCACTCACACAACGATCGGTTCTTGTCGGCTCAAGACACTTTATCTATGCTATCTTTCCATAATTTACACTGCTTAACTAACATCTTCTGATTAACATGTGTAAACAGGATGGACTTCTTTACTATTTTAGTTTTATGGGTCTTACGGACTTGTTCTCAGGTTAATGAGGATGCTAGTGGGTGATGTACTCAGGTGATATATATAGAAGACACTACTAGCTTAAGAAAACGCCTATATGGGAACAGTACTTGATAAGGTTACAAATAGTCATGTCCATAAATCAGGAACTTCCAAAGATAATGCCAGATCGCCCAACGTTAGGGATTACATGGACAAACAATATGAACAACACAAAAAAAAAAAAAAAAAAACCCTGAGCGCAATGACCACCAATATAAGACCTAAAGAAGCAGACCTGCTGCCACTACTTGGAACACGAAAGTTCCTACCCCCGAGGTACCAACAACTGGTACCCTGCCTCGACCACAGAGGCTATGTACATATGTTTTTTCAATGTTTACCCCAGTTAACCCCAACCTAATTACCCCCCCAATGAAACTATGCAAAGACAAAGGAACATGGCAGGCAACACCACTTAAACAACCACTGACCACTTCTACCACAATGGGCTCAATAGAGCTACAAGCCAAGAAATTAAGATATGTAAGGGACCTCCACACACAAACAAGTACTCCAAAACAGAACCAGGTCCAGCAAACGCAAAACACGAAGGAAGATATGACAGTAGGTCGAACTCTACAGAGTTCCAGTAAGATACGCCACAAGGACATACTGCAATGTCACGCAAATCCCCTCACTTATCATGCCTGACATAAAATTACAAATTCATGATGTAAGAGGTCTTAATACCCCACATAAAAGGATATTACTCATGGAGAGGATGAAAAAAGAAAAAATCGACATAATGTGCATACAAGAAACACATTTTAAACATAAAAAAAGTACCAGAATTCGGCCTAAAGGACTTCCCGACACAATACCATGCTACACATTCATCTAAGTCAAGAGGAGTCTTGTTCCTCTTTCATAAATCCATCACCTTTGAACTACTGCAAATAAACAAAGACCCAAGAGGAAGATACATTATTCTATACTGTACTATCAATAAAGCCACATACACCCTGGTAGGTCTCTATAGCCCCAACACGAATCAAAGAAACGTTTTACTCAAAGTTCTTAATAAAATACCATCCCCCACAATGAACTTACAATATGACACACATACCCATAAACCGACCACTACAGAAATCCAAAGATTTTTGTCCAAAATAACACTACCTAGATTATTTCATGAACAACGAGACGCACTACGTAACCCGATCACCCTAACGGAATTACAACAAGTTATACAATCACTGCCGATAGGAAAATCACCAGGACCTGATGGTCTTACTGCAGTATACTACAAAGCCTTTAGCCACCTCATATTACCTCATTTGACGGACACACTCAATATGATAGTAACCACAGGCTCCATGCCACAAGACATGTTGATGGCGCATATAGCGACACTTCCAAAACCTGGCAAGCCATCAAATAAACCACATAATTTACGGCCCATATCATTACTAAATTTAGATGCCAAAATCCTAGCCAAAATATATGCCATACGATTATCAGCCTTGATACCCACAGTGATAAACTCAGATCAAGTGGGCTTTGTTAAAGGAAGACAAGGGACAGATGGAACGAGAAAACTTTACGATTTAATGTATACCAAAAGACGCCAGGGAGGACCCAGGGTATATCTGTCACTTGACGCTGAAAAAGCATTCGACAGGCTGCACTGGGACTACCTTAGTGAAGTACTGCACAAACTTGACTTCCCCACGCAATTTCTACAAGTAATCAGAGCACTATACTCAAAACCCACAGCGAGAGTCACAAATGGGGGTTTCACATCGCGACCGTTCAGTATAACTAATGGAACACGGCAAGGCTGTCCGCTGTCCCCATTATTATACATTTTAGCGTTGTAGCTGCTGTTGCAAGCGATTAGAGATAATACCCAAATCAAGGGCATTAACATCGGTAACACAGAGCACAAACTTACAGCATTCGCAGATGATGTCATGCTGACATTCTCCAACCCGCTAACATCTATCCCAGCTTTTAAAGAAACATTAAAAGAATTTAGTGAGTGCTCATATTATAAATTAAATGAAATGAAAACCCAAGCTATGGGGTTCAATATACCTGCAGCGGAAACCAAACGATTACAAGATATGAATGCCTTTGAGTGGAAACAGGATCACCTATCCTTCTTAGGCATCAGGTTTACAAAGTCAGAGCAAAGACTAATCAAGGCTAATTATACCTCCCTTCTCAAAGCAATTAAACAGCAGCTTTTGCAATGGACAAACAAATATATTTCATGGACAGGCAGAATAGCCGCGGTGAAAATGATGGTCCTCCCAAAACTCCAATATTTATTTAGAACCCTTCCTATAGGTCTGCCAGCAACATATATTAAAGAAGCACAACAAACACTCAATTCCTTCATGTGGGCAACAAAAAGGCCCAGAGTAGCCGCATACATAATGTACATGCCGCAGAAGAAAGGGGGAATGGGAATGCCAAACATAGATAGGTACTATAGAGCAGCATTGATCAGTCCCCTGGTAACGGCCTTTTACCTTCCGGCATACAAACCATCATGGGTACAAATAGAAGCCTTTTACACTGATGGTATTGAAATCACCACATTAGCAGGGATAGAGAAAAAATATAGAAAGACTTTCCCGCACATGTGTGCTACTACTTCACTTACTCTGAAAGAATGGGACAGATACATTAACATACTGAACCCGGAAGGGAACATCCTCCCAATAATGACACTCCCCTCCTTTGAACTGATAATACCAAATATCAATATCAGTAAGTGGGCGGACAAAGGCTTAACACACATATGCCAACTCCTGAACAATAGAGAACCTATCCCCTTCCATGAACTACGAAAGAGATACGAATTACCGACTACAGCAGAATTTGCACACAGACAGATCAGTTCATGGATCAAACGGCATAAAGAAATGACACATACACAAAAAAACAGGGGACACACGACAGAACTAGAAATAGTATGCAACAAGACACAAAAAACACTGGGTACCATGGCTAAAATCTATGAAAGTTATGGCCGCCACACAGAGACGCATCACATGGGTTTTATACAGAAATGGGAAAAAACGGGAATGGTTACGCAGCTTTACAGTTAACAAACAGTTCACGCTCTGCGCATCCCAGATAGAGATGACCAGGAAAATGCTTTACAGGTGGCACATGGTATCCACCAAGACTAAACACATAGACCCCACACAGTCAGGAGAATGCTGGCGCTGTGGATTTGCAACAGGCGATGTAATACACATATGGTGGAATTGTCCAAAAATAGCAACATTATGGGGAAAGGTGAGACGACTTATATATAACATAGATAGTATAGACATACCGCTCACCCCAGAAGTGTTCTTACTCCAGCACTTTCCTACAACCCTAGCCAAACACCACAAGTATCTTGCCTACCATATCATCCTGACAGTTATAACAGCCATAGCCAAATCGTGGCTTCAAAAAGAACCGCCGCTGTTAACGGCATGTATAGACCAAATAGAAGCAATCAAACTCTATGAAAGCAAGACAAGAGCGTACAGAGCCCCCAAAACATTACTCTTAACACATAAAGTATTTCAGTAAGCTAAAGTGCCGAAGCTTACAGAGTTTCCCTTTAAGTTATATCCAGAGCACTTCCAAAGCTCTGTGCATATGAATTTCCCTGTGTAGGGCTGTCCAAACAGGCTGTCACTCAGCCTGACCTGCTTTCAAACCAGGATGACATGCATCCAATTTGAACATCACCGGCACCCTACCATAGGACTGGCAATCCCCTGATACAATTTCATACCTCCCAGTGTTCAGAGATATGCATTATCTTTCCATAGTGACATATAAATTGTACATATCAAAAAGTAAAATCCTATATTAATTATATGTTATTATCTTTCTGTATTTTATAGAACAGCGGTTCCCAAACTGTGTGCCCCAGGGCACACAGTGGAGCCGTGGGCACACAGGGGAGCCACAAGTTTTTTTCAGAGATCTCCCTCTCTGGCCCGCTCGCAGTGTAATGCTGGCAGCCGGCAGGGGAGGGAGGGACAGAGGACCCGGGGTAGCTCTAAGCTGCCGCTCTGCCGGGTTCTCCTCTCGCGAGCTTGGAGCATTGCCATGGTTACCACGGCAACGCTCTGAATCTCGCTAGAGTGAACTCTAGCAGCTCATGAGGCTGCTAGAGTTCACTCTTACCACTGGGACCACCAGGGCTTCTCCACCTGACCACCAGGGATTACAGGAAATGTCCCCCCTCCCAGGCAAAGGTAAGCAGGGAAGGGGGATATAATTTTTATTTTTCATAAAAAAATGAATAATAAAGTATCTATTTATTAATTGGCCCTCCTACCCCCACAGATAACACACACATTGCCCCCACAGACCCCACACACACTGCCCCCCATGCTCCACACACACTGTCCCCTTACCCACACACACTGCCCCCCATACCCACACACTATCCCCCATATACACACACAGCCCCCCCATACACACACAATTACCCCATACACACAATTACCCCCTATAACCACACATTGCCCCCCATACACACACACTGCACCCCCCCCACACACACACTGTACCCCTCACACAATCTGCCCCCATACACACTGTACCCCTCACACACACACACTGTACCCCTCATGAACAAACTGCCACACATACACTCACACACACACAAACTACATCCTTTACAAGCACAATGCACCCTTGTACACACACTGCACCCCTCACACACACACTGCAACCCTCCTACGCACACTGCAACCCTCACACACACACACTCCACCACTCACACACATATTGCACCACACACACACACACACTACAGCCCCTATCCTGGCAGACCCACGTAAGTTGTCAAACTGTTCTTAAACAGTTGGACTACTTACCGTTGGAGGGCACCACTGGCACCATGACCACTAAAACATAATGTAGTGGTTATTGTGCCTGGATTGTTTCTTTAAATAATCTACCAGTGCCACTCCCAAGATTAGTGGGCCAGTATATGCTGCAGTGCTGTACATATGTGACAGAGTGTTGGGGATGGTGGTCAGGGGTGTATATCTTTTACGCATCCACTATCCTGACATGTGGGTAAACACATGCAGCCCCAGGGAAAATTACGTTGAAATGTAGGTTTTTAACCCCTTAAGGGCAGAGCTTCAGAAGCTTGTCTTTCACTTAATGACAATGGCATTTTTTGCATTTTTTGCATTTTTTGCATTTTTTGCTGTTTGCGTTCAACTGCAATGTGCATTTTACTAATTTATTGCACCGACGCATATTATATACCGTTTTTAAAGGACAGAAAGGGCTTTAATTTGATGTAACATATATATATATACATAAATGCTTATTTATTATTAAAAAAAAATACAGAAAAATGCAAAAAGAAATGAAAAATTTAGATATTTTTTTTTACAGTTTTTGCAATAATAATGTGTGCACAATTAGTGCAGGTTAAGGAAAGTAATTAAACATAAATTCATTTAGTTGTTCTGATTTACAGAATATATAATGTGTCCGGGATTTTAATTTTTTTTTGGTAGTTACAGGTCACAAAGCACAAGGAGTAAAATAAACTTTTAATGTGGAGCGATTTTAGAATTTGGTATGTTTGTCTTGTAAGCTTAATAACCATAAAATAAAACAAAATTGCCACACAAAAGTATATATTTATATAAAGTAGACACCACAGGCTATTTACCTAAGGTTGTTTTGACACTTTCTACGTAGCCATTTCACCGCCAACCTCTGCTAAATATTGGAGTAAAATTTTATTTTTGGGGGGTTTTGGCACACAAACTTATAACAAAGAACTTATCATGTGTATTTTGTAAAGTTGTTGTGTGCTATTCCTGTACAAAGTTTTATTTTGTATTCAGTTACATCTTCTGAGTAAAATGACACCCCCATTGTATGTCTTTGGCACTATTTTGTGAAACTACAGTGCCATATAGGAGACCTGTCCTTTTCAGTATTCACAGTCGAATTTTGAGAGACGGATTTAATGAGCCTATGCTTCCATTTGGGGTATTATAGTAGTTTGACTGTTCAAAAAAAAACCCACAAAGGCCTACCATTTGTAAAAGTAGACACTCCAGGGTATCTCATAAGGTGCATATTGTGCCTTAACATGCCCCCATTATTTCACCAATATATGACAAAGTATGTGTTAAAAAATAATTTTGTGCATTTTTTACATAAGGATTGCATTTTTGCTGGGCATTTTGTATGTTTCATATGTGCCACTATGTTCAAACCCCGCAAATTATGCTCAGCTAAGTCTTCTGAGTAAAAGGACACCCCCATTGTATGTCTTTGGCACTATTTCGTGAAGCTACAGTGCCATACAGGAGACCTGCCCTTTTCAGTATTCACAGTAGAGTTTTGAGAGACGGATTTAATGAGCCCATGCTTCCGTTTGGGCTATTATAACAGTTTGACTTTTCAAAAAAAACCACAAAGGCCTACCATTTGTAAAAGTAGACACTCCAGGGTATCTCATAAGGTGCATATTGTGCCTTAACATGCCCCGATTTTCTCACCAATAAATGCCAAAGTATGTGGTAAAAAAGAATTGTGTGCGTTTTTTACATATGGATTGCATTTTTGCGGGGCATTTTGTATTTTTAACATGTGCCGCTAAGTTCAAACCCCCCAAATTATGTTCATCTAAGTCTTCTGAGTAAAAGGACACCCCCATTGTATGTCTTTGGCACTATTTCGGGAAGCTACAGTGCCACATAGGAGACCTGTCCTTTTCAGTACTCACAGTAGAATTTTGAGAGACGGATTTAATGAGCCTATGCTTCTGTTTGGGGTATTATAACAGTTTGACTGTTCAAAGAAAACCCACAAAGGCCTACCATTTGTAAAAGTAGACACTCCAGGGTATCTCATAAGGTGCATATTGTGCCTTAGCATGCCCCCATTTTTCCACCAATATATGCCAAAGTATGTGGTAAAAAATTATTTTGCCCATTTTTTTACATACGGATTGCATTTTTGCTGGGCATTTTGTATATTTCATATGTGCCACTAAGTTCAAAACCCCCAAATTATGCTCAGCTAAGTCTTCTAAGTAACAAGACACCCCCAATGAATGTCATTGGCACTATTTCGTGAAGCTACGGTGCCATATAGGAGACCAAGCCATATCAGTTTTTACCGAACTTTGAATTTTGACGCTGGGCCTATGTGCAATTTCCAAGCATCTTCGCAGGTTTTAAATTCAAACTACCCCACAAAGGCCTACCATTTCTTAAAGTAGACACCCCAGGGTATTTCAAAAGGCATATTTTGAACCTTAGCGTGGGATCATTTTTCCGCTAGCTTGTACCAGGTGTAGTGGTAATAAGCGTTGTTTCTGCCTTTTTGACACACAAAGTGAGTTTGCACAGTATATTTTGCAAACCTTATGTGTACTACCACTGTATAATACTTCATATGTTGCTCAGCTATGTCTGCTGAGTACAAAAATACCCCTGTATGTACCTTTGCCAGGTATATGCGGACATCGGAGGGGCACATTTGGGACACAGCCATTCCATTTTTTTCAAACTTTAAATTTTTATGCTGTGCCCATGTCCCATTTTAGAGTATTTTACCAGGCTATATAATCCAAATACCCCATAAAGCCATACCATTTTTTAAAGAAGACATCCCAGGCTATTTCAAAAGGCATATTTTGAACCTTAGCGTGGGATCATTTTTCCGCTAGCTTGTACCAGGTGTAGTGGTAATAAGCGTTTTTTCTGCCTTTTTGACACACAAAGTGAGTTTGCACAGTATATTTTGCAAACCTTATGTGTACTACCACTGTATAATACTTCATATGTTGCTCAGCTATGTGGTCTGAGTACAGCAATACCCCCGTATGTACCTTTGCCAGGTATATGTGGATGTTGAAGGGGCACATTTGAGACGCAGCCATTCAGTTTTTTTCTTTGAAGTTTTATGCTGTGTCCATGTTCCAATTTGGAGTAGTTTAGATGGTTGGTTATTGAAACTTCCCCACGGGGGGCGTGGCCAGCAGCCGAGAGTAATGGACGCATAAATCCTAGCTCTGGCCTCAGGGGTCTGCAATCTACATCCATCCACCGAACAAAAGCAAAATAAAAACGAACAAAACGAAGATGGCACAACAGAAAACCAAGAAGAATGCCAGCAAGGCGGAAAAAATTATTTTTTTTGGCAATAGAGCGACGGATCAAGACATATCGCGGGCTTCCATGCAAGAAAGCGACACAGGCCGTGAAGGCCCAAACACCTCGGTGACCACAGAACCGGACCCAAACTCGGACAGTATCACCAAAGGCTACCTACAAACAGTGCTAGATGCACTGTCTCAGAAATTAATCAGTACCTGACAACACTCAATGGACTCTCTGAGAAAAGATGTCCAAGAGCTGGGGAAACGCACGGCACATGTGGAGACTAAAATGGAAAGCTTCGCCTCAGCCCACAACGATCTAGCTTCCCATGTTGAACAGCTAGAAAAGAAAATAGCAGCAACGGAAATCAAACTCACTGACTAGAAGACTGACTTAGAAGCCCGCAGGAATAACTTGTGCTTACGAGGGGTACCTAAAACAATAACGATGGATAACCTGCAAGCTTACGCTAGAGGCCTATTCAAGGCCTACGCACCGGACATTCCCACAGAAATGCTGCTGATTGACAGGATCCACCGACTACAGTGACCACGCTTTCTGCCAGAGACAGCACCAAGGGATATTCTGCTCAGAGCTCATTATTATCATGTAAAAGAACATATCCTACGAGCCTGCCACAATAGAGCTACGCAACCAGCGGAGTATCCCAGGGTTAAAATCTTTGCAGACATCTCACCATCCACGCTAAGCAGACGAAAATAATTCGCTCTGGTTGCCGATCTAGTGAGGGCAAATGGACTGCGCTTCAGGTAGGGTTTCCCTACCAAAATGATTGTCACCAAAGATGGGGCCACACAAATTGTTAACACACCTGAGGAGGGCCTACGTAAACTCAATGCATGGGGACTCACAGACCGAAAGCCGGAACATGGGGCATCACCAGCGGAGCGCTTACTGCTGGAATGGAGCATCACCTCGCCGAGACGGAGAGATCATTAAGCCCGCAAGTATACAGCTTCACTCACACAACGATCGGTTCTTGTCGGCTCAAGACACTTTATCTATGCTATCTTTCCATAATTTACACTGCTTAACTAACATCTTCTGATTAACATGTGTAAACAGGATGGACTTCTTTACTATTTTAGTTTTATGGGTCTTACGGACTTGTTCTCAGGTTAATGAGGATGCTAGTGGGTGATGTACTCAGGTGATATATATAGAAGACACTACTAGCTTAAGAAAACGCCTATATGGGAACAGTACTTGATAAGGTTACAAATAGTCATGTCCATAAATCAGGAACTTCCAAAGATAATGCCAGATCGCCCAACGTTAGGGATTACATGGACAAACAATATGAACAACACAAAAAAAACAAAAAAAAAACCCTGAGCGCAATGACCACCAATATAAGACCTAAAGAAGCAGACCTGCTGCCACTACTTGGAACACGAAAGTTCCTACCCCCGAGGTACCAACAACTGGTACCCTGCCTCGACCACAGAGGCTATGTACATATGTTTTTTCAATGTTTACCCCAGTTAACCCCAACCTAATTACCCCCCCAATGAAACTATGCAAAGACAAAGGAACATGGCAGGCAACACCACTTAAACAACCACTGACCACTTCTACCACAATGGGCTCAATAGAGCTACAAGCCAAGAAATTAAGATATGTAAGGGACCTCCACACACAAACAAGTACTCCAAAACAGAACCAGGTCCAGCAAACGCAAAACACGAAGGAAGATATGACAGTAGGTCGAACTCTACAGAGTTCCAGTAAGATACGCCACAAGGACATACTGCAATGTCACGCAAATCCCCTCACTTATCATGCCTGACATAAAATTACAAATTCATGATGTAAGAGGTCTTAATACCCCACATAAAAGGATATTACTCATGGAGAGGATGAAAAAAGAAAAAATCGACATAATGTGCATACAAGAAACACATTTTAAACATAAAAAAAGTACCAGAATTCGGCCTAAAGGACTTCCCGACACAATACCATGCTACACATTCATCTAAGTCAAGAGGAGTCTTGTTCCTCTTTCATAAATCCATCACCTTTGAACTACTGCAAATAAACAAAGACCCAAGAGGAAGATACATTATTCTATACTGTACTATCAATAAAGCCACATACACCCTGGTAGGTCTCTATAGCCCCAACACGAATCAAAGAAACGTTTTACTCAAAGTTCTTAATAAAATACCATCCCCACAATGAGCTTCATTAATCATATGTGGGGACCTAAACCATGTCCTGCATCCATTGGCCGACACATCCCTTAGCCCTAACACACCTAGAGCCCAATCCCTAAAAAAACAATGCAAAGCATTAGCCAAATTAGTGTTAGAACACAATCTATATGACGTATGGAGAACGCAACACCCCACGGACAAAGGATATACATATTACTCACAAGTGCACAAATCATATTCTAGGATAGACATGATACTAGTAGCTGACACCATTCTACAAAAGGTAAAAGCCAGCCAATTAGGAGATATGAAATGGTCGGACCATGCACCACTATCAATAACATTACAATCCGCCTTTGACCACAGGGGCAAAACCCCATGGAGATTGAATGATACCTTGTTACAAAACGAGGGAGTCTGCAAACAGATAGAAGCAGAACTAAGCGATTACTTTCAAAGTAACACGCTTCCAGAACTAAAACTTACAACTACATGGCAGGCACATAAGGCAGTAATAAGAGGAGTTTTTATAAGCAGAGCATCGTATATCAAAAAAATAAAAAATATCTAGAACTCTTGATGGCAAAACAACCAAAAAATGTAGCAAACAAACCCTACTTTAGAAGGAACACAAGAAATAGCCAGAATCACTAAGCTACTCAATGAATTACACATTGAAGACACAGCACAAGCACTTCAGAGACTAAAAATAAGAAACTACACCCAAGGGAATAAAGCTGGGTAAGCCCTGGCATCCCTACTGCGACAAAAGCAAGCTCAAGCTAAAATTCAGTACATCCACAAAAAAGAAGGAGGGAAAACATACAATCCACATGACATTCTTGAAGAAATGGCGAGCTTCTACACATCACTATACAACTTACAATATGACACACATACCCATAAACCGACCACTACAGAAATCCAAAGATTTTTGTCCAAAATAACACTACCTAGATTATCTCATGAACAACGAGACGCACTACGTAACCCGATCACCCTAACGGAATTACAACAAGTTATACAATCACTGCCGATAGGCAAATCACCAGGACCTGATGGTCTTACTGCAGTATACTACAAAGCCTTTAGCCACCTCATATTACCTCATTTGACGGACACACTCAATATGATAGTAACCACAGGCTCCATGCCACAAGACATGTTGATGGCGCATATAGCGACACTTCCAAAACCTGGCAAGCCATCAAATAAACCACATAATTTACGGCCCATATCATTACTAAATTTAGATGCCAAAATCCTAGCCAAAATATATGCCATACGATTATCAGCCTTGATACCCACAGTGATAAACTCAGATCAAGTGGGCTTTGTTAAAGGAAGACAAGGGACAGATGGAACGAGAAAACTTTACGATTTAATGTATACCAAAAGACGCCAGGGAGGACCCAGGGTATATCTGTCACTTGACGCTGAAAAAGCATTCGACAGGCTGCACTGGGACTACCTTAGTGAAGTACTGCACAAACTTGACTTCCCCACGCAATTTCTACAAGTAATCAGAGCACTATACTCAAAACCCACAGCGAGAGTCACAAATGGGGGTTTCACATCGCGACCGTTCAGTATAACTAATGGAACACGGCAAGGCTGTCCGCTGTCCCCATTATTATACATTTTAGCGTTGTAGCTGCTGTTGCAAGCGATTAGAGATAATACCCAAATCAAGGGCATTAACATCGGTAACACAGAGCACAAACTTACAGCATTCGCAGATGATGTCATGCTGACATTCTCCAACCCGCTAACATCTATCCCAGCTTTTAAAGAAACATTAAAAGAATTTAGTGAGTGCTCATATTATAAATTAAATGAAATGAAAACCCAAGCTATGGGGTTCAATATACCTGCAGCGGAAACCAAACGATTACAAGATATGAATGCCTTTGAGTGGAAACAGGATCACCTATCCTTCTTAGGCATCAGGTTTACAAAGTCAGAGCAAAGACTAATCAAGGCTAATTATACCTCCCTTCTCAAAGCAATTAAACAGCAGCTTTTGCAATGGACAAACAAATATATTTCATGGACAGGCAGAATAGCCGCGGTGAAAATGATGGTCCTCCCAAAACTCCAATATTTATTTAGAACCCTTCCTATAGGTCTGCCAGCAACATATATTAAAGAAGCACAACAAACACTCAATTCCTTCATGTGGGCAACAAAAAGGCCCAGAGTAGCCGCATACATAATGTACATGCCGCAGAAGAAAGGGGGAATGGGAATGCCAAACATAGATAGGTACTATAGAGCAGCATTGATCAGTCCCCTGGTAACGGCCTTTTACCTTCCGGCATACAAACCATCATGGGTACAAATAGAAGCCTTTTACACTGATGGTATTGAAATCACCACATTAGCAGGGATAGAGAAAAAATATAGAAAGACTTTCCCGCACATGTGTGCTACTACTTCACTTACTCTGAAAGAATGGGACAGATACATTAACATACTGAACCCGGAAGGGAACATCCTCCCAATAATGACACTCCCCTCCTTTGAACTGATAATACCAAATATCAATATCAGTAAGTGGGCGGACAAAGGCTTAACACACATATGCCAACTCCTGAACAATAGAGAACCTATCCCCTTCCATGAACTACGAAAGAGATACGAATTACCGACTACAGCAGAATTTGCACACAGACAGATCAGTTCATGGATCAAACGGCATAAAGAAATGACACATACACAAAAAAACAGGGGACACACGACAGAACTAGAAATAGTATGCAACAAGACACAAAAAACACTGGGTACCATGGCTAAAATCTATGAAAGTTATGGCCGCCACACAGAGACGCATCACATGGGTTTTATACAGAAATGGGAAAAAACGGGAATGGTTACGCAGCTTTACAGTTAACAAACAGTTCACGCTCTGCGCATCCCAGATAGAGATGACCAGGAAAATGCTTTACAGGTGGCACATGGTATCCACCAAGACTAAACACATAGACCCCACACAGTCAGGAGAATGCTGGCGCTGTGGATTTGCAACAGGCGATGTAATACACATATGGTGGAATTGTCCAAAAATAGCAACATTATGGGGAAAGGTGAGACGACTTATATATAACATAGATAGTATAGACATACCGCTCACCCCAGAAGTGTTCTTACTCCAGCACTTTCCTACAACCCTAGCCAAACACCACAAGTATCTTGCCTACCATATCATCCTGACAGTTATAACAGCCATAGCCAAATCGTGGCTTCAAAAAGAACCGCCGCTGTTAACGGCATGTATAGACCAAATAGAAGCAATCAAACTCTATGAAAGCAAGACAAGAGCGTACAGAGCCCCCAAAACATTACTCTTAACACATAAAGTATTTCAGTAAGCTAAAGTGCCGAAGCTTACAGAGTTTCCCTTTAAGTTATATCCAGAGCACTTCCAAAGCTCTGTGCATATGAATTTCCCTGTGTAGGGCTGTCCAAACAGGCTGTCACTCAGCCTGACCTGCTTTCAAACCAGGATGACATGCATCCAATTTGAACATCACCGGCACCCTACCATAGGACTGGCAATCCCCTGATACAATTTCATACCTCCCAGTGTTCAGAGATATGCATTATCTTTCCATAGTGACATATAAATTGTACATATCAAAAAGTAAAATCCTATATTAATTATATGTTATTATCTTTCTGTATTTTATAGAACAGCGGTTCCCAAACTGTGTGCCCCAGGGCACACAGTGGAGCCGTGGGCACACAGGGGAGCCACAAGTTTTTTTCAGAGATCTCCCTCTCTGGCCCGCTCGCAGTGTAATGCTGGCAGCCGGCAGGGGAGGGAGGGACAGAGGACCCGGGGTAGCTCTAAGCTGCCGCTCTGCCGGGTTCTCCTCTCGCGAGCTTGGAGCATTGCCATGGTTACCACGGCAACGCTCTGAATCTCGCTAGAGTGAACTCTAGCAGCTCATGAGGCTGCTAGAGTTCACTCTTACCACTGGGACCACCAGGGCTTCTCCACCTGACCACCAGGGATTACAGGAAATGTCCCCCCTCCCAGGCAAAGGTAAGCAGGGAAGGGGGATATAATTTTTATTTTTCATAAAAAAATGAATAATAAAGTATCTATTTATTAATTGGCCCTCCTACCCCCACAGATAACACACACATTGCCCCCACAGACCCCACACACACTGCCCCCCATGCTCCACACACACTGTCCCCTTACCCACACACACTGCCCCCCATACCCACACACTATCCCCCATATACACACACAGCCCCCCCATACACACACAATTACCCCATACACACAATTACCCCCTATAACCACACATTGCCCCCCATACACACACACTGCGCCCCCCCCCACACACACACTGTACCCCTCACACAATCTGCCCCCATACACACTGTACCCCTCACACACACACACTGTACCCCTCATGAACAAACTGCCACACATACACTCACACACACACAAACTACATCCTTTACAAGCACAATGCACCCTTGTACACACACTGCACCCCTCACACACACACTGCAACCCTCCTACGCACACTGCAACCCTCACACACACACACTCCACCACTCACACACATATTGCACCACACACACACACACACTACAGCCCCTATCCTGGCAGACCCACGTAAGTTGTCAAACTGTTCTTAAACAGTTGGACTACTTACCGTTGGAGGGCACCACTGGCACCATGACCACTAAAACATAATGTAGTGGTTATTGTGCCTGGATTGTTTCTTTAAATAATCTACCAGTGCCACTCCCAAGATTAGTGGGCCAGTATATGCTGCAGTGCTGTACATATGTGACAGAGTGTTGGGGATGGTGGTCAGGGGTGTATATCTTTTACGCATCCACTATCCTGACATGTGGGTAAACACATGCAGCCCCAGGGAAAATTACGTTGAAATGTAGGTTTTTAACCCCTTAAGGGCAGAGCTTCAGAAGCTTGTCTTTCACTTAATGACAATGGCATTTTTTGCATTTTTTGCATTTTTTGCATTTTTTGCTGTTTGCGTTCAACTGCAATGTGCATTTTACTAATTTATTGCACCGACGCATATTATATACCGTTTTTAAAGGACAGAAAGGGCTTTAATTTGATGTAACATATATATATATACATAAATGCTTATTTATTATTAAAAAAAAATACAGAAAAATGCAAAAAGAAATGAAAAATTTAGATATTTTTTTTTACAGTTTTTGCAATAATAATGTGTGCACAATTAGTGCAGGTTAAGGAAAGTAATTAAACATAAATTCATTTAGTTGTTCTGATTTACAGAATATATAATGTGTCCGGGATTTTAATTTTTTTTTGGTAGTTACAGGTCACAAAGCACAAGGAGTAAAATAAACTTTTAATGTGGAGCGATTTTAGAATTTGGTATGTTTGTCTTGTAAGCTTAATAACCATAAAATAAAACAAAATTGCCACACAAAAGTATATATTTATATAAAGTAGACACCACAGGCTATTTACCTAAGGTTGTTTTGACACTTTCTACGTAGCCATTTCACCGCCAACCTCTGCTAAATATTGGAGTAAAATTTTATTTTTGGGGGGTTTTGGCACACAAACTTATAACAAAGAACTTATCATGTGTATTTTGTAAAGTTGTTGTGTGCTATTCCTGTACAAAGTTTTATTTTGTATTCAGTTACATCTTCTGAGTAAAATGACACCCCCATTGTATGTCTTTGGCACTATTTTGTGAAACTACAGTGCCATATAGGAGACCTGTCCTTTTCAGTATTCACAGTCGAATTTTGAGAGACGGATTTAATGAGCCTATGCTTCCATTTGGGGTATTATAGTAGTTTGACTGTTCAAAAAAAACCCCACAAAGGCCTACCATTTGTAAAAGTAGACACTCCAGGGTATCTCATAAGGTGCATATTGTGCCTTAACATGCCCCGATTTTCTCACCAATAAATGCCAAAGTATGTGGTAAAAAAGAATTGTGTGCGTTTTTTACATATGGATTGCATTTTTGCGGGGCATTTTGTATTTTTAACATGTGCCGCTAAGTTCAAACCCCCCAAATTATGTTCATCTAAGTCTTCTGAGTAAAAGGACACCCCCATTGTATGTCTTTGGCACTATTTCGGGAAGCTACAGTGCCACATAGGAGACCTGTCCTTTTCAGTACTCACAGTAGAATTTTGAGAGACGGATTTAATGAGCCTATGCTTCTGTTTGGGGTATTATAACAGTTTGACTGTTCAAAGAAAACCCACAAAGGCCTACCATTTGTAAAAGTAGACACTCCAGGGTATCTCATAAGGTGCATATTGTGCCTTAGCATGCCCCCATTTTTCCACCAATATATGCCAAAGTATGTGGTAAAAAATTATTTTGCCCATTTTTTTACATACGGATTGCATTTTTGCTGGGCATTTTGTATATTTCATATGTGCCACTAAGTTCAAAACCCCCAAATTATGCTCAGCTAAGTCTTCTAAGTAACAAGACACCCCCAATGAATGTCATTGGCACTATTTCGTGAAGCTACGGTGCCATATAGGAGACCAAGCCATATCAGTTTTTACCGAACTTTGAATTTTGACGCTGGGCCTATGTGCAATTTCCAAGCATCTTCGCAGGTTTTAAATTCAAACTACCCCACAAAGGCCTACCATTTCTTAAAGTAGACACCCCAGGGTATTTCAAAAGGCATATTTTGAACCTTAGCGTGGGATCATTTTTCCGCTAGCTTGTACCAGGTGTAGTGGTAATAAGCGTTGTTTCTGCCTTTTTGACACACAAAGTGAGTTTGCACAGTATATTTTGCAAACCTTATGTGTACTACCACTGTATAATACTTCATATGTTGCTCAGCTATGTCTGCTGAGTACAAAAATACCCCTGTATGTACCTTTGCCAGGTATATGCGGACATCGGAGGGGCACATTTGGGACACAGCCATTCCATTTTTTTCAAACTTTAAATTTTTATGCTGTGCCCATGTCCCATTTTAGAGTATTTTACCAGGCTATATAATCCAAATACCCCATAAAGCCATACCATTTTTTAAAGAAGACATCCCAGGCTATTTCAAAAGGCATATTTTGAACCTTAGCGTGGGATCATTTTTCCGCTAGCTTGTACCAGGTGTAGTGGTAATAAGCGTTTTTTCTGCCTTTTTGACACACAAAGTGAGTTTGCACAGTATATTTTGCAAACCTTATGTGTACTACCACTGTATAATACTTCATATGTTGCTCAGCTATGTGGTCTGAGTACAGCAATACCCCCGTATGTACCTTTGCCAGGTATATGTGGATGTTGAAGGGGCACATTTGAGACGCAGCCATTCAGTTTTTTTCTTTGAAGTTTTATGCTGTGTCCATGTTCCAATTTGGAGTAGTTTAGATGGTTGGTTATTGAAACTTCCCCACGGGGGGCGTGGCCAGCAGCCGAGAGTAATGGACGCATAAATCCTAGCTCTGGCCTCAGGGGTCTGCAATCTACATCCATCCACCGAACAAAAGCAAAATAAAAACGAACAAAACGAAGATGGCACAACAGAAAACCAAGAAGAATGCCAGCAAGGCGGAAAAAATTATTTTTTTTGGCAATAGAGCGACGGATCAAGACATATCGCGGGCTTCCATGCAAGAAAGCGACACAGGCCGTGAAGGCCCAAACACCTCGGTGACCACAGAACCGGACCCAAACTCGGACAGTATCACCAAAGGCTACCTACAAACAGTGCTAGATGCACTGTCTCAGAAATTAATCAGTACCTGACAACACTCAATGGACTCTCTGAGAAAAGATGTCCAAGAGCTGGGGAAACGCACGGCACATGTGGAGACTAAAATGGAAAGCTTCGCCTCAGCCCACAACGATCTAGCTTCCCATGTTGAACAGCTAGAAAAGAAAATAGCAGCAACGGAAATCAAACTCACTGACTAGAAGACTGACTTAGAAGCCCGCAGGAATAACTTGTGCTTACGAGGGGTACCTAAAACAATAACGATGGATAACCTGCAAGCTTACGCTAGAGGCCTATTCAAGGCCTACGCACCGGACATTCCCACAGAAATGCTGCTGATTGACAGGATCCACCGACTACAGTGACCACGCTTTCTGCCAGAGACAGCACCAAGGGATATTCTGCTCAGAGCTCATTATTATCATGTAAAAGAACATATCCTACGAGCCTGCCACAATAGAGCTACGCAACCAGCGGAGTATCCCAGGGTTAAAATCTTTGCAGACATCTCACCATCCACGCTAAGCAGACGAAAATAATTCGCTCTGGTTGCCGATCTAGTGAGGGCAAATGGACTGCGCTTCAGGTAGGGTTTCCCTACCAAAATGATTGTCACCAAAGATGGGGCCACACAAATTGTTAACACACCTGAGGAGGGCCTACGTAAACTCAATGCATGGGGACTCACAGACCGAAAGCCGGAACATGGGGCATCACCAGCGGAGCGCTTACTGCTGGAATGGAGCATCACCTCGCCGAGACGGAGAGATCATTAAGCCCGCAAGTATACAGCTTCACTCACACAACGATCGGTTCTTGTCGGCTCAAGACACTTTATCTATGCTATCTTTCCATAATTTACACTGCTTAACTAACATCTTCTGATTAACATGTGTAAACAGGATGGACTTCTTTACTATTTTAGTTTTATGGGTCTTACGGACTTGTTCTCAGGTTAATGAGGATGCTAGTGGGTGATGTACTCAGGTGATATATATAGAAGACACTACTAGCTTAAGAAAACGCCTATATGGGAACAGTACTTGATAAGGTTACAAATAGTCATGTCCATAAATCAGGAACTTCCAAAGATAATGCCAGATCGCCCAACGTTAGGGATTACATGGACAAACAATATGAACAACACAAAAAAAACAAAAAAAAAACCCTGAGCGCAATGACCACCAATATAAGACCTAAAGAAGCAGACCTGCTGCCACTACTTGGAACACGAAAGTTCCTACCCCCGAGGTACCAACAACTGGTACCCTGCCTCGACCACAGAGGCTATGTACATATGTTTTTTCAATGTTTACCCCAGTTAACCCCAACCTAATTACCCCCCCAATGAAACTATGCAAAGACAAAGGAACATGGCAGGCAACACCACTTAAACAACCACTGACCACTTCTACCACAATGGGCTCAATAGAGCTACAAGCCAAGAAATTAAGATATGTAAGGGACCTCCACACACAAACAAGTACTCCAAAACAGAACCAGGTCCAGCAAACGCAAAACACGAAGGAAGATATGACAGTAGGTCGAACTCTACAGAGTTCCAGTAAGATACGCCACAAGGACATACTGCAATGTCACGCAAATCCCCTCACTTATCATGCCTGACATAAAATTACAAATTCATGATGTAAGAGGTCTTAATACCCCACATAAAAGGATATTACTCATGGAGAGGATGAAAAAAGAAAAAATCGACATAATGTGCATACAAGAAACACATTTTAAACATAAAAAAAGTACCAGAATTCGGCCTAAAGGACTTCCCGACACAATACCATGCTACACATTCATCTAAGTCAAGAGGAGTCTTGTTCCTCTTTCATAAATCCATCACCTTTGAACTACTGCAAATAAACAAAGACCCAAGAGGAAGATACATTATTCTATACTGTACTATCAATAAAGCCACATACACCCTGGTAGGTCTCTATAGCCCCAACACGAATCAAAGAAACGTTTTACTCAAAGTTCTTAATAAAATACCATCCCCACAATGAGCTTCATTAATCATATGTGGGGACCTAAACCATGTCCTGCATCCATTGGCCGACACATCCCTTAGCCCTAACACACCTAGAGCCCAATCCCTAAAAAAACAATGCAAAGCATTAGCCAAATTAGTGTTAGAACACAATCTATATGACGTATGGAGAACGCAACACCCCACGGACAAAGGATATACATATTACTCACAAGTGCACAAATCATATTCTAGGATAGACATGATACTAGTAGCTGACACCATTCTACAAAAGGTAAAAGCCAGCCAATTAGGAGATATGAAATGGTCGGACCATGCACCACTATCAATAACATTACAATCCGCCTTTGACCACAGGGGCAAAACCCCATGGAGATTGAATGATACCTTGTTACAAAACGAGGGAGTCTGCAAACAGATAGAAGCAGAACTAAGCGATTACTTTCAAAGTAACACGCTTCCAGAACTAAAACTTACAACTACATGGCAGGCACATAAGGCAGTAATAAGAGGAGTTTTTATAAGCAGAGCATCGTATATCAAAAAAATAAAAAATATCTAGAACTCTTGATGGCAAAACAACCAAAAAATGTAGCAAACAAACCCTACTTTAGAAGGAACACAAGAAATAGCCAGAATCACTAAGCTACTCAATGAATTACACATTGAAGACACAGCACAAGCACTTCAGAGACTAAAAATAAGAAACTACACCCAAGGGAATAAAGCTGGGTAAGCCCTGGCATCCCTACTGCGACAAAAGCAAGCTCAAGCTAAAATTCAGTACATCCACAAAAAAGAAGGAGGGAAAACATACAATCCACATGACATTCTTGAAGAAATGGCGAGCTTCTACACATCACTATACAACTTACAATATGACACACATACCCATAAACCGACCACTACAGAAATCCAAAGATTTTTGTCCAAAATAACACTACCTAGATTATCTCATGAACAACGAGACGCACTACGTAACCCGATCACCCTAACGGAATTACAACAAGTTATACAATCACTGCCGATAGGCAAATCACCAGGACCTGATGGTCTTACTGCAGTATACTACAAAGCCTTTAGCCACCTCATATTACCTCATTTGACGGACACACTCAATATGATAGTAACCACAGGCTCCATGCCACAAGACATGTTGATGGCGCATATAGCGACACTTCCAAAACCTGGCAAGCCATCAAATAAACCACATAATTTACGGCCCATATCATTACTAAATTTAGATGCCAAAATCCTAGCCAAAATATATGCCATACGATTATCAGCCTTGATACCCACAGTGATAAACTCAGATCAAGTGGGCTTTGTTAAAGGAAGACAAGGGACAGATGGAACGAGAAAACTTTACGATTTAATGTATACCAAAAGACGCCAGGGAGGACCCAGGGTATATCTGTCACTTGACGCTGAAAAAGCATTCGACAGGCTGCACTGGGACTACCTTAGTGAAGTACTGCACAAACTTGACTTCCCCACGCAATTTCTACAAGTAATCAGAGCACTATACTCAAAACCCACAGCGAGAGTCACAAATGGGGGTTTCACATCGCGACCGTTCAGTATAACTAATGGAACACGGCAAGGCTGTCCGCTGTCCCCATTATTATACATTTTAGCGTTGTAGCTGCTGTTGCAAGCGATTAGAGATAATACCCAAATCAAGGGCATTAACATCGGTAACACAGAGCACAAACTTACAGCATTCGCAGATGATGTCATGCTGACATTCTCCAACCCGCTAACATCTATCCCAGCTTTTAAAGAAACATTAAAAGAATTTAGTGAGTGCTCATATTATAAATTAAATGAAATGAAAACCCAAGCTATGGGGTTCAATATACCTGCAGCGGAAACCAAACGATTACAAGATATGAATGCCTTTGAGTGGAAACAGGATCACCTATCCTTCTTAGGCATCAGGTTTACAAAGTCAGAGCAAAGACTAATCAAGGCTAATTATACCTCCCTTCTCAAAGCAATTAAACAGCAGCTTTTGCAATGGACAAACAAATATATTTCATGGACAGGCAGAATAGCCGCGGTGAAAATGATGGTCCTCCCAAAACTCCAATATTTATTTAGAACCCTTCCTATAGGTCTGCCAGCAACATATATTAAAGAAGCACAACAAACACTCAATTCCTTCATGTGGGCAACAAAAAGGCCCAGAGTAGCCGCATACATAATGTACATGCCGCAGAAGAAAGGGGGAATGGGAATGCCAAACATAGATAGGTACTATAGAGCAGCATTGATCAGTCCCCTGGTAACGGCCTTTTACCTTCCGGCATACAAACCATCATGGGTACAAATAGAAGCCTTTTACACTGATGGTATTGAAATCACCACATTAGCAGGGATAGAGAAAAAATATAGAAAGACTTTCCCGCACATGTGTGCTACTACTTCACTTACTCTGAAAGAATGGGACAGATACATTAACATACTGAACCCGGAAGGGAACATCCTCCCAATAATGACACTCCCCTCCTTTGAACTGATAATACCAAATATCAATATCAGTAAGTGGGCGGACAAAGGCTTAACACACATATGCCAACTCCTGAACAATAGAGAACCTATCCCCTTCCATGAACTACGAAAGAGATACGAATTACCGACTACAGCAGAATTTGCACACAGACAGATCAGTTCATGGATCAAACGGCATAAAGAAATGACACATACACAAAAAAACAGGGGACACACGACAGAACTAGAAATAGTATGCAACAAGACACAAAAAACACTGGGTACCATGGCTAAAATCTATGAAAGTTATGGCCGCCACACAGAGACGCATCACATGGGTTTTATACAGAAATGGGAAAAAACGGGAATGGTTACGCAGCTTTACAGTTAACAAACAGTTCACGCTCTGCGCATCCCAGATAGAGATGACCAGGAAAATGCTTTACAGGTGGCACATGGTATCCACCAAGACTAAACACATAGACCCCACACAGTCAGGAGAATGCTGGCGCTGTGGATTTGCAACAGGCGATGTAATACACATATGGTGGAATTGTCCAAAAATAGCAACATTATGGGGAAAGGTGAGACGACTTATATATAACATAGATAGTATAGACATACCGCTCACCCCAGAAGTGTTCTTACTCCAGCACTTTCCTACAACCCTAGCCAAACACCACAAGTATCTTGCCTACCATATCATCCTGACAGTTATAACAGCCATAGCCAAATCGTGGCTTCAAAAAGAACCGCCGCTGTTAACGGCATGTATAGACCAAATAGAAGCAATCAAACTCTATGAAAGCAAGACAAGAGCGTACAGAGCCCCCAAAACATTACTCTTAACACATAAAGTATTTCAGTAAGCTAAAGTGCCGAAGCTTACAGAGTTTCCCTTTAAGTTATATCCAGAGCACTTCCAAAGCTCTGTGCATATGAATTTCCCTGTGTAGGGCTGTCCAAACAGGCTGTCACTCAGCCTGACCTGCTTTCAAACCAGGATGACATGCATCCAATTTGAACATCACCGGCACCCTACCATAGGACTGGCAATCCCCTGATACAATTTCATACCTCCCAGTGTTCAGAGATATGCATTATCTTTCCATAGTGACATATAAATTGTACATATCAAAAAGTAAAATCCTATATTAATTATATGTTATTATCTTTCTGTATTTTATAGAACAGCGGTTCCCAAACTGTGTGCCCCAGGGCACACAGTGGAGCCGTGGGCACACAGGGGAGCCACAAGTTTTTTTCAGAGATCTCCCTCTCTGGCCCGCTCGCAGTGTAATGCTGGCAGCCGGCAGGGGAGGGAGGGACAGAGGACCCGGGGTAGCTCTAAGCTGCCGCTCTGCCGGGTTCTCCTCTCGCGAGCTTGGAGCATTGCCATGGTTACCACGGCAACGCTCTGAATCTCGCTAGAGTGAACTCTAGCAGCTCATGAGGCTGCTAGAGTTCACTCTTACCACTGGGACCACCAGGGCTTCTCCACCTGACCACCAGGGATTACAGGAAATGTCCCCCCTCCCAGGCAAAGGTAAGCAGGGAAGGGGGATATAATTTTTATTTTTCATAAAAAAATGAATAATAAAGTATCTATTTATTAATTGGCCCTCCTACCCCCACAGATAACACACACATTGCCCCCACAGACCCCACACACACTGCCCCCCATGCTCCACACACACTGTCCCCTTACCCACACACACTGCCCCCCATACCCACACACTATCCCCCATATACACACACAGCCCCCCCATACACACACAATTACCCCATACACACAATTACCCCCTATAACCACACATTGCCCCCCATACACACACACTGCGCCCCCCCCCACACACACACTGTACCCCTCACACAATCTGCCCCCATACACACTGTACCCCTCACACACACACACTGTACCCCTCATGAACAAACTGCCACACATACACTCACACACACACAAACTACATCCTTTACAAGCACAATGCACCCTTGTACACACACTGCACCCCTCACACACACACTGCAACCCTCCTACGCACACTGCAACCCTCACACACACACACTCCACCACTCACACACATATTGCACCACACACACACACACACTACAGCCCCTATCCTGGCAGACCCACGTAAGTTGTCAAACTGTTCTTAAACAGTTGGACTACTTACCGTTGGAGGGCACCACTGGCACCATGACCACTAAAACATAATGTAGTGGTTATTGTGCCTGGATTGTTTCTTTAAATAATCTACCAGTGCCACTCCCAAGATTAGTGGGCCAGTATATGCTGCAGTGCTGTACATATGTGACAGAGTGTTGGGGATGGTGGTCAGGGGTGTATATCTTTTACGCATCCACTATCCTGACATGTGGGTAAACACATGCAGCCCCAGGGAAAATTACGTTGAAATGTAGGTTTTTAACCCCTTAAGGGCAGAGCTTCAGAAGCTTGTCTTTCACTTAATGACAATGGCATTTTTTGCATTTTTTGCATTTTTTGCATTTTTTGCTGTTTGCGTTCAACTGCAATGTGCATTTTACTAATTTATTGCACCGACGCATATTATATACCGTTTTTAAAGGACAGAAAGGGCTTTAATTTGATGTAACATATATATATATACATAAATGCTTATTTATTATTAAAAAAAAATACAGAAAAATGCAAAAAGAAATGAAAAATTTAGATATTTTTTTTTACAGTTTTTGCAATAATAATGTGTGCACAATTAGTGCAGGTTAAGGAAAGTAATTAAACATAAATTCATTTAGTTGTTCTGATTTACAGAATATATAATGTGTCCGGGATTTTAATTTTTTTTTGGTAGTTACAGGTCACAAAGCACAAGGAGTAAAATAAACTTTTAATGTGGAGCGATTTTAGAATTTGGTATGTTTGTCTTGTAAGCTTAATAACCATAAAATAAAACAAAATTGCCACACAAAAGTATATATTTATATAAAGTAGACACCACAGGCTATTTACCTAAGGTTGTTTTGACACTTTCTACGTAGCCATTTCACCGCCAACCTCTGCTAAATATTGGAGTAAAATTTTATTTTTGGGGGGTTTTGGCACACAAACTTATAACAAAGAACTTATCATGTGTATTTTGTAAAGTTGTTGTGTGCTATTCCTGTACAAAGTTTTATTTTGTATTCAGTTACATCTTCTGAGTAAAATGACACCCCCATTGTATGTCTTTGGCACTATTTTGTGAAACTACAGTGCCATATAGGAGACCTGTCCTTTTCAGTATTCACAGTCGAATTTTGAGAGACGGATTTAATGAGCCTATGCTTCCATTTGGGGTATTATAGTAGTTTGACTGTTCAAAAAAAACCCCACAAAGGCCTACCATTTGTAAAAGTAGACACTCCAGGGTATCTCATAAGGTGCATATTGTGCCTTAACATGCCCCCATTATTTCACCAATATATGACAAAGTATGTGTTAAAAAATAATTTTGTGCATTTTTTACATAAGGATTGCATTTTTGCTGGGCATTTTGTATGTTTTATATGTGCCACTATGTTCAAACCCCGCAAATTATGCTCAGCTAAGTCTTCTGAGTAAAAGGACACCCCCATTGTATGTCTTTGGCACTATTTCGTGAAGCTACAGTGCCATACAGGAGACCTGCCCTTTTCAGTATTCACAGTAGAGTTTTGAGAGACGGATTTAATGAGCCCATGCTTCCGTTTGGGCTATTATAACAGTTTGACTTTTCAAAAAAAACCACAAAGGCCTACCATTTGTAAAAGTAGACACTCCAGGGTATCTCATAAGGTGCATATTGTGCCTTAACATGCCCCGATTTTCTCACCAATAAATGCCAAAGTATGTGGTAAAAAAGAATTGTGTGCGTTTTTTACATATGGATTGCATTTTTGCGGGGCATTTTGTATTTTTAACATGTGCCGCTAAGTTCAAACCCCCCAAATTATGTTCATCTAAGTCTTCTGAGTAAAAGGACACCCCCATTGTATGTCTTTGGCACTATTTCGGGAAGCTACAGTGCCACATAGGAGACCTGTCCTTTTCAGTACTCACAGTAGAATTTTGAGAGACGGATTTAATGAGCCTATGCTTCTGTTTGGGGTATTATAACAGTTTGACTGTTCAAAGAAAACCCACAAAGGCCTACCATTTGTAAAAGTAGACACTCCAGGGTATCTCATAAGGTGCATATTGTGCCTTAGCATGCCCCCATTTTTCCACCAATATATGCCAAAGTATGTGGTAAAAAATTATTTTGCCCATTTTTTTACATACGGATTGCATTTTTGCTGGGCATTTTGTATATTTCATATGTGCCACTAAGTTCAAAACCCCCAAATTATGCTCAGCTAAGTCTTCTAAGTAACAAGACACCCCCAATGAATGTCATTGGCACTATTTCGTGAAGCTACGGTGCCATATAGGAGACCAAGCCATATCAGTTTTTACCGAACTTTGAATTTTGACGCTGGGCCTATGTGCAATTTCCAAGCATCTTCGCAGGTTTTAAATTCAAACTACCCCACAAAGGCCTACCATTTCTTAAAGTAGACACCCCAGGGTATTTCAAAAGGCATATTTTGAACCTTAGCGTGGGATCATTTTTCCGCTAGCTTGTACCAGGTGTAGTGGTAATAAGCGTTGTTTCTGCCTTTTTGACACACAAAGTGAGTTTGCACAGTATATTTTGCAAACCTTATGTGTACTACCACTGTATAATACTTCATATGTTGCTCAGCTATGTCTGCTGAGTACAAAAATACCCCTGTATGTACCTTTGCCAGGTATATGCGGACATCGGAGGGGCACATTTGGGACACAGCCATTCCATTTTTTTCAAACTTTAAATTTTTATGCTGTGCCCATGTCCCATTTTAGAGTATTTTACCAGGCTATATAATCCAAATACCCCATAAAGCCATACCATTTTTTAAAGAAGACATCCCAGGCTATTTCAAAAGGCATATTTTGAACCTTAGCGTGGGATCATTTTTCCGCTAGCTTGTACCAGGTGTAGTGGTAATAAGCGTTTTTTCTGCCTTTTTGACACACAAAGTGAGTTTGCACAGTATATTTTGCAAACCTTATGTGTACTACCACTGTATAATACTTCATATGTTGCTCAGCTATGTGGTCTGAGTACAGCAATACCCCCGTATGTACCTTTGCCAGGTATATGTGGATGTTGAAGGGGCACATTTGAGACGCAGCCATTCAGTTTTTTTCTTTGAAGTTTTATGCTGTGTCCATGTTCCAATTTGGAGTAGTTTAGATGGTTGGTTATTGAAACTTCCCCACGGGGGGCGTGGCCAGCAGCCGAGAGTAATGGACGCATAAATCCTAGCTCTGGCCTCAGGGGTCTGCAATCTACATCCATCCACCGAACAAAAGCAAAATAAAAACGAACAAAACGAAGATGGCACAACAGAAAACCAAGAAGAATGCCAGCAAGGCGGAAAAAATTATTTTTTTTGGCAATAGAGCGACGGATCAAGACATATCGCGGGCTTCCATGCAAGAAAGCGACACAGGCCGTGAAGGCCCAAACACCTCGGTGACCACAGAACCGGACCCAAACTCGGACAGTATCACCAAAGGCTACCTACAAACAGTGCTAGATGCACTGTCTCAGAAATTAATCAGTACCTGACAACACTCAATGGACTCTCTGAGAAAAGATGTCCAAGAGCTGGGGAAACGCACGGCACATGTGGAGACTAAAATGGAAAGCTTCGCCTCAGCCCACAACGATCTAGCTTCCCATGTTGAACAGCTAGAAAAGAAAATAGCAGCAACGGAAATCAAACTCACTGACTAGAAGACTGACTTAGAAGCCCGCAGGAATAACTTGTGCTTACGAGGGGTACCTAAAACAATAACGATGGATAACCTGCAAGCTTACGCTAGAGGCCTATTCAAGGCCTACGCACCGGACATTCCCACAGAAATGCTGCTGATTGACAGGATCCACCGACTACAGTGACCACGCTTTCTGCCAGAGACAGCACCAAGGGATATTCTGCTCAGAGCTCATTATTATCATGTAAAAGAACATATCCTACGAGCCTGCCACAATAGAGCTACGCAACCAGCGGAGTATCCCAGGGTTAAAATCTTTGCAGACATCTCACCATCCACGCTAAGCAGACGAAAATAATTCGCTCTGGTTGCCAATCTAGTGAGGGCAAATGGACTGCGCTTCAGGTAGGGTTTCCCTACCAAAATGATTGTCACCAAAGATGGGGCCACACAAATTGTTAACACACCTGAGGAGGGCCTACGTAAACTCAATGCATGGGGACTCACAGACCGAAAGCCGGAACATGGGGCATCACCAGCGGAGCGCTTACTGCTGGAATGGAGCATCACCTCGCCGAGACGGAGAGATCATTAAGCCCGCAAGTATACAGCTTCACTCACACAACGATCGGTTCTTGTCGGCTCAAGACACTTTATCTATGCTATCTTTCCATAATTTACACTGCTTAACTAACATCTTCTGATTAACATGTGTAAACAGGATGGACTTCTTTACTATTTTAGTTTTATGGGTCTTACGGACTTGTTCTCAGGTTAATGAGGATGCTAGTGGGTGATGTACTCAGGTGATATATATAGAAGACACTACTAGCTTAAGAAAACGCCTATATGGGAACAGTACTTGATAAGGTTACAAATAGTCATGTCCATAAATCAGGAACTTCCAAAGATAATGCCAGATCGCCCAACGTTAGGGATTACATGGACAAACAATATGAACAACACAAAAAAAAAAAAAAAAAAACCCTGAGCGCAATGACCACCAATATAAGACCTAAAGAAGCAGACCTGCTGCCACTACTTGGAACACGAAAGTTCCTACCCCCGAGGTACCAACAACTGGTACCCTGCCTCGACCACAGAGGCTATGTACATATGTTTTTTCAATGTTTACCCCAGTTAACCCCAACCTAATTACCCCCCCAATGAAACTATGCAAAGACAAAGGAACATGGCAGGCAACACCACTTAAACAACCACTGACCACTTCTACCACAATGGGCTCAATAGAGCTACAAGCCAAGAAATTAAGATATGTAAGGGACCTCCACACACAAACAAGTACTCCAAAACAGAACCAGGTCCAGCAAACGCAAAACACGAAGGAAGATATGACAGTAGGTCGAACTCTACAGAGTTCCAGTAAGATACGCCACAAGGACATACTGCAATGTCACGCAAATCCCCTCACTTATCATGCCTGACATAAAATTACAAATTCATGATGTAAGAGGTCTTAATACCCCACATAAAAGGATATTACTCATGGAGAGGATGAAAAAAGAAAAAATCGACATAATGTGCATACAAGAAACACATTTTAAACATAAAAAAAGTACCAGAATTCGGCCTAAAGGACTTCCCGACACAATACCATGCTACACATTCATCTAAGTCAAGAGGAGTCTTGTTCCTCTTTCATAAATCCATCACCTTTGAACTACTGCAAATAAACAAAGACCCAAGAGGAAGATACATTATTCTATACTGTACTATCAATAAAGCCACATACACCCTGGTAGGTCTCTATAGCCCCAACACGAATCAAAGAAACGTTTTACTCAAAGTTCTTAATAAAATACCATCCCCACAATGAGCTTCATTAATCATATGTGGGGACCTAAACCATGTCCTGCATCCATTGGCCGACACATCCCTTAGCCCTAACACACCTAGAGCCCAATCCCTAAAAAAACAATGCAAAGCATTAGCCAAATTAGTGTTAGAACACAATCTATATGACGTATGGAGAACGCAACACCCCACGGACAAAGGATATACATATTACTCACAAGTGCACAAATCATATTCTAGGATAGACATGATACTAGTAGCTGACACCATTCTACAAAAGGTAAAAGCCAGCCAATTAGGAGATATGAAATGGTCGGACCATGCACCACTATCAATAACATTACAATCCGCCTTTGACCACAGGGGCAAAACCCCATGGAGATTGAATGATACCTTGTTACAAAACGAGGGAGTCTGCAAACAGATAGAAGCAGAACTAAGCGATTACTTTCAAAGTAACACGCTTCCAGAACTAAAACTTACAACTACATGGCAGGCACATAAGGCAGTAATAAGAGGAGTTTTTATAAGCAGAGCATCGTATATCAAAAAAATAAAAAATATCTAGAACTCTTGATGGCAAAACAACCAAAAAATGTAGCAAACAAACCCTACTTTAGAAGGAACACAAGAAATAGCCAGAATCACTAAGCTACTCAATGAATTACACATTGAAGACACAGCACAAGCACTTCAGAGACTAAAAATAAGAAACTACACCCAAGGGAATAAAGCTGGGTAAGCCCTGGCATCCCTACTGCGACAAAAGCAAGCTCAAGCTAAAATTCAGTACATCCACAAAAAAGAAGGAGGGAAAACATACAATCCACATGACATTCTTGAAGAAATGGCGAGCTTCTACACATCACTATACAACTTACAATATGACACACATACCCATAAACCGACCACTACAGAAATCCAAAGATTTTTGTCCAAAATAACACTACCTAGATTATCTCATGAACAACGAGACGCACTACGTAACCCGATCACCCTAACGGAATTACAACAAGTTATACAATCACTGCCGATAGGCAAATCACCAGGACCTGATGGTCTTACTGCAGTATACTACAAAGCCTTTAGCCACCTCATATTACCTCATTTGACGGACACACTCAATATGATAGTAACCACAGGCTCCATGCCACAAGACATGTTGATGGCGCATATAGCGACACTTCCAAAACCTGGCAAGCCATCAAATAAACCACATAATTTACGGCCCATATCATTACTAAATTTAGATGCCAAAATCCTAGCCAAAATATATGCCATACGATTATCAGCCTTGATACCCACAGTGATAAACT
The DNA here is from genome assembly GCF_036172605.1 of Pelobates fuscus. NCBI lineage: Eukaryota > Metazoa > Chordata > Amphibia > Anura > Pelobatidae > Pelobates > Pelobates fuscus. Next base: position 75,279,143 of record NC_086326.1, on the reverse strand, counting down.
CAGATCAAGTGGGCTTTGTTAAAGGAAGACAAGGGACAGATGGAACGAGAAAACTTTACGATTTAATGTATACCAAAAGACGCCAGGGAGGACCCAGGGTATATCTGTCACTTGACGCTGAAAAAGCATTCGACAGGCTGCACTGGGACTACCTTAGTGAAGTACTGCACAAACTTGACTTCCCCACGCAATTTCTACAAGTAATCAGAGCACTATACTCAAAACCCACAGCGAGAGTCACAAATGGGGGTTTCACATCGCGACCGTTCAGTATAACTAATGGAACACGGCAAGGCTGTCCGCTGTCCCCATTATTATACATTTTAGCGTTGTAGCTGCTGTTGCAAGCGATTAGAGATAATACCCAAATCAAGGGCATTAACATCGGTAACACAGAGCACAAACTTACAGCATTCGCAGATGATGTCATGCTGACATTCTCCAACCCGCTAACATCTATCCCAGCTTTTAAAGAAACATTAAAAGAATTTAGTGAGTGCTCATATTATAAATTAAATGAAATGAAAACCCAAGCTATGGGGTTCAATATACCTGCAGCGGAAACCAAACGATTACAAGATATGAATGCCTTTGAGTGGAAACAGGATCACCTATCCTTCTTAGGCATCAGGTTTACAAAGTCAGAGCAAAGACTAATCAAGGCTAATTATACCTCCCTTCTCAAAGCAATTAAACAGCAGCTTTTGCAATGGACAAACAAATATATTTCATGGACAGGCAGAATAGCCGCGGTGAAAATGATGGTCCTCCCAAAACTCCAATATTTATTTAGAACCCTTCCTATAGGTCTGCCAGCAACATATATTAAAGAAGCACAACAAACACTCAATTCCTTCATGTGGGCAACAAAAAGGCCCAGAGTAGCCGCATACATAATGTACATGCCGCAGAAGAAAGGGGGAATGGGAATGCCAAACATAGATAGGTACTATAGAGCAGCATTGATCAGTCCCCTGGTAACGGCCTTTTACCTTCCGGCATACAAACCATCATGGGTACAAATAGAAGCCTTTTACACTGATGGTATTGAAATCACCACATTAGCAGGGATAGAGAAAAAATATAGAAAGACTTTCCCGCACATGTGTGCTACTACTTCACTTACTCTGAAAGAATGGGACAGATACATTAACATACTGAACCCGGAAGGGAACATCCTCCCAATAATGACACTCCCCTCCTTTGAACTGATAATACCAAATATCAATATCAGTAAGTGGGCGGACAAAGGCTTAACACACATATGCCAACTCCTGAACAATAGAGAACCTATCCCCTTCCATGAACTACGAAAGAGATACGAATTACCGACTACAGCAGAATTTGCACACAGACAGATCAGTTCATGGATCAAACGGCATAAAGAAATGACACATACACAAAAAAACAGGGGACACACGACAGAACTAGAAATAGTATGCAACAAGACACAAAAAACACTGGGTACCATGGCTAAAATCTATGAAAGTTATGGCCGCCACACAGAGATGCATCACATGGGTTTTATACAGAAATGGGAAAAAACGGGAATGGTTACGCAGCTTTACAGTTAACAAACAGTTCACGCTCTGCGCATCCCAGATAGAGATGACCAGGAAAATGCTTTACAGGTGGCACATGGTATCCACCAAGACTAAACACATAGACCCCACACAGTCAGGAGAATGCTGGCGCTGTGGATTTGCAACAGGCGATGTAATACACATATGGTGGAATTGTCCAAAAATAGCAACATTATGGGGAAAGGTGAGACGACTTATATATAACATAGATAGTATAGACATACCGCTCACCCCAGAAGTGTTCTTACTCCAGCACTTTCCTACAACCCTAGCCAAACACCACAAGTATCTTGCCTACCATATCATCCTGACAGTTATAACAGCCATAGCCAAATCGTGGCTTCAAAAAGAACCGCCGCTGTTAACGGCATGTATAGACCAAATAGAAGCAATCAAACTCTATGAAAGCAAGACAAGAGCGTACAGAGCCCCCAAAACATTCTGGGTGGACGCGTGGAATTTATGGGATAATTATAGAAAAATGCTAAATTCTGACCAGAGTTGACCAGCAAATCAAACCGAAACGAGACACAAGATGGGAAAACCATGTTCCTGCCATGTCCTGCCACTCCCACTACTCCCACTACCCTTCTCTCCCTTCACTCCCCACCCCAACACATACCACTCATGACCCCATTCTACGCCCAGTTGAGAACACCTTGTTGAGAAAAAAAAAAAAAAAGACAAAATAGGTACGAGAATATACGGGATTATGTGAATAGCAGGTGGATAACGTACCCAACTCAGGGGCTCGCAATAATCCAAGGAAACAAGAAAGTTATACCTAACGACCTGCAAACATGTTTATACCCATTTTAATGACAATGTTGAAAGCAAGTGAGAATTCGAAATATTGTACAAATATCCTGTATGTATTGTAACACTTGAGATCTGTATGTACCTTATAAACTACAAATAAAAAAAAAAAAAAAAAACTTCCCCACAAACACATACTATTTATTAAAGAATACACCCTGGGGTAATTCAAAAGGCATATTTTGAACCTTGGCGTGGGATAATTTTTTCTCTAGTTTGTTCCAGGTGTAGTGGTAATGAGCGTTATTAAATGTATTTTTTAACTTTTTAAAACTTTTTGTTACTTTTTAAAACTATTTTCTAAACTTTTGTTTTGCTTATTCATTTTTTTAAAGTTTCCTAAACTTTTGTAAAACTTTTTTTTTACAGATTTAACATTTTTCTAAGCTTTTTTTTTTTACCGTTAACCCCTAACTAGCAGTAAGCAGCACTAACAGTAAATTCCCAATTTTCCCATAACTCCCACCCACCCCAGCTAGCAAAATATTTAATTATACAATATTTAAATGAGTTCATTAAATAAATTTAACCCCTGAGGGTTAAAAAATAAATAAACGTTAATCGTCAGTGGTTAAAAAAATATTAGATCACAGTATAATACTGTGATCTGTATTTTGATCACTGTAGTCAGTGATCGACTGGCAGGGAAGGGGTTAATGTTTATTTGGACTGGGTAAAGGGTTTATTTTTTTTATTTTTTACTTAAACATTATTAAAACTTTTTTTAACTTAATTTTTTAACTTTTTAAAGCTTATTTTAAACTTTTTTTTAACATTAACCCCTAGTTAGCCTTACACTAAATCCCCCAATTCCCCACTAACTTCCACCCTCCCCAGCCAGCTAAATATATAATTTTAAAATATTTAAATTAATTAATAAAATAAATGTAACCACCCAAAAAATCAGATCATAGTAAAATGTAATCCCTGCCAATTGATCACTGTAGTCAGTGATCAATTGGCAGGGAAGGGGTTATTTTTTATTAAAATGGGTAAAGGAGGTGGGATTTTAATTTAACTTTATTTATTTTTTGACAGGGGGCAGGATCACTGATGATCCGTCTCCCTGCACTTCACAGTGAACCCGGAAGTGCAGAGAGGCGGAAGGTAAGTATACACAGCACATGTGCTCGCTCTGGCATGCTTTTAGAGCGGGCACATGTGCTGGGACAGCGCAAGTCGGTGCTCCCGGTCTGCCTCTAATACAGATGCAGACCGGAGCACCATTAACCCCGCGATCGCGGCGATCTGGGGTTCATTTTAACGGGTGACGGACGAGGTCCGTCACTCGTCGTTATGGCAAACCCTGAGTGACGGACCACGTCCGTCACTCGTCGTTAAGGGGTTAATGAAATGTTGTTATTTGGGTCCCTGGGGTGGAGTATTCGGAAGAGCAGGGTGGGCCAATTTTCCACCCACTGTCAGAGTGGCTGTGCATGAGTCCAGCCCAGGTATTCTGAGGAGTTCTGGCTCACTGACTAACAAGGTCATTAGCCTCACCTGTAGGGGCTGTGAGCAGCTATATAACTGCAGTTAAACCAGGGTGGAGTGAGGGAAGTGTTTTGAGGAGAAAGAAGGTTTGCTGCTTGTTGTATCCTGTTACTGCTTAACCCCTTAAGGACGGAGCCAAATGTACACGTTTTGAACGAAACTAAATGTAAACAAAACCTGGCATTTGCACTATATGTCTGTCCAACCGTAATTCACCTCTTTCATATTAAATGCACCCCCCCTTATTATATATCATTTTATTCAGGGGAAACAGGACTATTTAATATCAAATATTTAGCTATGAAACATAATTTAATATGAAAAAATATAATTTATTTTTTATTTTTTTAGTTCTACATGACATTTTAACTGTCAATGTCATAATACTGTTTGTTTTTACTGCAATATAATACACATATTTGTATTCAGCAAAGTCTCACGTGCAAAACAGTACCCCCTATGTACAGGTTTTATGGTGTTTTGGGAAGTCAAATATAAGGGTCAAATATAGCGTGTTACATTTGAAATTGAAATTCGCCAGATTGGTTACGTTGTCTTTGAGACTGTATAGTAGCCCAGGAAATAAATTTACACCCATAATGGCATACCATTTGCAATAGTAGACAGTCCAAGGTATTGCAAATGTGGTATGTCCAGTCTTTTTTAGTAGCCACTTGGTCACAAAACCTGGCCAAAGTTAGTGTTCATATTTGTTTGTGTGTGAAAAATGCAAAAAACGCCAATTTTGGCCAGTGTTTGTGACTAAGTGGCTACTAAAAAAGACTGGACATACCCCATTTGCAATACCTTGGGTTGTCTACTATTGCAAATAGTATGCCATCATAGGGGTAATTTTCATTCTTGGGCTACCATAGGGTCATAAAGGCAACGTAAGCAATCTGGCGAATTTTAATGTGAAAAAAATGAAACACAAGCCTTATATTTGACGCTGTAATTTTTGAAAACACCATAAAACCTGTACATGAGGGGTACTGTTGTACTCGGGAGACTTCGCTGAACACAAATATTTGTGTTTCAAAACATAAAAAGTATTGCAGCAATAATATCGTCCGTGTAAGTGCTGTTTGTGCGTGAAAAATGCAAAAAACTTCACTTTTACTGGCGATATCATCGTTGTAATACATTTTACTGTTTTGAAACACTAATATTTGTGTTCAGCGAAGTCTCCCGAGTAAAACAGTACCCCCCATGTACAGGTTTTATAGTGTTTTGGAAAGTTATAGGGTTAAATATAGTGCTAGCAAATTAAATTCCCTATACTTTCGGCATGGGTTGTCAGGCAGGTCCCGCTAATTGTAATTAATTAGTGCACCTAATTATGTAAAAATATTACATAAATATATGTGTAGAATTAATATATGTATATATATATATACATATGTGTATATAATGGAAAATGTATTCATACTTACCGTAATTTTCTTTTCCTGGTTATATGCCATGGCAGCACAACATTGGGTAGCTCCTCCCTATCCCCATTGGACAGGAATAATAATTAAGCCGTATAAGTACCACCTCCTGCCCCTCCTTCCCCAGTCACTCGTTCCAGCAATATCCCCGGGCGGGACCCTTGTGCTGCCATGGCATATAACCAGGAAAAGAAAATTACGGTAAGTATGAATAAATTTTCCATTTTCCTGGCCATATCCATGGCAGCACAACATTGGGTAATACCCAAGCAATAAAACCAGGGAGGGAAAGAGACACAGACTCAAAAATTTCATAAATGCAAAGTGTATTAACACCACAACAAGTGACAGACACAGAGATCAGGAATTAGATACAGACAGGACTGATTTAGCAAATTGATCAGACAACCCTGCCCTAACATCAATCTGGTAGCTCCTAATGAAAGTGTTAGAGGAAGACCATGTAGCTGCCTTACAAATGAGTTCAGGGGAGACATTAGCAGCGGCTGCCCAGGAAGAAGAGAGAGCCCTAGTGGAATGGGCTTTAAGACCCACAGGGACCGGATATCCGGCGGACTGATAAGCCAGAATGATAGCCGCTACTATCCATCGGCTAATGGCAGATTTGGGAGCTTGTGAGCCCTTTTTACAGCCGCTATGAAGAACGAAAAGACTGTCAGAAGAACGCCAATCAGAAGTCCTATCAATATACATCCGGAGGCATCTCACTAGATCCAGAGAGGACAGGTCAGCAGAATTCCCCATTTCATGGGCGTCCGACCTCAGAGATGGAAGAACAATATCCTCGTTGATGTGGAAGGAGGAAGTGACTTTAGGTCGAAATACTGGAACTGTACGGAGGACCACTCTGTCCTTGTGGAAGATAGTAAAAGGCTCTTTGATGGATAGAGCACTGAGCTCAGAAACTCTCCTGCCAGAGGCTAGGGCCACCAGCAAGGCAGTCTTAATAGAGAGAACCTGTAGGGAAACTGAATCAAATGGTTCAAAAGGTTTCAACTTCATGGCATCCAGAACCAGAGGGAGATTCCAGGAAGGGACAAATGGTTTAATAGGAGGTTTCATGTGAAGGACACCCTTGATGAATCTGATGATATCCGAGTCCAGTGCCCATCTATGACTGGTCAGGGCGGACAAGGCTGAAATGTGTACTTTGAGAGTGTTATAGCTCAGCCCTTTCCCAAGGCCAGATTGCAGGAAATCCAAAATATGGGAGGAGGAGGGATCTTGAACATCCACATTACTGTGAAGGGCCCAGTTGGAGAAAACTTCCCATACTCTATAATAAGTGGCTGAAGTGGAACGCTTACGTGCCCTCAGCATAGTATCAATAACGGCCTGGGAGAATCCTCTATTCAACAGCCGGTTCCTTTCAGTTTCCAAGCCATAAGGTTGAGAGAGACAGGGTCTGGATGAATTACAGGACCCTGGAACAGAAGATCCGCAACTTTGGGGAGTGGGAGAGGAGGTTCCACCGAAAGACTCAGAAGCAGAGGAAACCAAGGTCTCCGAGGCCAATAAGGCGCAATCAGGATGAGAGACACCTGCTCCGATCTCAGCTTCCTCAGGAGCGGTAGGATTAGTGGAAACGGGGGGAACGCATAGCCCATTCTGAACCTCCAGGGGCTTGATAAGGCATCCCTTCCCAGTGCCAGGTGGTCTTCTTCTTTCGTGAAGAAAAGGGCTACCTTTCTGTTGGCCCGAGAGGCTAGAAGGTCCACTTGAGGGAGACCCCACTTGTCCACAATCATGCGGAATACCCTGTGAGCTAGGCACCATTCCCCCGGATCTATTCTGGATCTGCTGAGGAAATCCGCCAGTTGATTCCGTTTCCCTGGGAGATGAATGGCTATAATGCCTGCCAGGTTTCTCTGAACCCACCACATCAGGTGATTCATTATTTCCATCATCTTGCAGCTCCTGGTACCCCCTTGGTGATTGACATAGGATACTACGGTGGAGTTGTCCGTCCTTATCTTCACCCATTGACCCTTGAGCTGGATCGAGAAGTGTTTCAAAGCTTTGAGGACAGCCAGAAGTTCTAGCAGATTGGAATGAACCTTGCTTGTCTTGAAATTCCATTCTTCCTGCGCAAAGTCGTGGAGATAATGAGCGCCCCAACCCCACTGGCTGGCATCCGTTGTCACGGTCCTCCATGCGATGTCCCCTAATGGAAAACCTTTGGATAGGTGCTTTCTGTTTAGCCACCAGATCAGAGAATGGCGTACCTTCAGGGGAAGCTTGATGGGCTGGAACAGGTTCCCGGATAAGAAACGACTCAGGAAGTTGGCTTGGAATGGTCTCATTCTCCACTGAGCCCATCTCGTCAGACCTATTGTGGAGGACATAGAACCAAGGAGGCTCATTACCGCCTTTGCAGGGGCAACCGGGGATTTCAGCATTCTCCTCAATAACCTCCTGAGTTTCAGAATTCTTACTGATGAGAGCTGGACAGTACCCTTTAGAGTGTCGAAATGGGCACCTAAGTAAACCATAGATTGCGTTGGGTGGAGGTGGCTCTTCTTGGTGTTGATCTTCCAGCCGTGAGCTTGCAGAAACTGAATGCTGGTGATAGCTTGGGATGTCACAGAATCCACGTCGTTTCCTAAGATTAGGACGTCGTCCAAATAATGGTAAATAGCAATGTTTTGCTTTCTGAGCTCTGCGATGAGAACAATCAGGACCTTTGTAAACGTCCTTGGGGCTGTGCTCAGTCCAAAGGGGAGGGCCCTGAACTGGAAATGACCTTCTTCTACAGCAAACCTCAGAAACTTCTGATGGATTTGGGCAATGGGTATGTGAAAATATGCGTCTAGTAGATCTATAGACAGCATCCATTGGTTGGGTGACACAACCTTTATTATAGACTGCAGAGATTCCATCTTGAATCTGCGAATGTGCAGATGCTTGTTCAGTCTGTGCAGATCCAGAATGGGTCTCCAACCCCCTGAGGATTTCCTTGTCAAGAAGATGTGGGAGTAAAATCCTTGAGTTCTTTCGCCTGCCGGCACTTTGACGATGACCTTCTCCTTCTGCAAGGAAAGGATGAAATTTTGTAGGGCAATGCACTTTTCCTTGTCTCCTGGCCATTTTGTTAGGTGAAAGGACCTGTTGGGAGGATGCTTGAAGAATTCTAGCAGGTAACCTCTCCGAATAATATCCAGCACCCAAACGTCGCTTGTGGAAATGGTCCATGTCGAAAGATACTGGAGAAGACAAGCCCCGACACCTTCGGTTTTGGGCCGTACGTAGTCATAGATTCCTCGGGTCCTTAGAGGAAGATGACCCGCGAGACCTGCCTCCTCTGTACCCAGAAGGGGCACCTCTCCTCGGTTGAAATCGGGAGTATTCCCTACCAGGCTTGTAGGACCTACTGTCACGAAAGGAATGGTACTCTTTCCGGGCGCGAAAGGATCCTTTATACTTCCTCTCTTGGGGTAGAAAGGCTTTATTTCCTTCAGCCGCCCTCTTAATGCATTCATCCAAATTCTTGCCGAATAACATATTCCCGTGAAATGGCAGAGAACACAAACTATTCTTGGAGGAAGCATCGGCCGCCCAAGATCTGAGCCAGAGCGCCCGCCTGGAGGAAACCGAGAAGGACATATTTCTAGCAAGGCTTCTCACCAGATCCACTGCGGCCTCCGAAGAGAAATCAATCGCTAGACGCATATCCTTCAGGGCATCAACAATAGAGGAACGGCTCCTGCCCCTCTTGATGTCCCCTTCCAGCTCCTGCAGCCAAACCTTCATAGCTCTTGAAACAGACGTGAGAGCAACGGCAGGGTGGAGACTCGTGCCTGAGGCTACATAGGACTTAGACAGGTAGTATTCCATCTTACGATCCATTGGATCCCTGAAGGAGCCTGCATCATCCACTGGCAGGGTAGTGCGCTTGGCTAGCCTAACCACCGCAGCATCAACCTTGGGTGGAAGATCCCATGTTTCAGCATCTTTGGGATCAAACGGGTATAATCTGGAGAACTTCCCTTTTGCAGATGATCTCCTATCAGACCTGGACCATTCCTCTTTAATAAGGTCACTAATAGTGGTATGCACAGGGAAAGCCGCTCTTTTCCTTCTAAGATCTGAGAAATAGCGGTTAGATGTAGAGGGTTCCTCCTCCGAGGGCTCTTTCAAAGTAAGGGTTTCTCTGACCCGAGCAATCAAATGATCCACCTCCGCAGGTATCAGGAAGTCAGGATCAGGCATAGCATCCTCCTCCGAGGAAAAAGCCAAGTCTCTCAGCGAAGCCGTGTCCATAAACTCATCCTCCGAGTTATCAGGAGACCAATCTGACGGCTCAGAATATCTAGGTCGCTTGTGGGTCTTACCAACCTCTTTGATGCCCCGGGCAACTGCATGCTTGATAAGCTGCCTAAAGTCCGGTGTTAACTGAGAAGGTCCAGCAGCAGCTGAGAGACAATTCGAACAGAGACGTTTCCCTTCTATGGCTCTGTTATCACAGGATATACACAGCGTCCTTTTGGGCGACTTCCCTTTGGACGATCCTGAAGTCTTTGTACTTTTATCACTGTAATACACCAAACGTGAATATTAGTACATTACCACTCTTTTAGTTATCTATAATATCAATAATTTCCAAAAATGGATGGCTTACCTATATCGCTTAGATTGTGACCTATTATGATGAGAAGACTCCGATTCCCTAGATCTTGAGCGCGAATCCATCTATAAATAATAGATGAAACAGCGAAACTAAAACCAAGAAGAAAAACTACAAGAAACCAAACAAAAGAAAAAAAAGGGAAAGGAACTTAGTTTAGAAGAAAAAAGGCGAAGAATCAACAATCCACAGATCTCAACGGTGCCAGAAACTCTCCAGGAAGCTGAAAATTCAAACTGACCAAAAAGGAGGCCTGGCGCTTTAAGAGGGCGTCTGACGTCATCGCGCATGCGCAGATGACCGAAAAGACGCGCAAAACGGCCTAATTAGAAATCAAACGAATAGATTTGCGCGCGAATGCCGCGCATGCGTCCCAGAGTCCCCGAGAACCGCGCAGGCGCCCAGGAAACCCCTACACGCCGCGCAGGCGCCCAGGAGACCCCTACACGCCGCGCAGGCGCACAGGAGACGCCTACACGCCGCGCAGGCGCACAGGAGACTCCCGAAAGCCGTGCAGGGAAACATGAAGCCAGGGGACCCCAGAACGCTTCTACGGAAAACTTTCCAAATGAAAGAAAAAACCAGCAGGTAAAAACAAAACCATATTACCTTGATCCTGGTGGGAAGATACCAAACCGGAATCCAGCCACATTCCATGTTCCTTCCCATGTTACCACTGGGAAATTGGAAGGAAAAACCCCCGGTCACTAAAGGGGTTCTCTCCAGGGGGACACCTTTGCACAGGGCCGTATACTGGAGACTTCCCAGGGGAGAGAGGGTGAACTCCCCAAGGGCCAGAGGAACTAATCCTCAGGTAAGCCATAAAAGAAAATTTAGCAGTCTGAAAAGACCGACATGTCCTAGGGATAGGACAGGAAAAAAAGACTGGGGAAGGAGGGGCAGGAGGTGGTACTTATACGGCTTAATTATTATTCCTGTCCAATGGGGATAGGGAGGAGCTACCCAATGTTGTGCTGCCATGGATATGGCCAGGAAATACATATATATATATATATATATATATATATATATATATATATATATATATATATATAATTTTTTTAATATTTTTATTTATATATAGGTATATAGTGATATATACGTATATATTTATGTATATAGATATACAGATAATTTCGTGCTACGTGTATTTTGATATAAATATATATATATATATATATATATATATATATATATTAATATTACAATACAGTTAGAACAAAATAAAACACATCTATATATTTTTTTATATTTTATTTTTAATTATTTTTTATTTTTATTTTTTTACGTATTTACATATTTTTTATATTATATATAAATATATATATATAACAGTAATTATATATATTTAATCAGTATCAGTCTACGTGTAATTTGATAATATATATATATATATATAATTATATATATATATATTAATATTAAAATACACCTAGACAGTGTATGTGTGTGTGTGTATATGTGTATATATATATACTTAGATCATATATATATATATATATATATAATATATATATATATATGATCTAAGTATATAATTATTATTTTTTACACTTATTTTAACTGTTGTTTATTTGAATTTAGCCAGCAGGTGGACTAACTGTCATTACAGTCAGTCCCCCTGCTGGCAATGCACCAGCCAGCTATCCCGGCCCTGTGATTGTGAGGTCCTCGCAAGGACCTCACTCTCACATGGCCCAGGGGGGCTGAAGAGGGCGAAGGTGCCGCGGGGGGCTCCCTGGGAGTCCCCCCAACCGCGATCGCCGGCGTGGGATCGCCGGCGACCGGGTAAGTAACAAAAAACCGGAGGGCGTACAATTACGCTCTGCGGCGTTTAGAGCCGCTTTTAAAAGGACGTAATTGTACGCCCTCCGGTCTTAAGGGGTTAACAACAGAAAATAAACAGGCCAGAGGCCATTGAAACTGAACTTTGTCTTGGCCTGGCCTGGTCAAATTAATTAAATTTAGGCAGACAATGTAATAGAGCATCAGTAAATGCTAGCAGAATGCTAGGTTGTGTAAGGAGAGGTATTAGCAGTAGAAAGAGGGAAGTGCTCATGCCATTGTACAGAACACTGGTGAGCAGGGGCGGACTGAGCACTCGGGCAAATCGGTCATGGACCGAGGGCCCAAGGCTCTGGGGGGCCCGACCCTGCTGCAGTAAGTAATGGCTGAGCTGGGGAGTTAAACAATCTCACCAGCCAGCCTGCACTCAGTAAGGGGCCCGCACAGCCTTCCGCGGGCCCGTGCTGCTAAAAATATTCTCCCTCCGTGCAGGGCACACTGAGGGACAGCTAAGGGGCCTTCCAAAGACCCCACTAGGCTGCCCTCAGTGTGCCTGTTGCCAAACACAGCCTCACTGAGCTGCCTGTAACACTGCTCAGGGCAGCTCCATGGGGCTTGTTTTGCAGGAAGTGACATCACCAGTCACAGTGAGCTATGCGGAGCTGCCCTGAGCAGACTTACAGGCAGCATGTCAGCATTGTGTGCCCTCAGTGAGGTTCCTTCAGAAGATGACCACCAGAGAGGTACGGTTTGGGAGGGGGGCTTTTTTTAAAATTAAAATGTTTTATTATATAATTTCCCCCACTACTGTCCCATCAGAGCCCCTACCCCTCCTTGCTCCCACTGCATCCCCTACCCCCTGCAGCCCCTACCTCCCTGCTCCCAATGCAGCCTCTACCCCTCTGCTCCCACTGCATCCCCTACCCCCTGCTCCCACTGCATCCCCTACCCCCTGCATCACTTACCCCCCTGCTCCCACTGCATCCCACTGCATCCCCTACCCCCCTGCTCCCACTACCCCCCCTGCTCCAACTGCATCCCCTACCCCCTGCTCTCACTGCATCCCCTACCCCCTGCTCTCACTGCATCCCCTACCACCCCTGCTCTCACTGCATCCCCTACCACCCGTGCTCCCACTGCATCCCCTACCCCCCTGCTCCCACTGCATCCCCTACCCCCCTGCATCACCTGCTCCCACTGCATCCCCTACCCCCTGCTCCCACTACATCCCCTACCCCCAGCTCTCTCTGCTCCCACTGCATCCCCTACCCCCCGATCCCACTGCATCCCCTGCCCCCCTGCTCCCACTGCATCCCCTGCTCCCACTTCAGCCCCTACCCCACTGCTCCCACTGCACCCCCTCTGCTCCCACTGCATCCCCTACCCCCTGCTCCCACTGCATCCCCTACGCCCCTTATCCCCCAGCAGCCCATACCCCCTGCATCACCTACCCCCCTGCTCCCACTACCCCCCCTGCTCCCGCTGCATCCCCTACCCCCCTGCTCCCACTGCATCCCCTACCCCCTGCTCTCACTGCATCCCCTACCACCCCTGCTCCCACTGCATACCCTGCTCCCACTGCCCCCCTGCAGCCCCTGCTCCCACTGCAGCCCCTACCCCCCTGCTCCCACTGCAGCCCTTACCCCCCCTGCTCCCACTGCAGCCCCTACCCCCTGCTCCCACTGCATCCCCTACTCCCACTGCATCCCCCAACCCCCTGCTCCCACGGCATCCCCCAACCCCCTGCTCCCACTGCATCCCCTACCCCCTGCTCCCACTGCATCCCCTACGCCCCTGATCCCACGGCAGCCCCTACGCCCCTGCAGCCCCTACCCCCTGCAGCCCATACCCCCTGCAGCCCATACCCACTGCAGCCCATACCCACTGCAGCCCATACCCACTGCAGCTCCTACCCCCTGCTCCCACTGCAGCCCATACCCCCTACAGCCCCTACCTTCCTGCTCCCTCTGCAGCCCCTACCCCCTGCTCCCTCTGCAGCCCCTTCCCCCTACAGCCCCTACCTCCCTGCTCCCTCTGCAGCCCCTACCTCCCTGCTCCCTCTGCAGCCCATACCCTCTGCAGCCCATACCCTCTGCAGCCCCTACCCTCTGCAGCCCCTACCCGCTTCTCCCACTGCAGCCCATACCTCCTACAGCTCCTACCTCCATGCTCCCTCTGCAGCCCCTGCTGCCTCTGCAGCCCCTACCCCCTGCTCCCTCTGCAGCCCCTACCCCCTGCTCCCTCTGCAGCCCCTGCTCCCTCTGCAACCGCTACCTCATTCAGCCCCTACCTCGCTGCTCCCTCTGCATCCCCTACCTCCCTGCTCCCACTGCATCCCCTACCTCCCTGCTCCCACTGCATCCCCTACCTCCCTGCTCCCACTGCATCCCCTACCCCTCTGCTCCCACTGCAGCCCTTACCTGTTGTTCCCACTGCAGCTCCTACCCCCTGCACTGTGCGCAATGGTAGGGTTTCGCTTTTGGTAGTGGCTAGTGGGCTACCCAACTGCTCCCACTGCAGCTCCTATTACCCTTTGCACCCACTACAGCCTGTCCCTCCTCTGCACCCACTACAGCCTCTATCCCCCCCTGTACCCTCTACAGTCCCTCCCCCTGTACCCTCTGCAGCCCCTTCCACTCGCACCCTTTACAGCCCCTTCCTTTCGGCACCCTCTGCAGTCCCTACCCCTTTGCACGCACAAACATAAAGGGACACTATAGTTACCAGAACAACTACAGCTTAATTTAGATTACCGTATATACTCGAGTATAAGCCGACCTGAATATAAGCCGAGGCCCCTAATTTTACCCCAAAAAACTGGGAAAACTTATTGACTCGAGTATAAGACTAGGGTGGGAAATGCAGCAGCTACTGGTAAATTTCTAAATAAAATTAGATCCTAAAAAAATTATATTAATTGAATATTTATTTACAGTGTGTGTATATAATGAATGCAGTGTGTGTGTATGAATGCAGTGTGTGTATGAGTGCAGTGTGTGTATGAGTGCAGTGTGTGTATGAGTGCAGTGCGTGTATGAGTGCAGTGCGTGTATGAGTGCAGTGCGTGTATGAGTGCAGTGCGTGTATGAGTGCAGTGCGTGTATGAGTGCAGTGCGTGTATGAGTGCAGTGCGTGTGTATGAGTGCAGTGTGTGTGCGTATATATTAATTGAATATTTATTTCCAGTGTGTGTATATAATGAATGCAGCGTGTGTTTGTGTGAGTGCAGTGTGTGTGAATGCAGTGTGTGTGTGAGTGCAGTGTGAGTGTGTGTATATGAATGAAGTGTGAGTGTGTGTGATGCAGTGTGTGTATGAATGCAGTGTGTGTGAGTGCAGTGTGTGTATATGAATGAAGTGTGAGTGTGTGTGATGCAGTGTGTTTGTGTATGTGTTGGTGGGGGTGGGCATTTAATATATTATTAATTATTATTTTTTTAAAATTATTTTTTTTTTTTTGTATTATTATTTATTTATTATTTTATTTTTTTATTATATTTTTTTTTCGTCCCCCCTCCCTGGTGGTCCAGTGTCATTGGTAGTTCAGTGGGGGGGGGGAGAGGGGTGCTGGCAGAGCTGTACTTACCTTTCCTGCAGCTCCTGTCAGCTCCCTCCTCCTCCGCGCGGTCTGTGCAGCTCCCTCTGTCAGCTCCCAGTGTAAGTCTCGCGAGAGCTGACCGAGGTGCTGAACGGACGGCGCGGAGGAGGAGAGAGCTGACAGGAGCTGCAGGAAAGGTAAGTACAGCTCTGCCAGCACCCCTCTCCCCCAGTCTGTATTATGGCAATGCAAATTGCCATAATACAGACTATGACTCGAGTATAAGCCGAGTTGGGGTTTTTCAGCACAAAAAAATGTGCTGAAAAACTCGGCTTATACTCGAGTATATACGGTATATAGCTTAATGTATAGTAACAGCTTAATGTATATTGTATAGCTTAATGTAGTTGTTCTGGTGAGTATAGCCTACCACTGCAGGAGTTTTGCTGTATAAACTGCCTTTTCAGAGAAAATGCAGTGTTTACATTGCTGCCTAGGAACACCTAGGCGCTTCCTGTGTCAGTGTTGCAAAATGTGCAGCACTGACATTCAGCATCTCCATGCTCTGCATGTCGACGCTGAACGCTTGTCATAGAGAAGCACTGATTCAATGCATCTCTATGAGGCGATGGTGATTGGGACAGCACAGTGTTTTGCTGCGCGTGCACAATAGCCTTCCAGTGCTTTTCCTGGTAGAGCATTGGGTTGGCTGAGATCATCTAAATTGATGAACTCTGTCAAGGAGTTTGGTCGGTGCTGTGAAACAGGTGAGTAAATCGCATTTTTAAGGGGGGAATACACATTTGTATTCCTGACACTATAGTGTTCCTTTAACCCCTTAAGGACACATGACATGTGTGACATGTCATGATTCCCTTTTATTCCAGAAGTTTGGTCCTTAAGGGGTTAAAGAGACACTCCAGGCACCCAGACCACTTCTGCCCATTGGAGTGGTCTGGGTGCCAACTCCCACTACCCTTAACCCTGCAAGTGTAGTTATTGCAGTTTTTATAAACTGCAATAATTACCTTGCAAGGTTAACTCCTCCTCTAGTGGCTGTCTACTAGACAGCAACTAGAGGGCACTTTCTGGTCTATAGCACAGGTTTTCTGTGCTATAGCGTCGCTGGACGTCCTCACGCTGTGTGAGGACCTCCATCTTCACTAAAATCCCCACAGGAAAGCATTGAAAAGCATTTTCAATGCTTTCCTATAGAGAGGTCTAATACGCCTGCGCGGCATTGCCGCGCAAGCGCATTAGGTCTCCCCCGCCGGCTGACGTGATGAAGGGGAGGAAGAAGCAGTGACGTGGGACATGTCGCTGCCTCTGGTAAGTCACTGAAGGGGTTTTCACCCCTTCAGCAACCGGGGATGGAAGGTAGGAGGGAGAGGGGACCTGCAGTGCCAGGAAAACGGATTGTTTTCCTGGCACTGGAGAGTCCCTTTAAGGTGGCTCGTAACATTTAACACTTGGTTTCACAAATACCCCCTTCTACATACTGCCATGCTACACAAACACACACAAAAACAAATACTACCCTATTCACAAAACCAAAAACATGTATTCAAATATACTAATAATCCACATATCCTGACACTACACACAAAGACATACATATATTCACTTACACTAGCGCTCACAGTGAATATACACACAGAAACATGCATTCACTTTACATGTACATACAATCAAATATATGGTACACCTATACCAGCATATATCGGTCTGCTGGGGGCCCAGGTGCTAATTTTGCCTGGGGGCCCAGGCCACTGTCAGTCCGTCCCTGCTGGTGAGACCTCACTTGGAGTATTGTACACAGTACTGGAGAAGGATGTTGATACTTTGGAGAGAATTCAGAGAAGGGCTACAAAACTGGTTCATGGATTGCAGGGTACAACTTACCAGAAAATATCAAAGAAGTATGTATAACTTGAGAAAAATGAGACGAGATGAGGGGGATATAATAGAAACATTTAAATACGTAAAGTGAATCAACACAGTAAAGGAGGAAAGTATATTTAACCCCTTAAGGACAGAGCTTCGGAAGCTTGTCTTTCATTTTATGACAACGGCATTTTTTGCATTTTTTGCTGTTTGCGTTCAACTGCAATTTGCATTTGACTAATTTATTGCACCGACACATATTATATATCGTTTTTTAAAGGACAGAAAGGGCTTTAATTTGATGTAACACACATATATATATAAATAGTTATTTATTATAAAAAAATTACAGAAATATGCAAAAAAAAGTATTTTTTTTTGTTTCTGTTTTTTTACAGTTTTTGCAATACTAATGTGTTAATAATTACTGCAGGTTAAGGAAAGTAATTAGAAATAAATTCATTTAGTTGTCCTGATTTACAGAATATATCATGTGTCTGGGATTGAAAGTTTTTTTTGGTAGTTACAGGTCACAAAGCACAAGGAGTAAAATAAACGTTTAATGTGGAGCGATTTTAGAATTTGGTATGTTTGTCTTGTAAGCTTAATAGCCATAAAAGAAAACAAAACTGCCACACAAAAGTATATATTTATAGAAAGTAGACATCACAGGCTATTTACCTAGGGTTGTTTTGACACTTTCTACATAGCCATTTCACCGCAAACCTCTGCTAAATATTGGAGTGAAATTGTGTTTTATTTAGTTTTTGGCACACAAACATATAACAAAGAACTTCTTGTGTGTATTTTGTAAAGTTGGTGTGTGCTATATCTCTACAAAGTATTTTTTTGTGTTCAGTTACATCTGCTGAGTAAAATGACACCCCCATTGTATGTCTTTGGCACTATTTCGTGAAGCTACAGTGCCATATAGGAGACCTGTCCTTTGCTGTACTTACAGTAGAATTTTGAGAGACATATTTAATGAGCCTATGCTTCCGTTTGGGGTATTATAACAGTTTGACTGTTCAGAAAAAAAACCCACAAAGGCCTACCATTTGTAAAAGTAGACACTCCAGGGTATCTGATAAGGTGCATATTGTGCCTTAATATGCCCCCATTTTTTCATCAATAAATGCCAAAGTATGTAGTAAAAAAATATTTTGTGCGTTTTTTACATATGGATTGCATTTTTGCTGGGCATTTTGTATTTTTAACATGTGCCACTAAGTTCAAACCCCCCAAATTATGTTCATCTAAGTCTTCTGAGTAAAATGACACCCCCATTGTATGTCTTTGGCACTATTTCGTGAAGCTACAGTGCCACATAAGAGACCTGTCCTTTTCAGTACTCACAGTAGAATTTTGAGAGACGGATTTAATGAGCCTATGCTTCCGTTTGGGGTATTATAACAGTTTGACTGTTCAAAAAAAAAAAAAACACAAAGGCCTAACATTTGTAAAAGTAGACACTCCAGGGTATCTCATAAGGTGCATATTGTGCCTTAACATGCCCCAATTATTTCACCAATAAATGCCAACTTATGTGGTAAAAAATAATTTTGTGCGTTTTTTACATATGGATTGCATTTTTGCTGGGCATTTTGTATTTTTAACATGTGCCACTAAGTTCAAAACCCCCAAATTATGTTCAGCTAAGTCTTCTGAGTAAAAGGACACCCCCATTGTATGTCTTTGGCACTATTTCTGGAAGCTAAAGTGCCATATAGGAGACCAAGCCATTTCAGTTTTTAACCGAACTTTGATTTTTGACGCTGGGCCTATGTGCAATTTCAAAGCATTTTAGCAGGTTTTAAATTCAAACTATCCCACAAAGGCCTACCATTTCTTAAAGTAGTATACCAGGGTATTTCAAAATGTATATTCTAAACCTTAGTGTAGGATCATTTTTTTGTTAGTTTGTACCAAGTCTAGTTGCAATTAGCATTATTTCTGCCTTTTTGACACACACTTGGAGATGTTACTGTATATTTTGCTATCCTTATGTGTGCTACGGCAATATAACACCTACCATGTTGCTCAGCTATGTCATCTTAGTGATACAATAACCCCATGTGTACCTTTTTCAGAGTTATGTGGATGTTGAAGGGGCACATTGGAGACCAAGTCATATCAGTTTTTAACCGAACTTTGAATTTTGACGCTGGGCCTATGTGCAATTTCCAAGCATCTTATGAGGTTTTAAATTCAAACTATCCCACAAAGGCCTACCATTTCTTAAAGTAGATACCCCAGGGTATTTCAAAAGGTATATTCTAAACCTTAGTGTAGGATAATTTTTTTGTTAGTTTGTACCAAGTCTAGTTGCAATTAGCATTGTTTCTGCCTTTTTGACACACACTTGGAGATGTTACTGTATATTTTGCTATCCTTATGTGTGCTACGGCAGTATAACACCTACCATGTTGCTCAGCTATGTCATCTTAGTGATACAATAACCCAATGTGTACCTTTTTCAGAGTTATGTGGATGTTGAAGGGGCACATTGGAGAAACACCACTTCCATATTTTTCAAAAGTGGATGCTGGGCCCAAGTCTCATTGTAGCAGCTCAGGACTGCAAATTGCCTCTCAAAGGCCACATATATTTTTAAGTATAGGCAGCTCATCAATTCAAATTATGAACAAGTGCATACTATTTGCTGTGAAAAGGGGGAATAGTTGGGGTAAACTGCATCCCGGGCAAAGCTGTCATGGATTCCGAAACCAAAACACAGACAGACCACAAAGAGTGAGAACACAGAGAGAAACTTGTAATACCGGTCCTTAGAATGGCCGGGCTATACAAGCAGAGAATTGTCAAGGTACAAGCCGAGGTCAAAGGAGTAAAGAGAAACGGAACAACGATAGGACAAGCCGAGGTCAAGGATCAGAGAAGACAGGACAACGCCAAGATTTGGTTACCAATCAGACAGATGACTAAAAAAAAATCACAACCCAAAACTGGTCTACTTATTCAGCTTGGGTGTGAAAAAATGTAAAACAGTGGCAAATGCATAGGCCGGGCTGAGAGGGGCAATCTGGGCAGTAATAGCTGGTCTCAACTCTTACGCCCCTCTTGTAACACACCCTGCACCTTTTCTGGGGGTTTTGTTTTTTAGGGGTTGGTGGAATCTTAAAGCAGAAGTGACCTGCCTCCATTCTTCTGCTAGGCTCCACTGATGGTCTCCTTGTGTGGCACTCAAGTAGCCCAGTAATGAGGTTAAACTGGAACGAAAGAAAGGATATATTCAGCCCAGCATTTGCCTTTTTGAAAATGACAAATGCATTTTGTATTGCCATCTGCATCAGGTATATGCCCACTTTTTTATACCATGCCCTGGTCTTACGCATGATCAAATACGGCTGCATCAGTTGATCGGACAGGTCAACGCCCCCCATATGCCGATTATATTGCCGTATGCAGACTGGCACTCGTTTGCATTCCTCTCTGCCACGAACTGCGACCCTCCGAGTGTTTTCACCATGAATGGTGGTTAAGATGAAATCATCCTTTTTGTCCCTGTATTTGAGTGCCAGCAGTTAATTCTGGCAGAGAGCTGCTGTTTCCCCCCTTTTCATTTTTTTGTTTGCCAGAGCCTTTGGGAAACCTGTGCAAGTCTTTTGAATAGTGCCACAGGCCACGGTCTAGAAGCAGTATAACATTTTTAACAGTGGGATACTATTGTAAAAGTTATCAATGTATAAGTGATAACCGTAGTTAAGTAAGGGCATTATTAAGTCCCAGACAATTTTCCCACTTGTCCCTACTATATCTGGGCAACCTGGGGGATCAAGGTGGCTATCCCTTCCTTCGTATACACGGAAGGTGTATATGTAGCCACTGCCACTTTCACACAGTTTATACAATTTGATCCCATATCGGGATCTTTTGGATGGGATATATTGTTTAAATCCCAGTCTTCCCTTGAACTTCATGAGGGACTCATCAATGGAAATGTTTTTATTGTGGGTATATATAGTGGCAAATTTATGGTTAAAGTGGGCAATTAAAGGGCGGATTTTATAAAGAAGATCATACTGCGAATCACCTTTTGGGGGGCACTTGGTATTATCACTAAAGTGCATAAACCGCAGTATGTCTTCATATCTTTCCCTCGGCATTGTCTCGGCAAAAATGGGGGTATTGCAAATAGGATGTTTGGACCAATACATCCTAATTGCGGCCTTTTTATTTAGCCCCATTAACATGGTCAGTGCCCAGAATTGTTTCAATTCTGGCACACTGGTTGGGTTCCATCTCTCTTTCCTGGAGATAAGAGAGTCTGGATTGCGTGCCAGATATTGCTCCGCATAGAGATTAGTCTGGGTGACTATCTCCTCAAAAATCTCATCCCCCAAGAACAGCTGCATAACATCCAGCGCACTATAGCCAGACAGGTCAGCCTGTATGCCAGGATTGGCTGTAAACACTGGGATGTCTGGGGAAAAATTATTAGGGCGTACCCAGTCATCTGCGCCATGTTCAGCATTAGGGGAATCGGCGATTTCCCCTGATGGTCCTGCAGTATCTGGCACATAGTCCCCTGTGTCCCCTGCGTCACTCTCTGAGGCAGTGTCTGTCGCCTCTGAGTCGGCCGCTAACAGGGCATAAGCACTATACTTCCTGAACATTGTTAAATACAGTTAACAAAGCTAACAAAACTTTAACTAAACAACAAATTTTTTGTATTTTTTTTTTTATTCCCTAATTCCCACTAAATTCCACCCACCCAAGTAACTAAATCATACACTAATAAAATCAAATAATAAAATTTAACCCCTTAGGGTTAAAAAAAATCCAAAAACTTAACCCTTGAAAGTAAAAAAAAAAATATCACAGTAAAGTACTGTGACCTGTATATTGATCACTGCTAGCAGTGATCAAACAGCAGGGAAAGGGTTATTTTTTTTTTATATACAGGGGAAAGGGTTTGGGAACTTTTTTTAAACCTTTAACTTTTCTTCTGGGACACAATGTAGCACCAATCCGTCTCTCTCCACTTCACAAACCCACAAGAGGTGGAGGGAGGCGGATCAGATATCCCAGCAGCATTGTGACCGCTGTGACTGGCTGCCGTGCACACGCATTAGAGCTCACCATAGGAAAGCATTGAAAATGCTTTTCAATGCTTTCCTATGGGGAATTAAGCGACGCTGGAGGTCCTCAGCATGAGGACGTCCAGTGACGCTCTATGTGGCGGAACAAACCTCGCCACTGGCCACTGGAGGAGCCTGGTCGCTCGCCTCCTGCCGCTGGACTCTGGCCCCATGTTTAACACTGTTATTTTTCCCTGCAGAAAGGCTGGTTCGTGCCTTTCTGCGGACTGTTAAAGTCACGAACACCGCTGAGTCGTCGACCTCCCTTCTCCTACCTGCAGTCAATTATCCGAACAACGGTCCATTTGGTCCATTCTGTTTAACCCATGCTACCCCAGATAGCTATGCCATGGAGCCCAGCCGTGTACTGAAAGACTGTATGAAAGACTTTGGCTCCACGGCGATTGAACTGTATGTATGTGATCTGAGCGCCATCCGGTAATAATTTGCGCTCAGATCTAAGCTATCTGGGGATAGGTAGAATGTGTATGTTCTATGTGATAAATGTAACAGTATGTATTTTAATGTCTTTTATTGTCCTTTGTCTGCCATGTGGTTAATGGAGTTTTGCCTCTGTCCTTGGAGATAATTGCATTACTTCCCAATTATCTCCAGGACAGAGAGGAGGGATTGTGATGCATTGTGGGATTGTAAGCTTATGATTGGTCAATGTCCAATATGTTTCCCAGTCTTCTAGCTGGTCCCCTAGGGGAGTGTCAACCAGGTGGGAGACCTGCATAAAAGCCGGGCAGGTAGCCCCTGTAAATCAGTTCTGCTTGATCCTCAAACGAAGTGTCGTCTCGTTCTTGGGGGGAATTGGATTGTATGCTGTTACAGTGCGACTGCCAGGAGTGTAAACTGTTCGTATGGTTTATCCTGTTCGGCTGTTTACAGCATTCGTGTGTTTCCTGTTCGGGAGTTTAGAGCATTCCCCTGGTTCCAGTTCGGGAGATTGGTAAATTCATGTGTTTGCAATTCGGGAGATTGGTGATTGCAGTAGCTGTCTTTGCATCTGAAAAGGGGAATATCGCCTAAACGGTTTTTAACCTCTTGTGTGCAAAACGGTCCGTTACGCTCTAGCACAGAAAACCTGTGCTATAGACACGGAAGTGCCCTCTAGTGGCTGTCTAGTAGACAGCCACTAGAGGAGGAGTTAACCCTGCATGGTAATTATTGCAGTTTATGAAAAACTGCAATAATTACAGTTGCAGGGTTAAGGGTAGTGGGAGTTGGCACCCAGACCACTCCAATGGGCAGAAGTGGTCTGGGTGCCTGGAGTGTCCCTTTAAGCATGCGTGGGATATGCATAAGGCTATCCTAGATATAATATAAGGCAGGGCTCGAGTCCTGCGGGAACGCGTGGGAAAGGCGTTCCCGCACTTTTTTAACAGCAGGAACGACGTTCCCTTTGCTCCTGCAGGACCAGGGCAGCTGCCTCTTGAGCCAAAGTGCCCATGTGTTTCTTCCCGAGCCGATCCTTCACTATGCGAGCGGCATCGCCGCATAGTGAAGGAGTCAGGACTTACTTGCTCAGATTGCTCCTCCTCCGACCTCCCCTGCCATTTGCGTTCCGCGAGGCAAAGTCACGGCAACGCTAGGGTGAGCGTTTATTGCATGTGAATTTTGGAGATGTTTTTGTAAACTGGCACTTTACAATGAATGTCGCACTGTATTTTCTGCGAAATATATATGCATATGAGCGTATAATTATTATTATTATTTTTTTTGGGGGGGGGGTGGATCTTGGGTGAGTTCCCGCACTTTTTCCCCAGGGCATGACCCTTGATATAAGGCCAGGAAATAATGAGAGTATTTAGAAAATTGGGCAGACTAGATGGGCCGAATGGCTCTTATCTGCCATAACATTCTATGTTTCTATGTTACCATGTAATATTATTATTTAGTAATATATATCTACAGTATTAATATGGGGTTTTACACTGGAGTGTTTTTGCATTATAACAAACTGTATGCAGCACTACTTGTTTACATTTAGCAGTTGAGCTGCCTTTATTTTTTCATTGTTTGTACTTATGTTTGACCCTGCCTTGAGCAACAGGGCTTGCAGCAAAGAGTTAAATGGTTATTAATCTTGATTTTGGGTAACGAGGAAAACAGAAAGAAATTCAGTTTATTTATGTTCGGGTGACTCATGCGACAGTAAAATGTGAATTTGACAAGGAAGTAAAAATAAAGCATAAAATTCCCTAACAATTTGTGTGAGGGTTTAAAAGGTATGTTGATCTAACGAAGGCCATCCAGCCTCCTCAACTGAGATTACTAATTAGTCTCGATGATCTCAGCCAATCTAACTGCGAGGCTATTCTGCATGTGTGGCAAAACACTGTGCAGCGCCAATCAAATGATAGGCTTTTTATTTATTTTACTTTTTTTATGTGGCGGCTGTATAGCAAGCGCTGGCTAGCAGCCACAGGGTTAACCTTGCATTGCAGAGAATTATTTAACTATTTGCCCACTGGCTACAAGTGCTGTCAGTGGGCAAATAATACTTACAATTATTGCTCTATTGCATTAAATAAAGTAAACAACAATTTGCGAATGGGCATTCTGCTATATGCATTCTGTCCGCATTCAGTTTAAAATTGGTGATTGGAAAAGCACTGATTTTAATGCGTACAGAACTGCATTCAGGCGATTACTGCAGATTCACTTAGGCAGTCTGAATTCCAAGACTATTTGACTTTAGTAAATATGAGAAATGCCATTTCTTTTGGAATTCGGTCATTTTCACTGGATGTAAGATTGGAACATCTTTTTTCATTGCTTAAAGGGATTCTATAGTCATCTATAGTGCTGTAGTGCCATCTGTAGTGCCCTCTGAACCCCCGCCTTCACCCCCTTCCGGTATATAAAGGGTTACAAACCCCTTTATTCGCTTACCCAATTTCAGTACTGATGTTCCAACACCATCCAACAGGGGGACCTAATGTGCATGCACTGCAAGCTCATTAGACCCTCCCACTAGGAAAGCATTGCCTGACTGCTTTCCTATGGGGATTTCAGTGATGCTGGGTGTCTTCATGGGCAGCGTGGGGATGTCCAGCACCATTTAAGGGACTCAGAAATGGAAGCACCTCACTCAGCCACTGGAGGCAGTCTTAGTGCTGCAAAGTAGTCATTGCAGTTTCTCAAAAACGGCAATGTTTTACATTGCAGGACTAAGTGTGACAGGGAAACTGCACCTAGACCACTTTAATGAGATAACGTGATCTGAGTACCTATAGTGTCCCTTTTACAAATGGTGCTTCAACCTAGCAACTTTTATATCTCAAAGAACCCACTGCTCTTAAAGAGTTTGTTTACAATAACCGCAGGTGCTATAACAATAACTACTTTTATTCCCATTCCCATTATGCTTGGCCACATTTCAAAACACAAGATATTGGAGAGAGTCACAAATGGAATGAAAGACACAAGACCAAAAATGATAGAAGTGACCACAAAAGGACGACATGACCACAAGGGAGGGTGTGAGACATGTACTATGTGCACATAGTACTAGGGGTGATTGACACAACAAGAGGACATTCGGCATGGATTTAAAGGGTAGGGTAAGGACAAACAGTGGCACATAGAGACAGGGCCGCCATCAGGGCATGACAACCATAACGGTTGTCATGGGCCCGGCGGTCCTGGGGGGCCCGGACTGTTCTGGGAGTCCCGGGCCCCACATTTCATTTGTGCACATATAGATAGCGATTATCGCTATCTATATGTTCACCTCGGGCCCTGGCTACCTGTAGAATGCAGACGGGGACCAGCCAACACATCTTAACACTCCAGCTGCTCCTGCCTGTAACTCTCGCGAGCTCCGCGGCCTGCAGACCGTTGTCACGGGTTGCCATGGCAACGCTCCGCGCGGCAAACAGGCACAGCTCGCGAGACTTACAGGCAGGAGCTTCTGGAGTGTTAAGATGTGCTGGCTGGTGCCCGTCTGCATTCTACAGCGGCTGGCTCCCTCTACCAGACCACCGGACCACCAGGGATGCAATCTCCCCCCTCCCTGGCCAGGTAAGAAGCAGGGAGGGGGGAATAAGATGTAAATACTACAAAAAAGGCTCCCCTCTCACCCCCACCCCCCTATGCAGCCCCCTATTTTACATAGAGCCCCCACATTTACACACACTAAAACCACAACACACACACACTGCATACACACACTAAAACCACAACACACACACACACACTGCATACACACACTAAAACCACAACACACACACTGCATACACACACTAAAACCACAACACACACACACACACACACACTGCATAAACACACTAAAACCACAACACACACACTGCATACACACACTAAAACCACAACACAAACACGCACTGCGTTCACCATACACACACTAAAACCACAACACAAACATGCACTGCATTCACCATACACACACTAAAACCACAACACAAACACGCACCGCATTCACCATAAACACACTAAAACCACAACACAAACACACACTGCATTCACCATACACACACTAAAACCACAACAAAAACACGCACTGCATTCACCATAAACACACTAAAACCACAACACAAGCACACACTGCTTTCACCATACACACACTAAAACTACAACAAAAACACACACTGCTTTCACCATACATTCACTAAAACCTCAACACAAACACACACTGCATTCACCATACACACACTAAAACCACAACAAAAACACACACTGCTTTCACCATACATTCACTAAAACCTCAACACAAACACACACTGCATTCACCATACACACACTAAAACCACAACACAAACACACACTGCATTCACCATACACACACTAAAACCACAACACAAACACGCACTGCATTCACCATACACACACTAAAACCACAACACAAACACACACTGCATTCACCATACACACTAAAACTACAACACAAAAACACACTGCATTCACCATACACACTAAAACTACAACACACACTGCATTCACCATACAAACACTAAAACCACAACAAAAACACACACTGCTTTCACCACACATTCACTAAAACCTCAACACAAACACACACTGCATTCACCATACACACACTAAAACCACAACAAAAACACTCACTGCTTTCACCATACATTCACTAAAACCTCAACACAAACACACACTGCATTCACCATACACACACTAAAACCACAACACAAACACACACTGCATTCACCATACACACACTAAAACCACAACACAAACACGCACTGCATTCACCATACACACACTAAAACCACAACACAAACACACACTGCATTCACCATACACACTAAAACTACAACACAAAAACACACTGCATTCACCATACACACTAAAACTACAACACACACTGCATTCACCATACAAACACTAAAACCACAACACAAACACACACTGCATTCACCATACACACACTAAAACTACAACACAAACACACACTGCATTCACCATAAACACACTAAAACCACAACACAAACACACACTGCTTTCACCATACACACACTAAAACTACAACACAAACACACACTGCATTCACCATACACACACTAAAACTTCAACACACACACACACTGCTTTCACCATACATTCATTAAAACCACAACACAAACACACGCTGCATACACCATACACACACTAAAACTACAACACAAACATGCACTGCATTCACCATACACACACTAAAACCACAACACAAACACACACTGCATTCACCATACACACACTAAAACCACAACACAAACACACACTGCATTCACCATAAACACACTAAAACCACAACACAAACACACACTGCTTTCACCATACACACACTAAAACCACAACACAAACACACACTGCATACACCATACACACACTAAAACTACAACACAAACACGCACTGCATTCACCATACACACACTAAAACCACAACACAAACACACACTGCTTTCACCATACACACACGAAAACTACAACACAAACACACACTGCATTCACCATACACACACTAAAACTACAACACAAACACTCTGCATTCACTACACATACACACACTTTATCTAAAACACACACAACTACATTCATTATACAAATGTGCAATCTGTATCCATTTTACACACCACACAGGCCATCCTTGTGGGTGGACTCAGAAAGGGCCCTCGGGGGCGGGCCCAGAGGGCCCACACTTTGAACTGTGTCAGGGGCCCCGAAATTTCTGATGGCAGCCCTGCATAGAGATATAGGGGGCTTAAGAGGGACACGGACACATGGGGGAACATAGACATAAAAGGGAAGCATGGACACATGGGGAAAACTCATGTACACAAGGGTGAACCATGGACACTAAGGGGGAAAGGTACAAGGGGAAATAGACACACGTGATTACATGTAGCCATGAACAAAAGGTAGATGATGTGTGTGAGACAGGGACACCAGACGGGCATGGGAACAAGGCCAACAGAGGGAAATGGGTATGGGTAACACATGGGGAATGATTATATAGACACAAGAAGAGTATGGACACAATGGGGGACATGGCAACACAGAAACAAGGGAGAAAAAGGGGACATAGGATAATGGGGGATAGGCATGGGGAAAACTGAGAATATGAGGAGATGAGCACAGAGCATGAAGGGAGGATATATGGAAAGGGAGACAAGTGGTTGGGGAATGAATTGGGGAAACAGTGGGAGGGAGATATGGAGGCACGTGAATATGAATTGCAGGAAGGAAGTTGAATTAATGTGGGTAAGTCTCACAAAGTATAGAATCCCCTCTGTTATTCAGCAACAATATCTACATATCTATATATTTTTACAGCTGAGTGTGTTTGTTTCAAAACAAATACTAGTGTTCATAATGGGTTTCAATCTACTAATATATGGATGTGTCATACTGCTTTAAGAATGGAATGTGTCAAAGTACAAGGAAGTAGAAGTATAAGTTCTCTGACAATTTCTTGTCTTTGCTTTACAATGCAGCTATGACTAGCAAGGATTATACCTTCTTTTCATCTCAAAAAACGTATGTATAAAGATATGGTTATATTTTAAATAATTTTCACTTAATTACATACACATTGTTTATATAATATTGGTTTACCATTTAATAGTTCATTAAATATCAAACTAATTTAGCTAACTTAACAATTTATTACAGTTTTTGTATTTGTAAAAGGCATTGTCAAAATGATTGATAATATCTTCTCTCTATACAACGTTAGAATGAATTACAGATGTTTTTGTTTTCGAAAATCTAATTTTTTTTTTTTACAAAATATCGACAATATACTGTATTTACTCTAATGTAATGCGCACCTCAATTATTGACACCTGGAAGCTGAAAAATGTTTTTGCTGGCTGATGTAATGCGCATTTATATAAGAAGATACTACTATACAACATTGTGCTACAATGAAAATGTTTTGCCATATACCATAGTAACATTGATGGTATTTAAAATTTAGTTTTACACGTTAAGTTTATTTGTACTAGAATTGTCTATCTAGAATGTAATTACTTTACCCACCATTGTGACATGGTAAAATAGCTAAACTGGCTGTCGCTGGAATCCTGACGCACTCTTCATCTTTCCAGCCTTGTGCATAAGAGCTTTTCTGGGAAGCTCCAACCCTACTCGAGTAGAATGTCTCCCCAGCTGTTCCCACCTCCTATAACCTCCGTTCCAGTACTAGCACGGTATTTAGCATGCCGCAATACAAAAATAAAGTAGCTCGATCCTCATTTTACTACAGAGCACCGCAATTATGGAATAACCTCAGTGTCACGTTTAAACATTTGTTATGAAGGAACACAACTGCAGATTTCTTATAGTTTGAATATTTATTATAAAAAGTAAAGGTATTGACTTTAAGTCCAATTACAGGTACTGTAGCTTTAATTAATAAACGATAACTGAAGTCCACAATTACAGGCACTGTAGCTTTAAGTAGTAAACGATAACTGAAGTCCACAATTATAGGCACTGTAGCTTTAAGTAGTAAACGATAACTGAAGTCCACAATTATAGGCACTGTAGCTTTAAGTAGTAAACGATAACTGAAGTCCACAATTATAGGCACTGTAGCTTTAAGTAGTAAACGATAACTGAAGTCCACAATTATAGGCACTGTAGCTTTAAGTAGTAAACGATAACTGAAGTCCACAATTACAGGCACTGTAGCTTTAAGTAGTAAACGGTAGTAATTAGCAGACACTGAATCAGAAAGAGTCTCTTAGTAGTATTAATGAATTAGGTGATAAGAAGTTACAATAGCTGTTCCATAGACTTTAACTGAAGCAAGACAGATGCAGCTAACTGAGATAAAGTATGAGTTGAAGTTAGCTGTAACGGGTTTGTTTTATCGAAGGACTTTGGAGACAGGAAATAACAGCTTTGAGATGCAACGCTTATCACAGAGGTTTTACTTAGCTTCCGGCACATAGAACACTGGTTCCCGAGATCTCCTCAGAGGCGTTTATCCTGGAAGGAGAGAGTTCAGCTTTAGTCGTGGATGAGGAGAGGTGAAGGGAACTTGAAGTCTTCCAGTCCGGACCGGTAACAGAGGGCTTTCACAACGATGTTGTAGCCGGTTCGTGAGTACGGAACGTAGTTCAATAATCCAGCGTCGCTCAGCTGGTGCGGTCGGATTAAATAAGGAGACCGTGTCATAAAGGGGTGTGGCTAAGCTCCGTGGAACCAGGAAGTAAGAGGATACCATAGTTAAGGCATGACAGTACCCCCTCCTTAATGAGCAACCTCTGGGTGCTATTGACTTGGTTTAGAAGGGTAACGCTTGTGAAATTTGGAAATCAATTTGTCAGCATGAACGACAGAGGAGTTTTCCTATGTATCTTCATCAATTCCATATCCTTTCCATCTGATGAGGTATTGTAAAGAGCCACGATGGATCCTTGAATCCAGTATACTTTGAATTTCGTATTCTTCTTCACCCTGGACCAATATGGGATCAGGAGAAGTAGTGACATTTCCTTGGAAAGGGTCAGGATGATGAGGCTTTAGCAAGGACACATGAAAAACAGGATGTAGCTTCAAAGTAGGTGGAAGTTTCAATTTAACAACATTACGGTTGATAACCGATATTATTGGAAAAGGACCAAGAAAAAGGGAACTTAACTTCTTTGATGGACGGTTTGTAGAGATGTTCTTTGAGGAAAGCCAGACAAGATCACCGATTTTATAAGATGGTGAGGGTTGTCTTTTTGTATCAAAAAACTTATTTTGATTGGAGGAGGCCAATTCTAGATTTTCATATAATTTCTTAAATAAAGAAGACATATGAGTGATTTGATTCGAATCGGAGAGATTAGATGAAGAAACTGTCTGAGCAGGAAATGAGGAAGGATGAAATCCATAATTGGATAGAGATGGAGTCATTTTGCTGCTGGTATGATGATGAGAAGGAGGTAATTCCACCATGAAGTCCGTAGAAATGGATTGCCAAGATCGTTCAGGAATCGGTAAATTCAATAATTGACCGAATGGTTGTTGATGGACATGTTTGGATCTTTGGCATACAGAACAGGATTTGACATAAGATTCAATAGTTTGGTCTTGACGAGGCCACCAATAGTATCTCTTAGACAATTCAAGGGTCTTTTTTATACCTGGATGACCTGCCAGAGGAGAATCATGAATAAACTCGAGTACTTTAATTCTGAAAGAGGGAGGTACGTAAATCCGGTCTTTAAAATAGTAGAGACCGTTTTTCTTGGATAATTTAATTGATTTAGGGAGTTCAAGAGCATCTTCACTGAGATCTTTAATGTCGTCAATCACTTTAATAGGAACAGAAATGGTTTTTCGAACACAAGGAATTTTATTCTTTGTTACAAAGGTTGAATCGATGAATACTCCATGTGCACCAGAATCGATGATAGCTTCAGTCACAATTCTCACCTTGTCCCACTGTAGTATAAGAGATATAGGAGTGAACGGAGTGGTTGGTGTAGAAGGGAGTGCACTGAAGATCGCAGAGGTATAGGCTTGCCTACCGGCCTTTGTCCGTTTTAATAAGGGACAATCAGAAACCAAATGATCTTGAGAGGCACAATACATGCATAGGTTTAATTTACGTCTTCGGTTCTTTTCTTCAGGAGTGAGAGGACTTCTTATTATCCCTATTTCCATAGGTTCACTTCTTAGAAAGGAAATAACTAAGAAAACCTTAGATCTTTCTGTTGGATAAGATCTAGGTTTTAAAGCAAACAATAATTTGCAGGAATAAAAAAACTCCTTATATTTGGAACGATCACCATAGAACTTTTCAGGGTTACATACAGCAGGATCACTAGCCGAGTGCAGAATGGTTTGAGGTGTATGAGTTTGTAGATCTCTGACATAAGTGAGAATTCTTTCGTTAGTAACTTGCAGGTCTTGCACACCTTGGGCTAGTGTATTAACTCTTTGATTCAGCGTAGTTATCGTAGAATCGAAATCTGCTGGATCCATTACAAAGGCTGGATTATTCTGTCACGTTTAAACATTTGTTATGAAGGAACACAACTGCAGATTTCTTATAGTTTGAATATTTATTATAAAAAGTAAAGGTATTGACTTTAAGTCCAATTACAGGTACTGTAGCTTTAATTAATAAACGATAACTGAAGTCCACAATTACAGGCACTGTAGCTTTAAGTAGTAAACGATAACTGAAGTCCACAATTATAGGCACTGTAGCTTTAAGTAGTAAACGATAACTGAAGTCCACAATTATAGGCACTGTAGCTTTAAGTAGTAAACGATAACTGAAGTCCACAATTACAGGCACTGTAGCTTTAAGTAGTAAACGGTAGTAATTAGCAGACACTGAATCAGAAAGAGTCTCTTAGTAGTATTAATGAATTAGGTGATAAGAAGTTACAATAGCTGTTCCATAGACTTTAACTGAAGCAAGACAGATGCAGCTAACTGAGATAAAGTATGAGTTGAAGTTAGCTGTAACGGGTTTGTTTTATCGAAGGACTTTGGAGACAGGAAATAACAGCTTTGAGATGCAACGCTTATCACAGAGGTTTTACTTAGCTTCCGGCACATAGAACACTGGTTCCCGAGATCTCCTCAGAGGCGGTTATCCTGGAAGGAGAGAGTTCAGCTTTAGTCGTGGATGAGGAGAGGTGAAGGGAACTTGAAGTCTTCCAGTCCGGACCGGTAACAGAGGGCTTTCACAACGATGTTGTAGCCGGTTCGTGAGTACGGAACGTAGTTCAATAATCCAGCGTCGCTCAGCTGGTGCGGTCGGATTAAATAAGGAGACCGTGTCATAAAGGGGTGTGGCTAAGCTCCGTGGAACCAGGAAGTAAGAGGATACCATAGTTAAGGCATGACACTCAGGGACACAGTCAAATCTTCATTCAATCTAAAATCTTTTAAGAGACCTATGGCAATATACCTCAGCACAGAATATTTTTTATATAGTTTTTATATTGTATTTTTTCTAATATTGTATCCTATTGTAACAATGCAATGTTTTGTGGACCCAGGACATACTTGAAAACAAGAGAAATCTCAATGTATCCCTACTGGTAAAATATTTTATAAATAAATAAATATTCTTTCACCTGCACTCTATGAGGAGCTTTGCATTGGAATGACTCCAGATAACAGACACACATTATCGCTGATATGAAACACTCGCTGACAGACACACTCACTGACAGACACAGTAACACACTCTGAATAACAGTTACACAATCTCACTGATTTGAACACACTCACTGACAGACACACACACAAATACACACACACTCTCACTGACAGATACACACTCTTGTTGATAGGCACACTGATACACACTCTCAATGACAGATATACACTCACTGACGGACACACTGACACACAGTCTCAATAACAGACAGTCTCAATGACAGACACAAACTCTCACTGATTTGATTCCCTCACTGACAGACACACACTGAGAGACACACGCATACTAAAACCATCTAGTTACTATGTATGAGTGAAAAAAAGAGCATGTTTATTTGATATTTGTTTTACTTTTACTAAATGCATGACCAGAAAACAATTATAAAAAATAAATAAAACTTAAATGTGAAACCTTATTTTTGCTAATTTAAAAATCAGATCCAAAATGTATGGATAACCTGTGACTTTGTTCATTATAATTTTTTCATAATGTGAATTCTTACATACAGAAATTATCCAATCTGAAATATGATGAACCAACTCGAAGGAGAAACATGCCTCAGTTGTGGGAAAACAAGAGATGGTAAGTAAAAATAAATAGCATAATATACAACAGTGAAGAAAAGAAATACCATTGTATAACACTGGTATTCACATGCTGCTTGTGCTTGCTGTTGTATTTGCTTTGCATTGTTTACCATATTTCCATCAAATGAAAAAGTGTCTCAAACGAAAAGGTCAAGGAGGCAATTTTTTATACATCATGCAATTACTTACATAGTGATACATGAACCAGCCATTCTTTCAGTAAAAACAATTGGCATCACAATGATGTCTATATTGTATCTGTTAGTAAGTGCGTGTATCAGTGTGTGTCTGTTAGTGAAAGTGTGTGTGTGCCAATGACTGTGCACTCTATGACAAGCACATCATTTAAAAAAAAAAAATAATTAAATATGCTTTTATTTACCATTTTAAAAATGTATTATTATTAAGGTTTTCAAAACTTTTAGGGTTATTCACTAAAGTGAGTATTTAAAGTGAATTTCAAATTCAAGGTAAAAATAGCCTTCACTTTCTTTAAACCAGCAACGCATCTATTTTGGCTACCTTGGTCGTATATTTGAAATTCACTTTGAGTGCACTTCAAATTTTCAGTTTAGTCAATAACCATGTGAGTGCTAGTTTTGAAATGGTATAATTAGAAACATTTTTTTGTAATTTATAAAACAAAAGTATGCATTTTATTGCCAATGAAACATAATGACAGGGGCATAACTAGAAATCACAGGACTGCGGTTTAAGAATCAAAGAAGGGCCCCTCCTTAGTGCCCTCCTTGTTCTCCCTGCACAATACACCTGAGTGGGGTGTGAGTGGTGTCTGAGTGTGAATGTGCGGGGCTGGCGGCTGAGTATGATTCTGTGTGGGGTGTGTCTGGGTTTGATTGTCTCTGTTGGCTGAGTGTGAACTGTATGTGTGGAACTAGCAGAGTGTGATTATATGTGGCTGGGTGATTGTGATTGTATATGGGTTTGGCTATGTGTGAGTGTGAGCATTAGACATGCTTGGGGACACTTCAAGGGCACATCAATTATGGCAATCCCTCGTGCTGATGCTAAGATGCTGGCTTCACTGTCAGCACACTGGGTTCAGTGCATCCCATACTCCCTTAGCAAGCACCTGCTTGGGACTAACACAGTAACACGTAGGACGAGAACCTGCTGTCACTCAATCTATGGCATTAGACTCTGTGTGCCCCTGACACAAATGTCTAATGTTGAGGATATTATTGACAGGTAGGAGAGGAACCACATTTTTAAAGAGAATTACATTAAATCTATACATTTGAAAGCATTTCTGCTAGGACAATGTACAGATGCTCTTTAATATAATACACATTTATTAATAATGCATGCACGTGTATATATACATAAACACAATTTACTACATATTACTACAAATCACACAAATTTAGTTAAACAGTTTTGTAATTAATTGAACCTTTTCATCATTTTAAGCACAGACTCTAACTGACCCATACACACTCTCATTGACACACACTGTTTAATTAACACATAATCTTACAGACACACACCCTCACTGATGCACACTGATACACACATACTGACATACACTTACTGACAGACACACAGTCATTGGCACACACACTGTTTAACCAACACACACTTTCACTTAAAGACACACACACTCACAAACAGACACACACTCTCAGATACACATACATTGGCATACATTCACTGACACACACACTCACTGACCGACACAAACTCACCTGTATACACTCATTCACTGACAGACATTCTCTCTCAGTGATAATGACACACTCACACACATATACTTATTATTATTATTATTTTTTATTTAAGTCCACCCAGTCTTCTTACCTTTGGGAGAACTGGAGTGGATCTTTTCCTGGTGATCCAGTGGGACTGCTCTGATCCTTTAATAGCTCCTGCTCTGCTCCCTCGCATGCCATTTAGTGATACTGGGACCAGAGTGGCATCATATCTTGGCTCCCGATATCACAGCAAGGTGCCCGTGGGAGCAAAGCAAGAAAAACTGGAAGACTACAGTGCCCTCGACACTACCTCCATCACGAACAGCCTCTCTCTTCTCTAGGGGGGCTCTAACGTGGCCAGCTGAACACCCCCTGGGCTTCCTATGACAGGTAGAACTGAGGGGCCTTAGTCACATTATATTATTTCAGCAACCCCTGTAATCCTGATATTGCCTCTTTTCACTCCTATAATTTCCAGGAAGTATTACATTTAATTACTCACGTGCTCAAACAAGAATTAAGTCTTAATTCTGCTAGTAATTTTTTTCTTTCTTTTCTTTTTTTTACAGGTGGAATCATTTTACATGAATTGTTTTGTTATGATGTCTACATTGTGTCAGCATTATGCCCCCAAAATTCCAAACAGAGAAGTATTGATTCTCAAATTGGAGAACATATTG
The DNA here is from genome assembly GCF_036172605.1 of Pelobates fuscus. Classification (NCBI taxonomy): domain Eukaryota; kingdom Metazoa; phylum Chordata; class Amphibia; order Anura; family Pelobatidae; genus Pelobates; species Pelobates fuscus. Next base: position 75,242,253 of record NC_086326.1, on the reverse strand, counting down.
TAAAACCACTTGAAGAGCGAGGCTATAACTGCTTCCACGGCTCGAGAAACATTGCTGCAGGAGAATTTATCTTACAGGCTATGAGCTACCCGATCACCATAATTCCACTGACTATTGTACCACTTTTTAAAGACAAGGATTTTTCTTTTTATTATAATCTTCTTCTAAGACCAGATTACCTAAAAAGAATTATGTTTCTTACATTCGATTCAACCAGAATTGATTGTCCTGCAGTTTCAAAGATCACTTTCACAATATCCTTTAATGATGTGTACCTGCTACAGAAACTTATTGAAACTATTAAAAACAAAGGACGTGAGTTCCCACTAGAACAGAGGAAAATAAAGTTTGAACTGGGACAAGAACATGATCCAGGTAAGGAGGTATTTAAAAAAAAAAATGTAATATGTTAACCCATTTGTTACCACTAATTTATTATTATTTAAAAAATAGCATAATACTTATTTGAAACTTCTAAGAAGTGCACGGCTTACTCATTGGCTAAGAACATTAGAATATAACTTTCAACCAATGAGCCCAGCACTCCAGAGCTTATTTTAGACAGAGAGCTGAACACTTTCTGTCTGAAGTAGTGGGAGCAGCACCTGGCAGATGCAGATACGAAATTAAACCATTCTAAAACAGGTTGACTACCTACAGTGGTGGATGCCAGGATGCTTCTGGCACAATAACTGGCATGCCCAGTGAGCATGATTTATTGTTCCTTGTAAAAATATTGTCAATGTTCTCTGTGTGGTCAATGCATGGAATGGTTACCCAGTAGAGGAAATATGATAGACTTATGTATGTCTGGAAAGCAATGGGTTAAATCTGATTGTTCTCTGGAAGGACCCCTGAAATGCTATAAGTTCAATGAAAGGTCTTTCACGTAAAGTATTGAAGGGATTTTAGATGTTGTTTTGGTTTTGGTGCATTATGTGCAACTTATGTGTAATGTTTGGTCTCAAATTTACTGTCTGGATTCACTGAGATGATCTGGCAGGGTTACAAAGAGTTTATTTATGCGTTTGCCCATTTTGCCGTGAGTGGGGACTAACTAAAAGGTAAGCTACTGATTCTCTTTTAACCATTCTCAGAATTTTTTAACCATTCTCTCATATTCTCTGTTTTTGTTGCAATGCAATTAGTTAGGTTCTCCCTAATTAATTTAGATGTGGACCCCATGCTCTCTGTGCTTAGAGGGTTATGAGTTACACCTCACTGATGGGGCCCAAAGAAGGCTGAAACAATAGTCTGTGGTTGCTGTATCCCTCGTGCAGAGGGAAGCATTTCAGTTCTGGACTGCCCTTATAAGTGAGATCCGTCTGATATGCAAATAGTATAAGTCCTCTGTGCAATGGCACAAGTGAGAAAAAATATTTTTGAGACCTGAGTGAGTACTAACCGAAGGACAAGCTCTACCGAGTTTCTCTAAGAAGAATAAACTCACCACAAAGTGTGGTAGTAAAATAATAAATAAATAAATAATAAATAAATAAATATATAAATAATAAATTCCTCCTGCTTTTAAATGATGGATATAAACTAAAGGAATCATCTAAATATTGCTCTGATAAAAGGCCACCAAAAAACTATCAATAATACGGTAAAAAAAAATACAATCACAAGATAAAATACCTGGAGCAAATATCTAAGGAGAAAAAAAAAAGGAAAAAGAAAGGTTCACTGTGTCACCGTGTATAAAGAGGTGACATCTGCTGTCACTAAAATGTAGTAATTTCTCCACTCCACCATGGATAGGCAATTCATAATTTACAGGCATAATATTTAGATCAAATCTACTAGGCCTATAAGTCCAAGTAAATACAAATACAAAAAGAGAAGTCCTGCGCTCACTCCCATCACTAATGGGCCGACAGCAAGGACCACAATACACATCAGCCCCAATATATAGTAAAAACCAAAGAAAAGAAAAAGTTACCTGCGCTCTCTCCTTAATCCCTATGTATATTTAGACAAACGGAGGTCATTTAGTTGCTCCAAAGGCCATTGGAGGGAATGGCCGCCTGCCAACGTCAAGGCAGACCCCCCTAAGCGGGTCATAACACTGACCCTTCAGCCTGCTTCCTTGAGCTTCTGGCAAAGATATCTGTCTCATATCTGTCTCATTAGAGATATTTCAGCAGTAAACTGGGTGCCCTGGTCTGAGAGAATCTCCCGGGGAAAACCCATCCGGGAGAACACTCGCATCAAGGCTTCAGCCACAGTCTCTGCCCGAATACTGCTCAGGGTACCGAGTCGCGTAGTCCACGATGGTCAGAATGTACTTGGCTTGGGGACCTAGGCTTGACTAGGGGACCTATAATGTCGACAGCTACTCTGCCAAACAGATCTTCACTAATAGGTAGGGGATGGAGGGGGGCCCTGTGCCGGTCCCTTCTCTTCCCCACTCTCTGGCAGACATCTGGCAGTACTGCCTCAGATCCTGAGAGATGCCTGGCCAGAAGAAGCTTTGGGTGAGCCGAGACGCTGTCCAAGGGGATATCGTGAGCTATCTTCAGCAGCTCATACCAATACTTCTTGGGTCTGGGGCTGGCTGTCTCTCACCAGCCGTGTCGTTGGGGAGCCCATTGAAAAAGTGCTTGTTACGGTTACCCTTAGGCTTGCTGAGAGCTGGACCGCTTAGTCGTCTGGATTCCTAGTTGCTGAAGAGGGGAGAGCTGCTTTCCATAGTATTCCATATGAGTCCTGTAAGTGTAGAATAATTCCACTAGCTATAGCATAGCTAGGATACCTTACTGCCCAAAAAACGAGTCGAGGCTGCGATTTGAGGGTCAAGTAAGAACTGAGGTCTGGAACACCCAGCCTGCTTTTTATTACAGTCAGGTACAGACAGACCCCTCCCAGGGGGAGGTATAAAATAACCAATAACAGAATAGTACAGCCCCCTGGTGCCCTCCCCTCTGCTTGGGAGATAATTGAGTTTCCTACTGTATCTACTCAATTATCTCCAAGCTAAAACTTATACACTTTTATACATTTTTATAACTTTCTCATTTTACCTAGTATATTAATAAAACTTATATTTTTGTGAACAACATAAATTGTGGAACAACATACTCAAATTTCGTGGGAATCCGTCCAGTAGTTCCAGAGATATTAAAAAGTCTCTTTGGACCGACCACACGCCTGTTTGCAAGCCCAGAAACAGTTCCACAGAATCAGGCTGTGTGGTCGGTCGATGTTTAGCCGGAAAATTGGTAAAGTCCCATCCGAAGCCGGTGTTCGAATATTCGAACGCACTTCGGCTTTTGTCGAAGTGTCGAAGTAAATGCGGTTTACACTTCCGCGGCGGTCGCTAGCCGTGTGGTGATCTATTCCCATAAAAAGAGACGACAAAGTTCCTTTCAACGGTTGTTTCGAATGTTCGGCTGGGACTTAGTCTCCGCTGTGGTGGCGAAGGATCGGGAAAGGTACAGGTTACCGCTGACCGCATTCGACTGTATTAAAATGGCCGCCGCCACGTGTTCGACTGTAATGGCGGCCGCTTCGACTACCTCGTGACTTCGACGGCTTCGGCACTTCGACGGTATTCGAAGTGCCAGTTCAAACATTGAAATGCTGTTCCCAAGTAATTAAAGGTACACAATTAGAACTAGTGTTTCTGTAACAGTGCTCCCTTTTTGTGGAACACTCTGGCAGACACCGTCTGACCCCTTTTCGGGGCAGACTAAGGCTGTCCAGACCGCTGGTTATGCTGGGCTGAGGTCCGTTTGTCTGGACAACCCGTCAGCGTTGCCATTCTGTTTCCCGGGTCGGTAGGTAATGGTGAAATTGAAGGGTTGCAATGATAAACTCCAACGTAATAGCCTGCCGTTATCTCCAGAGACCCGGTTTAGCCACACCAACGGGTTATGGTCGGTGACCAGAGTGAACTCTTGTCCATATAAATAGGGAGTCAATTTCTTTAATGCCCACACCAAGGCCAAACACTCCTTTTCGACCGCTGCATAGCTGACTTCGCGGGGCAGGAGCTTCCGGCTGATGTAGGCAACTGGATGCTCCCCTCCATCTTCACCTACTTGGCTGAGGACGGCTCCCAGCCCGAACATGGAAGCGTCTGTATGGACGATAAAACGTTTATTAAGAGCTGGGGCCGCCAAGACAGGAGCATTAACCAAAGCATTTTTGAGGGCCTTGAAAGCCGTTTCACAGTGGGGAGACCACAGGACCTGTCGAGGTAAGTTTTTCTTGGTCAAGTCAGTCAGGGGTTTGGCAAGTGTGCTGTAGTCGGGTACAAATCGTCTGTAGTACCCTGCCGTGCCCAGAAAGGCTAGAACCTGGGTTTTAGTGATGGGGTGGGCCAATTGGCAACAGCTTCTATCTTGGCTGGCTCTGGTCGCTGTTTTCCGCACCCCACCCGGTGACCCAGGTACTGTACCTCGGCCATCCCAAAGTGACATTTTTCTGGTTTCAGAGTCAGGCCAGCAGCCCGGATCTGATCCAGAACCATTCCTACATAAGCTATGTGGTCCTCACACGGACTCACTGTGAATTGCTATGTCGTCCAGGTATGCACAGGCAAAACTCTGGAAGCCATCCAGGAGCCTATCCACCAAGCGCTGGAATGTAGCTGGGGCATTCTTCATCCCAAACGGCATTACCTTAAACTGGTATAAGCCGAATGGGGTGACGAATGCCGACTTGGGAATAGCCTCCGGGGCCAGGGGAATCTGCCAGTAACCCTTGCAGAGGTCAATAGTGGTCAGGTAATTTCCCCTGGCTATACGATCGAGTAGCTCGTCTACCCTGGGCATAGGGTACGCGTCCGTCACTGTTTTTTCATTGAGCCTCCGATAGTCTACACAGAACCGGGTTGTCCCATCTTTCTTGGGTACCAGGACAACCGGGGAGGCCCAGGGACTATCGGAGGGCTCAATCACCCTGAGTTGGAGCATCTCATCAATCTCCTTCTTCATTCCTGTTCTAACTGCCTCGGGGATGCGATACGGGGGCTGGCGTAAGGGTGTTTGCCCGGGGGTATCGACCTGGTGGGTAGTTAAGGTAGTGTACCCTGGCTTCTGGGAGAAGGTGAGGTGTTTGGACTGGAGGAGTGTATTGAGCTGCTCCCTTTCAGTGGGGCTAAGTCGGTCTCCTATCTGAACCTGGGTTACTACCCCTGTGGCGGGACTCTTTTCTAATAGGTCGGGAATGGGTAGACTGTCGGGGTCTTCCTGGGGAGGACAACATACGGCTGTCACGTTCTCGGGTCGCTCTAAATATTCTTTGAACATGTTTACATGGAACGTCTTCCTAAGGTTGTTGTCGTGGCAACTAGCTATGACATAAGTGGTGTCGCCCCGTTTCTCTACAATCTGGTAGGGGCCCTGCCATGATGCTTGCAATTTGTCTGTCTTCACCGGCTTAAGTACTAACACCTTTTGTCCTATGGTAAAGATTCTCCTTCGGGCCCCCCGATCGTACCATACCTTCTGTCTTCTCTGGGCCGACTGGAGGTTAGCCTGCACTGATTTGGCTAGTTGCTCCATTCGGTCTCTGAGTTCCAGCACGTATGGCACAATGGGGACACCGTCAGTTTCCGTCTCTCCCTCCCAGTGCTCTCGGATAAGGTTTAGGGGGCCCCGTACCTTTCTTCCGTAGAGCAACTCAAAGGGAGAGAACCCTGTCGTTTCCTGGGGCACCTCCCGATAAGCAAATAGGAGATGCGGCAGGAAGCGTTCCCAATCTCGGTATTCCTGAGTGAACGTTTTGAGCATTTGTTTGAGGGTTCCGTTGAACCTCTCACAAAGTCCGTTCGTCTGTGGATGGTAGGGGGAGCTCAGAAGGGACTTAATTTTGCAAACCTGCCAGAGTTGTTGGGTCAATTCGGCTGTAAATTGGGTGCCTCGGTCAGACAGGATTTCTTTTGGAAATCCTACCCGGGAGAACACTTGTACCAGTGCATTCGCTACCGTATCCGCTTGGATGTTGGATAGGGCGACAGCCTTGGGGTACCTGGTAGCGTAGTCCACTACGGTAAGGATGTAGCGCTTACCGGAGGGACTAGGGGTGGCCAGTGGTCCTACTAGGTCAATAGCAACCCTGCTAAAGGGTTCCTCTACAATGGGCATATTGACTAGATGGGCTTTAGGGTGATCGCCTCGCCTTCCTACTCGTTGACACACATCGCAAGTATTACAATAAGTCCTAACATCAGCGTGTACTCCTGGCCAAAAGAATGTGTGGGTAATGCGGTGTATCGTACGGGTTACAGCTAGGTGACCTGCCAAGGGGATGTCGTGTCCTATCTTGAGGATTTCTCTACGGTATTTGTGGGGCACTACCAGCTGTCGCCTACGTTGTCCCTTTTTCTCTGTCAAGTGATATAGTTTCCCTTTTTCCCATAGAAAAGTTTCGTTACCTGCCCCGCTCCCTCCGGTCTCTGCTCGTTCCCGGTATTTTTGTAAAGTCGGGTCAGTCTTAGACTCGGTCTCGAAAGTATCTGGGGTGTCCCAGGGTATGGGGCCTAACATGTCAGGAAAAGTCGGGGTCGGTCTTACCTGTGTCTCCCGCACTGGTGAGGGTTCTCGGTCTGTCCGGGCTTGTGCTCGGGTAGTCACTGGGTTCGCCTCGTTGTTGTACGCTGGAGCATAGGCAGAAGTCATGGGGCCCAAATCGTTGCCCAGTAGTACTTCAGCAGGTAAATTATCCATTATGCCCACGTTCACAGCCCCCTTTCCCGCTCCCCAATCAAGATGTACTTTAGCGGTCGGAATTTTGTACACATCCCCCCCGCCACTCTAACGGCCACGGTCTGCCCTGACCGCTTGTGTTCTGGTACCAAATGACTCTGTACCAGTGTGATGGTAGCCCCTGTGTCTCTCAACCCCTCGGTAGATCGCCCTTCGAGCCATACCTTCTGCCGATGGTGCTGGCGGTTATCTGCAGCAGCATATACAGGGTCTGCCTCGTGAAGCGGCCCCAAATATTCCTCCATAGAGGCCTCTTAGTTAACACAGAGGGCTCGGGCAGGACGGTATGGCCCAGAGGGGTAATTGTAATTCCTGGGTGTCTGGTGCGTGTTAAGAGGGCAGTTAGCCATGAAATGGGACGATCAAAGTTGTTATTGGGTGGCCCTGAGTGTCGGGTGGGCCCTGCGGGTACCGGGGCTCGGAACTCCGTACGAGGAGGTGCACGGTAAACCTCTCTGGGCTCGACCCGTGCTGGAGCCCGGTAGTTCGTTGGCTCGTGAAGACGTGAATCATAATGTTCATCAGCTAATTTGGCCGCTTCTTCTAAGGTGGAAGGTCGCCTGTCTCGCAGCCACTCCTTCCCCTGCTGCTCCATGCCATTATAAAAATGTTCCAAGAGAAACAATTGTAAAATTTCCTCACCAGTCACAGCTTTACTTCCGCTCATCCAGTGATTTGCCGCTCTCCGTATTCGGTGCGCCCATTCCATATGGGTATCGTTAGGCTTCTTTTTCGTGCCCCGAAACTGCCGGCGATACGTGTCTGGAGTAACAGCGTACCGTCTTAGCAGTGTCTCTTTAACTCGCTCATACTGTGTCACTTCCTCAGCACCCAAGGTATGAAAAGCTTCCAGGGCTCGCCCGGATAGTTTCCCAGACAGGATCGTGGGCCACTTTCTGATGGGAATCTGGTGCAGGGCGCATTGCCTTTCGAAGTCCGCCAAGTATTCATCAATTCCTGTCTCGCTCTCTAGGAAGGATCGAAATGCCGCAAAGGGTATCTTGGGCTTCCCAGCATTTTCGACAGGAACGATTACCTGCGGGGCTTCAGCATTGCGGTGTGCGTTTACTAGGTCAAGTGCGTGGGCTCGGGCCTTTCGTATATCCTCGTCTGCCTCCGCCATCAACTGCTGTACTAATTCTATAGGTGGGTTTGGCCCGTATAGGGAGAGCCTCTCCCGAACAATTCTTGCCTTTTTGTCACCATTCGTGGTTGGTGTTTCCGCCATTGTGAAGCTTTGATCCAGTTCGGTCAGTTCTCTCCTTGGCCGGTTGCTGGCGTACCCTCCTCTGCTTTCCAGTAAATCTTTTAGGGTTGTACGCTTCAATTTTGTGTAGGTGCTCTCCATCCGTTCCGTGCCTCTCCTAGGAAATCCAGAATAATCCCACCCCTGCCACCAAATGTTACAGTTACCCTTAGGCTTGCTGAGAGCTGGACCGCTTAGTCGTCTGGATTCCTAGTTGCTGAAGAGGGGAGAGCTGCTTTCCATAGTATTCCATATGAGTCCTGTAAGTGTAGAATAATCCCACTAGCTATAGCATAGCTAGGATACCTTTCTGCCCAAAAAACGAGTGGAGGCTGCGATTTGAGGGTCAAGTAAGAACTGAGGTCTGGAACACCCAGCCTGCTTTTTATTACAGTCAGGTACAGACAGACCCCTCCCAGGGGGAGGTATAAAATAACCAATAACAGAATAGTACAGCCCCCTGGTGCCCTCCCCTCTGCTTGGGAGATAATTGAGTTTCCTACTGTATCTACTCAATTATCTCCAAGCTAAAACTTATACACTTTTATACATTTTTATAACTTTCTCATTTTACCTAGTACATTAATAAAACTTATATTTTTTGTGAACAACATAAATTGTGGAACAACATACTCAAATTTCGTGGGAATCCGTCCAGTAGTTCCAGAGATATTAAAAAGTCTCTTTGGACCGACCGCACGCCTGTTTGCAAGCCCAGAAACAGTTCCACAGATTCAGGCTGTGTGGTCGGTCGATGTTTAGCCGGAAAATCGGTAAAGTCCCATCCGAAGCCGGTGTTCGAATATTCGAACGCACTTCGGCTTTTGTCGAAGTGTCGAAGTAAATGCGGTTTACACTTCCGCGGCGGTCGCTAGCCGTGTGGTGATCTATTCCCATAAAAAGAGACGACAAAGTTCCTTTCAACGGTTGTTTCGAATGTTCGGCTGGGACTTAGTCTCCGCTGTGGTGTCGAAGGATCGGGAAAGGTACAGGTTACCGCTGACCGCATTCGACTGTATTAAAATGGCCGCCGCCACGTGTTCGACTGTAATGGCGGCCGCTTCGACTACCTCGTGACTTCGACGGCTTCGGCACTTCGACGGTATTCGAAGTGCCAGTTCAAACATTGAAATGCTGTTCCCAAGTAATTAAAGGTACACAATTAGAACTAGTGTTTCTGTAACAGTGCTCCCTTTTTGTGGAACACTCTGGCAGACACCGTCTGACCCCTTTTCGGGGCAGACTAAGGCTGTCCAGACCGCTGGTTATGCTGGGCTGAGGTCCGTTTGTCTGGACAACCCGTCAGCGTTGCCATTCTGTTTCCCGGGTCGGTGTCAGGGTCTTACCTGAGTTGGGAGTCTGTAGCGCAGATATGACGCTCACCCTTGCAGATAGCCACAGGCCGAGGTGGTCAGGTAAGAATTCACCTGGCCTGTGGGTCTGTGCACGGGGGCTGTGCAGGATGCAGTACCAAATTCGCAGGACAGGCAAGGACAGAACCAGCAGGATAGTCGAGGGATAGCCGAGGTCAAAGGATGCCAGAGGTAGAATAAACGTAGTCACAAGCCGAGGTCAAATACACGAAGCAGAATAAACAGGAACACTGGTACGACACAGGAACAAAGATCAAAGACTTGACCATGAGTGCAGGGTGAGGCTGGGTTTAAATACCCTGCTAATGGAGATCAGAGTCAGGTGAGAAGCAGGCAAGTCATGGTGCAGCCCCCGGTGTAGTAGCCAAGCCAGAATGAACAAGGCCGGAATCAGAAGTCTCAGGTAAAGCCGCTGTGGCTCAGAGGTAGAGAGCAGGACTGGGATAGACAAGTACCCCGGTTCAAGTCCCCTGTTGGGAATTCCAGGAGCGACCACGTCTTGCCGTCTGTCTCACAGGTGAGTACCCTGACAGTACCTCCCCCTTCAAAAACGACCTCTGGGCGTAAGCAGGCTCCTCATCGAAGTAATCCGTCTCTCCAGAGTCACTCTCAGAATCTGTCGAGTCCCCATAGTGAAAGTCCTCAGTATGGGATCCCTGATTAGCTCGGGATTTCCCAGTACCAGTTTCTGGTACAGCGGACGATCGGTCTAGGTTCCGGGTAGGGGTGACAAAAACTTCCACAACTTCGGGAGGGACAGTGCTCGCAGCTAGCAGTGCTTTTTCGAACACTTCCAAGTCTTTTTTACAGACCGTAGTGCCATTAGAAGCAATGACACAATCCTTAGGTAAATCCTTTTCAAGTGGGTAGGAAGTAGTGGTGGTAATACAGGAAGCAACTTTGGTAGTAAAGGCAGACGACTCTGGAGCAGGAGGTCTAGGAGGGCGAACAGGACAAAGCGTGATGAAGTGTCCACCTTCTCCACAGTAAAAGCACAGACCATGGCTTCTCCTTCGGTCCCTCTCTCCCGGTGTGACTTTGCAGTGGACACGTCCAATTTGCATAGGCTCCTCAGGATCAAGTTGAACACAGGATACCTCTGGAGTTCTCCTGGGAACTGGATCATAAGAGGGTATCACTGGGGTGTGGTGACGTAGACTCCGCGATTTTTTAGTAGTTGGAGCTGGCTTGGGCTTAGTGATCCTGCACTGTGAGTCCAAAGCAATAATAAAGGACTCCCAGCTGACAAGGACAGGACTCTTCCTCTGCAACATTTGGTAAGACCAAGCTTTAATGCGTCCAGACAACAGGTTGATAGCCGCTCTGACCCTGATGAAATCCGTGGCGTAAGTTCGAGGCTTTAAAGAGAACAATACCTCGCAATCCATCCTGAATGACTGGAAGGACGTGTAGTTACCATCAAATCTGTCGGGCATGATGACAAAGGGTTCCGGAGCTGGATGTACTGCGCCTTTAAGAGATAAAAGTTCCTGCTGCAACTCCGAAACAATCTGGGCCAGGCTGGACACTTGCTGGAGTGAGGGTGAGCACATCTCTGCGGACTCCATATTGGTCAAGTCTTTTGTCAGGGTCTTACCTGAGTTGGGAGTCTGTAGCGCAGATATGACGCTCACCCTTGCAGATAGCCACAGGCCGAGGTGGTCAGGTAAGAATTCACCTGGCCTGTGGGTCTGTGCACGGGGGCTGTGCAGGATGCAGTACCAAATTCGCAGGACAGGCAAGGACAGAACCAGCAGGATAGTCGAGGGATAGCCGAGGTCAAAGGATGCCAGAGGTAGAATAAACGTAGTCACAAGCCGAGGTCAAATACACGAAGCAGAATAAACAGGAACACTGGTACGACACAGGAACAAAGATCAAAGACTTGACCATGAGTGCAGGGTGAGGCTGGGTTTAAATACCCTGCTAATGGAGATCAGAGTCAGGTGAGAAGCAGGCAAGTCATGGTGCAGCCCCCGGTGTAGTAGCCAAGCCAGAATGAACAAGGCCGGAATCAGAAGTCTCAGGTAAAGCCGCTGTGGCTCAGAGGTAGAGAGCAGGACTGGGATAGACAAGTACCCCGGTTCAAGTCCCCTGTTGGGAATTCCAGGAGCGACCACGTCTTGCCGTCTGTCTCACAGGTGAGTACCCTGACAGTCGGTAGGTAATGGTGAAATTGAAGGGTTGCAATGATAAACTCCAACGTAATAGCCTCCCGTTATCTCCAGAGATCCGGTTTAGCCACACCAACGGGTTATGGTCGGTGACCAGAGTGAACTCTTGTCCATATAAATAGGGAGTCAATTTCTTTAATGCCCACACCAAGGCCAAACACTCCTTTTCGACCGCTGCATAGCTGACTTCGCGGGGCAGGAGCTTCCGGCTGATGTAGGCAACTGGATGCTCCCCTCCATCTTCACCTACTTGGCTGAGGACGGCTCCCAGCCCGAACATGGAAGCGTCTGTATGGACGATAAAACGTTTATTAAGAGCTGGGGCCGCCAAGACAGGAGCATTAACCAAAGCATTTTTGAAGGCCTTGAAAGCCGTTTCACAGTGGGGAGACCACAGGACCTGTCGAGGTAAGTTTTTCTTGGTCAAGTCAGTCAGGGGTTTGGCAAGTGTGCTGTAGTCGGGTACAAATCGTCTGTAGTACCCTGCCGTGCCCAGAAAGGCTAGAACCTGGGTTTTAGTGATGGGGTGGGCCAATTGGCAACAGCTTCTATCTTGGCTGGCTCTGGTCGCTGTTTTCCGCACCCCACCCGGTGACCCAGGTACTGTACCTCGGCCATACCAAAGTGACATTTTTCTGGTTTCAGAGTCAGGCCAGCAGCCCGGATCTGATCCAGAACCATTCCTACATGAGCTAAGTGGTCCTCCCAGGACTCACTGTGAATTGCTATGTCGTCCAGGTATGCACAGGCAAAACTCTGGAAGCCATCCAGGAGCCTATCCACCAAGCGCTGGAATGTAGCTGGGGCATTCTTCATCCCAAACGGCATTACCTTAAACTGGTATAAGCCGAATGGGGTGACGAATGCCGACTTGGGAATAGCCTCCGGGGCCAGGGGAATCTGCCAGTAACCCTTGCAGAGGTCAATAGTGGTCAGGTAATTTCCCCTGGCTATACGATCGAGTAGCTTGTCTACCCTGGGCATAGGGTACGCGTCCGTCACTGTTTTTTCATTGAGCCTCCGATAGTCTACACAGAACCGGGTTGTCCCATCTTTCTTGGGTACCAGGACAACCGGGGAGGCCCAGGGACTATCGGAGGGCTCAATCACCCTGAGTTGGAGCATCTCATCAATCTCCTTCTTCATTCCTGTTCTAACTGCCTCGGGGATGCGATACGGGGGCTGGCGTAAGGGTGTTTGCCCGGGGGTATCGACCTGGTGGGTAGTTAAGGTAGTGTACCCTGGCTTCTGGGAGAAGGTGAGGTGTTTGGACTGGAGGAGTGTATTGAGCTGCTCCCTTTCAGTGGGGCTAAGTCGGTCTCCTATCTGAACCTGGGTTACTACCCCTGTGGGGGGACTCTTTTCTAATAGGTCGGGAATGGGTAGACTGTCGGGGTCTTCCTGGGGAGGACAACATACGGCTGTCACGTTCTCGGGTCGCTCTAAATATTATTTGAACATGTTTACATGGAACGTCTTCCTAAGGTTGTTGTCGTGGCAACTAGCTATGACATAAGTGGTGTCGCCCCGTTTTTCTACAATCTGGTAGGGGCCCTGCCATGATGCTTGCAATTTGTCTGTCTTCACCGGCTTAAGTACTAACACCTTTTGTCCTATGGTAAAGATTCTCCTTCGGGCCCCCCGATCGTACCATACCTTCTGTCTTCTCTGGGCCGACTGGAGGTTAGCCTGCACTGATTTGGCTAGTTGCTCCATTCGGTCTCTGAGTTCCAGCAAGTATGGCACAATGGGGACACCGTCAGTTTCCGTCTCTCCCTCCCAGTGCTCTCGGATAAGGTTTAGGGGGCCCCGTACCTTTCTTCCGTAGAGCAACTCAAAGGGAGAGAACCCTGTCGTTTCCTGGGGCACCTCCCGATAAGCAAATAGGAGATGCGGCAGGAAGCGTTCCCAATCTCGGTATTCCTGAGTGAACGTTTTGAGCATTTGTTTGAGGGTTCCGTTGAACCTCTCACAAAGTCCGTTCGTCTGTGGATGGTAGGGGGAGCTCAGAAGGGACTTAATTTTGCAAACCTGCCAGAGTTGTTGGGTCAATTCGGCTGTAAATTGGGTGCCTCGGTCAGACAGGATTTCTTTTGGAAATCCTACCCGGGAGAACACTTGTACCAGTGCATTCGCTACCGTATCCGCTTGGATGTTGGATAGGGCGACAGCCTCGGGGTACCTGGTAGCGTAGTCCACTACGGTAAGGATGTAGCGCTTACCGGAGGGACTAGGGGTGGCCAGTGGTCCTACTAGGTCAATAGCAACCCTGCTAAAGGGTTCCTCTACAATGGGCATATTGACTAGATGGGCTTTAGGGTGATCGCCTCGCCTTCCTACTCGTTGACACACATCGCAAGTATTACAATAAGTCCTAACATCAGCGTGTACTCCTGGCCAAAAGAATGTGTGGGTAATGCGGTGTAGCGTACGGGTTACAGCTAGGTGACCTGCCAAGGGGATGTCGTGTCCTATCTTGAGGATTTCTCTACGGTATTTGTGGGGCACTACCAGCTGTCGCCTACGTTGTCCCTTTTTCTCTGTCAAGCGATATAGTTTCCCTTTTTCCCATAGAAAAGTTTTGTTATCTGCCCCGCTCCCTCCGGTCTCTGCTCGTTCACGGTATTTTTGTAAAGTCGGGTCAGTCTTAGACTCGGTCTCGAAAGTATCTGGGGTGTCCCAGGGTATGGGGCCTAACATGTCAGGAAAAGTCGGGGTCGGTCTTACCTGTGTCTCCCGCACTGGTGAGGGTTCTCGGTCTGTCCGGGCTTGTGCTCGGGTAGTCACTGGGTTCGCCTCGTTGTTGTACGCTGGAGCATAGGCAGAAGTCATGGGGCCCAAATCGTTGCCCAGTAGTACTTCAGCAGGTAAATTATCCATTATGCCCACGTTCACAGCCCCCTTTCCTGCTCCCCAATCAAGATGTACTTTAGCGGTCGGAATTTTGTACACATCCCCCCCGCCACTCTAACGGCCACGGTCTGCCCTGACCGCTTGTGTTCTGGTACCAAATGACTCTGTACCAGTGTGATGGTAGCCCCTGTGTCTCTCAACCCCTCGGTAGATCGCCCTTCGAGCCATACCTTCTGCCGATGGTGCTGGCGGTTATCTGCAGCAGCATATACAGGGTCTGCCTCGTGAAGCGGCCCCAAATATTCCTCCATAGAGGCCTCTTAGTTAACACAGAGGGCTCGGGCAGGACGGTATGGCCCAGAGGGGTAATTGTAATTCCTGGGCGTCTGGTGCGTGTTAAGAGGGCAGTTAGCCATGAAATGGGACGATCAAAGTTGTTATTGGGTGGCCCTGAGTGTCGGGTGGGCCCTGCGGGTACCGGGGCTCGGAACTCCGTACGAGGAGGTGCACGGTAAACCTCTCTGGGCTCGACCCGTGCTGGAGCCCGGTAGTTCGTTGGCTCGTGAAGACGTGAATCATAATGTTCATCAGCTAATTTGGCCGCTTCTTCTAAGGTGGAAGGTCGCCTGTCTCGCAGCCACTCCTTCCCCTGCTGCTCCATGCCATTATAAAAATGTTCCAAGAGAAACAATTGTAAAATTTCCTCACCAGTCACAGCTTTACTTCCGCTCATCCAGTGATTTGCCGCTCTCCGCATTCGGTGCGCCCATTCCATATGGGTATCGTTAGGCTTCTTTTTCGTGCCCCGAAACTGCCGGCGATACGTGTCTGGAGTTACAGCGTACCGTCTTAGCAGTGTCTCTTTAACTCGCTCATACTGTGTCACTTCCTCAGCACCCAAGGTACGAAAAGCTTCCAGGGCTCGCCCGGATAGTTTCCCAGACAGGATCGTGGGCCACTCTCTGATGGGAATCTGGTGCAGGGCGCATTGCCTTTCGAAGTCCGCCAAGTATTCATCAATTCCTGTCTCGCTCTCTAGGAAGGATCGAAATGCCGCAAAGGGTATCTTGGGCTTCCCAGCATTTTCGACAGGAACGATTACCTGCGGGGCTTCAGCATTGCGGTGTGCGTTTACTAGGTCAAGTGCGTGGGCTCGGGCCTTTCGTATATCCTCGTCTGCCTCCGCCATCAACTGCTGTACTAATTCTATAGGTGGGTTTGGCCCGTATAGGGAGAGCCTCTCCCGAACAATTCTTGCCTTTTTGTCACCATTCGTGGTTGGTGTTTCCGCCATTGTGAAGCTTTGATCCAGTTCGGTCAGTTCTGCGATCAGTTCTCTCCTTGGCCGGTTGCTGGCGTACCCTCCTCTGCTTTCCAGTAAATCTTTTGTACGCTTCAATTTTGTGTAGGTGCTCTCCATCCGTTCCGTGCCTCTCCTAGGAAATCCAGAATAATCCCACCGCTGCCACCAAATGTTACGGTTACCCTTAGGCTTGCTGAGAGCTGGACCGCTTAGTCGTCTGGATTCCTAGTTGCTGAAGAGGGGAGAGCTGCTTTCCATAGTATTCCATATGAGTCCTGTAAGTGTAGAATAATCCCACTAGCTATAGCATAGCTAGGATACCTTTCTGCCCAAAAAACGAGTGGAGGCTGCGATTTGAGGGTCAAGTAAGAACTGAGGTCTGGAACACCCAGCCTGCTTTTTATTACAGTCAGGTACAGACAGACCCCTCCCAGGGGGAGGTATAAAATAACCAATAACAGAATAGTACAGCCCCCTGGTGCCCTCCCCTCTGCTTGGGAGATAATTGAGTTTCCTACTGTATCTACTCAATTATCTCCAAGCTAAAACTTATACACTTTTAAACATTTTTATAACTTTCTCATTTTACCTAGTACATTAATAAAACTTATATTTTTTGTGAACAACATAAATTGTGGAACAACATACTCAAATTTCGTGGGAATCCGTCCAGTAGTTCCAGAGATATTAAAAAGTCTCTTTGGACCGACCGCACGCCTGTTTGCAAGCCCAGAAACAGTTCCACAGATTCAGGCTGTGTGGTCGGTCGATGTTTAGCCGGAAAATCGGTAAAGTCCCATCCGAAGCCGGTGTTCGAATATTCGAACGCACTTCGGCTTTTGTCGAAGTGTCGAAGTAAATGCGGTTTACACTTCCGCGGCGGTCGCTAGCCGTGTGGTGATCTATTCCCATAAAAAGAGACGACAAAGTTCCTTTCGACGGTTGTTTCGAATGTTCGGCTGGGACTTAGTCTCCGCTGTGGTGTCGAAGGATCGGGAAAGGTACAGGTTACCGCTGACCGCATTCGACTGTATTAAAATGGCCGCCGCCACGTGTTCGACTGTAATGGCGGCCGCTTCGACTACCTCGGTGACTTCGACGGCTTCGGCACTTCGACGGTATTCGAAGTGCCAGTTCAAAGATTGAAATGCTGTTCCCACAATTAGAACTAGTGTTTCTGTAACAGTGCTCTAGCATGACGAGCTGGGTGATCTCCTCCGGGAACTTGGCTTGATGGGAATTGAGACAGTTCTTGGTGGCCTTTGTGATGCGGCATGCCCACTCTGCATGGGAGTCCTTCTCCCCTTTTCGGGTCTCCCTAAACCTTCAGCAGTATTGCTCGGGGGTGACCGCATACCGGGCCAGGAGGATTTGTGTAATAAAGGGATAGTCTTTGATCTGCTCTTCTGGTATAGCCCGGTAAATATCCGCTGCCTTCCCCACTAGTTTTCTGGGCAGGATGGTGACTCAGTCGCTGGGGTCCACGTCTTGGAGTAGGCACTGGCGCTCAAAGTCTTTTAAAAAGTAATCAATGCCTTCCTTCTGCTTCCTTGAACTCTTTGAAGGCATTGTATGGTAGCTTGTGCGCCAGGGTGGTTGTGCTTCCTAGCGCCCTCTGCTCCCTTCTTCCTTCTTCTGGGTTCATGGAGGTCGCCCTCTGTCTATTAGCAAGGACATAGGCTTGCACCTCCAAAAAGGTCCTGCTGACGATCTCCTCTTTTTGGGGGCTACCCCAATAAAAAAAAAAAAAAAAAACATGTTGGCTACCTCCTCCTCCACCGCTGCTTCAACCTACACCGCCACGGTCACCACCTCCTCAACCTATGGGTCACTTAGTATAAACTATGTACACAATAGCAGAGGCTTGTGAAGGCCTTTTCTCCATGCATCAGGAGTTGAGCTCAGTTTGAATAATGAAAGAGAATACCCTGCACTCCAACCCTCTCTCAAATGGATAATTCTGGTGATCGTCCTGACAGCCATGCTTTAGATTTTGATTTATGTTCTTCCAAAGCTAAAATCAAAGATTCCATCTAGTGCTATTTTATGGCTCAGCTGTATTTTAAATTTTTAGGTATTTTATGTTATTTTAAGGGATTTCCCTATCCACATTTGTTTGCAGGGCACTTGCCCTACTCTTACCCCCCATTTTACTTCCTTTTGCAGCCCTCTAGCCCTTTCCAGGACTTTTTAGAGGCATTTTAGTGACCAAAAGTTCGGGTCCCCATTGACTTCAATGGGGTTTGGGTTCGGGGTCAAGTTCGGGTCAAGTTCGAGCTCGAACTCGAACTTTTGACGAAGTTCGGCCGAACTCTGCGAACCCGAACATCCAGGTGTCCTCTCAACTCTACTTGGAAGGCATTTACGTCAGTAATTTGAAACTTACATATTTCTGAACACAGCATGGTTTAAGGAATCCTCAACCAACTGGAAGAACAGGATTTTTCAGGTTAAGAGCATAGAACAACACCAACATTAAGGCAGTATTCAGATATGTATTAAAGTTGAAATAATATCTTACATATAAGTAAGTAAAAAAGCTTCTCAAACCAGCAAACCGCAGGGAGCACAGCAAAGTAGATACTGAATGCATGCATACAACAGCTTTGAAACAGACTTTAGGAAGAAGAGCAAAGCCGGTGAACTACTCATGGGCAGCTGTTTCATGGTTAATGCAAATCATCAGCATGAGGTTAGTTACTGGCTTGCTATGGGGTTTCAAAGTTGTTGTATACAGCAGACACATACTCCACGGAATCCATGTATAAAGTGGAATTATGAAGTAAAAATATGGTTCTTTGTAGAGCTCATTTGCATACGCCTACCCAGAATCCCTTGCAGTACTGAGAGCAGGGGTTTACGTGGAGTATTTGGCACCCGGGGCGGATCATTTATTTGGCACCCCCTGACCCCCAACTTTGAAATGTAAAAAACAACTGCATTTTTGTTATGTATTTGGCACTGAACACCGAAACAAACACAGACACACAAACAGATACACAGACATACAGATACACATGTATAAGTGTGTGTTTGCGTAGTGGATGCAG
This sequence comes from Pelobates fuscus, assembly GCF_036172605.1. Taxonomy (NCBI): domain Eukaryota; kingdom Metazoa; phylum Chordata; class Amphibia; order Anura; family Pelobatidae; genus Pelobates; species Pelobates fuscus. The sequence goes on along the minus strand of NC_086326.1, from coordinate 75,223,541 downwards.
TGTGTTTGCGTAGTGGATGCAGTGTGTGCGCTTGTATAGTGTATGCAGTGTGTATATAGTGAATGCAGCTTGTGTGTATAATGTATGAAGTGTGTGTGTATATAGTGTGTAGTGTATGCAGTGTGTGTGTGTATAGTGTTTGAAGTGTGTGTATGCAGTGTGTATAGTGTGTGCAGATGCAGTGTGTGTAGTGTGTGCAGATGCAGTGTGTGTAGTGTGTGCAGATGCAGTGTGTGCAGATGCAGTGTGTGTGTAGTGTGTGCAGATGCAGTGTGTGTATAATGTGTGCAGATGCAGTGTGTGTATAGTGTGTGCAGATGCAGTGTGTGTATAGTGTGTGCAGATGCAGTGTGTGTATAGTGTGTGCAGATGCAGTGTGTGTATAGTGTTTGCAGATGCAGTGTGTGTATAGTGTGTGCAGATGCAGTGTGTATAGTGTGTGTATGTTGTGTGGAATAAGTGCTGACACTTACCTGCCCGTCCCATTCTCCTCGACTGGTGGTCCGGTGGCAGTGAAGAGGGGCCCAGAACTCTGCATGCTCGTTTCCAATCCAGCAGCAGCAGGGTCCTCTGTTCTCGCGATCCGCGAGAGTGTTGCCGCAGTGTGTGTGTGTATAGTGTTTGAAGTGTTTGAGCGGCAACGCTTTTGCGGATCGCGAGAACAGAGGAACTACTGCTGCTGGATGGGAAATCGCAGGGATACTCCAACACGGCACAACGGTGGCGAAATGCTGCCCCTGTGAAAGTTCGCCCCGGTACCCCTTTAGTCAGTGGTACCCGGGGCGGGCCGCCACCCCCTTAGTACGCCACTGACTGAGAGCACTGTTAAAGTGAGATGTCTGTGGAAAAAGCAAGTCGTATGGCAGGTGTGTGTATTTGTGTTTAGCAATTTAGCAATGTAGTAACTATCCACTTACGTCAGATGGAAGGGGTTTTCATCCACAATTTTTCCCCCCACCACTATATATATATATATATATATATATATATATTGTGATCCTTGTCTGTAGATAGCACGGTCCTCTAGGGCAAAAACATGCACAGTCCTTTTATTTTCTTATAATCCCGGCAACTTTATTTGTAAATGTACACATCAGGCAGCAGCAAACAAAACATAAATGCAATGATGTAACACAAATCCCTATAACAAAAAGCCTAGCTCGTCTGAGCACTAACTCACATCAGATTCCCTATCTATCAGGGGTTAAACTATAACAAAATGTATTGGTTTCACCAACCTAGTGTCTTTGTCTGCTCTCAGCACTCCTAGTGCGCCAAGCCAGCATTGACTGCTTCCTTCCGCACTCCTAGTGCTCCAAGCCAGCATTGACTGCTTCCTTCCGCACTCCTAGTGCTCCAAGCCAGCACTCCCAGTGCCTCAAGCCAGCACTCCCAGTGCCTAGTCTCCTTGATTCTCTTACTGGAGAGAACACCCTCTCTCCTACCTGCTTCCTGAGAGGAAGCCAGCAATCCCCCTCTACCTGCCTAGCAGGGAGTGGTTTATTCCCACTGCTACAGCTGATTATCAGCAGCTGAGCAGTGTGTTGGAGACAGTCCAAAAAACCCTGGCCTGGATCTATGTCTCCCATGAAAACCACTAAACTGTGGAGTGGAGCATTGGCCCTCCCTTCTCTCCAAATACTCCACCCCAGGGGCCCATAACTAAACAACGCTTTGTGTTGTACAAAACACAAACTACATATACTCCCCCTGGGGTTAAATGGCTTCTCTGCCTTCACTTTATCACAATATATATATATATATATATATATATATATATATATATATATAACCAACAATACTCAGTATGTCTGGTACTCTTCCTAAATAAAAAATAATAATAAAAATAATATATATATTTGTGTTAGGTGCTTATGATAGTACAGTGTGAAATACCATAAATAAATGTAGGATAATAAAAAAAACAAGTTGGTTGTGGTGTGCCGGAACCCACGATGAGGTAGGCCTGAGAAAGAAGAGGGCCTACCCAGAAAAAAGAAAGATAGAAATAAATAAATGTTAAAATGTGGTCTGGTGGGAGGGTCATTCAACGCTGACCTCGAACGGTAAGGAGCAAGGTAAGGGAAATGCCGTAAGTAGGCTAGGAGTAGAAAACCAGCACCTCCCACAAATCCAGGCAAAATTGCCTTAATACTTGTGTTAGGTGCTTATGATAGTACAGTGTGAAATACCATAAATAAATGTAGGATAATAAAAAGAGCAAGTCGGTTGTGGTGTGCCGGAACCGACGATGAGGTAGGCCTGAGAAAGAAGAGGGCAAAAATGAAGTAATCAAATTTATTACAGACAACCAATACAGATACATTTATCAACCAGACATGTTTTTGAAAGCATCCCTTAATTCTTGTACTGGGTTCGGTATGTATCGTGAGTAAGCGGATGACTTCCAGTGCCCCAGTGTTTTTTTAACATGAGCTGGGATGTTGACACTGGAGGCTCTGGACGCTGCTCCTATACGAAAGGAGTGCCCGGAGTAGTTGGCTGCGTTGAGGCCCAGTTGAGTGAGCAAGGACCTGACGTAGGTCATGAAGGTTGTAGTGGTGAGTACTGAACCTTGTAGCTGTAGAAATGGTTGTGAGGGCAGTAAGTTATGATGCTGTATGTATGCATCAAGAACCCTGACGGGACACCATCTGTTGTGCGTGGGATAGTACGGAATGTTTACGGGTATGTGCTGACTGGTTTTGGAGTGAGGTAAAGTCAGGATGTAATGATCCATGTGTTTTGTTAAGTGGGAATAGAGGAGGATAGGAGTAGATTGGGTTGTGGTGGTTGTAGTGAACTCTCTAGGTCTTAGAAATCCATAGAAAGCTATGTATATTGCGGTTTTGATGATATAATTTGTATTGGTTTTAAGTCAAGCAGGTTAAGACAATGCTTTGAATATATGGTTATCTATGGGTAGCCTCTGGGCTGTATGTGTGGGTTCTGATTTCTGAATGCCTCTGAGTATGGTCTTAATCTGGTGAGAGGCCATGAAACTATTGTTATTTGGGTGTAAGATTAGCATATGGTGTTGAATGCCAGTGAGAGAGTTTGATGGTGTTATGACATTTTAAGTTTAAGGTGGCAAAAAGAAGCAAAACCCCAAAAAAGATGTCATAACAAATTGTTGCATGATGTTATGTTCCAGAAGGAATCTTTTGAATAGTGTGAAAGCCCTGTTCTATGTTTTGTGTGTATTTTTTGATAGTGCCAATTGGGACAATGTCCTGCTATGCTGCATGATTGTTTCTAGTCCAGTATGAGTTGTTGAAATGTTGGAATGATGGTGGCTGTGGGCGCAGCTGATGAAAAGCCTGAAATTTAAAGCGAGACAAATTGTCAGCAGCTGTGTTACATATACCTGGAACATGGAAACAACATAGGAAAAAATTATGACAAGCTGCCAACCAAGTGAGTTTCCTCAAAAATCTCATGATCGTAAGGGATTTGGAACGACCTTTGTTGATGATGTGACAAGTTGCCTGGTTGTCTGAGTAACAACGCACATATTAGCCCATAAATGACCCCATGCTACGGCAGCCGCCACGATGGGATAGATCTCAAAAAGAGCTGAGGTAGTGGAAAAACCTTCTAAATCCTGAACTGCTGAAGGCCAACTGCCCCAAAGCCATTCGTTCCCAAAAATTGCTGCAAAACCTGTGGTAGATGCCGCATCTGACCAAATGGTAGGAGATGAGTCAGTCAATTGAGGGAGGAACATACTTTTACCATTCCAAGTGGTTCAAAATCTCTTCCACATGTTTAGATCTGCCATAGCTTGGGTATCTAAGGACAACCTGTGCGTGTCATGTAGGAAAAGTGGAAAAAGATGCGATAGTCGTGATATAAAGGAGCGGCCTTGAGGTATGCGCATAGCAAAATTTAGTGATCCCAGCAGGGACTGTAGCTCTTTGCGGTTGCATGTACCGAGCAGAAGGTAGCTGTTTATGTAAGTAAGAATATTCTCTATCTTGTGGTGTGGTAGGCTCACTTGCATTGTGGCTGAGTCTAATTGAATACCCAGAAAAGTGATAATCGTGTCTGGCCCCTCCGTTTTCTTAGGAGAGATAGGTACACCTAGTTGCTCAAATAGCTTGGTGGTAGCTTTGAGACTACTCGGAGGGGAAGTATTCTCCTCGACCAGTAGGATATCGTCCAGGTAATGTAATACCGTAGGGCATCTGGCTATGTTCAATATTAACCAGCACAATGCTTCGGCAAATGTGTCGAAAATAGCTGGGCTACTTTTGGACCCAAAAGTTAAACGGGAGAAAAAATAGTAGTTCCCGGACCATTTGATGCCATGCAGGTGCCACAGTGTGGGGTGGATTGGTAGTAACTTAAAGGCGTTAGTAATGTTGGTCTTACTAAGCCAGGCTCCAAACCCTGCTTGTATGATAGCGGTAATGGCGTGATCTATGGTGGTGTATTGCAGGGAGAATTCCTCAGAGGGTATGAGGGAGTTGAGACTGGGGTTGGCCGATGAGTGTGGTGCCGATAAATCAATGATGAGTCTCTGTTTAAGGGAAGATTTCCCTGCGACAATACCAATGGGGTTAGTGCGCCATTCTATGAATGGACGAGTTTTGAAAGGCCCCAATACGAAGCCCTCAGCCACTTCTTGGGCTATGAGGGTGTCAACCGCTGTGGGGTTGTGTTGTGCGGATTGTAGATTAGGGCATTCCAGAGTTCCGGCTGGTATGTGTAGGATACCTGTGTGGAAGCCTTCTGTTAAACCAGAGATAAGAAAGTCTACTAGGTGTCTAGATGGGTGCTGAGACATAAATGCAGTAAATACCGGCATATTAATGGACGTTAGGGGGGGTCGGAGCTAGCCGCGATCGCGCATGGACGCCTGTTAGCTGAGCTCTGACATAGAGAGCAAGCAATCCGCAACCATCAGGCACCTACATCAATATGGGACACACCAAAAGAGCATCCACAACCTCCCACCCGTCAGGTAAACAAACGGGTGCAAAATCGGGCGCCCTGACAAAATATTTCAGGGATCAAGCCGACCAGCAAAATGAAGCCCTAGGCCCTAAAATGTCGTCGGACGACCCAGCGGACCTAAACTCGCCGCCATCTAGCCCTGCGACATCAGACAGCATGTCTCTAGCGGCCGACGGCGACAGGGACGTGAAGGAAATCCTCAGAAACCTTCCCTCCAAGCAGGATCTGGCAACCATGCTCCAGAAATTAGAGGTGACATTCCAAAAGAAAATGGACGACATCTCCACAGAGGTCAGACAGGTCAGTGAAAGGGTTAACTCCCTAGAAAATGAACATGACTGCACAAACACACAATTACAAGCCCTACAAAGCACAGTAGCAGCCCACAACACACAAATGGCAGCAATGTACAGGGCATTGGACGACCTAGATAATAGGGGATGCCGAAATAATCTGAGGATTAAAGGGTTACCTGAATCAGAGGGAGAAGACTTACCTGGCACTCTCCAAGAACTGTTTAACCTCATACTCCAACGAGAAACAACAGTGCCCATAACACTGGACAGAGCTCACAGGGCGCTCAGACCAAGAAATCTCACAAGTAACACCCCCAGAGACGTCATTTGCAGACTTCACTACTATAGCATAAAAGAAGATATCCTCCGAAGTCTGCGCCAAACGTCTCAACCCCTCCTGTACCACAGAACACCAGTGCAGATATACCCAGACCTGTCCTGGATGACCCTCCAAGCAAGACGAGTGATGAAACCACTCACAGATCTTGCGCTCCAGAAATATACAATACAGATGGGGTTTCCAGCTTGCCATCACAGCAACGCACAATGGGACCACTGCAACACTCTCCTCTGCTGAAGATGTACAGTTGTTCACTTCAGCCGTAAACATCCCGGACATCTACCTCCGGCCCACTCCAACCACCACCACAACAACATGCTCTGCAGAGGCAAAGAGGACAGACACCATCAAAGAGGCGCCGCAATGAACAAACGGCAAACCCGGGAGGACACAGGCCACGTGCTGGCCCCTCGCCACACTAAAGAAACTTGCTCCATCAGCCACCGGTCACCACCCAATCCCCTCATGGAAAAAAAAGGATTACAATCATCGTTGAGATGAGTTAACACAACACACTGTTACCAAATTTTGAGATGTTAAAGAAAGAACTGGGCCACAGGACTTTGCACAATATATATTTTGGCCAGCATACTTGCCAACCTCAAAGATACCAGGGGAACAGCACCACGCTCTTCACCCCCACGAAAGAAGACACCCACAGACATTACATCACCTGGTCAGATCACGCCCCCATGACACTAGTGAGTCAAATTCCGACCCTGACACCCCACTGTTTCCAATGGAGACTAAACGACACCCTGCTGAATGATCCAATTACCACCAAAACACTTGCAAACACACTAAAACTTTACTTCGAAGAAAACACATCCCCCACAGTCTCCCCAACAATAACCTGGGAAGCCCACAAAGCAGTATTAAAGGGGGCACATAATAACCCCTGGCTTCCACACTCAAAAAACAGAAGGAAGGGCAGATAACAGGCCTAATTAACGACATTCGGAAATTAGAACAGACCCATAAGCAAAACATTTCCCTAGATCTCTACAAACAACTAGTAGACAAACGTGCGACCCTACAAACTCTGCTAAACTCCAAAATCAAGCGAATGTTATTACGCAGCAAACACTCATACTACACCCAAGGAGGGAAATGTGGTCGGATGCTAGCCAGGGCCCTCCAACAAAACAAACAAAGGACATACATTACTACAATTAAGCAAAGGGACGGTACACGTACACACCTTCTCCCAGATATACTCAAGGAATTCCACGCCTTCTACTCGAACCTATACAACCTTAGACAGACACCACCACCTTCAGATGACATAGCCAGTTTTCTAAATACCAGAATACACCAAACTATCACCCCAACCATCAGGCAAACATTTGATAGGCCCTTGACGCCCGACGAATTCACCTCCGTAGTCAGACACCTCCCCCTGGGCAAAAGCCCTGGACCAGACGGCTTCACAACTAAAGATTATAAAACCTTCCCGGACATCCTAAAAGGACCCTTTGTGAAAGCGTTCAATTCACTCAGTTCGGGACACTCACTCCCGACCGAATCCCTAGAGGCGCATGTCACCCTTATACCCAAACCAGGGAAGGATCCCGAGGAATGCGGGAGCTATAGGCCGATCTCCCTGATAAACAGCAACCTAAACATTTTCACAAAAATTCTAGCCGAACGCCTTAAACCGCTGCTATAGGGACTAATTCACCCGGACCAGTCAGGGTTTGTGCCGGGGAGAGAGGCAAAAAAAACTTCTGAGCCTCATACATCTCGCCAAAAGAGAACAGTTCCAGAGCCTCATACTTACCATAGATGCCGAAAAGGCATTTGACAGAGTGGACTGGTCCCTACTCAAAGCCACAGGCCTGTAACGTAGGCTGAGTCAATTTTAAATGAAATGGATAATTATGGAAAACTCCTGAAAGCGTGGGAGTCCAATGATCCATACAGAAATGTTAGCTGGTTTCATGCACTTTGATAGAATAAGTGATACCTTTAAATAGCAATGAAAATGGTCTGTCTATTAAAACAAGCAACTATTTAACCGAATGTATATAAATGAAATGATGAAATGTAACTCACGAACGAGATCTATGTGAAATACATAGCAGAATAACCAAATCTAATATGAAGGGAAGTTAGCACGAATAGCTTAAACGTATGCATTTTAATGCGAACAGCAAGCGTGCATAAATATAACATGAATAAAGTGCCGAACGGAAAACACAACCGAAATGATAATCGTTAAATGTAGCAAGGGAAACCGTTTGTGCAAAATGATCGCTTCTCTTAATACGCATGATTTGGCCGAACAAATTGGACGAAATGAAGCCGCGAAAAGGCTTGTGTAATTGTGACGGTGCAGAGAAAAAAAACTTAAAGCAAGGACCCATGCTGTACCATAGGAACCGATCCTGGCGTGACAGGTAGGTCTAACTTACGGTTTAGGAGTCCCTGGGACGCGATCTACGACGAAGACCCGGGTAAGAAGCTGGATGGACGGAAAAGGCCTGCAAGAGGATTCCTGGACACAGCTTGCCACGGAGAAACACGTGGGTAAGAAAACCAAGATGGTGTCTGAGAGAACCCGGAAGTGGATCCTCATTCAACGCTGACCTCGAACGGTAAGGAGCAAGGTAAGGGGAGTGCCTTAAGTAGGCTAGGAGTAGAAAAACAGCACCTCCCACAAATCCAGGCAAAATTGCCTTAATACATATATAGGTATCCAAAAAAACGGAATGCACTCCAGGGTCTTTGTAAAGTAAAATGTAACTTTTAATTCATATACAAAATAAAAAAATAAACACATCTGGATCCAGCACCCGGTCAGCCTGCAATTGCAGTTACCACTGCCTCTCTTCCAGTTCGGTTTGTCCCGCTCCCTTAGTATTTTGGGGGCAACCCAGCTCCGTACAGAGGAATTTTAAACCAGGTTTTTAAATGGTTCCCCACACATTTCCTACAGACAGAAGTAAAGTTGGTTTCATGATTTCTTTGCTGTCTGATAAAGCCCTAGCTTGGATAAATCCTCTCTGGGAGGCACCATTATTTCAATTACCCGGAGAGACCCATTCTTTCAATTACCCTGAATACTGTTGCATCCTTTAAAAGGGTATTTGATATTCCAGCTCGCTCCTCCTCTGCTGCCAGAATGCACAGGGCTTGAGAACGATTGACGAGTATGCCGGTGAATTCCGTACCCTGGCAGCAGAGGGTGGCTGAGACTCTTGTGGCTGCCTTTTCACATGGGCTGTCCGATGGTACTAAGGATGAGATTTCAGCCAGAGAATTATCTAGGGATCTCGAGGAACTGATATCCTTTGTCATTCTTATTGATATCAGACTCCGAGAGTGACCCTCGTTCAGGGAGTGCCTGCGGAGGTCTCCTGTATATTTGGCACCAAGCTTTTGTTCCCCAGCCATCCTTCACCTCCCAAGTCTCCTGGTCCAGAGTCCTCTGGCAGTGTGGAGCCAAGGCTGTTAGGCTTCACAACTCTCTCTGTTGGGGAGTGGGCCTTTAGGAGGAGGGAAGGCCTGTGCCTATACTGCAGCCACCAGGGTCCCCTGTTAAAGTCTTGCCCAATTCATCCGGTAAAATGCCCACACCTAAGATACTTGGGTGGTCTTTCTGTATACCCAGAGATCTATAAAGACAAACCCTTGGTGCCTATTATCCTCTGCTGGCCTGTGTCATCCGTTAAAATACAGACATTACTTGATTCTGGGGCTGCAGACTTGTTCATAGACAGAGATTTTGCATTGGAGCATTCTCTATACTTTTACAGCCTGGCACCTCTCTGCTAGCTTTCAAACCCATTGATGGCAGACCACTACAAACTATCCATGAGACCGTGCCCATATCTTTGACTGTAGGGACACTACACCATGAGATGATTCAATTCCAGGTAATTTCCTCTCCATATTACTTGGTTGTTTTGGGATACCCTTGGCTACAGAAGCATAACCCCACATTCGATTGGCAAAAATCTGAGAATATTATCTTGTTCCCAGCAATGTACATTTACTTGTCTCTGGAAACCGGTCAAAATTCTGTGCACGTCTTCTTCATCTTTGTTGCCCACTGAATACCGAGAATTCCAAGATGTATTTGACAAGGGTCAGGCTAGTGTTCTGCCTACATACTGTCCTTATGACTGTGCTATCGAACTCCAACCTGATGCCATTCCTCCTCGTGGCCAGATTTACCCGCTGTCTGCAGCAGAGAATCAAGCCATGGAGGAGTATGTTACAGATGTTTGTGAAAGGTTTTCATTCGCAAGTCATCCTCTTCTGCCGAGGCCAGCTTTTTCTTTGTAAAAAAGAAGAGTGCAGAGTTGAGACCCTGTATCAACTATAGGGGTCTCAATCGCATCACTATTAAGAGTGCTTACCCCATTCCCTTGATCACTGAGTTATTCAACCGCCTCAAGGGAGCTACTGTCTTCACTAAACTCGATCTGAGAGGGGCATATAATCTTGCCTGGATAAAATGATGCATAGTGTCTGCTGTATGTATAGTATTTCACCATTCTTTTTTTTTTTTTTTAAATTCTTTATTTTATGCGTGCAGTGGTAATAACAAACATTCGCCATGACTTATAACAGGAGCCACAATGGTAAGGACAATGTGCTAACAAATAAGTTCAAGATAGGCTGCACTTTTTTTTTTTTGAAAAGGGAAAGCAAGCTTAGTCACAATGAAGGCATGAAGGACAACTCAAAAGTTACGGCTAGTAATAATTAGGTTTAGATGCTGTATAGTCTGGTCTATCGATGACACAGGTAATGCCCCTATACATATAGGTGATTACGTTTAGCTAGGAACTGTGGGTCAACTTAGTAGGTAGGTTTGATTAGTCATGTCAATATTGCGGCTGCAGCGTGTACAGTAGTTTCATAAGACATACAGACTAAGTCAGTTCTGACATTTAAGCAGTTTCCTCTTCTGTAATAAATCTACCGCTTAAGCAGGCTAGGTCTGATATTGCATTAGATCATCACTGAAGCATTACTGATACACTCTGTTAAGCCTAGTTGGCCAATATTAAAATGTTAGGTCTGACAGTTGCACCTAAAGCCAGAAGTAGGTCCTGGACCCATGAACCATAACATTAGAACATGGGTTAATATACGTCAGGTATCAGAGCTAAAAACAAGAAGCAAAAATCACGTTGCTTAACAGATTGTAGACATTGCCTACATTACGTGGTCGTAGGTACATTGTGGTTAAACTGTACCCGTTCTAAAGTGGTATGAAATATGCTAGTCTAGTAGCACTGTGTGATTTGTGGAATGCTAGGCAACTCATTTGTGGATCGCTAGGTAACTCATATGTTGGTTTAAGACGGGGTAATATCTGGTTAAGAGAGCTCTGTATATAGAAGGGAACGTGTTGGCATAGTCATGCTCCTGAGTAGTGCGGTTGGTATGGAGTCATCATACCGCTATGTATCGCTGGTTAGGCGGCTAATTTAGTGGGAAGTGTTGTAGTACGTCTACAGGGAATGGGGGGGGGAAAGGGGGAGGGGAAAGGGAGAGGGGAAGGGGGGAGAGGGGAAGGGGGGAAAGGGGGGGGGAAGGGGGGGAAGGGGGGGTGAACTGTGGAGGGACGCCATGTTGGTGTAATGTGTGGTCTGACAGGACCGGTCAATACCATCCGTATCTCAGGTTGCACCCTGTCGTGTGAGCAGAATGGCATGTTCTATCTGTGCCATGAGCGTTGTGTGGTATTCGCTGGGTAACAGATGGTTGGTGTTAGCTTGTTGTGTTGTGTGCGATAGGGGTCATGTGTCCTGGTGTTGGGGGGGGGGGGTTGATGACCCAGGCTAGGTGTATGTGTCAGCCAGATTAAGTGTACTAAAGAGGGGGTTTGGGATCAGAGTTGAGGCCCTTTCAAAGCATTTGTTAGAGTCCTTAAAACTAAAGTCTCTGTGTCAGAGTCCCTCAGCAGGAGGTGGTTTCATTGTCAGGTCGGTTGTTCTCTTCTGTGCTGTACCGTGCCCGCCTTCAGGTGGTGAGTGCCACATATGGATCAGGTGTGCCTCTTGTTGGCACGAACGGGATGGATCTCTCGGGGTCCCACGAGAGTCGTTGGGGAGTTGCCCTCACAGGGTCTGCCTGATTGAGGATGTCTGGAGGGAGACCCAGCGCTTGCAGGAGCGGGGCTGCGTCGTCCAGTTCCCTGACTCGGTGGGAGTCTGGTCCCAACTGTACTGTGAGTATGTGGGTCGCTTGCCATCTGTATTTAAGGTCCCGTTGGCGTAGAAGCGTGGTGAGTGGCTGGAGGGACCGCCGCCGCCAGGGTATCTCCCGAGAGGTCGGCAAAGAAGCTCACCGCCATTCCCTCAAACTGGTATGGTGTCTTGCCCCGCAAGGCGGCTTGGACCGCCATTTTATCCCTCCTGGTTTGGAAGGCGAGTATAACGTCTCGCGTGGCTTCAGTTGGCGCTTTGGGTGGTTTTGGGATTCTGAAAATGTTGGTGAGGGCTATCTTGTTAGCCTTAGCGGGTGATAGAATAGTGGCCAGTAGACGCTGGACCACCTGTGGTAAGTCTGTGTCGGGGATCGTTTCAGAGATCCCTCTGATTTTCAGATTGTCTCGTCTTCCGGCATCTTCCTGCTCCGCCATCCGGTGTTCGTGTAATTTTTGCTGCCGTTGGAGATCACTTACAGCCCGTTTAAGTTCCCCGAGGTCCTGAGTATTGGTGCCGGTTGTGCATTCGAGTGCATTTAGGCGGGTTGTCAGACCCTTCAGGTCTCCTCTCAGTGCCGTGATATCTTCCCGCAGGTCTTTGTGATGTTCTGCAAGCAGCCTCGTGAGGACCGCTACGGTCACTGGTGCGGTGTCCGGGCTGATGCCAGTCGGCTGTGTCGGCTTACTCAGTGTGGGGGTTGGCAGACATTCATCTCCGGATAGATCTTCAGAGAAGTCGGAGCAGCCTCCGTGAAGCGCCGCCATATTGGTCTCATGGGCCTCGCGGGCCTGTCTCCACATGTCCCCAATTGTAAGTCCCGGAATGGGTTTTTCTTTGGGTATCTTTCTTGTTTTTCGCCCCATGGCACGTAGGGGGGTGTAAAGTGTCGCTGTTAGTCGTTTGAGGGTTTGCAATCCGTTATTTTTCTGGTTTTTCCTTGTTTTTGCCACGGAGCTCCTAGTCCATGCGGCCACTTAGCTCGGCAGTCAAGCTCCGCCTTCACCATTCTTTTTAAAGGTATATCACAAGTTAATTTTATATGATAATTTTCATTCATGGGAACATTAGAATACACGGTTAAGTTCAGATTCATCGTATATATCAAAATATTGCTTCATTGTTTTATTATTCTCTTTATCAGAATCTACATCTTCTGCAGGATCTGATTTTCACAGACTGAGTAAGTCAATTTAAGAGACTTTTTTATTATTTTTATTATTGTATGTTTTTACTCTATGCTTTATATTTCTTTATTTAAGGAAAGCTACTATTATTTAATTTGCAGTTGAATTTAGAAGATCAGATAGATCAAGAATTTCTTTTCGACCAAAACCTGTGGGAACTCCAATTTGTTCTGAAGGTAATATATTCTTTTATTCACTTTTTTTGTACAGCAATATCTAATGGATATATGGTACTTTTTATTTACAAAATGTATTTATTCTACTGAAATAATAATGTTAAAAAATAAATTGTAGAATGTGTTATTTCTTTTCATATAAAAATGAGAAATGAATAGAACAATTTTGGACTGGAAGGAATGGAAGGCATCTGAAGAGTAACAGAAAATTAGGGGTATACAAAGGTGAAAACAAATAAAAAATAGTGACTTATGAGAGTGTAACATCAATACTAGTTTTTTTTTTTATAAAGAAACATGTTCTTCAGTACTGTACATGTATGAAGATTTATGAAAATAAAGAGTGGCATGTGTTTATATGAGAAACATGGAATTGGAACATAGATCATTGTGACTGACTGGAAAAAAAAAGTTTGGGGTTTAGGATTATGGTTTCTTAGATTAACAAATACTTTATACTACTTTCTCTCGCAGTGCATGTTGTTGTTATCATGTAAAACATCCCTAATAATATTTTTTTAATTAAGGTAAAATAAGATATTTATTAAATTATAGATTAGTTATAATTATAAATTATAGATTAAAAATCATGAAAAATATGTATTTGTATAATTATAACACAAGTTCAAAAAAGTCCAATTTAGAAACATTAACATTTTAGTCATATTTAGTCATTTTAATTCGTTCATAGCAGGTCTGAACAAGAAATGTTGTTTTTTTCCCCTACAGAGAGCATTGTTTTCCTTGAAGACATAAAGAGATTGACAGTTCCTAAGGAAGTCCTTCATTACTGTCACCACAAGAATGAAAAGATTAGCATTTTTTCTGCCAAAGTCTTGACAAGGCTAATTAAGAAAGATATTATAACATTTTATAAAAAACAAGATTTGCAAATATTTGAAAAAGAAGTGAGATTCTTGATTGGCGGTGAATATAAAAAAAAATATGAAATGAATAACGAGTTTGAGAAGCTGTACTTCTGGATTTTAGCAGCAGCCTACCTGAAAATATACCAACACAACTGTACTGAGCTAAAAACCCATTTTAAGCATATAGAATTAAAAAAGCTTAAATCTAGCAAGAAGCCATACGACCATCTCTGCCAAAAAACGTATCATAAACTTACTGTTTCCTTGATTGAAAGAATCAAACATTGGTCAACGCCTTTAGACCACAATAAGACGTATCCTCGAAACCTAGAAAAATGTCTTTCCTTTCTAGACCATGAAACATCTGCTTCTGGAAAAGATCATGCAGTAAAAACAATGAAGAGCTATTTACCCAATCTGCCTTGGGATGTAAAACACATTTTTGTAGCAATAATAACAGAAAAGGTAAAGGTAATTTTTGTCTGTTTGTTTAGGTGTAATTGTACAGAAAGAAATGATCTCATTCTAAAACTGCATGTTTTAACTTTATCAGCACAAAGGTGATGCACCGAAATTAGCCATAAACTTAACGGCATATATCTACTTCCGACACTCCATTTCAAATGAAATGGCTGGTAAAAATATTTTCACCATGTGATAGTACATTGTCATTTTGCTGTAAGCATTTACGGCCCCTAACCCCCATACTACAGCTATTAACACCCCCACTACAGACCCTATCCACCCACTACAGCTTATGTGTCCCTATTACAGCCCCTATTCCCCCATTACAGTCATTATCACCTCATCAGAGCCATATACCCCCTCATTACAGCCCCTAACCACCCCACCCCCACACTACAGTCTTTATCCCCCAATTAAAATGTCTATCATTCCCACTAGAGCCCTATCCACTCACTAGAGCTCTCAACACCCCACTACAGCACCTATTCACCTATTATAGCTTCTATCACCACATCACAGCCCCTTTCTCCCCACTACAGCATCTGTTCCCTTAGTACATCTTCAATCACCACATTACAGCTTCTTTATTCCCACAATATAGTCCCTGCAACCCCTATACCCCCATTGCATCCCTTACCCCAAATTACAGCCCCTAAGCATCCATTTCCAACACTACAGTCTCTACCCCCCCCAATAATGACCCCCTATCCCTCTATTACAGCTCCTAAGCCCCCACTACAGCACCTATTGCACACAACAGCCTATATACCCCACATTACAACCGTACAGCCCCAGTACAGCACAGTATATATGTCCTGTCTGTGAGTTGTAATATTGACCATGGCTACAGATTCAGTGTATTCAGATTCACGAATAATACAATTCAGGACCTTACGAGATTTATTTCAGTCATTTTTCCTAAAGTGATTCAACAATGGGATATTATTGAAGCAAGGCCTATTCAAATCAGGACCCAAAGTGACATGTGTGATAAACTGTGTAATTTGATTGCTTTGATGTAATGGCATCAGTCCAAATAAATAATCCGTAGACATTGCATCATAACAGCTCCTTTTGGTATTCGCCTAAACACTGTGTTTCAGTTCTTTACACTTCCTCAATATGAAATAACCTATGAACCTAATACTGCTTTAGATTGATTCAGAGTCTGATATATTACACTGCAGCTTATTATATCATTACATGGTCTGCTTTGTAACATCTCTCCTTAAAAGTACACTCTAAACACAAAAACAACTTTAGGTTAGTGAAGCAGTTTTTTATTATATAAATCATGGCCCTTGCAGGCTCACGGTCCAAGTTCCTCACTTACACAAGCTCCATAAAAATTCTCCATAAAGAAGTTCACACAACTTCTGTGTAAGTATTTCTTAATTCTAAGCAAAAGTAAGAGAGAAAAAGAAATGTTTTAAATGCCTTTATTTTATGAACTAAACAAAATGGCAGTAGTCCTGCTTTTCTATGGTGCCTATGACAAGTCATGTTATGCAATATGTCTGACATACCACACTGTGCAAAAAGGGAAGCTAAAGCCTTTTGACTTCTTTTTTAGAAAGTGTGTAAGGAGGTTGTGTGAGCCAGTGGATGTTTGGCTGTGATTAGACTCCTTTATAGCAGAGAACTGAGCAACAAGACTACAGAGGCATTATTTATACAGCAAAACCTCTTTATTAAAGGTGTTTGGTTAAGTAGAGTGTCCCTTTAACAGGGATTTCCTGACACTTTTAGTATAAGACTTTTTCATATTGTTTTTTTTTTTTTTTCACTTTCAATTCTCATCACTTTTTAGATCTTTCAGAAGAAATTTGAGGAATCTGCTATGTACTTTTTCACACACATTTGTGATTTGGTGGGAAAAAAACATGGTGAAATATTCCTGCCTGTGGTTGAATGTGCAACAGAGTATATCCAGAAGAACTGGACAAAAGGTACCATATGAAACATTGCAACATTGACAAAATAGATTAGGGATGTATCCTATGAGATAACCCTTTATGGGGCTAGAAGGCTGCCAAGCTCTGGACTATTTTTTTTATCAGTTTTGGGGATCAGGAGACTGGCCATCTCTTAAGGCCATATTGTTCTATTACTCAACACAGAACAACCCACGGGAAGAAAAAAGAAATAGGGGCTTATAATAGGACTCCTACCTAGTTTACCGTCCCTTCCACATCACCACACAAAGAAGAGTAGAGGCCATGAACCAGGATATCTAGGCCACTAACCAGGACATGTTGATACTAGTTTGGTCCCAAGGTTCCCCACATATACATATTATATATATATATATATATATATATATATATATATATATACTAGTGCTCAAACGTTTGCATACCCTGGCAGACTTTGTAAAATTTTGGCATTGGTTTTGAAAATATGATTGTTCATGCCAAAGAAATGTGTTTTATTGAAGCATAGTTATCATATGAAGCCATTTATTACCACATAGTTGTTTGGCTCCTTTTTAAATCATAATTATAACAGAAATTACCCAAATGGCCCTGATCAAAAGTTTATATACCCTTGAATGTTTGGCCTTGTTACAAACATACAAGGTGACACACACAGGTTAAAATGGCAATTAAATGTTTTCCCACACCTGCGGCTTTTTAAATTGCAATTATACCATGGGCCTATACATGTAGTATTACTAGGCGTACATCTTGACTTATTGTCAATACAGCCCTGGCCACCGTGGACAGTGTCCAGCGTATCAGGGAAGATGGAGTCATTCATCGGCAAAGATTCATTCCCCCACTGACCAACAATTCCGCTGTTATTTTAGACTGGGCTTGAAGCCATTATCAAGGACAACTGGTTCTGTGACACATGGCCCGCAGAGACATGAAGCCTTCTTTTTTAGTAACCTTCAGCTCTCGTTGTAGTATACTCCATCGCGGCCACTGCACAAACCTGGGGGTCTCTATGGGGGAGGAAGTCTGTCAATTACTACTTAAACACAGCAGTATTAAAAGTTACTTGGTTGGCAGCAACGCAGCAATTTTACCTTGTCTGCATACATATACCAACCTGTCACAACATAGCAGCTGAAGCCTTGTCTCAATCCCATTTCAGTTATTGCTCCAAACATTCTATGGCTGCTTAACCACATACTAAAATTCCTACATTCCAGGATCACATTCTGGATTAGCTTATCTCATGGTCATGGTAGATTGCTGGCAGACGCTGCTCTCTCTGTTTATACCAACCATTTATATACCAGAACTCTGGCCATTTTAATAAGTTCACTTCCGAATATCGAATCGTTAATCCGTACTCCATTGATACCATGGTGTTCACATGCTTTTGCCACTTCAACCTTAAATTAGCTAACAAACACTTAAACTCATCTCATACCGACCTGCAGACATATAGCTACATACTCTCAACAGTAAATGGTGCTAGGTCAACTGACTAGACCAATTGTCAAACACTCACAGGGCTACACAGGCATATGCTCTCTTTAAAGGTTACACTGTAACCACTCACTACATCAAATTAATCCTGTACGTCAGGACACAATTCATAAAACTCTGATAGGACCCTTCAACATATTCAGGTCATTCTTTTAGAATAAGCACTGCTTCTGCAGCCTTTAGCAAACATCCTAGCGCACATCATAAACTGGAACATTGGAATCATCTGCATCCACCAGATATCCCTACCCGAACGTCGGTTTCGGCACACCACAATAGACTTAAACCACTACTATAACTCAGCTTCTTGCCCTACCGACTACTAATAGAAAGGCGGAGCCTGTGGTTGTGGGAGTGGTTTATCCGGCCTATTGAAGTCAATTGAAGTCAAGCGTAGCTTGTAACCTTGCAACTCAGTCATGCAGAGAGTCAATTTAAAATGGCATTTTCCTATTTATTGTTTATTTTCTTAGAACCATTTAAGCCATGCTCCTGTTATAAAAAAATATATATTTCTTTTTGTTTTAGGAACTTTGGATGCATCTTTAAAACTTTTTGAAATGGTTTTGAAAATGTTGGACAACATGAAGAAAAAACCATACAAACTTACTATTATTTTTGACCATTTCTTTCAAAAACTTTTATATCACCCTTTAAGTGATGTCAGGACATTTGTAGCTAAATTTTTATTCAGAGAATATCTAAATGGATTTGATTTAAGACAACTGGGCAGTGCCTGCATCAGAGTTAGTGATGAACTTGTTGAGAAATGTATCCGCGAAAAGTTATCCAACAGCTACCCAGACTTGATTGTCAAAGAGCAAGTTGACAAAGGTTCAAATGCACTAGTATTTGTTGCAGAAACATCGGGTGGTAGTGAATCTCTGTTATACATGCTTCAGCAAAAGACTTTAAATGACATCTTGCAAACTAATTCTACAGATGAAGCCTATGAAAGCTTTCATGACATATCACGAGCAGTAAATAAATGTCAAGGACATGATAATATAATTAAGTTGCAGAATATTCCATCATGTTCTGCACTTCCATTTTATGTAGTTGAACATGGCATACCGCTATTGCAATTCTTACATGAGAAGGAAAACAAGCTTGCGTGGTCACAGATGATCGATCTGCTTATCGATATCACCAACGCAATCAATCATTGCCATAATCAATCTGTTATCCTTCGTAATATCACTCCTGCCAGCTTTGAAGTTGTTCCAAGATTAAATGGGTCTTTTCAAACAAAGCTTTCTAACTTTCAATATGCTAAGTGCACACTTACTGAAGAAACTGATAACAATGCAGAGGAATACATAGAAGATATCAATATCCTAAGCTTCCAAGGTAGGACCATATTTAATAAAAAAAGCAGCTAATAAATATTACTAAAATGATTTCTGTATTAAATATAATAATTAAAAGGATTTGTAAAAAAAAAATAACAATTTCACACCTGTATGCAGGACGTGTCTACAAATGTTTTTGAACTACATGCAAGCATTGTTAATGAATTAGTGAATTAAAAGAGAATTTTAGATTGTGATCTAAATTTTGAAATTCATTTTAAAATTTCTTTGAATTTCTGACAATTTACACTTATCATGCGTATTCACTAAAGTGAGCATTGTCTAGAATTCCCCTTCAAAATTAATTGTGCACACTTAATGAAGAGACTGATAAAAATGCAGAGGAATACATAGAAGATATCAATATCCTAAACTTCCATGGTAGGGCCATATTTAATAAACAGCAGCTAATAAGTATAAGTAAAAATGCTTTCTGAATAAAATATAATAATTAAAATCAAGGAATTAAAATATAGTAATTTCAAACCTTTATTTAGGAGACGTCTAAATATGTAGTTTTTCTTTTGTTTTGTGTTTTACGTGCAAGCATTGTTCAAAGACTCTCAAACTAAAATAGTGATTTTTGAGTTTACAGTGTGGCTTAGTGATTTTGAAAAGAGGCATACTAATTTAACAAAATTACACCAGATACATGTTGCCACCCACAAATTGTTGCATAGAAAACTTTTCTTAATAATCACTATCACTGTGATTAGTTCAACAAATGCACAGCTTAGTAAATAAACTCTAAGATGGCTTTGCATTCTTTTGTATTCCTGACAATTGTTGTATTAGCAAATAGCCATGTTACACTGTTAGCCTAAATTGAAGTTTGATATCTCAAAGGGAATCTGTACTGCTTACCTTGTCCACTGCATCCCCACTGCAATCTCATTAAAGAGGTGATTGTAACACTTCTGTACCACCCATTACCAGTCTGCCCATGCTCCTTTTATTTCTTTACTGGTTGGCTCTGCTTGGGTATACTTCCAAAAGCAGGGCAAACCCCTACCATGATGCCAACACACTGACTTCGTCCCAGTGTGATGTCGCTTGGACGCAGTGATGTTATGTCCTATGCTCCCTAACCAGCGCTAGCAGTACCGGCTAGGGGGGTGCAATAGCAACCACAGCACATGCTGTGGATGGAGAACAGAAGGACCTTCTGTGGAAGGTGTTTTCTGCTCTCCCTGTCTCTCAATTCCTTAGCCTTGAGTATTTTCTGAGGAATTGATAGACGGATGCGAGAACAGTGGCGTATATATAGGGGTCGCAGAAGTTGCAGCTGCGACCGGGCCTGTCACTCCAAGGGGCCCAGCTGCCCAGTGGACCCCTGCGCCCGGGTGCCCGCTGTCATGTTTTGCGTCCCCGGAACGCTCGGCAAACCGCTGGGGCCACCGTTCAAGGGGTCAATTGGGTGGCCCATGCTGTTATGGCCACTCAATGGGTATGGATTTTCAGGGGGCCCGGTCAGCGCTGGGCGCTTTTACAGATGACATCACACGCTGGGAGGAAGTGACTGCCTCAGTCACTCCTCCTAGCATACACAGAACCTGCACGGGAGAAAGCAGAGGAGGGAGTCAGAGTGGGAACTCTGACTCCCATCAACCTGGGCCACCACTGGACAGCAGGGACAGTCCCCCTCCTGCACCTAAAAGGTAGGAAACATTTTGTATATGTGAGTTTGCTTGTCTGTGTATGTGTGTGTCTGTCTGTATGTGTGCCTGTCTCTTTGTATGTATGTATGTGTCTTTGTATGTATGTGTGTCTTGTGTGTGTGTGTCTGTATGTATGTATGTATGTATGTGTGCCTGTCTGTTTGTATGCATGTGTGTGTCTGTGTGTGTATCGGTCTCTATGTATGTGTGTGTGTGTCTGTGTGTTTAGTGTCTGTCTGTATGTATGTGTGCCTGTCTGTTTGTATGTATGTGTATTTGTGTGTCACTCTGTGCGTATGTGTGTGTGTCTGTGTGTATGTATGTGTCTATGTGTGTGTGTGTGTCTATGTCTGTATGTGTGTATGTATGTGTCTGTGTGTATGTGTGTGTGTGTCTGTTGGGAGGGGGAGAGGGAGGGGAAGTTTTAGGGAAAGAAGAGAGGGGAGGGGGGAAGAGGGGAGGTGGGGAAGAGTGAGGGGTAGAGGGAGGGGGGACATGAATCAGTTTCGCACCAGGGTCCCATGGATTGTGTGTATGCAACTGTGGAAGAAAAAAAACTATATTTAAATAGATTTTTCCTCAGTCACTCCTCCTAGCATACACAGAACCCGCACAGGAGGAAGCAGAGGAGGGAGTCAGAGTGGGAACTCTGACTCCCATCAACCTGGGCCACCACTGGACAGCAGGGACAGTCCCCCTCCTGCACCTAAAAGGTAGGAAACATTTTGTATATGTGTGTTTGCTTGTCTGTGCATGTGTGTGTCTGTCTGTATGTGTGCCTGTATCTTTGTATGTATGTATGTGGCTTTGTAAGTATGTGTGTCTTGTGTGTGTCTTGTGTGTGTCTGTATGTATGTATGTATGTATGTATGTGTGCCTGTCTGTTTGTATGCATGTTTGTGTCTGTGTGTGTATCGGTCTCTATGTATGTGTGTGTGTGTCTGTGTTTTAGTGTCTGTCTGTATGTATGTGTGCCTGTCTGTTTGTATGTATGTGTATTTGTGTGTCACTCTGTGCGTATGTGTGTGTGTCAGTCTGTATGTATGTGTCTGTGTGTATGTATGTGTCTATGTGTGTGTGTGTGTGTCTATGTCTGTATGTGTGTATGTATGTGTCTGTGTGTATGTGTGTGTGTGTGTGTCTGTTGGGAGGGGGAGAGGGAGGGGAAGTTTTAGGGAAAGAAGAGAGGGGAGGGGGGAAGAGGGGAGGTGGGGAAGAGTGAGGGGGTAGAGGGAGGGGGGACATGAATCAGTTTCGCACCAGGGTCCCATGGATTGTGTGTATGCCACTGTGGAAGAAAAAAAAATATATTTAAATAGATTTTTCTCTCAAGCTTTACATTTGCTAGCAAAACTGACAGCACAATGTATAGAGGGAATATTAAGCTAATGTTAATTATGTGATGACAGGCCCCATTTAAGTACATTGTAGTTAATGGGGAATTCAAAGTGAATAAAAAAAAAATATTTAGATTTTAGGCCAATGTATCTGAACTGAAAGCATAGTTGGCAAATTATCCAATTTTCCTATTGTGGTCTAGCATTTGAAACTAATTCTTAAATCACTTTAAATTCCTGACAATTTACACTTATTATGGTTATTCACTAAAGTGAGACTCGTCTAGAAATGACAGCAAATTCAAAATTAATTTCAAATTTAAAAAAATTATAGTCAAACTGGAAAAAGTTAACTATGCTTTCAGTTGGGTACTTTGTCCTTAAATTTGAAATTCACTTTGAATGCATCTTGAATTCCCAACATTTTCACTTTAATTAATACAACATTTGAGTGCATAACTACAATAGTGATGTACCGAACTGTTCGCCAGCGAATAGTTCCTGGCAAACATAGCGTGTTCGCGTTCGCCACGGCGGGCGAACACATGCGTGGTTCGATTCACCAACTATTCGTCATCATTGAGTAAACGTTGACCCTGTGCCTCACAGTCAGCAGACACATTACAGCCAATCAGCAGCAGACCCTCCCTTCCAGACCGTCCCACCTCCTGTACAGCATCCATTTTAGATTCATTCTGAAGCTGCATTCTTAG
Source organism: Pelobates fuscus (assembly GCF_036172605.1). Taxonomy (NCBI): domain Eukaryota; kingdom Metazoa; phylum Chordata; class Amphibia; order Anura; family Pelobatidae; genus Pelobates; species Pelobates fuscus. The sequence goes on along the minus strand of NC_086326.1, from coordinate 75,200,585 downwards.
ATAGAGGAGGGAAAGTGTAGCTGCTGCTCATTTGATAAGGAAATTGATAGCTAGGCTAGTGTATTCAGTGTCCACTACAGTCCTGAAGGACTCATCTGATCTCTGCTGTAAGGACAGCACCCCAAAAAGCCCTTTTTAGGGCTAGAACATCAGTCTGCTTTTTCTTCCTGTGTAATCTAATTGCAGTTGCCTGCCTGCCAGCTTCTGTGTCAGGCTCACAGTGGATACTGTGCCCACTTGCCCAGTGCCACCACTAATATCTGGTGTCACAATAGCTTGCATTTAAAAACAAAACATTTTTTTTCACTGTTATAGATTAAATAGCAGTTAGTTGTCTTCAAGCGTGTGTGTCAGGCCTACAGCGTGTACTCTGCCAACCTCTGCCAGTGCACAGTGCCACTCATATCTGGTGTCACAATAGCGTGCATTTAAAAACCCCAAAATCTTTTTTTCACTGTCATAGATTAATTAGCAGTTAGTTGTCTGCAAGCATCTGTGTGTCAGAAGATAGGTATTGGATCAGCGCTGAGTGATCTAATAGGACTGCGAACAAATCGAAAGCTGCAACCTATGGGTATGAGGTTCCCTCTAATAACCTCAAAGGAAAAATGGCAAAAATACAATAATAGGTCGCGCTAAATACAAATGGATGTGAAATAACAATGTAAAATAAATAAATAGAAATATAAAATATAAAATATATATAATATATATTTTATATTTCTATTTATTTATTTTACATTGTTATTTCACATCCATTTGTATTTAGCGCGACCTATTATTGTATCTGTGTGTCAGGCCTACAGTGTGTACTCTGCCAACCTCTGCCAGTGCACATTGCCACTCATATCTGGTGTCACAATAGCGTGCATTTAAAACCCAAAAACTTTTTTCACTGTTATAGATTGAATAGCAGTTAGTTGTCTTCAAGCGGGTGTCAGGCCTACAGCGTGTACTCTGCAAACCTCTGCCAGTGCACATTGCCACTCATATCTGTTGTCACAATAGCGTGCATTTAAAACCCAAAAACTTTTTACACTGTTATAGATTGAATAGCAGTTAGTTGTCTTCAAGCGGGTGTCAGGCCTACAGCGTGTACTCTGCCAACCTCTGCCAGTGCACATTGCCACTCATATCTGGTGTCACAATAGCGTGCATTTAAAACCAAAAAACTTTTTTCACTGTTATAGATTGAATAGCAGTTGTCTTCAAGCGGGTGTCAGGCCTACAGCGTGTACTCTGCCAACCTCTGCCAGTGCACATTGCCACTCAAATCTGGTGTCACAATAGCGTGCATTTAAAACCAAAAAACTTTTTTCACTGTTATAGATTGAATAGCAGGTAGTTGTCTTCAAGCGGGTGTCAGGCCTACAGCGTGTACTCTGCCAACCTCTGCCAGTGCACAGTGCCACTCATATCTGGTGTCACAATAGCGTGCATTTAAAACCAAAAAACTTTTTTCACTGTTATAGATTGAATAGCAGTTAGTTGTCTTCAAGCGGGTGTCAGGCCTACAGCGTGTACTCTGCCAACCTCTGCCAGTGCACAGTGCCACTCATATCTGGTGTCACAATAGCGTGCATTTAAAAACAAAAAACGTTTTTCACTGTTATAAATTGAATAGCAGTTCGTTGTCTGCAAGCGGGTGTCAGGCCTACAGCGTGTACTCTGCCAACCTCTGCCAGTGCACATTGCCACTCATATCTGGTGTCACAATAGCGTGCATTTAAAACCAAAAAACTTTTTTCACTGTTATAGATTGAATAGCAGTTAGTTGTGTTCAAGCGGGTGTCAGGCCTACAGCGTTTACTCTGCCAACCTCTGCCAGTGCACATTGCCACTCATATCTGGTGTCACAATAGCGTGCATTTAAAACCCAAATATTTTTTTCACTGTTATAGATTGAATAGCAGTTAGTTGTCTTCAAGCGGGTGTCAGGCCTACAGCGTGTACTCTGCCAATCTCTCCCGGGGCACATTGCCACTCATATCTGGTGTCACAATAGCGTGCATTTAAAACCAAAAAATGTTTTTACACTGTTATAGATTGAATAGCAGTTAGTTGTCTTTAAGCGTGTGTGTCAGGCCTTCTGCATGTACTCTGCCAACCTCTGCCAGTGCACATTGCCACTCATATCTGGTGTCACAATAGCGTGCATTTAAAACCCAAAAACGTTTTTCACTGTTATAGATTGAATAGCAGTTAGTTGTGTTCAAGCGGGTGTCAGGCCTACAGCGTGTACTCTGCCAACCTCTGCCAGTGCACATTGCCACTCATATCTGGTGTCACAATAGCGTGCATTTAAAACCCAAAAACTTTTTTCACTGTTATAGATTGAATAGCAGTTAGTTGTCTTTAAGCGGGTGTCAGGCCTACATCATTACTCTGTCAACCTCTGCCAGTGCACATTGCCACTCCTATCTGGTGTCACAATAGCGTGCATTTAAAACCCAAAAACTTTTTTCACTGTTATAGATTGAATAGCAGTTAGTTGTCTTCAAGCGGGTGTGTCAGGCCTACAGCATGTACTCTGCCAACCTCTACCAGTGCACATTGCCACTCATATCTGGTGTCACAATAGCGTGCATTTAAAAACAAAAACATTTTTTTCACTGTTATAGATTGAATAGCAGTTAGTTGTCTTCAAGCGCGTGTGTCAGGCCTACAGCGTGTACTCTGACAACCTCTGCTACTGCACAGTGCCACTCATATCTGTTCTCACAGTAGCTTGCACGCATAGTACCACTAATCCAAAAAAAAAATGACAGGCAGAGGCAGGCCACCCCGCAGGGGCCGTCGTGGTGCTGTGATTCCCTTTTGCCCTAGAATAATGCCCAATTTTCAGAGGCCACGTACCCTGAACTTGAAAAGTACTGAGGACATAGTTGACTGGCTAACACAGGACACCCAATCTTCTACAGCTTCCGCTCGGAACCTTGACGCACCATCCTCATCCAGCTTAGTTTCGGGCACCTCTCAAGATACCACTCACTCGCCTGCCGCCACCACCAAAACTAGCAACACAGCCACTTTACTTGGTATGTCAGAGGAGTTATTCACACACCCGTTTGAAGAAATGAGTGATGCGCAACCATTATTGCTAGAGGATGTAGATAACAGGGATATGTCTCAGGCAGGCAGCATTAAACACATGGAGGTACAGTGTGATGATGATGATGTTGTACCCGCTGCTGCTTCCTTTTCTGAGTTGTCAGATACAAGCGAAGCGGTTGATGATGACGATGCGTCCATGGATGTCACGTGGGTGCCCGCTCGGCAAGAAGAAGAACAGGGCGAAAGTTCAGATGGGGAGACAGAGAGGAGGAGGAGACGAGTTGGAAGCAGGGGGAGGTCGTCGCAAGGAGCTAGTGGCACAGTCAGACAGCATGCATCGGCACCCGGGGTCAGCCCGACAGCACGCCAATCAACGCATGCTGTGTCCACCACCAGAATGCCGTCATTGCAGAGCTCAGCAGTAGGGCATTTTTTTTGTGTGTCTGCCTCTGACAACAGCGATGCCATTTGCAACCTGTGCCAAAAGAAACTGAGTTGTGGGAAGTCCAACACCGACCTAGGTACAACTGCTTTGCTTAGGCACATGATCGCACATCACAAATGCCTATGGGATCAACACATGAGTACAAGCAGCACACAAACTCAAAGCCGCCATCCTCCTCCTGTTCCAGCATCTTCAGCCACATCAACCACTGCTGTCCTCCTTGCCCCCTCTCAACCATCTGCCACTCCGTCTCTCGCCTTAAACAGTGCCCACTCATCTGCTCACAGTCAGGTGTCTGTCAAGCACATGTTTGAGCGTAAGAAGCCAATGTCAGAAAGTCACCCCCTTGCCCAGCGTCTGACAGCTGGCTTGTCTGAACTATTAGCCCGCCAGGCTAATTTACCATACAAGCTGGTGGAGTCTGAGGCGTTCAAAAAATTTGTAGCTATTGGGACACCGCAGTGGAAGGTACCCGGCCGGAATTTCTTTTCACAAAAGGCAATCCCCAACTTGTACTCGATTGTGCAAAAGCAAGTCATGGCATGTCTGGCACACAGTGTTGGGGCAAGGGTCCATCTGACCACTGATACCTGGTCTGCAAAGCATGGTCAGGGCAGGTATATTACCTACACTGCGCATTGGGTAAACCTGCTGACGGCTGCCAAGCATGGAATGCGTGGCTCTGCAGATGATTTGGTGACACCGCCACGACTTGCAGGCAGGCCTGCTGCCACCTCGTCTACTCCTCCTACTCCATCCTCTTCCATAAACTCCTCGGCTTAGTCCTCTTCTGCTGCTGCGTCTTGCTCCACATCAACGGCACCCCCTCAGCTTCCCAGGTACTATTCCACATCCCGGATACGGGAGTGTCACGCCGTCTTGGGCTTGACTTGCTGAGAGTCACACCGGACAAGCACTCCTGTCCGCCCTGAACGCACAGGTGGAAAAGTGGCTGACTCCACAGCAACTGGATATCGGCAAAGTGGTTTGTGACAACGGAACTAATTTGTTGGCGGCGTTGAAGTTGGGCAAGTTGACACATGTGCTGTGCATGGCACATGTGTGTGATCTGATCATACAACGCTTTGTGCATAAGTACACAGGCTTACAGGACGTCCTGAAGCAGGCCAGGAAGGTGTGTGGCCATTTCAGGTGTTCCTACGCGGCCATGGCGCACTTTGCAGATATCCAGCGGCGAAACAACATGCCAGTGAGGCGCTTGATTTGCGACATCCCGACACGTTGGAATTCAACACTCCTAATGTTCGACCGCCTGCTCCAACAAGAAAAAGCCGTTAATGAATATTTGTATGACCGGGGTGCTAGGACAGCCTCTGGGGAGCTGGGAATTTTTTTGCCACATTACTGTACGCTCATGCGCAATGCCTGTAGGCTCATGCGTCCTTTTGAGGAGGTGACAAACCTAGTCAGTCGCACCGAAGGCACCATCATTGACATCATACCATTGTTTTCTTCCTGGAGCGTGCCCTGCGAAGAGTGCTGGATCAGGAAGTAGATGAGCGTAAAGAGGAAGAGGAAGAGTTGTGGTCACCATCACCACCAGAAACAGCCTTATCAGCATCGCTTGCTGGACCTGCGGCAACGCTGGAAAAGGATTGTGAGGAAGAGGAGTCAGAGGAGGAATGTGGCTTTGAGGAGGAGGAGGAGGAAGACCAACCACAACAGGCATCCCAGGGTGCTCGTTGTCACCTATCTGGTACCCGTGGTGTTGTACGTGGCTGGGGGGAACAACATACCTTCATTGAGATCACTGAGGAGGAGGAACAGGAAATGAGTAGCTCGGCATCCAACCTTGTGCAAATGGGGTCTTTCATGCGGTCGTGCCTGTTTAGGGACCCTCATATAAAAAGGCTGAAGGAGAACGACCTGTACTGGGTGTCCACGCTACTAGACCCCCAGTATAAGCAGAAAGTGCCTGAAATGTTACCAAATTACAACAAGTCAGAAAGGATGCAGCATTTGCAAAATAAATTAAAAAGTTTGCTTTACACAGCATATAAGGGGAATCTAACAGGGGGAGAGGTGGAAGTCATCCTCCTCTTCCCACGACCACGCCGGCAAGGACAGGACGCTTTAAAGACGTGTTGTTGATGGAGGACATGCAGAGCTTTTTAAGTCCTATGCATCGCCACAGCCCTTCGGGATCCACCCTCAGAGAACGACTCGACCGATAGGTAGCAGACTACCTCGCCTTAACTGCAGATATCGACACTCTGAGGAGCGATGAACCCCTTGACTACTGGGTGTGCAGGCTTGACCTGTGGCCTGTGCTATCCCAATTTGTGATAGAACTTCTGGCCTGCCCCGCTTCAAGTGTCCTGTCAGAAAGGACCTTCAGTGCAGCAGGAGGTATTGTCACTGAGAAGAGAAGTCGCTTAGGTCAAAAAAGTCTAGATTACCTCACCTTTATTAAGATCAATGAGGGATGGATCCCGAAGGGACTGACAGTTGGCGATACATATGACTAAAAAAGGCCTGATGAGATGAGCTGCCTTGGGCTAAAAATGGTGACCCTATGTAAGAGGAACAGTCCCTATTCTGCTCTGTGTCAGTGTGTATCAGGGTCTCTGAGGACAGGTGTCAATCCATATCTGCCAAGTGACCCTATGTAGGGGGAACAGTCCCTATTCTGCTCTGTGTCAGTGTGTATCAGGGTCTCTGAGGATAGGTGTCAATCCATATCTGCCAAGTGACCCTATGTAGGGGGAACAGTCCCTATTCTGCTCTGTGTCAGTGTGTATCAGGGTCTCTGAGGACTGGTGTCAATCCATATGTCAAGGTGTCAATATGTCATATGTCAGGTGTCAATCCATATCCATTGTGATTTAGGAATGTTAGGTGATTTATGCCCTTTATGGATTAAAACCAGACTCTGCATCGACTGTGTAATTTTCCATGGGGGTTTTGCCATGGATCCCCCTCCGGCATGCCACAGTCCAGGTGTTAGTCCCCTTGAAACAACTTTTCCATCACTATTGTGGGCAGAAATAGTCCCTGTGGGTTTTAAAATTCGCCTACCCATTGAAGTCTATGGCGGTTCGCCCGGTTCGCCGGTTCGCGAACGTTTGTGGAAGTTCGCCTTCGCCGTTCGCGAACCGAAAATTTTATGTTCACGACATCACTAAACTACAAGTGGAATCAATAAATGAACTAACTAAGTCAGGAGTTTGTTAGGGTAAGGTCATGCCGGCCCTAGTTGTCAGGAGTCCTTACAATAGATATTGTTAAAACTTTTAAAACGTTTAATACTCAATGCAAATAAAATTGTTTATTCAAACACTCTTCATACCAAAACTTTCACCATGTGTAAATAATTAATCAATAAAAAAAAAAAATAATAATACTAAAGAATAAAAAGTAAGCGCTTCAATGCTCTATAAGTCTTGACATTTATGTTATGTAGATGGAACAGAACGATGCTGTCCTCTACTGGTCAGACTGTATTGTGGTAGATTCTATTTAGCCTGTTGTAGCAAACAAATGGGGAGCACTCAGCTAAACAGTGGAATATGAGACAAGTGACGTTTTAGTATCTACAGACAATTCACCTGTTATCACTTTTTTTTTATTATTTCACTGTGAGTTGAGGGTTCCTAGTGTTACCAATATTTCACTTAGCACCTATGTTAAGGAGACTCTTGATACTTTTGTTAATATGTATCAATGTTAAGAAAAGTACAATTTTGTGCTGGAACCATGTACCCATACTGTTGCAAAGTAGGACTCTTAGTTCATGCTGTGAGTCAACTGTTTCAGCAAGCAAGTGGTATTTACAGGGAGAAGGCGAATATGGAGAGCTGATTACAGTCTAATCGCTTTCTATAACCTAGTTTCTTTTAGTGTATGCGAAGGCACCCCTTACCCCCAAAAACCTGTTGATTGTAGTGTCTGAGCTAGAGTCTCTTATTTTCCCCAATGTAAAATAATTTAGTGTGCAATGAATGCCCGTGTAGATGCCCGAAGGCAATTGTAACTTAGGAGTCTCTGTTGTTTGTAAAGTGCTAGTGGAGACTCAGAATAGAGTGTAACGAGCTAAAAAAAACTTAATAATCTGTAAAGTATGGCTGGAGTCAGTTTTCTCCTGCTGGAGTAATTGATAACTTCTATATTAGAGGAGTCTGATTGCGATCTCTGCGTTTTGCAGGAGCATTCTGCCCCTAAAAGCTTTATAGTCTGCAAAGTTTAGCCGAATACTATTTTCGCCTGCTAGATTAGTTACTAACTTCTGTATTAGAGGAGTCTGGTTACTGACTCTGCGTGTTACAGAAGCATTAAGCCCCTATATTAGAGGAGTCTGATTGCTGACTCTGCGTTTTACAGGAGCATTGTGCCCCTAGAAGTTTGATAGTCTGCAAAGTTTAGCCGAAGACAGTTTTCTCCTGCTAGATTAGTTACTAACTTCTATATTAAAGGAATCTGGTTACTAACTCTGCGTGCGCCCGGATGATTCTCATTTGTGAATGTGTCTATGATGAGTATCCATGAGTGTTCTATGTGTAGTATTAATATTTGTTAACCCGTGTATCTCTAAAGCGTTTTAACTGATGAATATGTTTTCACATGCTTACCTCCTCATAGATTAAGCAAAATAAATACAAAATTAAACTTTTAGAAATATATAGCAGTATGGTAGTCACATGTAAATTAGTTTATAGCAAGATAAACTAGAAAGGATACTCTAGATCAGTCATTCGTAATTCCTATGTTAGAATCCAAATTTGTTTTTTCAGTGGGTCCGAATTCCTTGAAGTGGGCATATCATTATGCCCCTGTCAAGTGCGCATGATAACCTGTTTGCTTTAGTGGTATTGGCATCTTTAGCGAAAAGGAGAGACCTCTAATACTGTGAGGAGTCTGTTATTTTGGAAATGTATTTTAATGTTAGTCACATTTATTTTATTATTACTCAGATTTAATTTTACAAGTGAATAGCTCACTGTGCTAATGTAAGTTATGTAATTTGAGAACCACTGGCCTAGATGTTTACTCAACCTCAATGACTTGCAACTTTTACATCGTATGTTAGGATACTCGTTGTAGAATAAAATGTCTAGTAAGTAGAGATAATGTGTATGTGCTATGTATCCATTGTAGTTGTTTCTCTTTCAAGGTGATGAACATGAACCAGTTCCTGCATACTTTAGTGCTCCCGAAACATTGCAAAATAGAACATTTTCCAAGTGTACAGAGGCATGGATGGTTGTGGCAACATTTTATTCAGTTCTTCTGTATGGCAGACAGCCATTTCAGGAGTTAGCTCATCTTAAAGTCTCTGATTTTGTAAAGGAGGTAAGACTTTGCAACTACAATAGTATAAGCAATATAGAATTTCTCATATTTAAATGTTTTATATTGTCTGCTCCTGATGTTCTGAGAGTATTGTGGAATTCTAACAATTGGCAACCAATCATAGTTTAGAATGCATATGTCATCAGAGAAAATCCATGATCCCAGCAATAGGGATACCAGAGAGACGGCTAGAGGAAAATGATCACCGTATGGATCAGTTTGCCCAGGCTTTCAATACACTTCTTACTTGAACAGCGCATTTACAGCCTGAAGTTTCTCCAATTATGTCAACTTTGTCTAAAGTACCTTCACCTATAGTACATAAGGTGCCTACTATCTCCCTATCTCCTCCCCCGCAATTTGATTGTAATATTCAAGAATGCCGGGGATTTCTGAGACTCAAATTCTGAGATTTCAAATTGAGACTTCATACTCCTCCTGTCCAGAAACAACCAACAAGGGAGGTGGAACACTTGGGACAGTATATCTATTGCATATAAGTGGTTTGAGCAAAGAAACATGAAAGGTATTAGGAATACGTAAGGAGGCAGGGAGAGCCAGAGAATATGAAACAGGATTAATTCTCCGAAGGATATGAAATGGACCAAGGAATCTGGGGGCAAACATCATGCTAGGAACTTTCAGTTTTACATTGCGCAGTGATGACCACACCCTCTCACCCACTTGGTAAACAGGGTTGGCACCCCGCCTCTTGTCAGCATAAAACTTGAAACGATCAGCCTCAGTTTTGAGAGCGGAGTGAACTTTGGTATCATAAATAGAAGCAAGGTGATAGTCCAAAGCAGGCATAGCTGTATCAGAGAAAACAGCTGGCAAAACAGTAGGATGATGACCGTTATTAACAAAGCATGAACTATGTCCAGAAGAGTCATATCTAGCATTGTTCCCAGCAAACTCGGCCCAAGGTAGTAATTGGGACCAATTATCTTGAGTGCTATTAACAAAACGACACAAATACAATTCAAATGACTGGTTAGCCCTCTCAGCCGCGCCATTGGTTTGTGGAATGGTAAGAGGAAGAAAATAACAATTCAATGCCCAACTGTTTATTGAAAGCACCTCCAAAACTGAGACACAAACTGAGGATCTCTGTCAGATACAATATTGTGAGGAATGCCATGTAGTTGGACAATTTCTCGTATACAAATAAGAACCAGGTCTTAAGAGGATGGCAATTTTTTGAGTGGAATAAAATTAGTCATCTTGGAAAAGTGGTCAACCACCATACGGATGGTGATATAGCCATTAGAACTAGGAAGTTCTACGATGGAATCCATGGAAAAATGGGACCATGGTACACTAGGTATGGGAAGTGGATGCAACAATCCACATGGAATTTTATGACGTACCTTAGAAACTGCACAAACTGAACAGGCCTGCACATATTGGTCACAAGATTTGTTATTTCCACGCCAAGTTTCCCCTCAAGCCTGGTCCTGCCCGCCCGGTGGGCGGTCTTCAGGTGGGGGGTAATGTCACATGTTTATCCTCACCTGGTGGTGCTGTAATGACAAATGCATTTTTAGCATTAACAGAGGGGCTAATCAGCAGCCCGGTGCCGGTGTATCTGAATCCTGCGGCATGTTGAAGGACGTCAGCCACTGCGGATCCATTCCAATTTGGAACCCCACGTCCACCCCCGTTAATGACGATGTTGATGTGCGTGTGACGTCACGCAAAGGATGCGCACGCACGTTCTGGGTTCAAAGGCCATTTACGGCCAATCAGATCCACAAAAAGGGTTATTTAAACTCACCTATTCCCTTAGCTCATTGCCCTGTCGTGGTTTCCCTTAGTGGTTGTCCAAGAGTGTGTTCCTGAGCATTTATTTCTGGTTATTGACGTTGGCTTTGTTTTGACTCCCCTGTATTCTGGTATCCTTGACTTTTGGCTTTCCCTCATCGTTGTGTCTCATTTTGTGTCCCCGACCTCAGCAAGTATACTGACTATTCTCTGGTACGTTAAGTACAGCCATTCTAAGGCCCGGTAAGACGTTACTCTTAGTCCTAGGTGTTATATCGTTCTACGTCCTGACAGCTTCTGACTGGCGTGAATGCGTAATAACATGAAGGCGCGATGATGCATTTTGCTGATGACTCGGTTTCCTCAGATCCGCCTTCCAACAGTACACAGTCTCTTTGAACCCCTTAAGGACACATGACATGTGTGACATGTCATGACTCCCTTTTATTCCAGAAGTTTGGTCCTTAAGGGGTTAAAGCCCATAGAGTGGACTTTAAACTCTAAAACTATTGGATGTGCTGCAAAACCTTATCCAAATGCAATAGTCAAACATCAATAGTCCATTTGCAGTGGATACAAAAGGGGATTATCCTCTAACATGTTAAAAATGTTCAGAAAAAAATAAGAATGTAAAAAGTCCAGAAAGCTTAACATAATGTTTCAATACATACAGCTACATACGGTATCATACTTAAATAAAACAGATAAAAAAAAAATTTAAGTGTAACATAATTAAAATGGCCAATTACAGTATTTAACCCTTTAAAATAATTATACATATTAAAATGTATGTATATATGTGCCTTCTATTAGGAGGAAAGAAAACAATAGTTAGTATATATGTGTTCTAGGGATAGCATATTATGAGATCACCTATTAAAAATACAAAATAAACACTTTTTTTTTTTTAATTGTAGAGATCAAATTCTACATTTAAACCAAGGGGTTCTAATGTCTTTAGTTTGTGAACCCACTTATTTTCCTCTCTACCAAATTTTAGAATGTAATTGCCTCCCCTATGAGATTTATTGACTTATTGTGTACCTCGAAATGTCAGACCTCTTGGGTCCATATTGTGGTGTTCTTTAAAGTGAGCCAAAACACTGTATTGTGTAAAAACAGCAATCAATTCCCCACCTGTAATTTATCAAGAAATCTTAGGTCATAACCTATGTAGAAAACACTAATTCTATAAAGACAAAGACATAGACAAGGCCAGCGTGACCAAGAGTGGGTCCCCTCTCCATATTTTAAAAACCTTAAGAGATAGAGATTTAAACATTAATCCTATTCAGGTACAGTCTAAGACAAGGATCCCATATCTTTTTATATGAACCAAATCTTTGAAAACCCGAAAAAAAACTTTTTCCATGATACACTGAAAGTTAATTTGATTCACTACTGCTATCAGAGGAATTTCTTGTTTTTCCTTCCACATTCTTGAAATGACCAATTTCATAGCCATACAAATCTGAATAATCAGAGAATTGACATTTTTTTTTAATGTTGTCCAGATTTAGATGTAGGATGGCTTTTTCTGGCGATACCTTAATTTTCAACTTTACGATATCTGATATTATTTGAAAGAGCTCAAGCCAAGTTTTAGTTACCAGTCTACAAGACCACCTGATATGGACAAGTGTTCCTTCACTTATTCCACAACTCCAGCATATAGCTGAATGATTCGTCTATTTTATGCATTCTGGTAGGAACAAAATCTGCTAGAAACATCTATGCATTATTTTATATTGTGTTTCTTGAATATTCAAACAGTGTGTAATTTTCCCCATCTGTGTCCAACTTTTCCCCCATGTGCTAATATCTATCTCTATTCCTAGGTCTTTAGACCAGGTGGTTTGCGATTTTGCCTTTTCTTTTTCCATGATTTTAAAGAAACATTGAGCTTGTTTAACAATATTTTTATTAGAATGTGTAGCAAAGATATTTTCTAATATTTCAAAAACCTTTTGCTTTGAAGTAAATATAAGATGCTCTTTTATATATCTTTGGATGGAATGTCTGGATGGAAAAAATAATATATTTATGGGAGTCCAGAATGGGGAGGGAACCTAGTCCTGTATTGTGGATATATTGACAATGTAATATTTATATGCCCAATTTGGAAAGGGTTTTAAATTGTCTCAATCAGAACAAACGGGGTATTGAGCTAACTAGCAAATACAGTACTATGAATATTGAGTATCTGGATTTGGAAATTCATGTTGAAGACAAAGAAATAAAAACAAAACTTTTTTTAAGAAAGTTGATGCAAATAATTTTGTACTGTACAATAGTGGACATTATACTTCCTGGCTTAATAACATTCCAAAAGGCCAATTACAAAGAATAAGGAGAAACTGTACAGACCGTGCAGTTTTCAAAGAGCAAGCACAACTTTTAAAAGGGAGGTTTTTAGATAAACATTATCCTAAGAAATAGTTGACCAAATCATATGAAGAAGTATTAGAATTTAGTCAGGAAGACCTTGCCAATCTGAAGGCTAATTATCACAATATTAATAAAGATACAATAAAAGTATACCCTTAGTATTTGATAACAATAATGTGCATAGAGAAATTAAGAATATAGTCAACAAACATTGGCACCTGCTGAAAAAAGACAATGAATTGGCCAAAGGGGTGCCGATAAACCTTTTGATAACTTTTAGAGGAGCCCCCAATTTTATTCTGATCTTAACATACAATCACCCTAAAAATGAGAAACAAAAACATTTTTTAAATGATAATAAAGGATTTTATTCATGTAATAAGTGTACTGGCTCTAAATACAGTAGGAATAAAACCTTGAAAGCTGTTAATAAATTTAAAATTAGATTAAATAATAGAGTTTTTTTATTAATGATTTTATCACATTTTACAAGAAATTTTATTTATAATTTAATATGTCCCTCGGTTTGCAATACATGAGTTGCACTATACACCAACTTCATAAAAGGATAGCTAAGCATGTGAACAACATCTTAAAAGGTTTTACACAACACAGTGTTTTGACCCACTTTAAAGAGCACCACAACATGGACCCAAGAGGTGTGACATTTCTACGTATAAAAGAAATCAAGAAATCTCATAGGGGAGGCAATCACATTTAAAAATTTGGTAGAGATGAAAATAAAGGGTTCACAAACTAAAGACATTTGAACCCCATGGTTTAAATATAGAATTTGATCTCTACAATTTTGTATAATTTTTTATTTTATTTTATTATTTTTTTTTATAATTTTTAGTAGGTTTTTTTAAATATGTTCATAATATGCTATCCCAGAACACATATATACTAATTATTGTTTTCTTTCCTCCTAATAGAAGGTACATTTATACATATATTTTAATATTTTGAATTATTTTAAAGTGTTAAATACTGTAATTGTCAATTTTATTAAATTTTATATTTATATTTTTATCTCTGTTTTCTTGAAATATGATATGTAGCTGTGTGCATTGAAACATTATGTGGAGCTTTTGGGACTTTTTTAACTTGTATTTTTTTATAATTTTTTTTAACATGTTGGTGGATATTCCCCTTTTATATCCACTGCAAATGGGATGTTGATGTTTGAACATTGCATATGGATGCGGTTTTGTAGCACATCCTATGGTTTTAGAACATTTCAGACTCTGTGTACTACTCACGCCTTCTCTATGGACTTTAATAGAGACTGTGAACTGTTGGAAGGCCGATTTGAGGAAGCCGAGTCATCGGCGAAACGCGTCATCGCACCTTCACGTTATTGCTTACACACGCCGGTCAAAAGCCCCACCTCCCGGAACGAGTACAGCACTACCCAGTTCCTATAGTCTTTCGGAAGCAGGCACGCAATGAGGAGTAGCTGTATGAAGCAAAATGTTTATGTGGCAGCCTGCAAGATTTTATTTGGAAGCTTAATAAAAGTTGTTTATTTACTACAGTCCCTACCTTGATTATACTGAAGAGCCAGTTAGAGCAGACTTCTCCTCCTTTATATTCTCCTTCTTTCCTTTCTAATTTTATTGCAATGTAACCCTATTTTTTTCCTATTTTACTGTCTTACATGAGATACTTCTGTTGGGAAATAATCCATCTTGACAGTAAAGTATAAAACGTGTTCTCATGTGAGTAATACATTTTATTTTTTGCATGGATCAGAGGCAATCTTTACACAATTTTTGTATGTGTCATTCTGTATATATATATATATATGCACTTTCTTACTGAGTGAGATTTGTTCAGCACCTTTCAGCAGTACATATATATATATATATGTCTTAAAGGCACAGCACAAAAATTAGGTGCTTACTATACACCTAAAGGCAGCAGTAAATCTTACAATGATTTCCCAAAACCTTGTAGGAATAGAGACAGAAGACAAATACAAAAAATATCTATTTTTTATATTTTTCAACATCACACTTTCTGGTGTAGATTTGTTATTTTAAATTGTGCAATTGAACTGGTTTTGATCTGGAAGGCTTACTAAACATAATTTTTGTCTAGGCTTTTTCCTTTTACACATAATCTTTGTCCTGATTTCTTCTTACTTTATCCATTTTCCTGTGTTCTTGTGTGTAAATTCTATTTTAACTCCCATTACACAATATATTTTGTTATACATACTGTATAGATATATTATCTCCCAACAATGGTACATTAACAGACCCAAATTTGTCTTATAAACAACAAACTGGCTCCACATCCCCTGTCCCTTTTCTACATCCAGAGAATCTTCATTGTCTTGTTCAGCCATAGGCCTCAATTTAATATTTTGGATAAACCTTTCACATAATTTTGGATGAACTTTTAAAGTTATTTCATAATATTTCATGATTTTTTTTAATTTACTGATACATTTTTATAGCTGTTGTATATTTTTATATTTTTACATTAAAAAAATGTAAAAAAAATGCATTTAAAACATATTAAATTATTTGAAAAAACATATCCAAAATATTAAATTGAAATACTTAATATACTCTATAATACTTATCATGGAAAGGGGAAATGCAGGACTAAAAGTCTGTTTTTCATGTTTGGTTGAATTCTTCTGTTTTCACATTCTAATTCAAATCTCTATCCCTTTCGTTTCAGTTCTCATTTTTAAAAACCTGGGTCAATACTTCTTACAGCATTACTACTTATTATTTGTACTACCACCAAGTAAAATCAGTGTACATTTACATTTTTTCAGTTGTCTTTTTCTTAACGCCTTATTCATTAGGTTTGTACCACTAGTGCACAATATTTTTAAACATGTTGATGCTTGTAATCAGTTGGTCATATACTGATTTATTAGCCAGTTCCTATATGATCTATATATTTGTTTGCTTTGTACATCAAGTGAATCTTCCTTCTGAATGAGGCACTCATTAGCCCCTGTTATAAATTGACAATTTTTTTTCATATATTTAAACATGAAGTATTCTTAACAAAAATATTCTCAACTCTTATTCACAGATAATATCATATCACAGAGTTGAAATCCCTGGTTTATTTGATCAGGACCTTTGGGAAATTGTAAATTGCAATTTTGAAAATGAACCAAGCAAACGGAAGTTGGTTGACCAACTGCTAAAAGATCTGGAAGCATACAAAGTTAATTTGGGTAAGCAGAATACTCATGTCTTCATAGTAAAATGCCCAGTTTGAAACATTAAAAAGGGGGTGTAAATGGGAATTTTTTTGCATACTCAAAAAGATCATTTCTTTTAGCTCAACAACACAATATTATCATTATTTCTATTTAAATGATATATTTTATTGGCTCGCAGTGAGAGAGCTGGTTTGATCTATTTTATTACATACTTTAACATAATAATTATTTTATAATTTATAGTAATTCATTTATATTTAACTTATTTTTAAATATATTTGATTCTTATGATTTTATATATTTTTATTTCTACTTATTTTGTCCTAATTACAAAGTTTAGTAATTTGTATTTAATTACCCTAGTAGTGTTTTATGTGCATTTGTTGGTATGGTTATCGTTATGAAATTGAACACAAATTTTTATGTGTTTTAGGAGTCAAAAATAACATTATTTATTCAGTGAAATCTATATGTTCCTACATTAACCCCGAAGATATCCAAAAGGTACAGTGTATTTTTTTTTTTACTAGAAATTATTTTGACATTTACACTTGTTAATAGTTACCATGTCACACATTTGGTGGTATTGCCATAAACTAGCTAAATTCTGGAGTGATATTCATAAACGTGTTAAAACTGTTGACACAAATACTACCACCTTTACATCAGAATTCAGGCTCTATAAAAAAATTCAAGAATCTGTTAATAAAGCAGACAGAATAATAATAGGACATATTCTTAAAGCCCAGATATTGGAAATCCCCATGCTATACCCTCTATAGTTGATGTACTAAAGTTAGCATTAGAAAACAAATTGTATGAGATGGCTATTAGACAGCCATCTTTATTATGGAATCAGCTTCATTATTTTTGGACTGAGTGGGAAAACAAGGTTACATTTTTTTCATTGTTTATAATTTAAGATACTCAAGCTGTAAATTATTAGTTGTACAAACGTGTTTTATTTGTTTTACATAGATATATTATAATTGTTTTATTATCATCGATAAATATAGACATATCAATATTGCACCAAAATATTGTAAATTCTGATGTATTGGGAAGTTTCCCCTTCCCAATTTTTTATTAGTGGTAATTTAATTATTGTCATTTGCATTTTATTATAATATTAAGCATTGTTTGGTCATTCATCTTTGAATAGTGCAGAATTGGCAATGGACTTGCATATTATAAAGAGGAACACGTCCTTTCAAAATTGAAATATCATGTATACAGACATATATCAAATACATGTTTTTAAATTGGAGAAATAATTATTATAGAATTATTACACACCTCAGTGTTTATAACCATTGTCAATTTTGATGTTTTGTCAGTCGTTGCTACAAGGCGTTATAAGGTGTGGCCTTTCTACCTGTCTATCAACATACATAGGGAAGGAGAAACAGAAAAAGTGGGGGAAATCAAAGTTTTTTGTTCAAAAAAGTACTAAAAGTAGGGCAAACACCACATAAATCAGTGAGACTATAAGCACATTCCATTTTCGATTCCTCGCCCTTTCAAATTTTTTCACCACTTTTAGAATGAAACACTTTGATAAATATCCCCCAGTGTTTCTCTTTCCTCTCCTCCAATGCAATGTATGCCCTTTTTGTGAAAGGATTGAATTGGGCTGTTAAGTAAATTGCTAGTTATTTAGTATGTATTTAAAAGCACTGTGTGGGGTTCAACCTGTGTGGGGGATTGGACTTGGGGGAGATTGGAGACCCTGTATATAGTTGCTGTGTGTAATGTCAAGTTACTATGCAAGTTATATCTCATTGTAACTTGTAGGAGTACAAGAGTAAAATGTAACTGCTATACTAGTGCATGCATAATGTTTTCAGTTAGTCTTTGTCTCAGATGGCGCAGTTGGATGCCAGGCTGTCTGATGGGGTTAGGAAATGTACCTCGATGTTTAACCAGTGGTGTTCGCTTTTACATCAAAAAGAAACATGCTTGTCTCTTTCTTTGTTGGAACTATCTGAAGTCCGCTATAGAGTGATCGCTCCTAAGAGAATTGCTGGTGTTTTTTAGTTAGATAGAATGTCCTGTAATACCCAGAGCAACTCTGCAGTGTATCCTGCTTTGCCAGGGGAATAGTGACTCAAGTACCAGAATCCAAGCACATTGATTAGAAGTTTTCCAGCCAATACAAGGTCCGAACTGTTACGCCTTTGGTAACAGAGATGCCAGGACCATATTTCTTCCAACTGAATCGCCAGCAAATGCTGCGTTTGTTATCTAGTAAAGTACAGGCTAAAATGCAATGAATCTCACACGCGATACTGGGCCTGAACTGGTCCACCTTCAGTGCCAGAGTCAAATAGTCTATACAGGAGATAGGTTATTCATTCCTGTCCAATTAGATAAGAAGTAGTATAGGCATCACACCAGGTTCAGTTTTCTTTGTCATTAGACTTTAAGTCTGTATTGGTGAGGAATATCATGATAAAAGTTAGCAATTTCTTTGGGTTCCGATTAAGTAGGTTTTACTCTAGTGCCACTGCCAACAGATTTTTGTAGTTATTTTATAATGACAGATTCATACAGGTATCATCATCCAGTGCTAGATAAGGTATACTAGAATTATATATTATTTGGGTGGTAGCACTAGCTTAATTTTGGAACAGCTTATCCATTCAATATCAGCCAGTATGTCTATTCACCTAGCCCCCGTTTGGAACTGCTTACCCATTTAATATCAGTTAATGTGTTTATTAACCTAGCCCCCTTTCTCCGACAGCAGTCAGTCTCTACTAAACGTTTACTCCACAGATGGCAGTAACAGCATATGTATGCTGTATGCTTATCTCGTAAATGGCAGTGTTATCAGTCAGCTCCTGCCATACGTTCACTGCACAGAGGGTCTGACATGTGGTTATGCTCTAAACCCAGAGGAGCTGACTAATGTACTCTGCAGTGTTTGTCTATATCATTGAACACTCTGATTGAGTGATATTATCCGATTAGACACTCACCCATAGTACCTCTTCCCCTGTAGGTGTCTGTCATGGTCCTACTTTCCAAGTTGTCCTCTTTCCGTTTGTCCTCTCTGCCTATGTAAGACAGGTTTTCCCTACATATATCTGCAAATCATATTGAGGACAATTTAAAAGCAGCTTGATGTATTCCTTTTGTTTCCAAAGCTTATGTCAAATATGAATGGTTGAACTAACTTTCTACAACTTAGAATGTTACTCCATCTTGTCCTTTCCGTTTATACTGAACAGGGCCACCCCTGAATACATACATTTATAACCACTGTTAGGACACCTTCGGAAACAATTGGACACTTTGTTCTTATATTTACTCTCTTGTTATAGTATTTGGAGCTCTCTAGATACATTTAGAACTAAGTCTCAGAAGTCACTGTACCATTCTATATTCTACACTACACGTTGTTTGTATATATTTTATAATTTATGTATTTTCTCTAATAAAGTATTTTTACCCTATGTTGAATTTACCTTGATGTATTTTGTGTGAGTCAGGTTTCCATACCCTTTTTGGGGAAGTTACCAGTCTCATTGGTTTTTTCATATACTATAATTAGCCTTTTGTATTTGTCCAACCAAAAAGGTGACTTTAAACTCCAAAAAAAATATAAATGTAATTGCTCATTTATTTTTTTCCATAGGGTTACTTAGACAATGAAGGTATGTTAATTTCTTTATAAAACACTAACTCTACTTGCATCTAAAGTCTCTCTCTATTTTTTGCATTACATTGTGTTAAAAAATAAGAAATAGTAAGACCAGAACCCGGAAGGCATTGTGTTGTCATGAAAAGTAATATGTGAAATCTATTTG
This sequence comes from Pelobates fuscus, assembly GCF_036172605.1. NCBI lineage: Eukaryota > Metazoa > Chordata > Amphibia > Anura > Pelobatidae > Pelobates > Pelobates fuscus. The sequence goes on along the minus strand of NC_086326.1, from coordinate 75,180,616 downwards.
CAGTGCAGAATGAAGCAAATTTAATAAAAAAAAAAAATGAAATTTTTATTTTGAATATTCATTAATTTATAGAATCTACATAGAGAGATATATAGTATTGTGAGGGTCAGGTATCCCTAATCTTGCAATCCTGAACAAAAACTTAGAATAGATCACACATAATTAAAAATATTTTAGAACAGATAGCAGGTGTGATAGAAAATTGGCCTAAATAACGAACCCATGGGATTTTGGAAATTACATGGCTTTAATTATGATACATGGCTTTTTGTGAACTGCTTGGAGAAAGTAAAATTCTATTTTATTATCTGAGTGTTTTCTTCCAGTGTATGAGAGTATGCACCACCTCCCCACGTATTGTGGTAGAACCACCACCTACAGGCATTGGTGGGGATGTATAGTGACCTGTACACCCCCTCCATTATTTAAGTATAATAATTTAAGTTCCACACAATAGCTGCCCAGCTGCTATTTTTTAATTACAGTGAGCAACCATTGAAATAGAAGAAATGCCCCCACACAGGGCATGGTGGATGGGGGCAGAAGGGCGGTGTTATAACTCCCTTATACTAATATGGAAGCCAAATTGACCCCTATAGACTTATTTTTATTAAACTTTTAAACATTTTAACATGTCATTTTTTTCTTTTTCTTTCTAGGTAACTTTATATTTGAAAACCATGAAGATTTACCTCCAGAAATTTACAAGGATTATTGTGAAACGGTAAAAGATTGAATTTGTGCACATAGCCGAACTATAGAATAGAACATGCTATAAATGTGTTTGCATAGGTCGTTATTAAACTATTTTAATTATACCAAAACAAAAATTAGATAAACCGCACCATTAAGCAATTTTACTCCTCTAAACTCCTATGTAAGTGTGCTGCATAGCTAAAACAAAAAATCTTGGACAGGGATACGATGGCTCAAATGTGTTTGCACATAAACAAACTAATATATATATATATATATATATATATATATATAATTTTTTTTATTATAATTTTTTTTTGAGATTTCAAAACTTTTAACCATGGAGGAACAGAGACTGAACTGTATTAAAAGGAAGGTTGGTGTAGAAGAATACGTAGCTGGGTACATAAGAAGCTCAAATGCCTTCTTGTGAAAGGAACCAAAGTGTTTTTTTGCCTCTGTTAGCAGCAGTTCCCCCACTTTATACTCTTCATATTAACAAATACCTGAATGAGAAATGTATAAACAAACACGCATTACGTGGACTGCTTATAATACAATATAGATATGTAAAAGTATAATATTTTACATTTAGATATGTAATGTTTGATATAACATTGATGTGTAGTGATAACAACAAAAATATATATATAAATATACTCGTATTGAAATGTTTCTGAATTTATGCAAAATATATTAAAATAGAATATCATAGATGAATTCAGCTAAATATAAAAAAATAGAGAAATCAACTAAAAATGCAAGTGCCCTCTCATTCTTTATAGAGCCATAACAATGAGGCTCTGGACTGAAGTGCTGTAGTACATATAAGCTGATACTATCTATACCTGTTAGATTTGTTTGATCTTCTGATCCAAATGAAGATTATTGATGTTATTATATGGAATATGAAACGCATATATTACACATAGAAAATATAACACAGCACTAATGTTGCAGTGCAAAAATACTTTAAAAAGAACCAGAAGGGCCGAAATGTTGATTGAATCAATACACTTATGAAAAATCCTTTATGGTGCTCTTTCATTTACCTTCCATATTTTGGCGCTTAGAGACAAAATATACTGGGCATCTTTGGATATAAACAGAATGCACAATTTAGGAATCCAGCTACTATCACTAAAAAACATAAATCAAACAAAACATAGTGAAATGCGTTTTGATTATCAAGTAGCAAGACACTTTATGGTTGCACTCACAAATTTGTTGTGCTATATAAGCCTTCAAGGTGCATCCCCTGATGGTTATGGGGGGTTGTATCTCCCTCTGCTGGTGGTCCCAATTGGAGAAATTCAGGAATACCGAAGTAGCTGTAAAAAAATGCTTTTATTGGCAAATATTTAGTAAAAAATTAAATTGGTATTGGTATTGGTAAAACAAACAATGGTCCTACGCATTTCGTCCTCCATAGAGCACGTCCTCAGGGTCCAAGTACTAAAATCAATATAGTAATACAGATAATGCCTGGCCAATATAGTAATACAGATAATGCCTGGCACATAAACAAATATATATATATATATATATATATATATGAGATTTCAAAACCTTTACCCATGGAGGAACAGAGACTGGACTGTATTAAAAGACTGAACTGTATTACTATTATCTGTATTACTTAGTATATTGTTTATAATGCCTCGCACATAAACAATGTCGCCTCCACCAATCGCTGCTTCCTTGTAACTCTGAGTACTTCTACACACTCCACCAGACACCAGAATCACTGTAGTCCCTGTGGCCAGTGTTACAGCTTGGCTGGGGTCTCGCTGTCCTCCACCCACCCTGGACCCAAGTCAGGGATCCAGCTTCCAGTGGGTAGACCTCTCTTAATCCTGAGAGTCTAGCAGGTAGAACTGTGTTGTAATCCAAAGGAGTATAGTGATTTTAGCAATTCCAATTGTAGTAAATATAGCTGTTCCCTCCAAGCATGAGACGAGGCTCTATGTTGAGGGTGAAGGAGAACTCCTTTAATGGGAGCCACACACAGCATTTTATGTGAATCCCCATGCAATGGGTTTACCATGACATATTCCAGGGGTATTTCCCACTGGACCTGAGAGGAGACTGTAACAAAGTACACAACTTAATGACATTAACTCTCAGGTCCAGGACATATATATCAAATACACCTCAAAATACACAGTTAACAATTAGGTACCCCCTCAAGTCCTATATCCCCAGATAATCTGAGCTCTTAACATATCCCAAAAGCACTCAGATCCCACGAATGCAGCCGAAACGCCACCGGCCACACAAGACGCCTGCCCAAAAGAGTTCCATAAATTCAGGCTGAGCGGTCTGTCCCCTTCGGGTGTACGAAACACAAAATAAAACAACTAATATAACAGTAGGTACGTAAGCTGGTCGTTTGCACCTCATTCGGGAGTTTGCTTCCACCGAACGCCGTTCCATTCACACACATTTTCCCAAACTTATCTGGAGGTGGAAGTCCCAGCGGTGTTCGTGCCGTAGAGTGCCCGATTATAGTTCCATACACTCAACGACCAAACACCGCTGTACGCGTTTGTGGCTAAAGATGGCCATACAAACGGCGGCTACCCAGCCGGCTGCTTACAACGTTGAGTTAATTGCGGTTATGGAGGTGAGAATAAGTGTTACAAGGGTCAATTGGCAGCACACGATTCCCCCGGGTGGTCCAACTGTTCGGGAATTGATTCGGCATACAAACAGCATAAGTCTAATCTGTTCGGTACATCTCATTTACCGAACCTGGTGATTAAAAAGGCACGAACAAAGCCTATTCACAGTCCTGAATCAATGTCTACTACATGGGCCATAGAACTTGGAGCAGAGGCTGGCTAGCAGGCCCCTCCAGAAGCCCATGGCGAGGTTCTGTTCGCCACAAACAATATACTGAATATACTATAATACCAGGCATTATCTGTATTACTATATTGATTTTAATATTTGGTCCCTAAGAAAGTTCTCTACGGAGGACAAAACACGTAGGACATTGTTTGCTTTACCAATACCACTTTAAATTATTTTTTTTCTAAATATTTGCCAATAAAAATGTTTTTACAACTACTTTGGAGTTCCTGAATTTCTCCAATTGGGACCACCAGCAGAGGGAGATACAACCCCCCATAACCATTATGTCATGCCTTAATTATGGTATCCTCTTACTTCCTGGTTCCACGGAGCTTAGCCACACCTCTTTATGACACGGTCTCCCTATTTAATCTGACCGCACCAGCTGATCGACGCTGGATTAATGAACTACGTTCCGTACTCACGAACCGGCTGCAACATCGTTGTGAAAGCCCTCTGTTACCAGACCGGACTGGAAGACTTCAAGTTCCCTTCACCTTTCCTCATCCACGACTAAAGCTGAACTCTCTCCATTCAGGATAAACCGCCTCTGAGGAGATCTCGGGAACCAGTGTTCTATGTGCCGGAAGCTAAGTAAAACCTCTGTGATAAGCGTTGCATCTCAAAGCTGTTATTTCCTGTCTCCAAAGTCCTTCGTTAAAACAAAACCGTTACAGCTAACTTCAACTCATACTTTGTCTCAGTTAGCTCCATCTGTCTTACTTCAGTTAAAGTCTATGGAACAGCTATTGTAACTTCTTATCACCTAATTAATTAATACTACTAAAGGACTCTTTCTGATTCAGTCACCGTTTACTACTTAAAGCTACAGTGCATATAATTGTGGACTTCAGTTATCGTTTACTACTTAAAGCTACAGTGCATATAATTGTGGACTTCAGTTATCGTTTACTACTTAAAGCTACAGTGCATATAATTGTGGACTTCAGTTATCGTTTACTACTTAAAGCTACAGTGCATATAATTGTGGACTTCAGTTATCGTTTACTACTTAAAGCTACAGTGCATATAATTGTGGACTTCAGTTATCGTTTACTACTTAAAGCTACAGTGCATATAATTGTGGACTTCAGTTATCGTTTACTACTTAAAGCTACAGTACCTGTAAATTGGAATTAAAGTCAATACCTTTTACTTTTTATAATAAATATTCAAACTATAAGAAATCTGCAGTTGTGTTCCTTCATAACAAATGTTTAGACGTGACACATTAGGAGAGGCACCTTGAAGGTTTATATGTCACAACAAATTTGTGAGTGCAACCATAAAGTGTCTTGCTACTTGATAATCAATTTTATTTATGCTTTTTAGTGATAGCAGCTGAATCCCTAAATTGTGCATTCTGTTTATATCTTGAAATTGGTTACTACATTGGGAGGTAACCAGAGGGAAGCAGCATATCCAAAGATAAGTTTGTTATTATTTATTTCCACTTACACACAGCTTATAAGGTGGAAGTGTTATATTGATATCTTTGGATATATATTTTGTTGTTGTCATGGTGATTGCCAGTAGTCTAACTCTCTCTCTCTCTCTATATTTATATATATATATGTTAATATAGTTTGATGTTTGTATCTGTAAGTTTGTTAGCTGTACTTCAAGATGGTTTGGCTTATCTGGCTGTTCCAATTGAAATATATAAATGTTTTATATCTAATTTAATTAACTTATTTAATATATTTTAAAAACTGGTATGTGTTGATTAGAAGATTATATTTTACAGAGAGAGAGTGACTACATTTATCAGACAGTGCATGTAAAAATGAACCTCAATACAAGAAAAAAATTGAAAGGATTAAATCATGCAAATATTTTGAGAGTCCAAGAGATACTAAATGGTCCTTATAAAACAACACTGGTAAGTTATTATAAAATGTATATTTATTACAATTTCAGAACTCTAATGGATGATTTGTCTTCATATTTTCATCTATAAGACCACCATTTCTACTCAAATTATTTTTCTACAAGTTAAAGTCGTGTGCTTTGAATATAAATACTCAATATATAAAAAAAAGTTTAACATAGAACAGGTAAGAAATATATAATCAACAATGAAAATTACATTATGTTTTGAGATATGTTGAGAGGGATCTCTTAAAGTATTCTAGGCCTGGGGAAGATTTAAAAGTGTGCGGGAGGTCGTTCCATACTTGCGGTGCTCTGTAAGAAAAGGAGGATTGAGCCACTTACTTTTTGTATTGACGTAGACTAAATAAACTGCTGGTACTGGATCGGAGGTTATAGGAGGTGGGAACATTCCGCCGAGGAAACTATTCAGATGATTCAGAAGGCTTTTGGGGACATTGCAATGAGTGGAGCGCAAAAGAACGTGTGGCACAAATGCTTCCAAGATGGTTGGGAATCTGTTGAAAGATTTGGCACCCTGTATCTTCTGTTTTTTTCCAAAACGAAAATTACCTTTGAGATAGAAGAGATTTCAGACTGTCAATGAGATTCAGTAAATAAGACTAGGCAGCTTATGGGGATTCCAAGAAAGGATTTTGCTTGTTGAGTGTTTTGTGGAAGAGATGCTGGGAAAACTGTGTGAGTCTCAGGGTGCCTACTTTAATGGGAAAAGAGGTATCATTGTTCTATGAACAACGTTTTTTGTAGCTTGCATAAATGTTTCTATTTTTCCTATTACTTAGCTGAATATTTTACAGACCTTGTATAATTGTATTGTAACTACTTACTCGTATTGTAATTTCTACAGGGCTGTAACATCGTATGTCATTGTACACATATGTATGGCAAACTCCACATTTTTGAGTAATGTAAGAGTATTACGTATATTTATCAACTTCACTTTGCAGCATTAATGAAACACCATGCAGAGTTGACTTGTAAAATGCAATATTCACCCCACACCTACAATATTAAAGCTGCAAAATTGCATTAAATTTGACATTCACAGCAGGATTCCTACAATTGCTATATAATTAACTCCAAATATGGTGCATTATAGTGGCCCTTCCCAGTGGCGTACTAAGGGGGGGGGCCCGGGTGCCACCAGTTAGGGGGGTGCCACCAGGTAAGGGGGTGCCTCCAGGGCTTGTGACTCTGTGAGCTGTGTGGCTGCACAGGGCGCCGGGAGCCACACAGCTCACACACGCAGGGGCTGGGAATTCAGCAGTACAGTGTACTGCACGGAGAATTGGAGGCGGAGCCAAACCGGATGCGGGGGCGGAGCTACATCCAGCCTCCATTTGCTGCCTTTCACTGCAGCACACTGAGGGGAAGCAGGAAGGAGGCCCTGCTCCCCCAACTCCAACACACCAGGGACTCACTGACTCCACTCCTCCACCAGTAAGTAAGAGAGAGAGAGAGAGAGAGAGAGAGAGAGAGAGAAAGAGTGTGTGTGTGTGTGTGTGAAACTGCTTGTGACTGTGTTTGGGCGAATCCCTGCATTTGACTGTCTGTGACTGTGTGTGTGAAACTGCTTGTGACTGTCTGTGTGTGTGAATCCCTGCCTTTGACTGTCTGTGACTGTGTGTGTGAATGTCTGCCTGTGACTCTGTGTGAATGTCTGCCTGTGACTATCTGTGACTGTGTGTGAATGTCTGCCTGTGACCAGTGGCGTACACACACTCCATGGGGCCCCGGTGCGAATCTGATCCGTGCCCCCGCCCTACCCTGACCCTCTGCCCCCTGACTGTGGGTCCTTCCCCCCGACACATACAGACACAAACACATTCACACACCCCCGACAGACACATACATACAGAGACACAGACACACACATACATACACAGCCATACATACAGATACACACATACAGAGACAGACACACACATACACACATACAGAGACACACACATACACACATACAGAGACACAGACATACAATCATACACACATACAGAGACACAGACATAAACACATACACACACACACACACATATACAGAGACAAAGACACAGACAAACATACACACAGAGACACACACATACATACAAACACAGAGTCACAGACATACATACAGATACACACACACACACACACCCCCGACAGACACATACATACACACATGCAGACACATACATACAGAGACACAGATACACACATACATACACAGCCATACATACAGATACACACATACAGAGACACACACATACACACATACAGAGACACACACATACACACATACAGAGACACACACATACAGAGACACAGACATACAATCATACACACATACAGAGACACAGACACAAACATACATAAACACATACACACACACATACAGAGACAAAGACACAGACAAACATACACACAGAGACACACATACATACAAACACAGAGTCACAGACATACATACGGATACACACACACAGAGAGACAGACACACATACATACACACATACAGAGACACAGACACACATACATACACACATACAGAGACACAAAATGTTTCCTACCATGTGTGACTTCCCTGGGTTCCAGGGGTCAGCCTGATGGGAGTCAGAGTTCTCACTCTGACTCCCTCCTCCTTTCTGTTTCCTCCCGCGCAGGCTCTCAGTATGCTGGGAGGAGTGACGTGCGGTCACTTCCTCCCAGCGTGTGATGATCTCATCACAGGGGGTCCGGTTGCGCTCTTAAAGCGCTCAGCGCAGACCGGTCCCCCTTACAATCCATGTCCATCGGGTGGCCCTGACAGCATGGGCCACCCGATGGACCCCTTAACATGCGACCCCTGCGACCGCGGTACGTACGCCACTGCCTGTGACTATCTCTGACTGTGTGTGAATCCCTGCCTGTGACTATCTGTGACTGTGTGTGAATCCCTGCCTTTGACTATATGTGACTGTGTGTGAATCCCTGCCTTTGACTATCTGTGACTGTGTGTGTGAATGTCTGCCTGTGACTATCTGTGACTGTGTGTGTGAATGTCTGCCTGTGACTATCTGTGACTGTGTGTGTGAATGTCTGCCTGCGACTATCTGTGACTGTGTGTGTGAATGTCTGCCTGTGACTGTGACTGTGTGTGGATGTCTGCCTGTGACTATCTGTGACTGTGTGTGAATGTCTGCCTGTGACTATCTGTGACTATCTGTGACTGTGTGTGAATGCCTGCCTGTGACTATCTGTGACTGTGTGTGTGAATTTCTGCCTGTGACTGTGTGTGTGAATGTCTGCCTGTGACTATCTGTGACTGTGTGTGTGAATGTCTTCCTGTGACTATCTGTGACTGTGTGTGTGAATGTCCGCCTGTGACTGTGTGTGAATGTCTGCCTGTATCTGTGACTGTGTGTGAATGTCTGCCTGTGACTATCTGTGACTGTGTGTGAATGTCTGCCTGTGACTCTGTGACTGTGTGTGTGTGAATGTCTGCCTGTGCCTCTGTGACTGTGTGTGAATGTCTGCCTGTGACTATCTGTGACTGTGTGTGTGAATGTCTGCCTGTGACTATCTGTGACTGTGTGTGAATGTCTGCCTGTGACTATCTGTGACTGTGTGTGAATGTATGCCTGTGCCTATCTGTGACTGTGTGTGAATGTCTGCCTGTGACTATCTGTGACTGTGTGTGAATGTCTGCCTGTGACTATCTGTGACTGTGTGTGAATGTCTGCCTGTGACTGTCTACCTGTGACTGCGTCTGTGACTGTCTGCCTGTGCCTGTGTGTGTGAATGTCTGCCTGTGACAGTTTACCTGGGACTGAGTGTGACTGTCTGCCTGTGACTGTGCATGAGACTGACTTTTGGTGACTGTGTGTGTGACTGTCTGCCTGTGCCTGTATGTATGAATGTCTGCCTGTGATTGTCTACCTGGGACTGTCTGCATGTCACTGAGTGTGTGTGACTGTGTGCTGCCTGTAACTATGTTACAGTCTGCCTGTAATTGTGTGTGTGTGTGAGACTGTGTGTGTGTGTGACTGTCTGCCTGTAGCTGTGTGTGTGTGTGACTGTCGGTCTGTAACTGTGTGTGTTACTGTCTGCCTGCAGCTGTGCATTTGACAGTGTGCAAGTGACTATGTGTTTGGTACGGTGTGCATGTGGCTGTATTTGACAGTATATGCGTATAACTGTGTACATCTGACTGTATCTGACTGTCTTCGCCCTGCAGTGAGTCGGCACATAACATCATCCAAGCATCGGCGTCATATTACAGGATGTGCAAGGGACATGTGCATGAAGAGCACAGCAGCAACCACTGACTACCAGGGACTGAGGATCCACTCTAGCCCTCCCAGAGCAAGGCAGGGAGGCTGGGTGGACCTCTTAATTATTAAATGTGTGCATGTATGTGATGTTTGCGTGTGTATATCTAATTATGTGTGTTTGTAATTGTATGTGTGTGGGTCTGTGATTGTGTATGTCTGTGTTTATGTGTGTGGTTGTGTGTGTATCTCTGTAGTTAAGTGTGTGTGTGTGTGTATATATATATATATATATACACACACACTTAACACACACACACACTTAACTACAGAGATACACACACATAAACACAGACATACACAATCACAGACCCACACACATACAATTACAAACACACATAATTAGATATACACACGCAAACATCACATACATACACACGTGTATATATATACATACACACACACACACACAATCACAGATATACACACACAGACATACACCTATTGTGTTATTGTGTGTGTATATAAATGTGTATGTGTTTGGTACATAGCTCCCTTATTTGGTGTCCTTAAATATTGCAATCCCACATAAGGATAACAAATAAGGGCGTTATCTACTAAACAACTGAAATTAGGAAAAGGTGTTTTTTTTTTTTAAATTCATCTTTTAGCTGTTTAGTTGATAATTCTCTAAATTGGTGTCCTTATGTGAGATTTCCATATTTAAAGATACCAAATTAGGGTTCTGTTTAGCAGATAGCTCCCTTATCCTTATTTGGTGTCCCTAAATATGTCAATCCCACATAAGGATAGCAAATAAGGGAGTTATCTGATAAACAAAGATTGACTTTAAGAGGTGTCAGTTAGCCCACGAACAAGAAATCTGGGTGGCTAATGTGAATTATATGCAAATTTGTTGACTGATGCCAACGTGCACTGCATGCTGCACATTACCCCATCCCTTAGTGAAAAGTTTTAGTGCCCCCCCCCCCCAGTTTGGATTGTGGTATCTTACCCCCTATATATTGTTCCTATGTGTCTATGTATCTGCATGTGTGTCAGTGTGTATTTAGGTGTGTGTATGTGTATATGTGCATACATCTCAGAATCTCGCCAACACTACACACAAATACACCCCTGCATTTCAACGTCACCATTATACATAACCACACCACTGCCTTCAAAAACCACACTACATAAAAATGCATGCCTGCATTCAAATGCCAACACCACATACAGACAAACATCCTACATTCACTCAAACATACTCCATACAAAAACATGCTTACATTTAAAAGCATAAACACTGCTTAGTGCTAAATACATAAAAAAAAAATAATAATAAATAATGTGGTTGCTTTTTACATTTTAAAGTTGGGGGGTGGAGGGGTGGAGGGGGGTGCCAAAAATAGGACCAGCCCCGGGTGCCAAATGCTCTAGGTATGCCCCTGGCCCTTCCACAATATATGTATTTACAGATGGTATTCAGACCCAGGGATTTTCAAGACCCTACTTGGGGCTCCAGCTGGGAGTCTGCCTTGCAACAAGCTCCCCCAAATATAACGTTTACTATGATTGTTTAAACTTGCTAATATGTTTATGCAGAACAGGCATGCTTAGCAGCTGCACATATTGCCATAATCCACATGGTATTCAAATATTTTTAATTTGTTTTAATAAGTATTAAATGCATTTAAATAGGATGTATTTTCGTAATATATTATTGTAATACTCCACACCTTATAGATATATTTTACTGGGTGGTGGTTGATTCTTAGAAAATGTTTTTCAGTGGGTTATCAAGCCATATTTGTTGTCACAATGCTAACTAGGTTACTCACTAAAATTTGAATGCCCTTTGTCAGGATGGGCTAAAATAATCTGAGACAGTTCAGCTGCATTTAAATAGCAAAATCCCGACATTGTTCACATTGTCCAGTTTTTGCAATGCAACCTCTGAATTACCTTCATTGCAGACTGGATTTCAGCTCATGCTGATGCAACCATATGTTGGGAGTATGGAACAATATTATGGAAATAACCGAAAGCTCTGTTTCAATAGAATTGGCCTCTAAAACAATTTGGTTTCAAACTATTGTATTATTATTTATAAAGCACCAATAAAGTCTACAGCACTGGACTATTAGTCTACACTTCATGGACTAATAGACAAGTTTTTGCAACAAGACGAGTTGGACACACGGAAACAGTAGGTGTTTAGGGCCCTGCTCAAACAAGCTTACATTCTAGCCCCTTGGTGACCGTGGACGTACAAGGTACGTCAGACAAAAAACGGTAGTTAACAACCGCTGACTTACCCTGTGCTTCCGCGGCACATTTGAGTGCTGGAAGCGATCATGATCGCTTTCAGCCACTCTAAGAGTATTTCAGCGATGCCTCAATGTTGAGGCATCCTGCAATATCCCCCCTCACTGCCGGGCCACCGGGTGATTGTTCCCCCGATGCGATCACTTCAGGGTTGCTACACGTGGCGCCTGGCAGTGAGGCAGGACATCGGAAGCCATCAGGCAGGCTTCCGATGCTCTGCCTTTGCGGAGTGCCTCGAGGTGTCAAGGCACTCAGAGAAGATTCAAATTATGAAAAAAAAATAATAATAAAATAAATAAATAAATAAAAATAACTCCCTCCCTTCCTCTCCCTCCCTCTCCCTCCCTCTCCCTCCCTCCATTCCCATATACTTACCCAATTACCGCCATTCCCCTGCTGGTGATCGGTGTTCTTCTTCACTTGGGGGGACTGTCTCACAGTCAGTTTGCCAGTTGTAGATGCGTAACAGATTTTGGGGGTCAAAGTTTGAAAAAGTTTTTTTTTTTCATTTTTTTATTATATTTTATAATTTTTTTATAGTAAATTATATGATATGATGAAAATAATGGTATCTTTAGAAAGACCATTTAATGGCGAGAGAAAACTGTATATAATATGAGTGGGTACAGTAAATGAGTAAGAGGAAATTTACAGCTAAACACAAACACTGCAGAAATGTAAAAACAGCCCTGCTACCAAACTTTAAGAAAATTTAAAAGCGGTCCGGTTACTAAGGGGCTAGAGGGAGTTGGGTAAAGTGGCACAAGAGTTAAGGGTAGGATGTATCTCATGTATGGGAAAAAGTAGGCTACTATAATACAATGATTGCAATGATCAGTTAGTTATTTGGATGACACGGTTGCAGGAGAGGAAGTAAGGTAGGTTACCTAGATGCGGAGAAGGAAAGCTATTAACAGTTAAATTGATATGCTTTCCTAAAGAAATTAGGTTTTTAATGATCTTTTGAAGGAACTGAAACTTGGTGAGAGTCTAACGGAGCAGGGAAGGAGTTCCATAAAAATGGTGCAGGCCTAAAGAAGTCATAAAGGTGGGTGTCAGAGATGCAAGTATGAACAGAGCATAGACAGGACATACTTGTGTATTAGTGAGGTTAGTAGGTATGAACAGAATTATGTAGAGATTTGTAAGCAAGCACAACAATTTTAAACCGAGCCCTAAATATTACGGGAAGTCAGTGTAAGGACTGACAGAGAGGTGAGGTATGGGAGGTGCGGGCAGACAGGAAAATGAGACTCGCCAACGCGTTCATTATAGACTGTAATGGGAATGCATGAGATTACTAAGAAGCAGACTGCAATTGTCAAGAGATGGCATGGACTAGAATTTTAACCACATCCGATGTTAGATACAGGTGGGCAATGTTTTTGAGATAAGGGTGGCAGGATTTGGCAAGTGACTGGACATGGGGGGTGGAGGAGAGGTTGGAGTCAAAGAGAACACCTAGGCAGTGAGCCTGTGAGGTAGTGTCGTTGATAGGGCCATTGACATGTAGGGAGACAGACACAGAAGTAGCAGCACTTGAGGGAAGAAAGACAAGAAGTTCTGTTTTCTGCAGGTTCAGTTTAAGGAAGTGAACAGCTATCCAGTTAGAAATAGTAGAGAGGCATTCAGAGACTTGAATCAAGCAGAACAGCAAGAGATCAGGAGAGGGCAGATAGAGCTGTGTGTCATCTGCATAGAAGTGATCTTGGAAACCAGAAGAGCTAATGAGTTTACGAAGAGAGGCAGTATAGATTGAGAAAAGTAGGGGACCACGGACAGAACATTGGGGAACACTGAGAGAGGGAGGTTGTAGAGAAGAGGAAGAGCCAGAAAAATAAACACTGAAAGAGTGCTGGGAAAGGTAGGACATAGTCTTGCAGACAGAAATTACAGATGAGAAGTTGTTGATGAGTAACAGTATCAAAAGCAGCAGAAAGGTTAAGGAGAATAAGAAGAGAGTAGCAACCACCGGATTTAGCAGCAATTAAATCACTAAATACAATTAAACGGTGTGTGTGGGTGTAATCGGGGTATACACTATCTTTTTTGGTTTTGCATTTGGTATATTTATATACCTGTTACGTGTGTATATTTCCTCCGCCTTTTTCTTTTGTGTGTGTGTGTGTGTATATATATATATATAAAATCATTACTACCTGGATTCCAGTGGTGTTTTTTTGCAAATCACATTAAGATGAAAATTGAACAAATCACATAAACGTTTGACGTGCACTAAAGCACTACTTATTTGAAACATTCATCATTGTTATAGAAACTTAAGTGATCATCACTTCCTTGCTTAATAAATATTCACGGAGTATGCTGTGCAGGCTTGTGATTTGAACTAAATGCAGGAATTTCAAACGTAAGGGGTTTTTAAATTATTTTTTGCAAATATAAGTTTTTTTATATTTTTCTATATAACAAATGACATAAACACAGAAAGGATAAACTACAGCCTGGAATGTCCCTTAATGGTTATCTCCTCCCTTATTCGTCATAGTTTTTTTTTTATATAATAAGTAATTCATATGTACTAAATATGTTTTATGTGGTGTGATTGTATACTTGTCTATGGATATCTCTTTTGCGTTTTTGTAAACTAAAAAATAATGATAAATATATGTGACATAACAGTGTTACGCAAAAAAAGATTTTGATTGTAGACTCACAATGTTAATGATAGCTCTCCGTTTCTTAGGTGTGTAATCTTGATAATTACAGACAAACATTGGAGGAACTCCACACCGACATTGATAGAATCACTATCCTGTTATACCTCAGACAGCTTACCATGGCTTTGGAAGAGCTGCACTCAAAAAACATTGTACATTGTGATTTGCGGGGCAGTCACGTTTATATCAATCAAGAGCAGGTATATCATATATAAATTTTTATATTTTGTGATACACATATTCTAGCAATACTAACTATCCAATTTAGATCAGATCGCTATTTGCACAGTTTATGCTAAAGTTGAGTATGCACATTGTGTGTAATCAATAAGATTTAAGCTTAGGCACATTTTCTATTGCTTTGCAATAACCATAAAAAATAGCTTTTTATATATTTTCTCATACTTCTTATATGAAAGAGATGTATTACTCACAGAAAGCAGAAAAATACATTTAAATGCATTTCTCGGGAGCAAAAAGCTTGTGAAAGGAATTGGTTTCATGGTTTCCCCATCAGTACACGTATGCTAGCCAGAAACCATCACCTCCAGCAGGGGTAAGCAACCTTCTGTACTTGAGATGTTGTGAACTACATCTTTCCTGCTTCATTGCCAGAATTATGGCTGTAAAAGCATTATGGGAGATGTAGTCTATAACATATTGAGAGCCAAAGGTTGCCTATCCCTGACCTCTAACATGGATGATATTGAATGAGCCTCGTACCCATCGATTGATGCAGATACTCTGTATGCTATATTTCCACCACAAGGAAAATACACACATTTTTAAAGCAAAAGTCTAGGACGATGGGAGCAAAAACGATAAAAGTGCTCAAAATATATCAAGTTTAATCTCTGCAACTCTCTATATACATATGTGAGGTTTATTTGGTAAACACTGAATTGCAATGCGTTTTTAAAATGTTTCCTAAATAAACCCCTACACTTTAAATTCAGTCAGTACCCAGTTACTTGTTTCTAAAGTTAAAATTAAAACACTTGAAAGAGAAATTATTCTGTAATTTCTATCGATTTATGTAATTCATGAATTTAGCACGTGGTTCTCACTATTAAACTCAATTCAAAGCGTTCAATGCAATTCATTATTGTCTACTTTTCTCTTTTAATCACTAGAAGACGCTTAAATTGGGCTGCCTTGGAAGAGCTGTTTCTTTGAAAGGAAACCATATCATCAAAATGATGCCTTCAGAAGCAAAAAAATGGTATTGAATTTTTTTCATTGGTGCAAGGATTAGTTACATTTTCTTCCCTTTATTTTCAGAACCATACCTGTACTAAGCACAATAATTGCTATATTTTGCTTCAAGCTTTAATTTTCCTCCTACACTGAGGTAATACTTAACTGAGTGTGGTAGTGGCAGATTTTGGTGAAACGTACACTAATATACTCTCTGTCTAAGATAAAATAATAACACTCCAATTTTCATACCAATTCACTAAGTATCACTTACGGACATGTGGTTACTAAAATCAGTTACACTCGGAAGTCAGTTTAAATATCCGCATTATTATTTATCATGTTTCACAGGCTGGCATTTGAGTGTAGCTGATTTTAGACAATACATCTGTTGTTTGGAAAATAGAAAGTGCAAGTCTAACATTTTATATACACTAAATGGCATCATCGTTTAACAAGCACAACTTTGCCAACCTCAGATTTGTCAGATTTATGTATGGCTGAAATTTTCAGTATGTCCAAATGAATTTAGATGAAAATATATGTTGTCCATTGTTCAATTTGTTTTGGAAAAAAATTGTCTGACTCTTTAGGTTCAGACTATCCATTCTTACGAATGGAATGCCACGATGACTGGCAAATCTTTTTTTGGTTTCAAAAGTAGATAACTCCCTAATATGGTACACTTATGTGTGAAGGTTATAACATTATGACAGGGGCTATGTTTCGTAGATAGCTCTCTATTTTGGTATCTTTAAATATGGATATCCACCATAAGGGTACCAAATTATGGAACTATCTACAAAGCAGCTGAAAGATCAAAATTAAGAAAATTACTTTTTGTGAGATGTTTAGTATATATAGCTCCCTTATTTGGTATCCTTAAATATGGAAATCCACTGTAGGGTACAACATTAGGGAGCTGTCTACTAAGCAGCTAAAATATCAAAATTAAGAAACACAATTTTTTCATTTTGGTCTTTCAGTTGTTAGTAGATTCTTCCTTAACTTGGTATCCTTATGTGGGATTGATAGTTTGGGGCATAGCACTCCATGAAAACCACAGAAAACGCAATTTGCTATTCATTAACTTAAATTGCAATTTCACAGATTAAAAATATCCCTTTTATTGGAGTAAATGGTATGCTTAGTGAGACCAGGCATGAGGTCTCACTAGGCAAGCTATATCAGTAAAATTACCTCTTCAGTGCTGCAGTGGATAGCACCATGATCAGGGTCGGTGCTACCATAAGGGCGCAGAATCCGTTTGACCAGCCGGAGGGCAGCACACAGCACAGCGCCCCCCTCCAGCCAGTCAGTCAATGAAGCCTGGCTGAGCCACAGACTGTGGCAGAGGAGCTTCTGTAACCTCTATCAGGTCTGACTGGAAGTGCTCACTGAGAGTACTAAACGACTTCCTGCCAAACAAGGTAGAGGTTACAGAAGATCTCCTACCACGGTCCATGGCTCGCCCATCCAAAAGGAGGGAAATAAGTAGGCATGGGGGGACAAAGTGGGCAAGACATAGAGTGTGATATGAGACACATGAAGGGGCTGGGGTGGAAAGATACATATGGAGGGGCTGTGGGGAAATGAGACACATGGAGGGCCTGGGGGAGAATGAGACATATGTAGGAGCTGTGGGGTAATGAGACTCATGGAGTGGCTAGAGGGGGAGAAGACACACATAAAGAGGTGGGGGGAATAAGACACAAGGAGGGGCTGCAGGAAATGAAACACATAAAGGGGATGGGGCAATGAGGAACATGGAAGGGCAAGGGGGAATGAGACACGTGGAGGGACTGGGTGGAATGAGACCCATGGATAGGCTGGGGGGTAAGGAAACACATGGAGTGGATATAGGGGGAGAAGACACACATAGAGAGGATGGGGGAATGAGACACAAGGAGGGCTGCAGGAAATGAGACACAAGGAGATGTTGGAGGGCAGAATGAGACACATAGAGGGGCTGCGGGACAATGAGGAACATGGAAGGGCATGGGGGGAGGACACATGCTTTGGAGACTAGACACCTGGGGGGGATGGCGCCTTCTTGGGAGACTGGACACTTGCATGGAATTTGTTTGGCATAACAAACAAATGCCAAGCAGGTGTCCAGTCTCCTGGGGCCTAGTTTAATGATTGGCTAAAGTAATACCCAGTCTTTGGGTCCTATTATATTTTTGGGTAGAAAGGGCCCAGTAGATGCCTACTCTCCAGGATCCTAATATCATTAAGGGCTGACAGGGCCACATCTCCCAGGCTCTGAAACATCTAATATGTTTGCCCTGAAAGGACCCAGAAGATGCCCAATATTCAAATTCCTGCCACAAAGTATTTTACTTATTGAGCAGTGGTTATAGTGCCGTGAGTGCCCTGGCACCATCTATGTGTAAGTAGTCAAATATATAAGAATGGTTTGACAACTTACCTGGGTTCCCCAGGACACCCCCCAATACATCCCCAATGCTTCTGCCATTGCTTCAGCCCATGCATCCATGCTGTAAATGTTCAACCTCATACCCAAAGGTTAGATTTAATTTATTATTTAATTGTGATACAAAATTCTATGCAAAACAAATTGCGAACAGATTTAATCTTATTTTGCCAGTCATGACTTCATATTGACATTAGTGTGGGAATTCATGAAAGTTATCATCTTGTTCTCAAGTCAATTTGGTGCCTTTCTAAATACGAGTAAACACTATGTTGTAAATTACGTTGCCTTATGAGAAGTGAGTGATTTAATGCTTCCTGTAGAACTTTGCTAATTTGGGAATTTATTTTATTTTTTTATTTTTAGGTCCGCTCCAGAGGTCCAAGCCAATGGAATTTATTCACGTGCTTCTGATATTTTTGCTTTAGCGATTGTATTCTGGGAAGTTCTTAGCACTCAGACATATATCATTACACAATTACGTCTACTCAAGCCATTTAAGAAATGTAAAAGCCACATGGTAAATTCAGTTCTTTTTAATGATTTTCAGTGAAATCAGTTAAATAAAATAATTGCAATACACACCATATAGACCAGATACATAAACAATTAGTATGGCAGAATGGGAAGTTACTCCAGTGAGGAAGGAAACAAACTTCTACATGCAGGACGATTTTTTTCATTATTTTTTTATTTTACATCAGGCAGAAACTTCTCAAAGCAGAAGCCTATTATAAAAAGAATAATCAGTTGGGTAGTTACTTTCTCAGGCACCACCCACCTCTGCCAGAATGCCCCCCATGTAACAGTCAGCAGAACAGAACTTTGCTTCCACAAGCCTCTATTAGTTTGGTAACATAACTAGATATCACTGAATACCTGAACACTCCATCTCTCTTTTAGTGAGGTAATTGAATGTGCCTTTTGCTGAAGTCTCAGGTTTCTCTTGAGACTAGCAAAGCTGTGGTATGACCTGCATAACATGAAGGAACAATATGTGACCGACCAATGGCCACCGGCATTTGTGATGAACATTTTGAACATTTTGTCATTGGTCAACTGCCAAAGCCTACAGGGATACCATATATGTATAGTCTGGCAGATTGGTCAGCCCGTATAGCGCAGCAACCACACAGTGCTGGTCATCAAAAGACAAATTCTAGCCTGCTGACTCACTCCTGTAGTACTTCCCCAACAGAAATAACAGCACTTCTCCCATTGCTTTAAATCAGTGAAAGAATAGTACTATGAGGCTGCTGCTCGTATCTTCTCTATGCTAGTGACCTGGGGGCAGCTGCCCCCCTTTCCAGCCATAAAGGATCTAGCCTTGGGCACAAAACAAAATTTTGGTTCATCCAATGTATTCAGACAAAAATACATTTTTGTTCGTCCAAACTGATTGTCGTCCACTAGACTGCTTGGTACAGGCGAAATTTGGCCAATGATTTTGGATCATAATTTCATTTGGATTTGCATCTTGCATTTGTACTTAGGAAGGTCTAAATTTTATATCTATATAGCTTGTAGCTCCTTTCACTAAGCAGCTGAACACATCATAATTAAGAAAAATATTCTTAATTTTCTACTTTTAGTTGTTACCAATATAAGGGAGATTGAAATTCTCCCTGATGCTACACATCATGATGTGGGGTGTGGCTGCTTACTGTCATAAAATAGACTAGCTATACTATATCTGCCTGGTCATTAATCCTTGCCCCCACGGTAGGGCAATTAAAAAAAATAAAGTGGGATGGATAAGTGTACCCCCATGCTCCCACCCATGAGTTTCAGGTCAGGGTCTAATATAATAACTGGAGGATGGACTTTTTGCCTCCCCCCCAGGCCACACCAAATGGTGGTGGGTGGGGATGTAATACAATAATTGGGGTCAGGACCTATTGTCCCTCAACCACCATTCTTTAGAGGTGGGTGTTGGCTCTAATAAAACAACTGGGAGAGGTACCTATTGGGGCATATAATATAAAAATGGGTGAGGAACCTGTTGACACCCCAGCTTCCACTAATTGGTGTGAGGACTCTATTTCAATAACCAGGGGAGGGACCTATCGCCCCTCCTATCCACACCCACTGGCAGTGTGTAAAGAATAATAATGAAATTATGTCCACTTTCCACTCCACCAGCTGCGAAATTTTGACCTAGGTGTTAAGGGGTCCCCAAGTCCCTAGCCATCCCCTAATACCTTTAATTAGATTTTGCAAGGGTCACCAAAACAACTTTAGCTTAATGAAGCAGTTTTGGAGTATAGACCTCGCCACTGCAGTCTCATTGCTCAATACTCTGCCATTTAGGAGTTAACTCACTAGTTATACCTTCCCGCATGTAACTGCACACTACCTTCCTCAACATTTCGTGTAAAGTAATATCTATCGTTTCCATTCCTTTATTGCACACTCTGTTTAGTTTAGAATGTGTTATGTCCTGCAATGTAGCTTCCTAGACCTTGTAGGAGCCCTCTGTGCATGATTAAAGTTTAACTTAAATGAAAACAAAACTTTTTTTTTTCATACAGCTGTGTGAGTCAGCCAGGAAAGTTATGGATAGGGCTGCATGGACAAGACAGAAATAGTGTGACAGAGTATTAAGCAGTGAGACTTCAGCGGCATGATCTATGTACAAAAACTTAAGTAAATAAATTAACAACCACATTGTCAACAAGCAAATGGATTATTGCTTCCTTTGTCGCATTTGGCTGTTTGTCATTCTGAAGAATGGCCAAATTGTTGAAATTTCCAAGCAACTGCCCAAATCTAAAATGAGTCCCTTAACATACATTACAGAAAATGCTATTCAATACCCATCGGATATATACTTTTTTTTTGTTTCTATGAAGTATACATTTCTTTTTATTCACTAAAGTGTGAATTATCAAGATGTCATTATCAAGAAAATTAATTCTACTCAAGACTTGAATTTGGTCAGGATGAAAAAAATGGGTTGAAAGTAGTAAAATTCCAACTGGATTGACAATTCTCATATTTACCAAAGCTAATTCTAGTTGGAATTCACTGAACCTGACAGAATTCACAGTGTTCTGCTAGATGCATTCATTGTTCAACCTAGTTGCCTACAGGCTGCTAGCATTGCCATTGTGTATTGAGGAATAAAAATAGAACTGCATCACAGGGGGAGCCAAAAACCTACCTATGAAGGTATGCACAATTTGGCATGCTGTGATTACAACTTTTATAGTAGTCACAGAATCCATAACTGGTACACAAAAGAATATATTTGTAGAAAATACATCCTGCAATCCTGCAGGCAATGTAACGATGAACATTCTGACACTTCTCATTTACACATTTTATCACAAACCTAGGTCAAATTAGTTAATTTTTTCAGTTTTTTTTTCAATACGTGTTTTATTTTTGTTAAATTCACAGAAGATGAATGTCACACTACTGCACACACCTTATATGTGTATTCCGCTACTGATTTCAAGTACAGTGATATCCCACATGTATAAATGTTCCCCTAAACCAACCCTTGATCAAATCCTTAATCCAGTACTTAATTCAAACCTTAATCTAACCTTTAGAACCAACCTTTAAAACCAACCTTTAAAACCAACCCATAATCTACCCATAATCCAACCTCTAATCCCACCCATAATCCCACCTCTGAGGATTTTGTAGCTCATTCAGTACTTACAGCATGAGAGGGAGAGCTCTCTTATGCTGCAGCTCCAGCACACATCGGTTGACGCTTGGCAGCTGGCAAAGCCCAGCACCGATCACTGGGATAAGGTGCATGCAGGGAGACCTCCTCATATTCTTTTCAGAACCTGAGTGTCTCCTTCATAGCAAGGGGGACACTAAATGTTTCTTACCACATTTGAAATTATAAATTCAACTACTATGAACTATGTGCCACAATTACCTGAGAGCTGCACATTGCTCTTCTGTCAGTCTGGAGCCACTAATTGTTAAATTGCAATCCCAGATTTTTGAAGGCAGCAGGTTGGGATCAGTGATTGAAATACTGTGGCTGAGTGAGATTGCTCAGCACCGGTATTTTAATGGCTATGGGCAGAGCACTCTTTCACTTTGTCCTGTCTGTTGTCTTTGCAAGCCCTACCCTGCTTTCCCAGTCCAGACTTTATGTGGATGCCCAATCAAAGACTTCCTAATGCAGCTCAAAGAGAAGTCTTTGCAAAGCAGATGTGATGACCAATTGCCTGTCTCTTGAGTTTAGCCTTTAGTTTTAAGTTTGAGCTAAACAAACCAAGAAGTAACAGGGCCTTTTGACTACTTCAGAGTTTCCAGTACTAAAGTAACCCCTACCAGTCCAGGATTTAGGGATTACCCTTTGTGTCTAAAGTGTTTTTTCTTCTAAAAACACCTTAGACACAACTGGGTAATCCCTAAATCCTGGACTAATAGGGAGTATTTGAGGACTGGGTTGGGAAACACTGGTCTACTTGAAAGCCAGAGGGTTATAATAAGGCTAATTTACAAAAGTGCAAATTCAAATTAAATCTGCACTTTTTGTACAATGAAAATGACACACTTATCATATATTAAGCATTTCAGCAAGCTAAAGTGCCAAATTTTGCAAACCAGACTCCAAATTATCCTAATTTGACCTGCACTTCAGCTGGACTAAAAGCTGCCAGATGCTATTGCTCCCCAGTTTCTAGAAAGAGCCCCATCCTATCCGGTATCACTGGTGCTTTTAGTGCCGCCAATGGACATCCCACCAAAACTGTATATTAATAGCCTCAATGACCATGAGGGAGAACCAAAGACCATTAGGGGCACAGGGCCGACTAGTGACAGGTCACTGTGGTAATTTACCGTTGCCATCCCCAAGTCATGGGGCCCTTTCTTGTGACTGAGCAGCAATAGCTGTCCAGTCACTAGATTTAATAACATTGAGCGGCTGACTGCTCACTGTTTAGTACACATTTGGTAGTTCCTGTCCCTTCAGGCTTTTTAATGTAAGAAGAGAAAATATAGTCTTTTTATTACTGCTTGTGACACCTCTAGTAGCAGTCATTCAGATTGCCACTAGAGGTGCTTCCTGTGTGTTCCCCATAGAGATGCATTGATTCAATACATCTCTGTGAGGAGATGCTGATTGTCGCAGCGATGCGTTTTGCTATGCATGCGCAATAGCTCACAACGATTTCCTATGGGAAAGCATTGGATTGGATGAGATCATCATGTTTGGAAATTGGGAATGGCATCTGGCAGACCTGAAGTATGGAATGAAATCGATCAAAAATGGTTTGCCTACTTACAGTAATGTGGACTGCCATGGCACTCCTGCTTGGAGTGTTCATTGAAGCAACTTCTAGTGGGGTTTTGGAAATTACTTTTTTTTTTATCCTTTTATCCCCTCATTGTTCCAGTATTTTTATTTTTACTGAAAAAATGTTTTTTTCTTTTTTTCTTTTTTTTTTTTACAGGATATAGATTTTACTTTTCCACGCAGTACATGTGCACAGGATCATATTTATAAACTGGTGGAATGCATGGTGGAATGCTGGAACCCAAATCCAATCAAGAGACCAAAACTTTCTAATATCAAACAAGTCATTGATGAACTGAGTGACGGCTACATGACAAACCGGTAACTTTATGATTGTATATGTTTTTGTTTTTTTACTTGATCATTATAAAGAAGAACTATAACCAGGAAAACCACAGTTAATGCTTTTTTTTACAAATGAAAACAGTCTTTCCCACAATTTTTATAATGAAAAGAACTTGATAAGTGATTTAATTGACACGAGAAGTCTTCACACAGCATCAGTTAATTTCTTATTAAATTTAGCTCTGAATAGGTAATGCTAAGGTATTCATACAAGGTTTAGTAATATGCATGCTTTCCCAAACGCCTACATATTCAAGGATCATCCAATGTGTTATCACCTATTCACCTATTATTTAGATCCCCATATAGTACAGAAAACATTGTAATTGAAGCATTGTTAGGCTTACTACAATGATCTTTGTGGTGTTAAAGCTAGGAGCAGCGACAAAATTGTGAG
The DNA here is from genome assembly GCF_036172605.1 of Pelobates fuscus. Classification (NCBI taxonomy): domain Eukaryota; kingdom Metazoa; phylum Chordata; class Amphibia; order Anura; family Pelobatidae; genus Pelobates; species Pelobates fuscus. The sequence goes on along the minus strand of NC_086326.1, from coordinate 75,156,288 downwards.
AACCCCTGATGAGAGAAAACCAATAGAATAAGCTAAATCTGAGAAAAATGTGACTTAAAAGGCATGAAAATGAGCCAGTGAACTGCAAAAAATAATTATTTGATATAATATTATGCATATAATTTGCAGTACCTGGATACGAGCATTTTGCTGTAATTTGGTTCACATATCAAATGAGAAATATTAATCTATAAATGAAAAAAGGAGCAGCAGTAGAAAAAAAATATTTTTTCATTATATATTTAATAAATAGATAATATTTAAATATAGATTGTTTCACTGCTTCCCTTTCTTTTCCTCTGTTGCTCACTTCTCACTTGATCTGTTAATACATTTTCTTGATCTGTTAGTTAATTTTCACAACAAGTGTATGGTGACTTAACCCCTTCCCGACCGGTGACGGCAATTTTCCGTCAACCTTGTCCTTCAGTTAAGGACCGTTGACGGAAAATTTCCGTCATTTACTAAAGTTAACCCCAGATTGCGGCGATCGCGGGGTTAACGGTGCTCCGGTCTGCCTCTGCATTAGAGGCAGACCGGGAGCACCGGATCGGGCTGTCCCAGCTCATGTGCCCGCTCTGACAGCATGTCAGAGCGAGCACATGTGCTGTGTATACTCACCTTCCGCCTCCCTGCACTTCCGTGTTCACGGTGAAGTGCGGTGAGACGGATCTTCACTGATCCTGCCCCCTGTGTAAAAATAAAATAAAAATAAAGTTAAATCCCACCCCCCCTTTCCCCTGATTTAATAAAATTAACCCCTTCCCTGCCAATTGATCACTGACTACAGTGATCAATTGGCAGGGAATACATTTTAATGTAATCTGATTTTTTTTTTAACCCCTGAGGGTTCATTATTTTAATTTTTAACCCTCAGGGGTTAAATGTATTTTATTAATTAATTTAAATATTTAAAAATTATATATTTAGCTAGCTGGGATGGGTGGAAGTTAGTGGGGAATTGGGGGATTTGGTGTTAGGCTAACTAGGGGTTAACGTTAAAAAAACTTTTAAAATAAGCTTTAAAAAGGTTAAAAAAACTTTTAAAAATGTTTTAGTAACGTTTAAGCAAAAAAAAATACCACCCCCCCTTTACCCAGTCTAAATAAAAATTAACCCCTTCCCTGCCAGTTGATCACTGCCTGCAGTGATCAAAATACAGATCACAGTATTATACTGTGATCTAATTTTTTTTTTAAGGATTAACTTGTGTTTATTTTTTTAACCCTCAGGGGTTCCATTTATTTAATTAATGAATTTAAATATTTTATAATTATATATTTTGCTAGCTGGGGTGGGTGATTGTTATGGGAAAATGGGGAATTTATGGTTAGTGCTGCTTACTGCTAGTTAGGGGTTAACGGTAAAAGAAAAGTTTAGAAAAAAATTGAAAAGTGTAAAAAAAGTTAAGATCGTGTAAAATATTTAATGAGAAAAAAAAGTTTAAAGACGGGTTTTACAAAGTAAAAAAAGTTTTACAAAGTACATTTAAAAATGCTCATTACCACTACACTTGGTACAAGCTAGCGGAAAAATGATCCCACGCTAAGGTTCAAAATATGCCTTTTGAATTACCCTGGGATGTCTTCTTTAAGAAATGGTATGCCTTTATGGTGTAATTGGATTATATAGCCTTGTAAAATACTCTAAAATGGGACATGAACAAAGCGTAAAAATTCAAAGTTTGAAAAAAAAAAATGGAATGGCTGTGTCTCAAATGTGCCCCTTCAATGTCCACATATACCTGGCAAAGGTACATACGGGGGTATTGCTGTACTCAGCCAACATAACTGAGCAACATATGCAGTAGTATACAGTCGTAGTACACAGAAGGTTTGCAAAATATACTGCGCAAACTCACTTTGTGTGTCAAAAAGGCAGAAAAAATGCTTATTACCACTACACTTGGTACAAGCTAGCGGAAAAATGATCCCACTCTAAGGTTCAAACTATGCCTTTTGAATTACCCTGGGATGTCTTCTTTAAGAAATGGTATGCCTTTATGGTGTAATTGTATTATATAGCCTTGTAAAATACTCTAAAATGGGACATGGACACAGCGTAAAAATTCAAAGTTTGAAAAAAAAATGGAATGGCTGTGTCTCAAATGTGCCTCTCCGATGTCCACATATACCAGGCAAAGGTACATACGGGGGTATTTCTGTACTCAGCTGACATAGCTGAGCAACAAATGAAGTATTATACAGTCGTTGCACACATACGATTTGAAAAATATACTGTGCAAATTCACTTTGTGTGTCAAAAAGGCAAAAAAAACGCTTATTACCATTACACTTGGTACAAGCTAGCGGAAATATTATCCCACGCTAAGGTTCAAAATATGCCTTTTGAAATACCCTGGGATGTGTTCTTTAGGAAATGGTATGCCTTTATGGTGTAGTTGTAATATGTAGCCTGCTCAAGTGCTCCAAAGTGGGACACGGACGCATCAAAACCCTCCATGAAAATTCACACTTAAAAACCTTAACTTGTTACGTCTCTTTTACAGCAGTGTAACTTCACAAAATAGTGTCTAGGTCATACATTGGGCATATTGTTTTACTCAGAAGACTTAGCTGAGCATAATTTGGGGGGGTTGAACTTAGTGGCACATATGAAATGTACAAAATGCCCAGCAAAAATGTAATCCGTATGTAAAAAATGCCCCAAATTATTTTTTACCACATACTTTGGCATATATTGGTGAAAAAATGGGGGCATGTTAAGGCACAATATGCACCATATGAGATACCCTGGAGTGTCTACTTTTACAAATGGTAGGCCTTTGTGGGGTTTTTTTGAACAGTCAAACTGCTATAATACCCCAAATGGAAGCATTGGCCCATTAAATCCGCCTCTCAAAATTCTAATGTAAATGTTGAAACGGACAGGTCTCCTATATGGCACTGTAGCTTTACGAAATAGTGCCAAAGACATACAATGGGGGTATCGTTGTACTCAGCAGAAGTAACTGAACACAAAATAAAACTTTGTACAGGAATAACACACACCAACTTTACAAAATACACATGAGAAGTTCTTTGTTATAAGTTTGTGTGCCAAAAACCCCCAAAAACTAAATTTTACTCCAATATTTAGCACAGATTGGCGGTGAAATGGCTACTTAGAAAGTGTCAAGACAACCTTAGGACAATAGCCTGTGATGTCAACTTTATATAAATATATACTTTTGTGTGGCAATTTTATTTTCTTTTATGGCTATTAAACTTACAAGACAAACATACCAAATTCTAAAATCGCTCCATATTAAAAGTTTATTTTACTCCTTGTGCTTTGTGACCCGTAACTACCAAAATAAACTGAAAATCCCAGACACATTATATATTCTGTAAATCAGAACAACTAAATGAATGTATTTGTAATTACTTTCTTTAACCTGCACTAACTAGGCACACATTATTATTGCAAAAACTGTACAAAAAAACACAACATTTCTCTTTTTTTTTTTGCATTTTTCTGTATTTTTTTTAATAATACATAAGCATATATATATATATATATATATATATATATATATATATATATATATATATATATATATATATATATGTTGCATCAAATTAAAGCCCTTTATGTCCTTTAAAAAACAGTATATAATATGTGTCGGTGCAATAAACGAGAGAGAGGCAAATTGCAGTTGAACGCATACAGTAAGAAAATGCAAAAATTGCTTGTGTCATTAAGCCTAAGACAAGCTTCTGAAGCTGTGTCCTTAAGGGGTTAAACATAAAACTAAACTTAGCTTAATAACGAACAGCTTCCCAAGGTAACCTTCCGAGCTGGTTACCACAATAGCAAGATATATGGATGAAGAAAATAGGGATACAGCTGTATAATCTAGAAGAGATAAATCAACAAAACATAGTGTGATATTGATATACAAAAATGAAATGACACGCTTGTTATAGGTTACACCTCACGAGATATGAGTTTTAAGATAATGCCTTAACAGTGCCTCCTTTGATGGTGATGGAGGGCTATGTCGACCTCCTCGCTGTCACTGATACTTTCAATTCAGTAAATGCATTATAAAATACTGATTTTTCCAGGACATTTTGGGCCAATGTATATGTAGTAAAGCAAAGACAGGAAGCCACTCCAAATCTATATTAGTTTTATCATTTATAAATTGAAAACGTGTTTCTAAAGCTTTTTTGATTTTTGAACAGCCCCACCAAAAACTTACCCTCTTTTTGAAAAACTCTATAGCAAAAAGAAGAGGAACTCTGATACATCCTTGCCAGTATAACCGGCACCAGATACCATTTGTATATAACTTTATATTGTTTTTCTATTGGATTTAGACATGGAACCTATTTACGTGTAAAATTAAAAGCTTTACACCGTGCATCGTGTTCAAGATTACATTTAAGATCTCTCTCCCATTGCTTCTTCTGGGAGGAACACTCCACAAAATTAGTAACGTGGATTAATTCAGTAGCTTTAGTTAATATCTTTGGAACTGTTTTATTACAAAAAAATATTTTTTAATACCTTGTTATATTAGGACTAATTGTAATTAGATGATTTTGATTTTGAGATGTTTAACTCTAAGATAACTAAAAATTTCAGAATTAGGCAAATGAAATGATTGAGCTAAATTTGCAAAAGACATCAGTTTACCTTGATATAAAATCTGATCTACTCAGTGTATTCCTAGATTTTTCAAGTAGCTAAAGATAGATTTTCTACATTAAATTCAATAACTGAGAGACTTAAAAATTCCAATACTGCATTATGTATTGTATCCCAATAGTCTTTTTAAACCCGATACATGTGGTAATAAGTTGATGTAGTATTTTGTTATTTTCTACATAGGAGGTCTGTACTTTACTATTTTAAGTATTCTAAATAAGGCTATTGAGATCATGTATTCTAAGGGCATCTGCTTCTATTCTATACTATTATTCTCTAATAGCTATTTGAGTTTGGGTTCTGTGAACAAGAAATAATATGTTGGCTAAATACTGAAATCTAATATTTCTGGTAATTTATGCCACCATCTTCAGATCTTTGAGATAGGACACATTTGCTTATCCTGAGATTCTTGCCTTTCGATATAAAAGAGGAGAAAGAAGTTTGTAGAAGGGATAACCTGCTATCTGTGACTTTTAGAGGGATAATTTGAAAGAGATAGTTCCACTTTGATGATATATAAGAGTTTATAATGTGAATTCTGCCCCACCAAGATATATCAAGGCACCTCCATTATTTTAATAACTGATTTGTAGATTTAAGAAAATTCATAAAATGAGTCTCCATCATTCTATCAATGTTTTTAGTGATTGTAATCCCCAAATAATTAAATTTATTTCTAGTCCAGATGAATCCATAGCTCTCTCGTATCTTATTCTGAATGTCACTGTCTAATCTCATCTCCATTAGGATCATCTTATCAATATTCAATTAATAGTTAGAAGCAAGGCTATACTAAGTAAATCCTTTCATCAAGGTGTCTAGAGATGTTTCAGGGTCTTTTATATTTAATAAAATGCTGTCTGCATACATGGTTATTTTATATTGCTCCTTATTAACCCTGTAACCTTGAATATTTTGGTTATTCCTGATACTTATGACAAGGGAATTTATTGAAAGGATGTATTATAAAGGGTATAGTGGGCAGTCTTGCCTGGTGCCCTTGCTAATTGTAAACCAGTCTGAGCAAATATTTGGCCCTATAGTTCTGGCTGATGGATTTTTATATAAAGCCATAATTGCCTCTAAGATCCAGCCCTGTATGTTAAATGATTGTAGCGCTTGATTTAAAAAAGCCCAGTTGAGTCTATCAAACGCTTTTTCTGCATCGACAGAGATACTTAAAAGTGAGGTGCCTCTTCTCTTAGAAACATCAAGGATATCAATTATTCTCCTTGTATTAAAACCTGATCATCTCCCAGGTATGTATCCAATTCTATCTGGATGAATTAACCTATCAACTACTTCTTTCAATCGTTTAGCTATGATAGATGAAAACCGTTTGACATCAGTATTTATTAAGGAGATAGGTCGATAATTAGAAACCTCATGAGGGTTCTTTCCTTGTTTTATTATGCAAAAATGTTAGCTCTGGTCATTTCTTGTGGAAAGGAGCCTATTTGAAGAATATTATTAAATAATAGGGTCAGATATCTGCTCAGCTGTGGTTTGAACACACGAAAAAATAGATTAGAGAGTCTGTCTGGGCCAGGAGTTTTAGACATCTCCATGTTAATATGCATAGCAAAGAAACATGTGTCAGTTTACAACTTACGGACAAATAGCAAATTATTTTATTTTCATATATTTCAGAAGAAATAGTATCCTTCTTTGATTTGTTCATATTAAGTCAGTAAATTACTGTAATAAATGTATCGCTTTAGTAAAAGAAGGCATACACTAAATAATTTGCTCCTCAAAAGAAGGAAATGGCTTAGTTGGTATCACACTTTTCATAGTTACATAGTTACATAGTTAGATAGCTGAAAAGAGACTTGCGTCCATCAAGTTCAGCCTTCCTCACACCTGTTTTTTGCTGTTGATCCAAAAGGCAAAAACAAAATAAAAAAAATAAAAAAACCCCAGTTTGAAGCACAATTTTGCAACAAGCTAGGACAAAAAATTCCTTTAAATTACTTTACATCTTGTTAAATTGTTTTGTTTATGCTAATGACTTTGGGTCTTATGTCAGTTTAGAAGTAAAAACATTTCGTAGAATATTGCAGTTTTTCTTGAGTAAGGAATGACAATAGAAAGGAACAAAACGAAAATGAAATAAAACAAAGTCAAATAAAAGACAGAGAGATTGAAAGTGGAGATGAAGTAGATAGTTGAGTCGTATTTATGAGTAGTTGGAAGAAAGGATTATTATGTCACAATTTTCTGCTCATTGTCAACTCCTAAATTTTGCGATATCTCTGTATCATTAATCTTATTATTACGCTGCACTAATTATTCTGATCATGGGTACCAAGCATGTAAATATTTTGTGGTGCCACCCAGAATAGACCCCTGAATCGATTCTGCAGTTTGAATCTCTATCATATCAAGCCATTGTTTCTTAGTTGGTGTACATGTTTGTTCCAGAGGACAGTTTTAGCGGTATTAAGGAAGTGTCTCAAAATTGCATTTTTATAGATAGATATTGCCATATGTAGAAGTACTAAATCTGCATTTTCCTTAATTATTATCTCTGTTAAAAATTGTTTTCAAATATGTTTAATAAAAATTAGAAAAGAGACATATATGCGCCTGAACCACTACATTAAAAGGTAGTGTTTTTTGGTGGTTTAAGTGTTCCTTTTCACTTGCTTGAACATATTGAGTGGGCACCTAATATAAACACTCACAACTACAACATGCTCTCTTACAGATGTTTTATGATAGAGCATTGTCCGTTGCAAGTTATTTACATTCACTGTAAAATGTGAATGTAGCTATTTGACAAGTTCGCCATGAGCAACAGTTGCACTCATGGTTTTTCCAAATAAATCTACAACCAAGAGTTAAAATACATATACCATAAACATGCTAGGCAGGGTTTATTGGATATATGCAATGCTCTCACTGGGTAGAAAAGGGGGGCCTGAATTTGCTGAGAATTCTCTGCCACTTCTAGGTCTGGGAAGTGTTCATTCTAAAAGCTTCAAATCAAGTGCACCAAACACACGTACTTCAAAAGTGAGTATATTTTCCAGTTTTTAAAGGTGTAATCAATAGAAAGCATCACAAATGGGAGTTTATCAGTGCAATGGTTACTAGACATAATCTAAAGTCACAGCAAAAGTTCAAAATCACGTATTTCCATATTCTGTTCTTACAGAGACACTGACAAAACCTGGGCTTATGGTGTGTCTCGAGGACTGGTTTGGAAACCACTGAATTAAAGTGTATTTTAAGGATAATCATACAATAATCAGATCCAACAGTAAAGTGATATTATTTTTTTTTATTAGGACTGAGATCATAAATGAACCTTCAGATGATGATGATGATGATGAAGAGCTATATCAATATCGATATTCTCATGATGACGATGCAATAGTATATGAAGAATCAGAAGACTCTGAGTCCGAATTCCCTGTTTATGATAAATGTATAAGCTAAAAATCATTGATCCCTAGAAGACAAATAAAAAAAAATGTGAATATAAAATAATGATATTTCTCTTAAGAATAAGACATCAGCTTATTCATGCAGTGCTATTCGCAAAAGTGAGAATTATTGAGAACTCAAAGTGAAATCAAACTGAATTTCAAATTTAAGGCCAAAATAGCTAAATTGGAAGAATTTCTGAACTTTTCTCAATTCAGCTGTTTAAGCCTTCAAGTTGGAATAACCCTGATGGTGTTTCTAGAAAATAGAAGCCACAAATAACTGGACTGGAGAAAATGTTCTGTGGACCTATATGTCCAACTCAGCTATACTAGCTTATCCCCTTAAGGATGCAGTTTCAGGCGTAATAGGTCAGCATAATGTAAGATTTTCGTCACATGCCCTTAAGGGAACACACTCTGCAATTCTCTTTTCAATTTACTGTATTGGGGATAGAGTTAAAAACAATATTTAAAATAAAGTCATGAATAAAACTGTTATATATTGGGAAACAAATTCATCCTGTGTAATAACTACAAATACATTGCTTGTTAAAATATCATTAACTAAAAGGACTGAAGTTCAAATTGTAGGTGAAAACTTAAAGCATAGCTGACTTAGATAATTTTTGCAATTCAGCTGTTTTGGCTTTAACTTGACATTGAATTCATATTGAATTCTCAATTTAGTAAATAGCCCTGTTAGTCAGACATGACGATACTAAATATCTTCAGGTACTGTTATTGACTGTAAATTAGAAAGCAAGACAATGAACTGATAGGACACCATTCAATAAATGCAGTTATTGTCACGATTCGGGGAACCCAACACGCTAACACACACACAGACACACACACAGAAAGTGTGCAGTACCGGACCTTAGAGTGGCCGGGCTAAGCACACACAGAATAGTCAGGAGATAAGCCGAGTAAGGGGAACCAGAAAACAGAATAACGAGAAACAAGCCGAGGTCAAAGGGTAGGAGAAAGTCACAAAGTCAGTATAACAAGCCAGAGAGTACGTAACCAGAAAGCACACGTTCAGTATCAATACATAAAGCAAAGACCACAACAGGGCACTGAGAGGCAGGAAAGGTAAGTATAAATATCCTAGCCTTAATTCTGATTGGATAACTTCCAATCAGAATTAACAAACACACGTGGGGGGTATCTATACCCCCCACTGTGATTTTTGTACTGTCGCTTTAACGCCGGGTCACGTGAGTGACCCCGGCGTACTGATATGGGTGCCGGCTCCCAGCATGCAGCGTTAGACATGCTGCCGCTGGGGGGAGGAGGAGGAGAGGACGCGAGCGGCGTGTCAAGAGGAGAGGATGCCGCTCGCCGACCGGTAAGAGGAGGGGGGACCGCGGGCAGCGACGGACCGAGGGTGAGTGCTGCGAGCGGATTGCAGCCTCCCCTCACCGCTGCCCGCGGAGCCCTGACATAACCCCCCCTCGAGGACCGCCCAGAGGGCGGGAAGCCGAAGGCTTCAAAGGAAACCGCGCATGAAAGGAGCGGATCAAAGAGGGCGCTTCCAAGTCAGAGACAGAAACCCACGACCGCTCCTCCGGGCCGTAACCCTTCCAATCAACCAGATACTGCAACCGACCTCGAGATAAACGAGAATCAAGGAGAGCAGCCACCTCATATACGTCACTAGAGACCGCGCGGAGGGCATCGGAACGCCTGAGAGACCCAGAGAACCGATTACAGAGCAAGGGCTTCAAAAGGGAGGTGTGAAAGGTGTTAGGTATGCGCATGGAAGGGGGCAAGGCCAGGGAGTAGGATACAGGATTCACCCTACGCAACACCTTATAGGGACCAAGGAACTTGGGCGCGAACTTCATCGAGGGAACCCTAAGGCGGAGATTCCTAGAGGACAACCAAACCCTATCACCCGGAGCATAAGAAGGAGCCGCACACCTACGACGATCAGCAAATCTCTTTTGAGTAGCAGCAGCACGACAAAGAGCAGCATGGACCTGATCCCACATCTTCCGTAAGGAGGCGAGGTGCTCGTCCAAAGCAGGCATTGCCTTGTCGGAGAACACACCGGGAAGGACAGCGGGTTGGAACCCATAAGCCACCATAAAAGGACTTACGCCAGTAGAAGAATGAGACACAGTGTTCCTGGCAAACTCAGCCCAGGGAAGGAGACGGGACCAGTTGTCCTGGTGTGCATTCGTGAAACAGCGTAAATACAACTCCACAGACTGATTTGCTTGTTCGGCAGCTCCATTAGATTGCGGATGATAGGAGGAAGTAAACGATAAGGAAACCCCCATCTCAGCACAAAAGCCTCTCCAAAACCGAGAGACAAACTGAGGGCCCCTGTCAGATACGATATCTTGTGGTATACCATGCAAGCGGAACACTTCTTTGGCAAACAACTGAGCCAACTGAACCGCAGAAGGTAGCTTCTTAAGCGGAATGAAGTGCGCCATTTTGGAGAACCTATCCGTTACAGTCAAAATTACTGTCTGCCCATCAGATGAAGGAAGATCCACAATAAAGCCCATGGATAAGTGTGTCCACGGTTTCTTGGGTACAGATAGGGGCATAAGGAGTCCCAGAGGTTTGACATTAGGTTACTTACACTGTGTACAGACAGGGCAAGCCTGCACATAATCTACCACGTCTTTTTTGAGTGAGGGCCACCAAAACTGTTGGAAAAGACCCTTGTAAGTCTTGGTAACCCCTGGATGACCAGCCGTTTTGGCGGTGTGAAATAAAGTTAACAACTTCTTTCTGTCTTTTACTTTCACGTACAGCTTACCAATAGGAGTCTCAGAGGGTGCTTGGGATTGGTATGACTTGATACCATCAAGAAAAAGAGACGAGTTAACCAAACGGGTAGTAGCTATTATATTAGTTGTGGGTACAATGGGCTCAGGAGTGGAGGTAACAGAATCTACAGGTTCGTACTGGCAGGAGATAGCATCAGCCTTGACATTTCGATAACCAGGCCTTTATGTGATTATGTACTGAAAACGTGAGAGAAATAAAGACCATCTAGCCTGACGGGAGGATAACCTCTTAGCATCTGCGATATAGGATAGATTTTTATGATCGGTTATAACCAGAATCTTGTGTCTAGCTCCTTCTAACAAGTACCTCCATTCCTTAAATGCCATCACTATAGCCAATAATTCCCTGTTCCCGACGTCGTAATTCTTTTCAGACTCTGACAAGCGTTTAGAAAAGTAACCACAGGGAAGGAGGGGTTCGTCATATGATTGTCTTTGTGACAACACTGCTCCTATACCTGATTCAGAGGCGTCTACTTCCAGTACAAAGGGAAGGGAAGGATCAGGATGGTGTAACACAGGGGCAGTGGCAAATGCCTTTTTTAGAGTCTCGAAGGCCACAATAGCATTAGGATTCCAAACCCTGGGGTGTAAACCCTTTTTTGTCAGTTTAGTGATAGGGGAAATAATGGATGAGAAGTTTTTAACAAACTTTCTATAATAATTGGCAAACCCTATAAATCGCTGTATTGCCTTAAATCCTTGGGGAAGGGGCCAGGACAATATGGCTTCCAATTTAGAAGGATCCATGCTGAATCCTTGTTCAGAAATAACATAACCCAGGAATTGTACAGAAGTTTGGTCGAATAAGCATTTTTCTAATTTACAATAAAGACCGTTCTGCAACAACCTCTTAAGCACCATCCTAACATGAGTATGATGTGTCTTCAAATCTGGAGAATATACAAGTATGTCATCAAGGTAGACTACAGCACAGACATGCAGTAGATCTCTAAGGACATCGTTTATGAGATCCTGAAAAACGGCAGGAGCATTACACAATCCAAAAGGCATGACCAGATACTCGTAATGCCCACTACGTGTATTGAACGCCGTTTTCCATTCATCGTTCTCCTTGATACGAACAAGGTTATAAGCCCCCCTGAGGTCTAGTTTAGTAAAATATCTAGAACCTTTGACACGATCAAACAATTCGGTAATGAGGGGGATCAGATAGGCATTTTTAATCGTTATATTGTTTAGGGCTCTGTAGTCTATACACGGTCTCAAATCGCCCTCCTTTTTTGCCGCAAAAAAGAAACCAGCCCCGGCAGGAGAGGAGGACCTTCTATTAAAACCTTTACTTAAGGCCTCCCGTATGTACTCCTCCATGACCTGGTTTTCTTTCTCAGAAAGAGGGTAGACCTTACCCCTAGGAGGCATAGTACCTGGTAATAGGTTTATGGCACAGTCATACTCACGGTGTGGGGGTAGCTTATCTGCCTCCCTTTTTTCGAAAACCAAAGCAAGGTCTGAATACACAGAAGGGACAGAAACAGAAAGCGGTTTAGCCGTGGGCACGTTAAGTAAACAAACGGGACGTACTTGGGCCATACAGTCTCGTTGACAGGATTCCCCCCAGGAGAGTATGTCTAAACAACCCCAATCAAGTACTGGGTTGTGTTTCACTAACCAGGGGAAACCCAGAACAATGGAAGCAGTAGGGGAGTCAATTATTTGGAAGGTTAACCTTTCCTTTTGTAAAGCACCCACAGACATAACTATATCTTGGGTTTCATGGGTCACCAGAGGTCTCTCAAGTGGTCTACCATCTATGGCCTCAACGGCCAAGGGTGTGGCCTTTTGGATCAAAGTCAAGGCTGCGGTTCTGGCAAAGGTCTCATCCATAAGGTTGTCAGCCGCACCTGAATCGATCAAGGCTTTAGTTGTTATGGTGGTTTTATTGACCAAAAGAGAGACCGTAATAAATGGTCTGGAGATGGACACATGAGGGGACAAAGTCATAACACCCGAGGCCGACCCCTCTCTAGGCCTTAGGTGCTGGAGTTTCCCTGTAATTTAGGGCATGTATTACAGTGGTGCCCCCTCTTTCCACAATAAAGACATAACCCCTCCCTTCTACGATACGTTCTTTCAGCCTCAGTTAACCCCGTAGCACCCAATTGCATGGGTTCAGGGGATGGTTGCCTAGGAGCGGGTAACGCTAGTAATGCAGTACTGGGTAGAGCAGGTAACACCCGTGTATCCAGCAGTCTTTGACTACGTCTCTCTCTAATGCGGTTATCAATAAGGATTACATAGTCTATAATATCATCTAGAAGGACAGGCAGTTCCCTGGATGCTATCTCATCCAGTATGTAAGCGGCCAAACCCTCCTTAAAGGCTGTTACGAGGGTGTCGTTATTCCAAACCACTTCAGCTGCTAGAGTGCGGAATTCGATAGTATAATCCGCTACAGATCTGTTACCCTGTCGAACCCTAAGCAGAGCTTTGCCAGCAGAGGCAACCCTGCCGGGTTGATCAAACGTGCGCTTGAATGCTGACAAAAAATCTGCAAAGGACATAGGAGACATATTTTCCCACATGGGGTTTGCCCATGCTAAAGCTCTCCCAGACAGGTGGTTTATCAAAATATAGAAAATTTTCTCCATACTTATCGTAATTTTCTTTTCCTGGCTAAAATTCATGGCAGCATCACTAATGGGTTAGCTCCGCCCCTAACATGAACAGGACAGGAAACAATCAATCAATTAATCAACCAGACTATAGGTATAAAAGGTCCCTCCTCCTTCCACCCCACAGTCTAGTATAAAGCTTAAAAAACAATTATTGGGAGGGTCGCTGATGCTGCCATGAATTATAGCCAGGAAAAGAAAATTACGGTAAGTATGGAGAAAATTTTCTATATTCCTGGCCATTCATGGCAGCATCACTAATGGGTAATACCCAAGCTCCGTAATCAAGGGAGGGTAAATAAAAAACGAGACTGCAATATCATGCTGCAAAGGAGAATTTATTCACGATAGATTCACTGAGGACAAAACCCCTCTACCGAAGGATGATGATGAAGGGACCACATCCAGTTTGTAATGTTTGATGAAAGTTACCGGTGACGACCAGGTGGCTACCCTGCATATGTCATCAGAAGGAACCTCTGCCCAATTAGCCCAGGAGGTGGCCAATGCTCTCGTAGAGTGCGTCTTTATCTTTTCCGGAGGAGATATTTTCTTTAGTTTATATGCCATAATGATGGTATTAGAAACCCAACGCCTTAAAGTAGCTGTTGATGCCGCCTCCCCTTGTCTGTATCCTGACGGGATAATAAACAATTGCTCCGATCTTCTAAACTTGCTAGAGACCTCAATATATTTCATGACACACTCCCTCACATCCAACTGATGGAGCTTAGCTTCTTCCGCAGAAGAGGGGTTCTGGTAAAAGGAAGGTAGAATCACTTGTAGAGCCAAATGAAAACTAGAAACCACCTTTGGTAGGAATTCCATATTAGATAATTCTATCATGAAAGACCTGAACGTGGTCAGAATCACTGGAGAAGGCTTGAATCTCCGACATTCTTTTTGCTGTCGTGATTGCCACCAAGAACAAAGTCTTGTACGTCAGATTAATAATACCCAACTCATCCAACGGAGCAAAGGGGGTTTCTGACAACACATCCAGTACCAAAGGAAGATCCCATGGAGGAGCATAGTTTCTAGAAGGAGGTCTTATGCGTATAGCTGCCTTAAAGAACCTCGCAATGATGGGGTCTAATGCCCAGGAGGTGTTACACAGGGCTGATAGGGCTGATGACTGCACCTTCAGAGTGCTTAAGCCCTTTTCAAGACCTTCGTTGAGGAACTCCAACACATCCAAATTCGAAGGCTGTAGGAAATTCTTGGACTTATTATTCGCCCATTCACGAAACACATCCCATATCCTGTGGTAACATGCAGATGTAGAACTTTTTCTGGATTTCAGCAAAGTGTTCACCACAGGCTCTGGCACTCCTTGCTCTAAAAGTCTCTGCTTTTCAAGAGCCATGCCGCCAAGTTCCATTGGTTCGGATTGGGATGCACCGCTGGACCTTGTATCAACAGGTCCATTCTTAGAGGAAGAGGCCACGGAGGACCCACACACATCTTGTTCAAGAGGGGGAACCATGGTCTTCTCGGCCAACTCGGAAGTATAGCAATCACTGTCTTCTTTTCCTTCCGAATTTTCCTCAACAACCTGTGAATCATAGGCAGGGGAGCAAATGCATACCCCAGATCGAAGTCCCAATGATGGGAAAAGGCATTTTGTGTTGCTGACTGATATTCTGCCTTCAGAGAAAAAAACTTCGGGACTTGAGCATTCCGATACGAAGCCATCAAATCGACCTGGGGTGTGCCCCACCTTGATGTTATCTGTTGAAAAACCTCTGGGTTTAATTGCCATTCTCCCGAAAGAATTTTTGTTCTGCTCAAATAGTCTGCCAGAACATTTTCTTTCCCAGGTAGATAAACTTCTTTCAGGCCCTGCAATTTTTCTTGAGCAAATTCCATCAATGGAGCTATTTCTCGTAACAGCGCCTTGCTTTTGGTTCCGCCTTGTCTGTTTACATATGAGGCCACTGCTCTGTTGTCCGTCTGGACCTTCACCCAAGACTTCGATATTATGTGTTGAAACCCTTGCAGGGCATATAAAATTGCTCTCAGTTCCCTTAGGTTTGAGTGCAGCTTGCTCTCTCTCTGAGTCCAGGATCCTTGAATCCAATCCCTTTCTAAGTGTGCACCCCAACCACATATACTTGCGTCTGTCGTTACCGTGATCCAAGTTGGATCCTCCAGGGGAAACCCCACAGAAAGATTTTTGGTATTCTCCCACCAAGTCAGGTCGTCTAATGTTCTTCGAGAAATAGAAATGTTTAGATCCCAGTTTTCCTCTTGCGTCATGAATTCTTGCAGAAACTGCGACTGGATCGGGCGCATCTTCCACTGTGCCCATTTCACCAGGCCTATAGTTGATGTAAGGGAACCTATAAGGCTCATAAATTCCTGTGCCGTAATGCAACTCTTGTAGTGAAGATTCCTTATCTTTGTCTGAATCCTCTCCATTCTTTCCACTGATAGATTCACTTGCCCGATTACTGTATCTATGGTAGCCCCCAGGAATATAATCTTCTGAGAGGGAACCATCATACTCTTCTCCAAGTTTAGTTTCCACCCATGTTCTGCGAGTATATTCACGACCCACTTGGTGTGGAGTGCTACCGTCTGGCTGGATGGTCCTATAATCAGGAAATCGTCCAAGTAATGGTATATCTCTATCCCTTTCTTCCTGATTACTGCGACTAATGCGATAAGCACCTTTGAGAATGTTCTCGGAGCCAGGCTTAATCCGAATGGGAGACCCCGGAACTGGTAGTGACTTCCAAAAACACAAAACCTGAGGAACTGTCATGCCTTAATTATGGTATCCTCTTACTTCCTGGTTCCACGGAGCTTAGCCACACCTCTTTATGACACGGTCTCCCTATTTAATCTGACCGCACCAGCTGATCGACGCTGGATTAATGAACTACGTTCCGTACTCACGAACCGGCTGCAACATCGTTGTGAAAGCCTCTGTTACCGGACCGGACTGGAAGACTTCAAGTTCCCTTCACCTTTCCTCATCCACGACTAAAGCTGAACTCTCACCATTCAGGATAAACCGCCTCTGAGGAGATCTTGTGAACCAGTGTTCTATGTGCCGGAAGCTAAGTAAAACCTCTGTGATAAGCGTTGCATCTCAAAGCTGTTATTTCCTGTCTCCAAAGTCCTTCGTTAAAACAAAACCGTTACAGCTAACTTCAACTCATACTTTGTCTCAGTTAGCTGCATCTGTCTTACTTCAGTTAAAGTCTATGGAACAGCTATTGTAACTTCTTATCACCTAATTAATTAATACTACTAAAGGACTCTTTCTGATTCAGTCATCGTTTACTACTTAAAGCTACAGTGCATATAATTGTGGACTTCAGTTATCGTTTACTACTTAAAGCTACAGTGCCTATAATTGTGGACTTCAGTTATCGTTTACTACTTAAAGCTACAGTGCATATAATTGTGGACTTCAGTTATCGTTTACTACTTAAAGCTACAGTGCCTATAATTGTGGACTTCAGTTATCGTTTACTACTTAAAGCTACAGTGCCTATAATTGTGGACTTCAGTTATCGTTTACTACTTAAAGCTACAGTGCCTATAATTGTGGACTTCAGTTATCGTTTATTACTTAAAAGCTACAGTGCCTGTAAATTGGAATTAAAGTCAATACCTTTTACTTTTTATAATAAATATTCAAACTATAAGAAATCTGCAGTTGTGTTCCTTCATAATAAATGTTTAGACGTGACAGGAACTTCCGATGCTCCAAGTTGATTGGGATCTGGTGGTACGCATCTTTTAGGTCGATTGATGTCATCCAATCCCCCACACTGATGTTTGGAATAATCGTTGCAATAGATTCCATCTTGAATGATTTTCTTTTTAGTGTTAAATTCAACTTCTTTAAGTCCAGGATAAGCCTCCACTTCTTTTGAGGTTTTGGGGCTAGAAAAACAGTAGAATAGTGACCCTTCTTCTTTTCTCTTTTTGGGACGCATTCTATTACTTGATCTTTTAGGAGTTTTGAGATGCAATCTTTCATGGCTTTCTCCTTTTCTCCTTTTGCTACCCAAGACTGGGTAAAGACATTTTTTGTTGGCATGGTCTCGAACTCTAACCTGTATCCTTTTTCCAATATCGAAAGGACCCAGGCGTCCATCACACTTCTGACCCAGACAGGATAGAAAAGATGTAGTCTTCCCCCTGTAATCCCTGGCTGGGCCGGCACACGTTCAGAAATTTTTACCTTGTCTAGTTCCCCTTCCTCTGGAAGATTTTTGCTGGGTGTTTCTCCAGTTTGGTCTGGAATATTCTTTCCCAGGTTTATATGCTCTACTTTCTCGAAAGGCCCGGTCTTTATATCGCCTATCTTTCCATGTTGTAGAGCCGTATTTTCTGACTTGAGGGAGAAACGCTTTCTTCCCATCTGCAGCCTTATGTATCGCTTCATCCAACACCTTCCCAAACAGGAGATCCCCTTGAAAAGGAAGTGCGCACAGGGATGCTTTTGAAGCGTAGTCTGCCCCCCAAGAATGTAGCCATAAAGCTCTTCTTGCTGCTACAGAGAGGCCCATGCTCTTTGCCACCATTCTGGTAACATCCAGCGATGCTTCTGAGCAAAATTCAGTTGCCAGCTTCATATCTCTCATTCCTTCCAGTAGATGCTTTCTGCGAACTCCTTTAGAGATATCTTCTTCCAAGTTGTCTAGCCATACCTTAAAAGCTCTTGTTAACGTTGTTAATGCAACTGCTGGATGTAGTGCTGATCCTAAAGCCAGGTACGACTTTATCAGGCTGGCATCTAGCCTTTTTTCCATAGGTTCTTTCAAATAAGCCATGGAGTCAATAGGAAGGGCTGTCTTTTTTGCCATATGAATGACTGCGGCATCAATCTTGGGAACAGAATTCCAGGTTTTGCAGTCTTCCTTAGCGTAAGGATACAATCTGAACACCTTAATTTTCAGTGTTGCTTTTCTTTCTGGTTTTTGCCATTCTTGAGAAATTATCTCTTTTATGGTAGCGTGTACTGGGAAAGTAGGTCTATTGGCTCTCAAGTCCTCAAAATATCTATCAGATTCCTTTATTTCAGCTTCTTCCTCTGGGAATCTCAGGGTCTCTCTGATTATGTTGATCAATTTGTCAACTGCTCTAGAATCCAGACTTCTTGAAGCATTATCGGCTTCACCCTCTTCGTCTGACATATCCTCCATCTCCATATTATCACTGGACTCCGAGGAGATTTCTTCTCTTCTCAGGCGTTTAGATGAGGACATCTTGCTTGTGGTTTTAAACCGTTCTGCGATCGCCTCTGCAATCCATTTTTTCAATTCTGTCTGTGGAGACTTTCTTCTCTCCCTTCCTTCAGCGGCTTCAGTCAGACAATCTATACATAAGTTACGTCCACTAGGTGCAACTTGATTGCAGTTCACACACCTATTCGTTTTCTCTTTATGTTTTCTAGGTGAATCCTCTTGTGGATTGCTCGGGCTGTAAAAACAAGAGCCATATTTATAATCGTATATTTTTGGCCCATAGTGGCACTCTTTTAACCCCCTCCCATACGGGATAACTTATATATATGAGGCTCACCTATGTTTTCTAGACACAGATCTTGAGGCAGAGTGAGAAGCCATCTATTTAACAAAAAAAAAATATTTTTTGTTATCCTAATATACTTGACAACTAAGTCACCAAAGAAAAAACTTATTTTAAAAAAAAAAAAGAATCTTATACCTTGCTTCAGCAGAATTCAGTCTAGGGCAGCCTTAAACACACCAAAACAGTTCCCAAACATCAGCCAGGGCATTGGGAACAATCAAAAACCGCTTATTTATGTTTTCCCGTTTTTTTGAATTTTGGCGCGATATCGCTTTAAGAGCCCCGGCAGATCGCGCATGCGCAATAGAGATTTCCCGACGCTAGCCTTCCGAACCCGGAAGTGGATGCAGATCTAGCTCCCCTGAGCGAGCTGCCATAGAAGCAACTTACTACTCCAGGGGAACACAAGCTACACCAGATATTGATCCCAGGCACCAGCCTGAGACAGGAGAATAAGTTAACAGACCAAATACTACACAGAAATCCCTGTATTTAGGGTAAGATTAACCCAGCTTCTTACCCAGCTTCTTAACCCACTTACCCAGCTTCTCCTCTGTCACAATTCTGAGGGGGGGTTATTGATGCTTAATGGGAAATTTTTAAGGATACACCGACCCCACATCATTTAATCATTATACAGCCCTTCCATTTAAAGAGGAATATATACTAAAATGTACCCTAACTCAGTTAGTCCTGCTCTTGCAGGCTGATTACTGAGTTCTTCAGATAAAGAGAGGCTGAACTTTATCTGGAAGGAACCCATGGTAAACATGGGGAGGTGGCCTCAAAAATAAAAATTTAAAGGTATAATTCCTGTTTGTCCTGCTAAGGACAGAAAAAAAGACTGTGGGGTGGAAGGAGGAGGGACCTTTTATACCTATAGTCTGGTTGATTAATTGATTGATTGTTTCCTGTCCTGTTCATGTTAGGGGCGGAGCTAACCCATTAGTGATGCTGCCATGAATGGCCAGGAAAGGCAATTTTGGATCTGTCGGTGCGATAGGAACGTGGATTCATCACCAAATGGATGTCAATTTGATTGAGGAAACCACGACACAATGCTGGGTCACCACTATAGCACTGTGGCGGTGTCATATGGACTACATGAGCAGGAACGGGTACTGGAGTGGCAATGGGTTCGGGCACAGCAGCAACCGCCTCCTGGACGGCAGGCTGCAGGTGTGCAGTACGAGCCAGTATGGTCTGCAAAGCTTGAGCAAACTGATCCATACGGTGGTCCAAGCCATCCATTCTAGCCTCCTGATTAACTAGGAGCTGTGTTATGTCAGCAGGTTCCATTATGGTCCTGTTGTAATGTCACGATTCGGGGAACCCAACACGCTAACACACACACAGACACACACACAGAAAGTGTGCAGTACCGGACCTTAGAGTGGCCGGGCTAAGCACACACAGAATAGTCAGGAGATAAGCCGAGTAAGGGGAACCAGAAAACAGAATAACGAGAAACAAGCCGAGGTCAAAGGGTAGGAGAAAGTCACAAAGTCAGTATAACAAGCCAGAGAGTACGTAACCAGAAAGCACACGTTCAGTATCAATACATAAAGCAAAGACCACAACAGGGCACTGAGAGGCAGGAAAGGTAAGTATAAATATCCTAGCCTTAATTCTGATTGGATAACTTCCAATCAGAATTAACAAACACACGTGGGGGGTATCTATACCCCCCACTGTGATTTTTGTACTGTCGCTTTAACGCCGGGTCACGTGAGTGACCCCGGCGTACTGATATGGGTGCCGGCTCCCAGCGTGCAGCGTTAGACATGCTGCCGCTGGGGGGAGGAGGAGGAGAGGACGCAAGCGGCGTGTCAAGAGGAGAGGACGCCGCTCGCCGACCGGTAAGAGGAGGGGGGACCGCGGGCAGCGACGGACCGAGGGTGAGTGCTGCGAGCGGATTGCAGCCTCCCCTCACCGCTGCCCGCGGAGCCCTGACAGTTATTGTGCTAGTCGCGCAGATAGTGCTATGGTTCATTTTACAGGTTTATTCACTAAAAGAAGATGTGTTGGGTACTTAAAGCCAACTCAAAGTGAAATTCAAAAGTCATTTAAGTGTAAGCTGACCTGCAATGTCAAGATGTATCGTGGCAGGTGAACTTCCTCTTAAATGGCCATTGGAGTGATACTAAAAACCTCCAGTTATTTAAATGTGTGTGGGGATAGTGCCCAAGTAACTCTTTACTTTGATTTTTTTATGGTATGTATTAGGGCTGATGTGTACTATAGTGATTGCTGTCACCCAAGATTAGTGGGAGTTTGAGCGCAGGACTTATTTTTGTATATCTGAAATCGAAACATTACTGTAAATAGGTAAAATATGTATTTTCTATTTTGATGTAAATATGTAATGTTACATAATTTCGGTTTAATTTTAAATATTTTTCTAAACCAATGTGTCGTTTTGAGTCTGTGCTCTTTTCTTTCAGTTACTTGTCTAAATAAGTATGTACTACCATGTTATGATATTCACAGAATCATTATTGTAGTGAAAATATACTTTACTGTGAGTATTATTGCTGTGGAGCTCCGGTATCAATTCAGAAACACCAATAATTCTAAGCTCCTACACAAAATAGACTAGGATATAATATATGGACAAAAGGATTGGTTCCCAAAATAAGGTTAAGTCCTTCTAAACAGGAACAGACCTTCTTCTTCTTCTTCACGAAAACACCTCATACTACTTATTTTCAGTTCAATCCCAGCTAAATTCAGGGGCTCACCATCCTTTTTAAGGCAAATAACTAAATAAATCTAAAAAGTATGTAGGGTGATTAAATCTGGTGTCCATTGACCTGATAAGGGCTACTAATAAAGTGTTTTAGAACAAACAAGTTATGTTTAGCATGTTCTGCATTTTTCTTCCCTCCTCTCTATTAATGTTTGTAGAAGCTTCTGAGAGGCTAAGCAACTAATTATGTCAAGATTTCAAGGCATTGTTGAGAAAATGCATAGTATTCTGGGTATGTAACCTTTAAACATGCTTAGTTTGCTCTAGCAAGATTTCTGATGTAATGTATTGGCTTTGCCTTGAGCTATCAAATTCTGGATGCTAATAGGGAAATGCTAGTTTACAGACCATATCTTTGTGGCAGACTTTAGTATAGGTCAGCAACAAAACATAGGCATGAAGCTTGGAAACCTGTTGGTATTTTGTGGTTAGTAATAATATCTTACTATTGAGATTTAAGGTCAACATTATACCCTATAACCGCTACTGTACCCTTGTTTACCACTGTAAAGTCTATAAAGCATATCATTTAGCAGGGCTGACCATACAGATGATATGGTCATCATATACAATGATATATTTTATACATAATATTAAATAGTTAGTAAGAGTTACTCTATTTAAAATATAAAAAATAATTGAGAATACAATAAAATATAGGGATAGTATTAGAAGCCATAATATTTAGTTTTTTAAAATATTTTATTGAATATAAATAAATACAGATATATATATATATATATATATATATATAAAACTTAATAATACAATATAATAATATACAGCAGAGATTTTCCAAATTCTTCCCTCTGTCTCAACTAATTAATAATTGGTGTTTATATAGATTTTAGATGGCAATACTTCTGGTCTAGAGATGTCCCGTATAGTTCGCTGGCGAATAGTTCCTGGTGAACATAGCTTGTTCGCGTTCGCCACGGCGGGCGAACATATGCGATGTTCGGTCCGCCCCCTATTTGTTATCATTGAGTAAGCTTTGACCCTGTACCTCACAGTCAGCAGACACATTCCAGCCAATCAGCAGCAGACCCTCCCTCCCAGACCCTCCCACCTCCTGGACAGCATCCATTTTAGATTCATTCGGAAGCTGCATTCTTAGTGAGAGGAGGGACAGTGTAGCTGCTGCTGATTTAATAGGGAAATCGATAGCTAGGCTAGTGTATTCAGTGTCCACTACAGTCCTGAAGGACTCATCTGATCTCTGCTGTAAGGACAGCACCCCAAAAAGTCCTTTTTAGGGCTAGAACATCAGTCTGCTTTTTTTTTTTCCTGTGTAATCTAATTGCAGTTGCCTGCCTGCCAGCGTGTGTGTCAGGCTCACAGCGTATACTGTGCCCACTTGCCCAGTGCCACCACTCATATCTGGTGTCACAATAGCTTGCATTTAAAAAAAACAAAAACTTTTTTGACTGTAATATAATAGCAGTCAGTTTCCTTCACACGTGTGCGTTTCAGGGCCTGCCAGGGCACAGTGTCACACCAGTGCAACTCATATCTGGTGTAACAGTAGTGTACATTTAAAAAAAAAAAAAAAGAAATTTGACTGTGAAATAATAGCAGTCAGTTTCCTTCACACGTGTGCGTTTCAGGGCCTGCCAGGGCACAGTGTCACACCAGTGCAACTCATATCTGGTGTAACAGTAGTGTACATTTAAAAAAAAAAATTTGACTGTAATAGATTGAATAGCATTTAGTTGTCTGCAAGCGTGTGTGTCAGTCCTACAGCGTCTACTCTGCCAACTTCTGCCAGTGCACAGTGCCACTCATATCTGTTCTCACAGTAGCTTGCACGCATAGTACCACTAATCGAAAAAAAATGACAGGCAGAGGCAGGCCACCCCGCAGGGGCCGTCGTGGTCGTGGTGCTGTGATTCCCTTTGGCCCTAGAATAATGCCCAGTGTTCAGAGGCCACGTACCCTGAACTCGAAAAGTTCTGAGGGCATAGTTGACTGGCTAACACAGGGCACCCAATCTTCTACAGCTTCTGCTCCGAACCTTGACGCACCAATCTCCTCCAGCTTAGCTTCGGGCACCTCTCAAGTTACCACTCGCCCGCCTGCCGCCACCACCAACACTAGCACCACAGCCACTTCACTTGATCTGTCAGAGGAGTTATTTACACATCAGTTGGAAGAAATGAGTGATGTGCAACCATTACATAACAGGGATATGTCTCAGTCAGGCAGCATTACACACATGGACGTACGGTATGATGATGATGATGTTGTACCCGCTGCTGCTTCCTTTGCTGAGTTGTCAGATACAAGTGAAGCGGTTGATGATGACGATGCGTCTGTGGATGTCACGTGGGTGCCGGCTAGAAGAGAAGAAGAACAGGGGGAAAGTTCAGATGGGGAGACAGAGAGGAGGAGGAGACGAGTTGGAAGCAGGGGGAGGTCGTCGCAAGGAGCTAGTGGCACAGTCAGACAGCATGCATCGGCACCCGGGGTCAGCCAGACAGCACGCCAATCAACGCATGCTGTTGCCACCACCAGAATGCCGTCATTGCAGAGCTCAGCAGTATGGCATTTTTTTTGTGTGTCTGCCTCTGATAACAGCGATGCCATTTGCAACCTGTGCCAAAAGAAACTGAGTTGTGGGAAGTCCAACACCCACCTAGGTACAACTGCTTTGCGAAGGCACATGATCGCACATCACAAACGCCTATGGGATCAACACATGAGGACAAGCAGCACACAAACTCAAAGCCGCCATCCTCCTCCTGGTCCAGCATCTTCAGCCACGTCAACCACAGCTGTCCTCCTTGCCCCCTCTCAACCATCCGCCACTCCGTCTCTCGCCTTGATCAGTTCCTGCTCATCTGCCCACAGTCGGGTGTCTGTCAAGGACATGTTTGAGCGTAAGAAGCCAATGTCACAAAGTCACCCCCTTGCCCGGCATCTGACAGCTGGCTTGTCTTAGCCCGCCAGCTTTTACCATACAAGCTGGTGGAGTCTGAGGCGTTCCAAAAATTTGTAGCTATTGGACACCGCAGTGGAAGGTACCCGGCCAAAATTTCTTTGCACAAAAGGCAATCCCCAACCTGTACTCTATTGTGCAAAAGGAAGTAATGGCATGTCTGGCACACAGTGTTGGGGCAAGGGTCCATCTGACCACTGATACCTGGTCTGCAAAGCATGGTCAGGCCAGGTATATCACCTACACTGCACATTGGGTAAACCTGCTGACGGCTGCCAAGCATGGAATGCATGGCTCTGCAGAGGAGTTGGTGACACCGCCACAACTTGCAGGCAGGCCTGCTGCCACCTCCTCTACTCCTCCTACTCCATCCTCTTTCATATACTCCTCGGCTGAGTCCTCTTCTGCTGCTGCGTCTTGCTCCACATAAACGGCACCCCCCCCAGCTCCCCAGGTACTATTCCACATCCCGGATACGGCAGTGTCACGCCGTCTTGGGGATGACTTGCCTGAAAGCAGAGAGTCACACCGGACCAGCACTCATGTCCGCCCTGAATGCACAGGTGGATCAGTGGCTGCCTCTGCACCAACTGGAGATTGGCAAAGTGGTTTGTGACAACGGAAGAAATTTGTTGGCGGCATTGAATTTGGGCAAGTTGACACATGTGCCGTGCATGGCACATGTTTGTAATCTGATCATACAATGCTTTGTGCATAAGTACCCAGGCTTACAGGACGTCCTGAAGCAGGCCAGGAAGGTATGTGGCCATTTCAGTCGTTCCTACACGGCCATGGCGCACTTTTCAGATATCCAGCGGCGAAACAACATGCCAGTGAGGCGCTTGATTTGCAACAGCCCGACACGTTGGAATTCAACACTCCTAATGTTCGACCGCCTGCTCCAACAAGAAAAAGCCGTTAACAAGTATTTGTAGGACCGGGGTGCTAGGACAGCCTCTGCGGAGCTGGGAATTTTTTTGCCACGTTACTGGACGCTCATGCGCAATGCCTGTAGGCTCATGCATCCTTTTGAGGAGGTGACAAACCTAGTCAGTCGCACCGAAGGCACCATCAGCGACATCATACCATTTGTTTTATTCCTGGAGCGTGCCCTGCGAAGAGTGCTGGATCAGGCTGTAGATGAGCATGAAGAGGAAGAGGAAGAGTTGTGGTCACCATCACCACCAGAAACAGCCTTATCAGCATCGCTTGCTAGACCTGTGGCAACGCTGGAGGATGATTGTGAGGAAGAGGAGTCAGAGGAAGAATGTGGCTTTGAGGAGGAGGAGGAAGACCAACCACAACAGGCATCCCAGGGTGCTCGTTGTCACCTATCTAATACCCGTGGTGCTGGGGGGAAGAACATACCTTCAGTGAGATCACTGAGGATGAGGAACGGGACATGAGTAGCTCGGCATCCAACCTTGTGCAAATGGGGTCTTTCATGCTGTCATGCCTGTTGAGGGACCCTTGTATAAAAAGGCTGTAGGAGAACGACCTGTACTGGGTGTCCACGCTACTAGACCCCCGGTATAAGCAGAAAGTGCCTGAAATGTTACCGAATTATCGCAAGTAGGAAAGGATGCAGCAGTTCCAAAATAAATTAAAAAGTATGCTTTACACAGCGTATAAGGGTGATGTCACAGCACAATGGGAATCTAACAGGGCAAGAGGTGAAAGTAATCCTCCTCCTCCCACAACCACGCCAGCAAGGACGCTTTACAGACGTGTTGTTGATGGAGGACATGCGGAGCTTTTTAAGTCCTACGCATTGCCACAGCCCTTCGGGGTCCACCCTCAGAAATCGACTCGACCGACAGGTAGCAGACTACCTCGCCTTAAGTGCAAATATCGACACTCTGAGGAGCGATGAACCCCTTGACTACTGGGTGTGCAGGCTTGACCTGTGGCCTGAGCTATCCCAATATGCGATAGAACTTCTGGCCTGCCCCGCTTCAAGTGTCCTGTCAGAAAGGACCTTCATTGCAGCATGAGGTATTGTCATTGAGAAGAGAAGTTACCTAGGTCAAAAAAGTCTAGATTACCTCACCTTTATTAAGATGAATGAGGGATGGATCCCAAAGGGACTGACAGCGGGTGATACATTCGACTAGAAAAGGCCTGATGAGGGGGACGTAACAGGGATTAAACTGATAAGAATAGTACTACTTAACACACCACTCCTATCTGGTGGCACATTAGATTGCACGCGCAGTGCCCCAAATTTGAAGTAGGAGGACCGACCAAGCATCTTTTTCCATCTCCCGGTTCCTAAAATCGATGCCATATACACGTCCCCTGATAGGGGACGTAACAGGGATTAAACTGATAGGAATAGTACTAGTTAACACACCTTATAATAACGCAAAGAGAGGCAACGCAGAGAGAGGAGTCTGAAGAAGAGGTGTCAGAGGAGGAAGGTGGCTTTGAGGAGGTGGAAGACCAAACACAGCAGGCGTCCCGGGGGCTTGTTGTCACCTTTCGGGGACCCTTGGTGTTGTACGGGGCTGGGTGGAGTAAGAGACCTTCAATGACAAAAGTGAGGACAAGGAACGGGACATGGCTAGCTTGGTATCCAACCTTGTGCAAATGGGGAGTTTGCGGTTGTGCAAATGGACTGTTTGCGGTTGTTTGCGGTGCGTTAAATGGGGAGTTTGGTCTGTCACTGTGAAGCGGGCGTAACCCTTACACTACCTGATCGATACAACATCATACCTGATGTTTTAAAGCACGTTATTCCAAACAATTTAGGAATGTTAGGTGATTTATGCCCTTTATGGATTAAAACCAGACTCTGCATCAACTATGTCATTTTCCATGGGAGTTTTGCCATGGATCCCCCTCCGGCATGCCACAGTCCAGTTGTTAGTCCCCTTGAAACAACTTTTCCATCACTATTGTGGCCAGAAAGAGTCCCTGTGGGTTTTAAAATTCACCTGCCTATTGAAGTCTATGGCGGTTCGCCCGGTTCGCCCGTTCGCGAACATTTGCGGAAATTCGCATTCGCCGTTCGCGAACGGAAAATTTTATGTTCGCGACATCTCTACAGTGTGGGCATGTAATAGTAACGGCTAGACACATAGCAATCGAACGTGTTTCTTGTGACCTAAACAGGTATTTACATACATTATCCAAAAAAGAAAATGCAACCCTATTTAGAGCTTAGAGCTTGGCGGCACGTCCAAGTCTCGGGTGGCCAAAGAATAGGCAAAAGGGGTTCTGGATAGGTCCAATACCAACAATCCCCTTCTCCATAGTATGTTTGGTGACTATGTTGGCAGTTGTCAGGAGTAAGAAGGAAAGGATGGTTAGATAAGGGGGGCAAGTAAACACTGTTTCAATTATCCTGTTTTAATTGAAAAACCTTTTATATTTGAATTATTATTTATTTTTTTTTATTGCCAGCATTTGTAACATTAGTATATAATAAGTGGTGAGAGTGGGCATCCCTGACGGGTGCCGTTACTCAATTCGAACCATTCGGAACACATGTCTACCCCAACTACTCTGGCAGATGGGTTATGATATATTGATTTAAATGCACTTAATATCCGCCCTCCCATTTCGATGACTTCCAGTGTATTAAACATATATCCCTATCCAACCCTGTTGAACACTTTTTTGGCGTCTACAGTTAGGGCCAAAAAGGGTATATCTTTTTTCTCCCCAGTTTCCATCACATTTATCAAACATCTAGAAGTAAAGGAACACTATAGGGTCAGGAACAAAAACATGTATTCCTGACCCTATAGTATTAAAACCACCATTTAGGTGGTGTGCCCTATTAGCCCCCTTAAAAGGTAATAAAAGCTTCCTTATTTCCAGGGGCACGCAGGTCCGCCGGTGCTGGTGCCGCCCCGATCCGCCTCCTACTGACAACATCAGAATTTATTATTTTTAGCCAATCCAACGCTTCCTTATAAGTAAAGCATTGGATTGGCTGACATCGGTTAGAAGGCAGGACGGAGGCGGGGCCAAACATCGGATTGGCCAGTCAGCACCTCCTCATAGAGATGCATTGAATCAATGTATGTCTATATGAAAAGTTCAGCATCTCCATGCAGAGCTTAGAGACTTGGAACGGCAGTGCTGCACTCTTGATGATTTTTTTAAACATAATACTGTAATCTAAGCGCCAGGTACTTACAGGTCTAGGGATTTTGCAATTCTTAGTGATCAGTAGGAAATAAATGTGATCAGCCCATGAATTGTCTCTGATAGTGATCAGCAATGTTTGCTCTACCAACCTTTTTTCTCCCGATATTAGATCTATTATTGAAAATAATTGATGCACTCTTGATAGATATGTGTAATCCTTCTCTGATGTGTGGTAAGCATGTCACGGATCTAATAAGTTATAACTCTAACGTGCACTATTATTATTTTATTTTTTGCGGCCCTAGGCAAAAGAAAAATTTGCCGCCCCCATGTGACATGACAACGTCCCACCCATATGATCTGCCATATGAACTAACGCCAGTGTGTGTTTACATAGAAAAGCCTGCAGGGACAGGCTGTAGACACCAGAACCACTTTATTAAGCTGCAGTGGTTCTGGGGACTATAGTGTCTCTTTAATGTGAGGTAAATTAGAAATTAGTGTCACTAATAATATACTAGATGTCCTACTTACAACCAGATGAGGATGATTTTTTGGGCCCCTTACAGAGCTCAAGGTCTTGTCCCAGGGCCTGACAGTGAGTATGCCCATAAGGCCCACCCATAAGTCCACCTACAAGTTCCACCCATAAGTTTGCTCACAGGGAGTGGAGTGTGTAGGGGATGTGTTATGTGTTATTGTAGAGGATCTAATGTGTGTGCTTATGGAATGTAGTGTATAGGGATACCAGTTTGTGTAGGTGATGCAGTGTGTGTGTGTGTGTAGTGGGAGCAGTGTGTTTTTGTTTAAGGAAAAGAAAGCAGTGTGTGTTTGTGTTTAAGGGATGTATTGTGTATATCTGGTTGTGTGTAAAGGATGCACTGTGTGAATCTGTGTTTGTATGCGTAAGAAATGCTAGGTGTATTTCTGTGTATGTGAGAGATGCATTGTGTGTGTCTGTAAGGGGTGCATTGAGTGAGTGTAAGAGATGCATTGTGTTTCTGTGTGTGTAAGAGAAGCAGTGTGTGTTTGCGTGCGTGAGTAAGGGATGCATTGTGTGTTTCTGTGTATGTGTGCAAAGGATGCATTGTCTTTCTGTTTAAGGGTTGCATTGTGTGTGTAATGGAAGCATGTTGTGTTTCTGTGTGTGTAGGGATGCATTGTGTGTGTGTGTGTGTGTGTGTAGTGTGAGAGTTTTTGGGGTAGGATAGGGGCTGAGTCCTTCCAGCTCCTTTGTGCTTCTCTTTCCCTCCTTCCCCAGCCTCTCTCCCCTACTGTCCCTTAGTGACCTCCCTGCCCCCTTTCCTGTAGTGCTCTCCCCTCCTGTATCTTAGAGCTCTCCTGTCCCTTAGAGCTCTCCCCTCCTGTCTCTTCTACCCCCCATCCCTTAGTGCTCTCTCCTACTCTCCATCCCTTAGAGCTCTCCCCTGCCCCATGTCCTATAGAGCTCTCCCTTCTGTCCCTTAGAGCTCTCCCCTGCACCTTAGTGGTCTCTCCTCTCCTCCCCTGTCCCTTAGTGGTCTCTACTCTCCTCCCCCCTCCCTTAGTGGTCTCCCCTCTTCTTCCCTCCTTTCCATTAGTGGTCTCTCTTCCCCCCACTTAGTGGTCTCTGCGCTCCTCTGCTCCCCCCTCCCAGTTGTCTCTTCTCCCCCTCCTAAGTGGCCTCTCCTCTCCCCCCTTTACATATGTGGTCTTTCTCCTCTTCCCCCCCTTTCAATTAGTTGTCTCTCCTTTCCCCCTGTTTTGTCTCTCCTCCCTCCTCCCTTAGTGGTCTCTCCTCTCCCCCCACCCTCCCTTAGGGGTCTTTCCTCTCTCCCAACCCTCCCTTAGGAGTCTCTCCTCTCTCCCAACCCTCCCTTAGTGGTCTCTCCTCTCCCCCTGTCCCCCCTTAGGGGTCTCTTCACTCTCCCAACCCTCCCTTAGGGGTCTCTCCTTCTCCCAACCCTCCCTTAGTGGTCGTTCCTCTACCCCCACTCTCCCCTAGTGGTCTCTCCTCCACCCCCTCCCTCCCTTAGTGGTTTCTCCTCTCCCACCCCCCTTAGTGGTCTCTCCTCACCCCTCCCCTAGTTGTCTCTCCTCCACTCCTCTCCCTCCCTTAGTGGATTCACCCCCCATGTTCTCCTCACACCCTCCTCCCTCCCTTAGTGGATCTCCCCCCCCACACATTCTCCTCACAATCCCCTCCCTCCCTTAGTGGACTCTTCACCTCCACACGTTCTCCTCACCCCCCCCCCCCTACCCTGTGTAGCGTGGCCGAGCTCCTATCCGGTCCACGGTACAGGAGCTTCTGTTTCCTGTACCTGGCCGGACTGACAGGAAGTGCTCACTGAGTGAGCACTTCCTATCAGTCTGGCCGGGTACAGGAAATGGATGTTCCTGTACCGTGGACCGGAGAGGAGCTTGGCCACGCTACACTAAAGGACTGACAGGAGGGAGTGCTGTGCGCTTCCCTCCTGTTGATCCCTCTTTTCTTGCGCCCCGAGCCGGTGCACCCTAATGGACGCACCAGCCCAGACAGTTCTACAGCCACCTGAGGCTCTTCATAAAGCGGCTGCTGCAAGGCGGCTGCAGCATGAGAGGGGCTGGCAATGAGGGCACAGGGTGCCCCCTCCTAAGTGGCACCCTAGGCGGTTGCATAGGTCGCCTTATAGGAAGTGCGGCCCTGAATGTATCTTGAAAATGTCTTCTTGCTAATAGAGGGACTGCCGAGATGTCTGAAAAGAAAACTGTCTTTAGATATCTCATCTGTAGTGGGATTTTTCCTTACTTCTTTCATTATAGTGTCCTTAATTAATAATTTGCAAACCAGAAGATAATGTCTCTAGGAGCAGCAATATCTTTAGGTTTCCTTAACCTAAGAAACCTCTCCAGTGGATGTAGCCCATATGAAGAAATGTCTGTTATTGATGAAAATAAAAGTAATAGATAGGTTTCCAACTGCTAGTTAGTAACAATTAAGGAACTCCTCTTACTCTAAGATTATACTGCATAAATCTATCCTCCAAGCCAGGAACTCCTCTTACTCTAAGATTCTACCGCATAAATCTATCCTCCAAGTCAGATATTTTAACCTCTAAATGTTGACTTTTAGATTTAAGTTGCTATTAAATTTTGCTATTAAATCCGCTTGCTTTGACATGAAAAAGGGCCTTCATTCTCGGGACGAGAATATCATTTTGCCTCTTTATAAATCACTGGTAAGACCACATATTGAATATGCTGTGCGATTTTGGGCACCTGATCTAAAAAAGGATATTATGGCACTAGAAAAAGTGCAGAGGCGGGCTACAAAATTAATGAAAGGAATGGAACATATCAGCTATGAAGAAAGGTTAACAAATTTAAACTTATTTAGTTTAGAAAAATGTCACCTGAGAGGGGATATGATAACATTATACAAATATATTCGGGGCCAATACAAACCATTGTGTGGAAATCTATTCACAAACTGGACTTTACATAGGACACGAGGCCATGCGTTTAGACTGGAAGAAAGAAGATTTCGTCTAAGGCAAAGGAAAGGTTTTTTTTACTGTAAGAACAATCAGGATGGGGAATGCTCTGCCTGAAGAAGTGGTTTAATCAGAGTCCATACAGATGTTCAAACAGCTACTAGATGCATACTTGCAAAAACAGAATATTCAAGGATATAATCTTTCAATGTAACTGCTTGATCCAAGGATAAATCTGACTGCCATTCTGGGGTCAAGAAGGATTTTTTTTTCCTAGCTTGTTGCAAAATTGTGCTTCAAACTGGGTTTTTTTTGCCTTCTTTTGGATCAACAACAAAAAACAAATCTGAGGAAGGCTGAACTTGATGGACGCAAGTCTCTTTTCAGCTATGTAACTATGTAACTATGTAATATGCCAAACTTTTAACAAGATTTAAGAGGTGATTTATTAATTTAGAAATAGATTTTCCTGTACGTGGAAATATGTTTAGACCTTCTCTCCCCCTAACCTTGTTTTTTTTTTTCTTGAGGGAGTAGGGAGGCAACAAATCAAAAACACCAGAAAAATTATTTTCCCATTTTTTGGGAGATATGTAAAATTCTTCAAAATGGGTTTTAAATAAAGTGTAGAAAATATATACTAATAAAACCATAGTTAAAAATAGCCAAATAAATTCAACTAATGCTTCTAATGTGTTTCCAGGAAAGAAAATAATCTGTTTCTCTAGTAAAGAGAAGATTATTGAGGATTTAATGTAACTGTATATGAGGATGAATATAAAACTGTAAAGATTCACCATGCAGTGGGCACAGCAGGGGGAGGGGGAGAGGGAGGAGAGGGGAGCACCTACAGGAACCAGTGCCAACAAAGTTTCCCAGTTAGACCATAAGGGGACAATGATCAGTATATATCCAGCATAACCATAAAAAGAGAAACCCAAAACGTTTGTCTCTTTTTGGTCCTTCGAATAAACAGTTTATAGCACTACTTGTGCACATTTGGCTTGCACTGCCCTCATTTTTTTCATTGTTTGTACTTATTTTTGACCCTGCCTTGAGCAACAGAATACAAGGTTAGCAGCAGAGTTAAGTGGATGTTTAATCTTGATTCTGGGTAACAAACAAAACAGATAAAAATTCAGTCTATTGATTTATATGAGTCATACAAGGAAGTACATGGAAGTAAAAGTAAAGCATAAAATTCTCTAACAACTGCAACTATTAACTTGGATACGTAGGAATTTCCACAAATCACACACATATATATATATATAGATGTTTATCTACACATATGAGTATATTTTTTAATAATTTACACTTAAAATGTTCACAATAGGAGTACAAACATGCTAGCGTTACCCTACCTATTTAGGTTGTCACCCCCCTGAGGGTTTAAAAGGTATTTTGATCTTGCTCTGGCTGCCCAGCCTTTTCAGCTGAGATTATTCGTCTTGATAATCTCAGCCAATCCAAATGGGAGGCTATTCTGCATATGTGTCAAACACACTGCACTATGCCAATCAAATGATTGCTATGAGAATAACTGAGTCTGACTCTAGTGGCACATGGGGACACAGGGTGGCTTACAACCTGCCTTATAGATGTATGAGTGTCTTCTTGACCCCATAGGCTTTTTATTTATTTATTTTACTTTTTTGTGGGGGCTGTGTAGCAAGCACTGGCTAGTCGCCACATGGTTAACCTTGCATGGCTGAGTTTTTTTTTAAAATATTTTCTCTCTGGCTACTAGTGCTGCCAGTGAGCAAATTATACTTAAAATTATTGTTCTCTTACAAG
Organism: Pelobates fuscus; assembly: GCF_036172605.1. Taxonomy (NCBI): domain Eukaryota; kingdom Metazoa; phylum Chordata; class Amphibia; order Anura; family Pelobatidae; genus Pelobates; species Pelobates fuscus. The sequence continues at coordinate 75,122,165 of NC_086326.1, read as the reverse complement.
AAACAAAGTAAACAACGCGCATCCTGCTGGATGTATTCTGTCCGCATTTAGTTTAAAATTGGTGAGTGGAAAAGCATTCAGGTGATTGCTGCAGATTCACTCGGGCAGTGTTAATTCCAAGAGATTTTAACTTTAGTAAATATGAGAAATTCCATTGTGTTTGGAATTTGGTCATTTGCACTGGATTTTAGCCATCCAGTCAAAATTCAGCATTTAGTGAATAACTTTGATAGTGACCAATGATAGCACAATATTTAGCATACCGCAATACAAAAATAAAGTGTCTCGATTATCATTTTCCTACAGAGCACCGCAATTATGGAATAACCTTTTACGAGATCTACGGCAATAGCACAGAATGCACCTGCCATGGTTGAATATGTTTATCACCTGTTATGTGTTAAATTTATGCAATGTTTTGTGGACCCAGGACATACTTGAAAATTAGAGAAATCTCAATGTATCCATCCTGGTAAAATATTTTATAAATAATTAAATGTTCTAATCCATTATCATCATTTTGTCTGCTTTTGTATGCTGACAGACAGAGGTCAGAATATTCTAGGCCTCTACGCTCTGCCAGAGACCTATATCTAACCTCTGTTCGTGCTTCTACTTCTGATGCTCACCTTAATACTTCTTTAGTGCTGCATCGTTCCTATGGAACTCCTTTCCCCTCTCTGTTAGACTTTCACCCAATCTCCACTCCTTAAAAAATCTTTGAAAACTCACTTCTTTCGGAAAGCATGTCTTTTAAACTGTGAACAGCTCCCTGATTCCTCTTCTGACACGGTCATCAAAACAATACACTAAGCCCTCAATGAATACTATCCTAGCAACCTACCCTTACCTTTTGTGTCACTTTACCCCACTCCCTCTAGCATGTAAGCTCATTGAGCAGGGCCCTCAATCCCTCTGTTCCTGTGCATCCAACTTGTCTGGTTACAAATATGTGTCTGTTAGTCCAACCATTGAACAGCACTACGGAACTTGTTGGTGCTTTATAAATAATAATAATAATACTAATAATAATAATAATTAATAATCATTTATTTTAATATATAGCACCTCTGCTCAGGAAGTAATATTGGAACATCATCCTTTTTGCTTTGCTTAAATGGATTCTTTATTGTTAGGAACACAAATCTGTATTCCTAACACTATAGTGCTCTCTGGTCGTCGTCCCCCCTCACAGTCCCCCTCCGGCATATAAGGAATTAAAAAAAACATTATTAATTTACCTGATTGCAGAGCTGATGTCCCTGGGTCAGCGCTCTGCCTCCTCCGACATCATCCAACAGGGGTACCTAATGCATATGTGTTACAAGCGCCTTAAGTGCATTAGGGTCTCCCATAAGATATCATTGCCTCAGTGCTTTCCTATGGGGATTTCACTGATGCTGGATGTCCTCATGAACAGCGTAAGGACGTGTGTGGTTCCCTTAGAATTCCGGAAGCACCTTTTTTTAATAATTTGAAGTGAAATAAGCATTTTTTTTAGGAATTTCTCCCTTTTCTATTCCTTTTTCTCCCTTATTTAAATGTGCCTCTAATGGCTGTTTTTAAAATATTAATTGCAGTTTCTCAAAAAAACAGCAGTGTTTTGCATTGCAGGACTAAGTGGCACAGGGACATGGCACCCAGGCCACTTCAATGAGATGAAGTGGTCTGGGTGCCTATAGTGTACCTTTAACAAATTATGCTTCCACTTAGTACCTTTAATTTCTAAAATAACCCACTGCTCTTTAAAAGTTTGTTTCCAATAACAACAGACATTATAACAATTACCACTTTTATTCCAATTGCCATGCTGCTTGGCCACTTTTCAGAACACAAGACATTGGGGAGAGGCACAAATGGGAATAAAGACAAGACCAAATATGGTCACCACAAGGGAACACATAAACATGGAGGGGGCATAGCAACAAAGGGAGGACATGGCCTCAAGGGGGGCATGGAGACAGGTACCATGTGCACAAGGGGGGGCATTGACACAAGAAAAGGACATTGAGCATGAATATAAAGGGGAGGACATGGCCACAAGGGGAAGGCATGGCCACAAGGTGGCACATGAGTGCGACATGGACACCTGGGGGAACAAGGACATAAATGGGGGCAATGATAAAAGAGGGAGACATGGACAAATAGGGAAATCATGTACATAAGGGTGAACCATGGACATGGGGGAATTGGCACAAAGGGGGGCACAGAGGAAATGTACACAAGTCATTACATGTGGTCATAAACAAAAGGAGGATGGTGTGGAAACATGGACACAAGACGGCATGGGAACAAGGGCAATAGAGGGATCTGGGTATGGGTAAGCACATGGGAATGGGTATATAGACACAAGAGGAGTATGGACGCAATGGGGGAACCAAGGAGAACATGGGGGCATAGGACATGTGGACATAGGCATGAGGAAAATTAAGAATATGATGAGATGGGCCCAGGACAAGAAGGAGAGATATAAGGCGAGAGACACAAGTGCATGGGGAATAAATTGGGAAGGGTGGGAGGGAGATATGGAGGCAAGTGAATATGAATTGCAGGAAAAAAGTTCCCTGTAATTTGTTCAAATGAATGTGGGTAAGTCTCCTATAGTATAGAGCCCCCTCTGTTATTCATCAACAATATCTACATATCTATATATTTTTCACCTGAGTGTGTTCTCACCTTAACAGATACTAGTGTTCAGAAGGTATTTCAATCTACTGATATGTGGATGTGTCATACTGCTTTAAGAATGGAATGTGTCAAAGTACAAGGAAGTAGAAGGGAAGTATAAATGTCTCTGACAATTTAGTTTCTTTGCATTTCGTTTCAGCTATGTTTGGCAAGGATTATACCTCCTCTTCATCTCAAAAAAGTATGTATAGAGATGTGGATATATTTTGAATAATTTGCACTTAATTACATAAGAATTATTTATAATATTTGTTCACCATTAGTTTAATAGTTCATTAAATATCAGATTAATATTTAACAATTTGTTACAGTTTTTTGCATTTGTAAAAGGCATCAACAAAATGAATGATAACCTCTATACAAAGTTAAAATGAATTCATGTTTTTTGTTTTCTAAATGAATGGTTGTCTTACAAACTATTGACTTATTATATTTTGTACATGATGTATTTATTCACTGAACAGGAGACTTATAGTGAATTGAAAATGAAATTGCTAAAGGTAATTCAAACAATCTAGATTGAAAATTTGAAAAATCATCTTTTTTTAACTTGGTTAAAATTGTTGTGTTTTGTTTTCCAAGTTCTTTCACAGTCTCATTGCTATTATTATTTTTACTGGCATTTAACAAGTGCCAAGACATTTCACAGCACATGGGGTGGGGGGGGGGGGAGGGGGTGGGAGGGGTACAGTAGAACAGTAAATTGTACACAGTAAAGAGAAAAAGGGAATTGGGGGCATTGATTTTTGGGTACTGTGAAGTAGTGGTGGGCTTAACACCATATGGCCATATGGAACTGAATCCCCATATGTGTTTTCTGAGATAGGCGATTTTAAGCAGCCTTTTATAAAATGTAAAACTGTATTTTTATGTGTGCACTGTTTCCTCCTTTCCTTAGTCTGTCACTCTACAGGAGTCCCAGTAGATGGGATATTTAATGTATTAATGACCAATATTATATCTATATTTATACAGGACACACATTCACAGGGGGAGAATTCCTCCTTTTTTTTGCTCATAGCTATGATATTTCTCAAGTTATACATCCCAGGAAATGTGAGGCGGTGCATGAGAACTGCAACCTTGTAGGGACCTTAGTTGCATAACAGGTGCCATCATGCTGGATATTATTGAGGTCTTATGTAAGGTCATTTTCAACATGGGACAAATGGGGCAGCTGCCCTGGGCCCTCTTACTCCTGGGAGGCCCAAGGCAGCTACCCCGTTTGCCCTCTGCCTGCAAACTGTAAAAAATTGTGTGTCTGCACACTATGGGGGCTCATTTGTCAGCAGGGGCTTGGCCAGGCACTGTGGCCTTTTAAGTGCGACTGAGCCACTTATCAGCAGCCTTGAAAAAAGTGACAGCCGGTCACAGAGAAGGCAGAGAGGAGGAGGGCTGGGGGTGTGAACCAGGAGAATAAGTCCTAACCGCCACAGCCAGCACACTGGACCCCAGGGAAGCCACCCTATAAAAGTGTACATTTTGCATGTGTGACTGTGTGTTTCAGTATGTCTGTTTGTGTGTGTGTCAGTATGTCTGCGTGTCTGTGTCAGTATGTCTGTCAGTGTCTGTCTGTTTGTGTGTCAGTTTGTCTGCCAGTATGTATTTTAATGCGTATGTCTGTGTGTCAATATGTCTGTCAGTGTGTGTGTCTGTGTTTGTCAGTATGTCTGTGTGTGTGTGTCAATATGTCTGTCAGTGTGTGAGTCTAAGCGTGTGTCAGTATGTCTGTCAGTGTATCTGTCTGTGTGTCATTATTTCTGTCAGTGTGTGAGTGTGAGTGTATGTCAATATGTCTGATGTCTGTCAGTGTATCTGTCTGTGTGTGCACAGTATGTCTGCCATTATATGTTTGTGTGTCAGTATGTCTGTCAGTATATGTGTCTGTATATGTGTCAATATGGTAGTGTGTGTCAGTACGTCTGTCAGTGTATGTGTCTGTATGTGTCAGTATGTCTGTCAGTATGTGTCTGTGTATCTGTATGTTGTCATTGTGTGTATCTGTATGTTGTCAGTGTGTATCTGTATGTTGTCAGTATGTGTGCGTGTGTGCATGTGTCAGTGTTTGTATCTGTGTCTGTGTATCTGCAAGTGGGTCAGGGTATGTATCTGTGTATCTGCATGTGTTTCAGTGTGTGTCTGTATCTGTGTATCTGTGTGTGTATGTGTATCACAGTGTGTGTTTGGTAGTGTATGTGCATATGTGCACACATCTAAGTATTCAAACGCCGACATTACACACAAATATACCCCTACATTCAAACTTAAACACTACATACAAACACACTCCTACATTGAAATGTCAACACCACATACAAACACACCCCTACATTCAAACAAGCATACTTCATACAAAAACATGCATACATTCAAACAAACAAACACTGCTCAGTGCTAAATACAACCCTGCAAACATGTGGAAATGGTAGAGCGCCAGATGTCAAAGCATTATTAAAGTTTCTTGACAGATGGGGATCTACCTTTTTGTGCCACCCTTACGATAACGAGGCCCAAAATAATTCTTACACCAGGGCTCTCTCTACTTTAGTTCTTCCACTGTGCTGTGGGCAGGGTTTAGGAAACCCAAGCAAATGCTTGCCCAGTGTTCTATCAATATTAAAGACAGCCCTGGTCTCATTAATTTATTGATTATAAAATTATTTATTACGTTTCTTGATTTTCTTAGGAGACATAAAAAATTATGTAAAACTGATAAAGGCCATAATCCTCGATTACAAATAAGCCAATCACATGTATCAGTAGTTTTACTGTTCCCAATCAGCCATTTAGCAGTATGGATGAAGCAGTTAAATGCTTCTTAGGAGGAGAAAAATATTGGTTTTGAAATGCAAAGTCTGTATTTTACACTTAAAATGTAGGCGTTATCAATGTAATCCCATTTAACAGGCTCTTGTTAAATGGGCCTATTGAATTTGTGAGCTAAGAGCTACTATTTCCTGCTGTGGCATCTTTTTTTTCTTCAGATCCAAAAAAGTCCAAATAAAGCCCCCTTAAAGGACCACTATAGTGCCAGGAAAACATACTCGTTTTCCTGGCACTATAGTGCCCTGAAGGTGCCCCCACCCTCAGGGTCCCCCTCCCGCCCGGCTCTGGAAAGGGGAAAATGGGTAAAACTTACCTTTTTCCAGCGCTGGGCGGGGAGATCTCTGCCTCCGATCCTCCTCCGTTCCGCCCCGTCGGCTGAATGCGCAGGTGCGGCAAGAGCTGCACGCGCATTCAGCCGGTCGCATAGGAAAGCATTTATAATGCTTTCCTATGGACGCTTGCGTGCTCTCACTGTGATTTTCACAGTGAGAATCACGCAAGCGCCTCTAGCGGCTGTCAATGAGACAGCCACTAGAGGATTTGGGGGAAGGCTTAACCCATTAATAAACATAGCAGTTTCTCTGAAACTGCTATGTTTATAAAAAAAATGGGTTAACCCTAGCTGGACCTGGCACCCAGACCACTTCATTAAGCTGAAGTGGTCTGGGTGCCTAGAGTGGCCCTTAAAGTCCTGCCACTACTTTTAAAATAAAAAAAGGAAATCAACAAAATAACAACGGGAAAAAAACTTGACGCAATAAAAATAACCATTCTTCGCCCAGTAAGAACTCGGCACAGACTCAGGTTGCATGATGGGAATATCCCTTATGCAGAATATTCCTACACAAGATAAGTGAGACTTATCTTGAGATGCGTGAAATTTGCCTGTCAGAGCACTCTGATTGGTTGGCTTACAAACCAATTGAATAGAGAGCTCTCACAGAGTTTGCATAGCATGGAAAAACCCTTATATAGGCTTTTCCCGCCATGCCACTTCAGTCTGCACAGAGCCCTTGCTATTGGATGGATTATTTTTATTGTGTCACATATTTGTTTTTGTTTTTTTCATCTTTCTTGAAACATGTTTTTTCTATTCTATTTTAACAGTAGTGATGGGACTAAAGGGAACAATGAAGTGTCGGGAATACAAATAAGTACTCCTAATGCTTTAGTGTTTCTGCCTTTGGTCTGGTGGTCCCCACTAGCTGTTCTGCATAATAAGATTTACTTACCTTTTTCCAGTGCCAAGGCTTCTTCAGGAGTGCTTACCTTTGCCACTGCCAGAGCATCCTGGAGGAGACATGGTCATATCTGGAGCAGGTCCAATTCAATGCTTCTCATTAAGTGCAGGTGTAGGAGTTATGGTATAATTATTTGCTTTTTGTACACGTAAGGTGCCTAGTCTATAAACTAATTATAAATTACTTTCACAAGTTCTGTGCATCTCTGTGGTATTTTTTCTTGCCAGTGTAATTGACGTACTATTTGTGCATAACCTCTACCCATCGCTAAACATTTTTTATGTTTTAATGTTCACCTCCAATATATAAAATCCTAAAAATTAAAAACCCATCAAGTTACTCTGTATGGGTGGTGAAAAAAAAAAAAAACATGTTTATTTTATATTTATCTTACTTTGACTAAATGCACAATGAAAAAACAATTATAAAATAAATAAATAAATAAATACATAATATTATTATTAATAATAATAATAATAATAAAACTTAAATGTGCAACCTTATTTGTGCTAATTTAAAAATTAGATCCAAAATGTGAGGAGAACTCTGTGACTTTGCTTATTATAATAATTTCATAACGTGTATTCTTGCATTCAGAAATTATCTTATCTGAAATATGATGAATCAAGTGGAAGCAGAAACATGTCCCAATTGTGGGAAAACAAAGGATGGTGAGTAAAAATAAATAGAATAATACACAACGATAAAGAAAAGCGATACAATTTATTAGACTGTTATTAACATGATGCTTCTGCTTACTATATTTTGTATTGTTTACTAAACAAACAAGTGGATGAGGCAATTTTCATACACAATACAATTATTTACACAATGAGACATGAACCAGCCTTTCTTTTAGTAAAAGCAATGCGTGGACCTCCTCATGTGCATATCTCCTTTAAAAAAAAAATGTCCTTGTATTTATCATTTTAAAAATGTATTATCATTAAGGTTTTCAAAACTATGAGGGTTATTTACTAAAGTAAGAATTCAAAGTGAATTTCAAATTCAAAGAAAATATAAAAAGACTGGAAACTTTCTCTAAGCCAGCAATACCTCCACTCTGGATACATTGGCCTTAAAGGGACACTCCAGGCACCCAGACCCCTTCTGCCCATTGGAGTGGTCTGGGTGCCAACTCCCACTACCCTTAACCCTGCAACTGTAAATATTGCAGTTTTCATAAACTGCAATATTTACCTTGAAGGGTTAAGTCCTCCTCTAGTGGCTGTCTATTAGACAGCCACTAGAGGACACTTCCGTGTTCAGAGAACACGGAAAGTGTGCTATAACGTCGCTGGACATCCTCACGCTATGTGAGGACCTCCAGCGTCACTGACATCCCCATAGGAAAGCATTGAAAGCATTATTCAATGCTTTCCTATGGGGAGGTCTAATACGCGTGCATTTGGTCTCCCCGGCTGCCGGCCGCGTATGCTCAATAGGTCTCTCCCGCTGGATGATGTCGGTGGGGGAGGAGAGTGGGCGGACCCTGACCCAGTGCCGAGGGACATCGGCGCTGGATACAGGTAAGTCACTGAAGGGGTTTTAACCCCTTCAGCAACATGGGATGGAAGGTGGGACGGAGTGGGGACCTGCAGTGCCAGGAAAACTGTTTGTTTTCCTGGCACTGGAGAGTTCCTTTAACTTTGAAATTCACTTTGAATGCCCTTCTACTTTTCACTTTAGTGAATAACTTTAGTGCTAGTTTTGGAATGGTATACTTAGAAACAATTCTTTAAAATTTATAAAACAAAAAATGTATGCATTTTCCTGCCAATGAAACAATTACAGGGGTGTAACTAGAAATCACAGGACCCTGGTAACAAGAAGAGTCCCCCCCCTTACTGCCCTCCTTGCTCTCCTCTCCTTGAGCGGTGTGTGTGTTGTTGCTGAGTATGATTGTGCGGGCGTTGGCTGAATGTAATTGTCTGTGGGGCTAGGCTGAGTTTGATATGAAGGTGTGGTGTTGGTGGAGTGTGAATGTGTGTGGTTGGCTGAGTGTGATTGCATATGGGGTTTGGCTGTGTGTGAATGTGGAGTGATTGGCCCTGCTTGGGGACACTTCCCTAAGCATGTCAACCCCCATGCTGACTCTAGCAGGCTGGCACACAACTTTCACTAACAGCCAAACACCCTCCCTGAAACATATATACTGATACACACCCAGTGACAGACACACAGTCATTGGTTTAATCAACACACAATTTCACGCTTTCACTGACAGACACACATTGGCACACTCACTAGCAGACACACACTCTCAGATACACATAAACTGACATACACTAACTGACATACATAAACTCACTTACAGACACAAACCCTCAGTGATTTGACAAACACACATTAACTGACACACACTCATTGACACACACACATACACTCACAGACACACACATTCACTGATAGACACACACCTTTTGGGTGGAATCAGTCTGGCTTGGTTCTCTCTGTAATGGCACAAGATGAGCTAAAACCAGCTTGAGAACTGAGCGGGCACCCCCCGAAGGGCAGGCTAATTGAGTTGTTGTCCATTCTCTGCACTCTCTTGTGACTTGTTTTTTGCTCTTCTGACAGACACACACACACTCACTGGCAGTCACACACACTCACTGACAATCAAATACACTCAATAACAGACACACATTCTCACTAATTTAACAGACACTTAAAGACACTCACAGAAACACTCACTGAAAGACACACATATTCACTGGCACTCTCACAGACACACACACTCACTGACAGACATACACATACCCCTGTATGTATCTATGAAGCAGTTTGTGTATGGTGTGTGTGTGGGGGTATGTATGTATTCGCCAGTGTGTGAGTGTATGTATTAGTAAGTATATCTGAGTATGAGGCAGTTTGTATGTGTTGGTGTATGTATGTATTTTAGCAGTTTCTGTGTGTGTTTGCTAGGCAGTTTGTGTGTATGTATAAAACACTTTCTGTGTGTGTATGTATTTGGCTGCTTACGTGTGTATGTATGAGTATGCATGTATTAGGCTGTGTTTTCGTTTATATGTATAAGGCAGTTTGTTTGTGGGTGTTTATGTATAAGTCAATTTGCTAAGAGAGAGGAATACTTTACACATAAGGGGAAAAACACCTCCCTGTCTGTCACATAGCTAGGAAGGTTTTCTTTCACTTCCTTTAGCTCCATAACAGAAGAAGCAGACATTATGTACTAGTGTGTGCCTGCTGTTCTAGAGCTTCATGGGAAACAGGAAAGCTGTGATTGAGTGTGCACGCGCACAATTGCAGCCCCAGCCAGTGCTGTATCTTTAACAAGGTTAACAAGGCATTTGTCTTGGACGGCACTTTTAAAGTAGCAGCAAAAATGCCACCCCCATGCGCCCTGGCAGAGGCCCTGTTAGCCTCTTTCATGGGGACCCAAGAGCTGGCCAACTGGCCACCTGAGGGCCCACCGACACGTTCACGCTGCTTACAATGCGAGGGAGCACTGTCCTCTGAGCTTTTCCTGCTCAGCACCCTTGTGTGATGCATAGTGATGCTGGGAACCGGAATATGACATCATTCCGTATACCGGCATCACCTGCATTGAATGACTGAATGCCAATCCGCCTGCCTGTTCCTTCATGCCTGCCCACCCAGCAGCAGGAGCCAGCCCAGCCACCAGCAGCCAGGGTCACCAGGGAAGAATCCACTCCAGCTCTCCCAAAGGTAGGGAGGCAGGGTGGATTTAAATTAAAATAAAATTGCAAATAATTTGTGGTAGACAATGTGTGTGAGTATCAGGGTGTTTGTAAATGTGTGTCTGTGAGTGTGCCTGTCAGTGTGCGTCTGTCAGTAAATGAGTGTGTCTGTGAGTGGATGTGTGTGTGTCTGTCAGTGTGTGTCTGTGAGTGAATTTGTGTGTGTCTGTCAGTAAATGTGTTTGTGTGCCTGTCAGTAATTGTGTGTGTGTGTGTGAGTGTGTGTCTGTCTGTGTGTGCCTGTCAATGAATGAGTATGTCTGTCAGTGTGTCTGTGAGTGAATGTGTGTGTCTGTTAGTATGTGTCTACGAGTGAATATATGTGTGTGTGCCTGTCAGTAAGTGTGTGTGTCTCAGTGAATGTGTCTGTCTGTGAGTGTGTATCTGTTAGTGAGTGTAAATGTCTGTCAGTGATGTATGTCAGTGTACTCTGTTAGTAAATTAGTGTGTGTCTGCAAGTGTGTGTCTCTCAGTGAATGTATGTGTGTCTGTCAGTGAATGTGTTTATCTGTTAGTGAGTGCATGTGTCTGCCAGTGTATGTCTGTGAATGTGTGTATGTTAGTAAATGTGTGTGTGTTTGTTAATAAATGTAGTGACTGTCTGTGTATGTCTGTGAGTTAGTGCATGTGTCTGTCAGTGTGCCTCTGTTAGTGGGTGAATGTGTGTGTCTGTCAGTGAATTTGCAATTAAGTGTATGTCGGTGGGTGTCTGTCAGTCAAACTATGTGTTGATCTTTAACAGGAAGAGGTGCGGCCTTGAAAGGAAGGGGCAGATCAAATTTAGATTGGGGGGGGGGTGCCCAAGTTTCACCACAAAATCAAAACACACCACTGTCTCAGCACAGAAGCTTCTCAATGAGAAGCCTGTGAATGGAAGTCTTGCGGGAAACAAATGCATATTTATTGTGTGTGTCTATATAATAAATTGCTAAATAAACTTAGTGGATAGTGGATTGTTTCCTTTTGGCATGTAGTGAATAAACTTGAGACACAATGGAACTATCTCATAAGGGGGCACAAAATAGATATTTGTCTGGGCTGGCTGAATTCCTTGCACCAGCCCTGCTGAAAGGCATAAACACTCAATGAAAGACATACACTCGCACTGTTTAGACACACGCTGGCACACACAATCACTGACACACACTCATTGACAGATACACTCACAGGCCCACACAAACACTGACAATCACAAACTCACCAATAAACACACATTCACTGACACCCACTGACAGACACACTCTCTAAGTAACACTGACATAATCACACACATACATTCACAATTTATTATTATTATTATTGTTTTTTTTACTTTAAGTCCACCCAGCCTTCTTACCATTATGAGAGCTGGAGTGGATTCTTTCCATGTGGTGTTGCTCGGATCCTTTAATCTTCATGCTCTTCTTGTTCTGCTCCCTTGCATGTTATTAAGTAATGCCAGAGTAGCTTCACATCCTGGCTCCCTGCATCACAACAGGGTGCCTGGGGGAGCAGAGCAAGAAGAACAGGAAGATTACAGCTCCCTCGCCACTAACTCCATTGCATACAACTGCCCAGCTCTCTAGTGGGGGTGTTCTATCAAATTCCCCTACCTCGTGAAAATCCCCTACCCTCGTCACTTCCGGTGAGGGGAATCAGCTGGATCCTGTGCTGCACATGCGTGCTAGCACTCCTGCTACTCCTCCACAGCAAGGTCCTGGAAGGTAAGTAAAACTATTTTTACACTTTCATTATAGTCAGTGCATCCACTAAGCTTAGGCACACAGGACATTTAGGGTTAAGTGAGGGTTCAAATTAGGGTTAGGTAAGTGATTCTAACCTCTCTCACTCTCTATTCTTACCCTAACCCTTGGAGTAAGGGTTAACATAAAGTGTGAGAAATCCCCTAATGTGAAATATCACTAAATGTGAACAAGTCCCTAATCCTAACCCTAATTTGAACCCTAACATTAACCCTAAATGTCCCATGTCCTAAGCTTAGTGAATGCACTAACTATAATGAAAGTGTAAAACTAGTTTTACTTACCTTCCAGGACCTTGCTGTGGAGGAGTAGCAGGAGTGCTAGCAAGCATGTGCAGCACAGGATCCAGCTGATTCCCCTCACCGGAAGTGACGAGGGTAGGGGATTTTCACGGTTAGGGAAATTTGATAGAACAGGGGCCCTAATATGGCCAGACAGAGAGCTCTTGGGTCCCATGACAGGCAGAACACAGGGAACTCGATTGCACTCGCAATCTCAGCAACCTCTGCAACCTCTGCAGCTATGCCACCATACAATTACTTATTTACAGTCCTGATAATTGCCTCTTTCCACTCCTTCTAGAACTTATTATTACATTTAATTACTCATGTAATTCTGCTGGTAATTATTTTTTTATTTTTTTACAGGTGGAATAATTTTGCATGATTTGTTTTGCTATGATGTCTATATTGTGTCGGCATTATGCCCCCAGAATTCAAACCAGAGAAGTATTGATTCTTACATTGGAGAGCACATTGTAAAACCACTTGAAGAGCGAGGATTTAACTGCTTCCACGGCTTGAGAAACATTGCTGCAGGAGAATTTATCTTACAAGCTATGAGCTACCCAATCACCATAATTCCATTGACTATTGTACCACTTTTTAAAGACAAGGATTTTTCTTTATATTGCAATCTGCTTCTTAGACCAGATTATTTAAATAGAATTATATTTCTTGCATTTGATTCAAACAGAATTGGTTCCCCTGCAGTTTCAAAGATCACTTACACAATATCCATAAAGGATGAGTACCTGCTACAGAAACTAATTGAAACTATTAAACAGAAGGGAAGTGAGTTCCCACTGGAACATAGGAAAACAAAATTTGAACTGGGACAAGAACATGACCCAGGTACGGAGGTTTTCTAAAAAAAATTAATATGTTAACCCATTTGTTACCACTAATTTATTATCATTTAAAAATAGCATAATACTTATTTGAAACTGCTAAGCAGTGCAGGGCTTGTTTGTTGGCTGAGAACATTAGATTATCACTTTCAGCCAATTGCAAAGCTTATCTCAGACAGAGAGCAGGAAGCTCTCTGCCTAAAGTAGTGGAAGCAGGGAGTGGCACCTGGCAGGTACAGGTAATAAAGGAACTCATTTTAAAACAACTTGACTACTTACATGGTGGATGCCAGGGTGCTCCTGGCACCATAACTGTATGCCCAGTGTGGGGGACTGCCTGTCACCCTGACTGGGTGCCTCCACCAATCGCTGCTTCCTAGCAACACCCAGTACTCCTAAGCACTCCACCAGACCCCATAACCACTGTAAACCCCATAGCCAGCATTACAGCTTGGTTGGGGTCTCACTGTCCACCACCCACTCTGGACCCAAGGCCAGGATCCAGCTTCCAGTGGGTAGACCTCTCCTAGCCCAGACAGTAAAGCAGGCTGCTCTTACAAGAGCAAGTGTTGTAATCCAAGGGAGCATAGTGATTACATCAATCCCCAGAGTGAATATAACTGTCCCCTCCACACATGAGTTGAGACTCTATGTTGAGGGTAAAGAGGAACTCATTTAATGGCAGCCACAACAGGCCTTATATGCAGGTCCCCGTGCAAGGGGTTTACTCTGACATATTCTAGGGTCATTCCTCACTGGACCTGAGAGGGGACTAAGTACATACTTTACTTACATTGGCTTTCAGGTCCAGGATACTCCCACACAAAACCAGGTAATACCTTCACTGTGCCTGAGAGATAATTTAGTCAGGAACTGTACTAAACTCAATTATCTCCAGGCACAGAAAACACACATTTTAACAACCTCACCGAAAGTACCCCCAAATCACATGGAAACCCCACAAAAGTCATAACTCTTGATAACCCGACCAACATATCCAAAAGTCACCCAGATTGGTTCAGGGGTTCTGGATTTCCATGGAGGTCATAATTTTGTGAGTTCACAATACAACAATATATACAAATGAAACTGTTCGTACGTGCTCTCAATCTGTGTCCCTCTTTTGGGAGCTTGTTCCCACCAAACGCTGCTCCTCTCATGTGAATCCAGCTGAACGTACGAAGAGATGGAAGTTCCAGCGGTGTTCGCACCGTCGTGTGTCTGATTATAGTTCCATGCACTCGACGATCAAACACCGCTGTACATGTTCGCGGCTAAAGATGGCCGCTGCCACTCTGCCGACCGTTTAACATTTTGCGGTTAGAGTTTGTTAACAAGGTCAATAGGGTTAATGAGCTGCACACTCCACTTACGGGTGGTCCAACTGTTCGGTAGTTGGTTTGGCATATGAACAGCATAATTATAATCCGTTCGGTAATTCCTATATTAACCGAATTGGACAAGGGAAAAGGCATGCACAAAGCCTTTCCACAGTCCTGAACTAAAGTCTAACACATGGGCCATAGTCCTGAGGTAAGAGGCTGGCCAGCAGGCCCCTCCAAGAACCCGTGATGAGGTTCAGTTTGTCACACCAAGTGGGCATGATTTATTGTTTCTTGCAAAAATATTGTCTATCAATATGGTGAGATTCATTGTTCATTGTAAAATGTTATCAATGTGCCAGCATTTCAGTTCTGGACCGCATTAAGAGTGCATGGCGCACGTGGGCAAAACATTTTTGAGACCAGAGTGATGACTAACAGAATGGAAAGCTACTGAGTTTCTCTATGGTTTTGCCCACACTTAGAGCTCTCATATTCTCTGTTTCTGGTTACAAAGAGATCAAAGTATCTGTACATAAGTATAGTACATTGTATATTTTTAGGCTTTGCAATACATTAATTGTCTTTCATAGTACTGGGATTCTATATGTAGGTATAATATTTACATACAGCAAGTTAATTTATTTTAAGGTTCTGTGCTATGCTGGGCATTGCAGACCGCTATCTTACTTCAAAGAACCACTGTACTATGTGCAGCTACGAATGCTCTGTACACTGTGGGGGCAGTTCGTACAGTCTCTCTGCAAGGTGCAGAGTGACAGAATGGATTCCTATAAGATAATTTATTTTTTTTGCCAAGGGAAGATTTGTGTTGTGCGTGTTTAAACAGGATCTTTCCTACCTCTTAATAATAAACAAAGTGATATATTGTAAGTAAGATAAAATAAACACAAAGTCACCCGTGGAATAATCACTAGTTGACATGAGTTTTATAGCATGGGGATAAATGGTATATTAATGTAAATTTAAATGATTTATGACAAACAAAAATATTGTATC
This sequence comes from Pelobates fuscus, assembly GCF_036172605.1. Lineage (NCBI taxonomy): Eukaryota > Metazoa > Chordata > Amphibia > Anura > Pelobatidae > Pelobates > Pelobates fuscus. The sequence goes on along the minus strand of NC_086326.1, from coordinate 75,106,472 downwards.
ACGTCACATTTCTGAAATAGCGACTAAAACTATGGGACTGTTGAGCTGTCCACCAGCATTATGGTGTAAAAGAATGTACTTCAAGAGAACAGATTATTCCAGGAAAAATATATATATATATATATTTTTTTTTTTTATTCCACAATAGCATTGACAAGCATATTGCAAAATTATATGTAGATACAGTGTCATGGCATGAGAAAAAAAGTTGCTAATTTTTTAGATGACTAGAGAGAGTACAGGCTCAAGAAAATTAATACTAGCAATAGATTATTTGAGTCACTGTGTTAAAGTGTGTAGAATATGTGTACGTAGGAGCCGTGTTAAGCATCTGAAGTATATCACTAGTTAGACATGAGAGTTGCATCGGTAATACTCCATGGAGGCCCCCCTATAAGTGCCATTAGAGGAGAAAAACTAAACAAAACTGAAATAGTAAACATTAGAAAAGGCCAAGCAGAGAGGAAGGGGCAATATACCACAAAATAGCACAGTGCCCCAAATTGAGTATGCTCAAGTGACTGAAATAAACCTCTCAGTTCCCCCACAACATTTTGCAAAGCTGAGTATGGGGAGCACTTCAACCTATGCCTTCCACAGGCACCGAACAGTCTTGCGCTGGGGGATATGCTTCAGGTCGGATGGAAGACTGTAGCTCGCTTTTTAGGTCAGATATGGGTTTCCCTGCAGCTTCTCCAGCTCTGTGTAGGTCCCATTCGCAGCCCACATCCGTGCTCGCTGCTGCACCTTCTTGTGTCTTGGTGACCTGTACGTCATGCTCCGCCACCATTTTAGCGTCCACTTCACAGTCAGAATCAAGGACCCCTGATGAGCTGCTGGAGGAGATTGTTGAGGTGAGTGGGCTTCAGTGGTAATGGGGCCAGTGTGCGCATTTTGCTTTCCAGGTTCAGGTAGAAGGTTAGAAAGAGACTATTGAGCCAGGACAGGATATCTGGGTGGTTGGTGGGGGAACATGCAGTATTCACCATGCTGCCAGGATTGGTGGCCATATCACACATTTCAGCAGGGCTATGGTGACCCCCGTGGGCTGGACTGGGCCACTGATGCAAAAGTAATCGCTTTTAGACCCCTCTGGGTCAGGGGATTGGCCGCCTCTCCCTCCCGGTGCGCACTAGTCCGCATTTGTCATGGTGGGTCAAGAAGGCCTTTGAAGGATCACCGACTGTTGCTTGAATTAGCAGGTAGGTCTAGGAGCTAGGACTCTGCTTAATTGGGCCAAATTGAGCTTGGTGAGGTTGTAGAATGCATTAATTTAGCAGAATAGTGGAGGAGATTGTTTACAATGCATTCTTCCACCATGACAGTCAGGACCCGCTCCCCAGGAAAAATCATTTTAAATATAAACCACAGGTCAATCTAAATTTGGTACTTAATTTGCTGCTTCATATAGACATGGAACTTGTGAAGAAAATTGTAAAAGACTTAAAAACTGAAAATTAATCATTTTAATATTTAAATATAAATGTCCCAAACTGAGCGACACCAGAATACAGAGAAGATACATTTGTTAGTCCTCAGATTAGACAATGATTAAAAGATGAAATGTTTCTTCAAAAATTAAGCAAAACAGAATTAGCAGCGTGGATTTTTTAAAAACCAGTTATAGAAGGGTTTCTTGGCAATAGGAAGGATGAACAGTACACAAGAGTAATAGAACAACTAATCGAAAAAAACTATAAGAACTTAGGGTGCCGAATGACACTAAAAGTTCACTTTCTAGATTCTCACCTTAACTTCTTCCCGGAAAATTTAGGCGGTGTTAGCGACAAACAAGTTGAAAGGTTTAACTAGGATATAAGTACCATGGAAAGAAGATACCAAGGCCGATGGGGCCCAGCGATAATGGGAGATTTTTGTTGGTTTCTTCAGAGAAGAAAAATAGGCAACCTTCAGCACTCCAGATGTTGTGGACTATATCTCCCATAATGCTCTTACAGCCATAATGCTGGCAAAGCAGCAAGGGAGGTGTAGTCCAAAGCATCTGGAGTACCTACGGTTGCCTACCACTGCACTGAACTATGAATGGTAGCAATTTGAAATCCAAATTGCAATTTCTCCTTGCAGCTATCTCTGACATCACTCCTTAGTATATATCACTAATTTTATATGATAATTGTCATTCATGTGAACATTATTAAGTATCAGACCAAATGCATTGAATACACAAGTTCAGACTCATCATATATCATATATCAATATACTGCTTCATTGTTTTATTTTTCTGTTTACCAGAATCTACATCTTCTGCAGGATCTGATTTTCACAGACTGAGTAAGTAAATTAAAGAGACTTTTTATTATTATTATTATTTTTGTATGTTTTTACTCTGTTTTATATTTATAAATTTAAGAAAGGTTACCATTATTTAATTTGCAGATGAATTTAGAAGATCAGATAGATCAAGAATGTCTTTTCGACCAAAACCTGTGGGAACTCCAATTTGTTCTGAAGGTGATATAGTCCTTTATTGACTTTGTATGTACAGCAATATATAATGGATGCGTGGTACTTATTATATTTAAAATACCTAATTTATTCTACAGAAGCAGTAATGTTAAAAAATACATAATAGGACATGTTATTGCTTTTCCTACAAAAATGAAATAAATAAAATAAAAATAAAAAAGGCACAGGGAATACAACTGAAAGAAGAGAACATTAATAAAAATATTTTGTACTGGAAGGAATGTAAGGGAACTGAAGAATAACTGAAACTTTTGTTGTAAAAAGGGGAAACGGATAATAAATAGTGGCTTATGAGAGTGTAACATCAATATTATTTTTTATAAACAAACATGTTCTTTAGTACTGTACAACGGGATACAAACATAAAGAGAAGCATGTGTTGTAGTTTATACAATTAATTACTCAGTAAACACCACTCAGTAAAATTAACGTGGTAACGTTCTCAGGTACATTAATCATCATGTAGATCTTTATGTTTGGCAACATCACGAACAGTAACAGCATGCCAAACAAAGCTAATGCCTCTCATAGAGAAGCGCTAGATTCATTGGCGCTCTATGAAAAGCTGTGGATTGGTGGAACACAGCAATTACTGCTCCTTAACCTTAGGTATACAATGCTTATCTACAAGAAGCAATGAATTGGTACATAGATCATCGTGGCTGATGGGAAAAAAAGCAGCACTTTCAAATAAAAAAATAAATATACTTATACATTGGTGTTTGGGATAATGAACCAGTACTTTTTTTTTTTTTTAGATTAACAAATACTTTGCACCACTTTCCCTCACTAATATTTTTTTTTAATTATGTAAAGCAAGATCTCAATGTTATATAGTAAATTATCAATAGATTATAGATTGATTATAATTATAGATAGATAAAATCATTAAAAATATATATATTTGTACAAGTATAACACGCGTTCAAAAAAGTATACTTTAGAAAAATTTACATTTTTGTTATGTTTAGGCATTTTTAATTGGTTAATAGTTGATCTTAACATAACAATATCCTTTTCCCCTACAGAGAGCATTGTTTTCCTTGAAGACATAAAGAGATTGACAGCCCCAAAGGAAATACTACATTATTGTCACCACAAGAATGAAAAGATTTGCCATTTTTCTGCCAAAGTCTTGACAAGGCTAATTAAGAAAAATATCGTAACATTTTATAAAAATCAAGATTTGCAAATATTTGAAAAAAAAGTGAGATTTCTGATTGGTGGTGAATATCAAAAAAACAATGAAATGAATAACGAGTTTGAGAAGCTGTACTTCTGGATTTTAGCAGCAGCCTACCTAAAAATATACCAACACAACTGTACTGAGCTAAAAGACCATTTTAAGCATGTAGAATTAAAAAAGCTTAAATCTAGCAAGAAGCCATACGACCACCTCTGCCAAAAAACGTATCATAAACTTACTGTTTCAATGATTGAAAGAATCAAACATTGGTCAACGCCTTTAGACCACAATAAGACGTATACTCAAAAGCTAGAAGAATGTCTTTCCTTTTTAGATCAAAAATCAACTGCTTCTGGAAAAGATTGTGCAGTAGAAACAATGAAGAGCTTTTTACCCAATCTGCCTTGGGATGTAAAACACATTTTTGTAGCAATAATTACAGAAAAGGTAAGTTATTGGATTTTTATATGTTTGTTATTTGTAATTGTACAGAAAGAAATTATGTCATCATTGTAAGACTTCATTTTTTTCCTTTATTATCACAAATGTGACACATTGGCATTAGCCATATACTTAATGCAACAGAGCCCCCGTACTCTGGTTGAGTACCTACTTCAGGTCAGCTTTCTCACTGCTAGCCGAGGATGCTGGAGCACTTCAGACCCTTTAGCCAAAGCTGGTCAGAGGGTCTCTGAATACCGCTCCCCTGGATAGGGCAGCCTTTATTATAGCTCCATGCAGTGGTTATAACTCTATACAGTGGTTATAGTTCCTTACAGTGGTTATAGCTTTTTGCAGTGGTTACAGCTATCTGCAATGATTATAGCTTTGTAGACCCTTTCTCCTGTAAGTCTCCCTCTCCCTGCTTACATGTGTATATATTTCATGTCTATGAGTTGTAATATTGACCATCGTGATAGCTACATATTAATTGTATTCAGAATCATGAATGATTCAATTTAGGACCTTACTAGATTTATTTCAGTAATTTTTCCTAAAGTGATTCAACAACTGAAAATTATTAAAGCAAAGCCTATTCGAATCAGGATCCATAGAGATATTGGTGATAAACTGTGTAATTTGATTCAAGATAATGGTCTCAATCCAAATAAATAATCCCTGGACATTGTGTCGTACATTTTCAGCTCCCTTTGGTATTCTCCTAAACACTGTGTTTCAATTCTTTACTTTTCCTCACTATGTAATAACCTAAGAATGGAATAGTGCTTTAGATTGATTTGCAGTCTGATATATTACAGTGCAGCTTATTATATGATTAAATGGTTTACTTTGTAACATCTCTCACTAAATACACAAACAACTTTAGATTAGTGAAGCGGTTTGGTATATACATTATTCACCTGCATGCTCACAGTTCCAATTTCCCACTTACACAGGCTCAAAAAAAAAATAAAAAAAAATTATAATTATAATTGCAATACCAGTCCTTAGAATGGCCGGGCTATGCAAAAGGGATAGTAAAAGTAAGCCAAGGTCAAGTGAATACAGAGAAATGGAGTAACGTTTAGAGAAGCCGAAGTCAGGGACAGAATAATCGTAAGACAAGCCAGAGATCGGTAACCAGAAAATCCAAATACAGAGTAATGCTCAATAGTAAACCAAAGACCAAAACACTGCACTGCGACAAGGGGGAGGTTAGCTTATATATAAACACAGGGTGTGTCTGATTCGCTAACCTCCAATTAGTGGTAATCACAACACATGGGAGGAGTTTCTTACTTCCCTTTGTGGTCCGGCACACATAGAAGGATGCTGCTCTGGAGCATGCAGCGTCAGACACACTGCCAGTCTGGAGCGTGGTGGCAGGGACAGACACACACCCAGACAGGGACCAGATGACGCCACTCTAGGTGACGGGGTAAGCAAGGTCACCGCGAGCAGCGAGGAGGCAAAGGACCTGACAATCAGATCTTAAAGCACATTGTGTTTTTGTTTTTTTTTAAGTTCTTATATTCTGCTCGATTAATTGAATTTTGACCATATACATAAGGTTCATGCAGGATATAGCAAGCAATTAGCAGTGCAGCAGATGATAAATTCTAAATGTAAGACACAGTGCAATAAAGGTAGCTAATGTATTTTGACTTCTTTGTCAGAAAGTGTGTAGTGCGCTATTGCACTACACACTTTCTGACAAAGAAGTGGCTATGTGGAGTTGTGGCTATGGCTTCATAAAGTGATTAAACTCCTTTATGGCAGAGAACTGAACATTGAGACTGGGTATGATTTCTACATGCTATTTAATGATTTAAAGATGTTTGGGTATTTAAAGTCTCCCTTTAAATAGGAAATATTTGTTTTAGTAATTTTTCATATTGTTTTTCATATGAAATTTTCATTACCTTTTAGATATTTGAGAAGAAATTTGAGGATTCTGCTATGTACTTTTTCACACAAATTTGTGAGTTGATGGGGAAAAAACATGGTGACATTTTCCTGCCAGTGGTTGAATGTGCAACAGAGTATATTCAGAAGAACTGGACAAAAGGTACCATATGAAATATTACAACATTGACAAAACAGATTAGGAATGCATCCTATGAATAACCTCTTATGGGAGTAGAAGACTGCCAACTCCTGGACTCATATTAGAAGTTGGGGATCAGGAGACAGGCCATCTCTCTACATCACAATGCATGGGAAGAAGGAAGGAATAGGGGCCTATCATAGGACTCCTACCTAGTGTATCCTCCCTTCCACCTCACCACACAAAGAAGAGAAGAGGCCACTAACCAGGATCTTTTGATATCAAGGCCACAAACTAGTTGGGGCCATTATTCATTTGGTTGGTACCAGGGTTCCCCATATATATATAAAACAGATAAAATTTGTATCTTGTAATACCTTTTTTATTGGACTAACATAATTTTTTAATGGCAAGCTTTCGGGATAACCTCCCTTTCTCAAGTCTGAATCATTTCTGAGCAAGACGACACATAGAATTCAAAGTTGAGTTGTGATACAGGGGTTAAAGCGACATGAGTGTAGATAAGACAATTAAATAGTATTAATAATTAAACAATTTAATACATGTTGACAATACTTTAAATGCCTGCCTTATCTCCCTCTCTGGTTGAGGGATGTATCTCGTGTATGCAGATGATTTCCCCAGTCCCAGTCATTGATTATGTGTACTGGAATATTTACTAGAAACTGTTGAAAACTGTTTAAAATTTTTGAAGGTTGTATCCAAGTTGTTTTATGGTGTTGTGAGCCAATTTAAGGTTGACGTGGCAAAATGATGTGAGTGCCACCATGGGATCAATTTAAGTACGGATTAACAATTAGAAATTCTGAAGTGAATTTATTGAAAATGGACAGAGGTCTAGTGTGACGAGTTGCACTTCGCCACTGGGTTATGGAGAGGACTACTTGCTAGTCTTTTACCTTGTGACTATGGCCCCTGTGACTTATTTTGTTCTAAGACATTATTTCTGCCTATTGGGTTCCCAATTGTGGAACCAGTTGTAGCAATGTCTTAATGCAACTTTGTATCGGCTATCAGGATATACAACTCTTATTATTGGGTAACAGGAGCTGCAAAATATCCAAGGATGATATAATATAACCTATGATATGAAATATAAAATAGGTATCAAATAATCTGGTACTGACACTTCATATACCACAATAAAAAAGTGCAATGTAGGGAGAGCGGGACGGACTGCCGCCGTCCTGTTTGCGAACCTGGCTGCCACGCAACAGCCTTGTGATGCACCTCACAGGCCTCGCCTCCCCCCACATGGACCGGGGGGGTCATCCCGGTCCCCACCGGAGGGAATCCTCACCCTACAAAGCCCAACATCGGACCTGCCTGACGGCGCACACCACGAGCCGAGCCTCTAGAATGGCGGCAATGCGGCCTGTACTAAAAAGCACAACCTTATATGACGGCAGGCGAAAATGACCCAATGAGCTTCATCCTCACTAGAGAAAAGCCCGCATATAATCATGCCTTCTGCCTGCATGGGAAATTAAATAGGGTAAGAGGTGGAGGACACAGGTGGCGAACGCAGCCCTCGGAAGCACCACTTACCAGATATCCCTGAAACTGGGCCTGAAAAAAGGCCGACCGAAGCGACCCACGCGTGGCATCTCCAGTAAATCCGAGCCGGCATCAAAGCAAGGAAGCCCATCCACAACGCTCACCATTCGCCCACACTATGAGACCCTCATGCACGGGCCTCCACACCTCTTCACCCAATGAAGATTGCTGACTCCAGCCTCGGACTTGCCGACCACGCAGAGCCCCCTATGCTACCTCACAACACTGATGGAACCAACAGCACTCTGGGGACAATAACAGGCATAAGGACAGGTCCAACGCCGGTGGTTTTACTTTTTATTTTTTTGTTACACCCTTTTCTTTTTACTTCTATTTTTTCTGAATGGCTCGACTGCGATATCCTTTGTGTAGGTGACAGACTGCCACCATACCCCTCATGGAAAGACCCGGTACTGACTGTAACTGGCATGGCTCGCTCTGGGCTCCTATGTCCACCGCAATCACACCGGACTACCCTACGCTGCATACACCAACCCAAGAAGTCCAGACCAGCCGGGGTGGAATGCTGCTGTGGCACCACTACTTGTGGGATATCAGTGGTTAACAATGTCTTTAAAGCTTAAATCATTCAGCATAGTCTACCAAATATATAGGCTTGATGTCATTCATTTAACTCATCCGTGTACCTAGCTAGACATGTAATTTTATAGAGGATAGGTGTAAGACTAATCAGTCCAGATGTCTATGTATGGAATGCATGTTCCTCTCTTAAGCACAGACAAGCGTAGTTCAGCATGATCATATTACTAACACTTACTTTAAGCTAGTGAGTCAAACGTGTCAGTAGTTGCATTGCATGCTTAAAAGTTCACACTACTCGGGGGGCGGGGCCTGGGCTTCATGGTGGCTGGACGTGCATCGTGGGAGCTCCGAGCTCAATTTGCTAATCGAGACCAATTAAAAGCACTCCAGCCAGCCAGAATACACAGAAACACGAGGAGACTGAATCGACTTACCCCAGAAGCCAGACGAGGTGCCCCGGGTCTGCCGCCCGTGGGTGCACGGAGCGTCTGACGGGAGTGAGGCCTAGTAGTATCGCCAGACGGGTGAGGCGGCCGATCCCCCGCTCTGCGCGACCTAGTGCCCTCCCAAACGTATAACACAGCCCTGCTCTCCCCCCGGACCGGTGGGGGAGATCCCGGTCCACCCCAGCTTGTATCAAAACCGGTGGGGGTTAACCTGGTCCCCACTGAACGGACCTGCCCCTATTCCAAGCACCAAATGCCCGACCGGCGAACAACACACCCCACAAGATGGCGGATGACAATGCCACTAAGGTGCAGGGCCGACAATAGAACCAAGGCAAACAACCAAACCGCATTGAGAAACAGCCTGAAGACAACTATCGGTGCCCCATAGAGCGATTCCTGCAGAGACTCGATGAGCACCTCCAGCACTTCTGGGAAGCTCTTGACAACCACAGAGCCAGATCGCCACCTCAAACACCGGTGGACGTACAGGGGGGTGAGAGTCGGGGGATGAAGGGTGCCCCCTCGGGCCTAGCCAACACCCGCATACAGGCACCTCCTACAGGCCTACCTGGGCTGAGGGCCATCAGAGGTGTAACCCCAAGACATCGGCCACACCGACGGAGGGCGCCCCGCCGCAGGCGGCGGTACACCACCAGAGCCCCACGCCACCCCTGTTCCAGGGGGGGCCCGGCCCATCAAGGTTCCCGGGTCCATGGACCGGAGATGTCGGCCCATATGCAGGCCCGAGGCTACAGGGAGCAACCTCACCGCCCCCAATGTGCCGCCACCTCTGACTGTTACCAGGCAGAAGAAACCACGGAGCCCAGAGAGAGCAGGACGCCACTCGGTACCATGTACAGTAGGCGCAGCAGAACACCCTCTGGAGGAGCCAACAGCCACTCCCAGGTGGTACCTAGAAAGGGGGTGGGGTGAAGAGCCTCAGCAAAAGAAACAGCCTGCATACCTGCCGCCGACCGCCTGCTACCCCAAGGGACTACCAGAAACCAACTGATACCCAAGCCCCAGAGGAGGCAACCAAAGACCCAATGGGACTATCTCATGTACTTTCGGAACGCAAACGCATATGAACCTACAGATCATCTTCTAACCTAGCCTGTTTCATGCTACAAATTTGATGATGCTCTATATTATAAGATGTGCCACTAAACATATAGTTGCTTTGTGATGAGGGTAAATGTAAGCTTTTGGTAAACTCACACAGCCATATATGTCTAGCCTTGAGCACAGCCACCACTGTATGCACGTTCAGCATAGATATCTCCTTACAAATTGTTTACTTTTATAAGCATAAGTGTGACCATAGCCCATGCGTTGTGCCTACACCTACTACTCGTTTTATCCCTTTACCCCTTATCTAAAGCTACTGTTCCGTCTTGTTAACTGTGTAACAAAACGAACCTTGTTAGAATGTGACCCCAGTGGTAACCAACTCATAGCCTAATTAACTCTTAACACAGCAAAATAATCACTTGTCTAAAAAAGTTAAGCGGAACCACTCTGCTATGTTATGCAAATGCCTAAACAAAGTAAAGCTACTCTGCTTCTAACCATATATATAAAATTGTGCTTGATCTAACTTGTACCTCTATGTTCAAATGTTAGTAGTATGCTAGAGGATTGCCTTTGGGGTACCTCATATGCAAATGTTATATGCTTATGCACTACAAAAATAAAGAATTACAAAAAAAAAGTTCACGCTACTCGAGAATCTAAACAATTGCTAAACTGTTACTTTAACTAAAAATGTGCCTGACAATCATTTACCACAACCTGTAATGCAAATGTTCAATATTGTTCCCTGATATCGCTGTTGTGGCACACCAAAGCTTGTAATTACTCTTGTGTACACCAAAAATAAAGAATTAAAAAAAAAAAAGTGCTATGTAATATCAAATCACTCTTAGATCACAGTAACAGATCAAAATTAGCAGGTTCTTCACTGTGATCTGAAATATAAAGTAAACAGCCATAGTGCTCTCTATTAAAACTTAATGGTTTATTTATCAAAAGATTAAAAACACTCACATAAGTTCAGTGATATCGGGCATATATAGGGTGATCTTGATGTGCAAGATAAGGAGATAAAGTGAATTGGTGCTAATCCTCCCTCCAGCCAGTATGGAGAAGGTGATGTGCAGAGATTGATGGAAAAATCTTCGTGTGCATTCCACTTAGTCCTAAGCCTGTGTTCTACTAGGACCCAATATAACCCAAATCGTACAGCAGATGCTGTAAAGCCTTATGCGTTTCGTGACTGAACAATGTCACTTCATTAGAGGCTAATGGCTAGATGGGTGAGGAGTGCTGTCTATCAGGTTGTGGCCAAGGATAATAAGTTATGACCGACATGATAGATGTAGTATGTGTCTTGTTGTACGTGACTTATCATATATAATGTTGTCAAGACTGAAGTGGCTAAATAAGAGATAAAAAGGATAAAATGTTCACAATTAGGGTTTCTGATTACTCTGGGACTTTTTTTGTTGTTGTTTTTTTTACTGTGTGAGAGTCGCATAGGCTGGATTGGTGTGGGCCTAGCAAGACCGAGTGGTGCAACTAAATGTAGTATAAAAGATAACCCCAAAATGGTAGGAATTAATATTTATGGAATGCCCAGATGATTCGGCGAAATTAAGGTTGCAGCTGTGAGTCCATTAAGGGCCGTTTGAAGCGTATGTAACGAAGGCCTGGTAAAGGCCGAGCTCATTGCGATTCATGAGTAGCGGGGAGGTCACATAAGGGCAGTATGAGAATTAGCGGGTGTATGAAATGATAGAATGTGGATTGATTAATGGTAGTTTAGTTGTGGAGCAGTTGCAATTTACATATAGTAAAGCAAAACTGTATACAGTAAGCAGAATACATGAACTGAATTGAGGTATCACTGTGATTCTATTTAGGATTAAAATGTACCGAATTTGCTTTAGCAATTAAATTCTCCGGGCCCAAATGAGGGCCAAGTTTGGACTGAACTGCAAATGCCACTCTAGTTAGCTAAAGGCTGAATGTGGGCAAAATCCATGTTGAATGTCAGTGTTAGCATGACCCAACATGGGCAAATCAAACAAACTTACGGTTTTGTTGTAAAAAATGCACGAAAAGCAATTGGGAAAACTGCTACTGGGCCAGACGCGACGGTGCTCCAAGAGCTTTGAGCGAGGTGACTGTTTTTTACTCAAGTGAGGTCAAATGAATACATGCATAGGCCGCATAAGGCCAAGACCCGCTTGTTTTGAGTTTAGGTAGTTGGTGTTGATGACCTTTGGACCACAAGTAGATAGTTCTCTACTGAACCTGGCAGGTTGTGTATTTATAGCCGTGTAACCCCTCCAAAAACGTCAGGCTCCTACTCAGACTCCTATATATATATATATACTTTTTTAATATAGGTTCTTTTAGTTTGAGTGAAGCAATCATCTGTCTCTCTCTAGTTACATGCCGTGGTATGTACATTTCAGTGTCACAAATGAGTGCAGCCCATCAAGCTCCTCTCTGCTGCAGCACTAAGAGATTTAAACTGTTGATTTGGTCTCACAGATTAGTATGCACGGCTCAAAATTTCCACTTGCTCGCTTGACAAATGTGAGTGAAATTAACCCAGGCAAGTTAGGTGCTGGGTAAACCACCTGCGCCTGCTTGTCACGCACAGTCGCTGGCTACAGTGAAGCTGCCTAAGGGCCAGGTGACATTATTAAGAATAGTGAAGCTGCCAGTCACTGACATTCTTACAACCCAGTCATGCAGATAATCAATTTAAAATGACATGTTCCCATTTATTGTTTATTTTCTTAGAACCAAGTCATGTTCCTGTTATAAAAATATCTATTGTTCTTTTTGCTCTAGGAACTTTGGATGCATCTTTAAAACTTTTTGAAATTATTTTGAAATTGTTGGACAACATGAAGAAAAAAACATACCAACTTACTATTATTTTTGACCATTTCTTTCGAAAACTTTTATATCACCCTTTAAGTGATGTCAGGACATTTGTAGCTAAATTTTTATTCAGAGAATATCTAAATGGATTTGGTTTAAGACAACTGGGCAGTGCCTGCATCAGAGTCAGCGATGAACTTGTTGAGAAATGTATCCGCAAAAAGTTATCCAACAGCTACCCAGACTTGATCATCAAAGAGAAAGTTGACAAAGGTTCAAATGCACTAGTATTTGTTGCAGAAACATCGGGTGGTAGTGAATCTCTGTTATACATGCTTCAGCAAAAGACTTTAAATGACATCTTGCAAACTAATTCTACAGATGAAGCTTATGAAAGCTTTCACGACATGTCACGAGCAGTAAATAAATGTCAAGGACATGATAATATAATTAAGTTGCAGAATATTCCATCTTGTTCTGCACTTCCATTTTATGTAGTTGAACATGGCATACCGCTATTGCAATTCTTACATGAGAAGGAAAACAAGCTTGCGTGGTCACAGATGATCGATCTGCTTATCGATATCACCAACGCAATCAATCATTGCCATAATCAATCTGTTATCCTTCGTAATATCACTCCTGCCAGCTTTGAAGTTGTCCCAAGATTAAATGGGTCTTTTCAAACAAAGCTTTCTAACTTTCAATATGCTAAGTGCACACTTACTGAAGAAACTGATAACAATGCAGAGGAATACATAGAAGATATCAATATCCTAAGCTTCCAAGGTAGGACCATATTTAATAAACAGCAGCTAATAAGTATAAGTAAAAATGCTTTCTGAATAAAATATATAATAATCAAACTTAGGGAATTAAAAAAAAAATAATGTTAAACCTGTAGTCAGGAGGTATCTAAAAAATCTTGTTGTTTCTGCACTACGTGCAAGCATTGTTCAAAGACGCTCAAAGAGAGTCATACCAAAAGTAGCTTGTTGCGATATATTTTTATTTTGATAGTAGCTTGGAAATGAAAAGACTGATTGACTCTATAGTGTGATTGAGTGATTTTTAAAACAAGTATACTAATTTCACAAAATTACACCAGATACACATTGACACCCAAAAATTATTGCATAGAATTTCTGAATAATTACTTCACTATCGCAGTGATCAGGCCAACAAATGCACAGATTAGTAAATAAACTCCAATTTAGCTTTGCGTTGTTCTGAATTCCTGACAATTGTTTTAGCAAATATCAATGCTACACTGTAAGCACAAATGAAAGTTTCATATTTTACCTGGTCCACTGCATATGCACTGAAAACTCATTAAAGAGGTAGTGTTACACTTCGGTAACCCACCTCCAGACTGCCCATGCCCCCTCAGTTCTTTGCTGATTTGCCCTGCTTGGGCGTGTTGCCAGAATGCCGACACTTGGATGTAGTGATGTAGTGATGCTAGTCCTTACCAATGCTAGCAGCACCAGCTAGACAGTTAACATAGCAACCACTGTGCATGCTGTGGGAGGAGAGAAGAAGGACCTCGTGTAAGAGGTATTTTCTTCTCTCCCTTTCTCTAAATTCCTCAGCCTTGAGCATCTTCTGGTAGGACCTAATGTTGTCCATGTCATTTTAGTTAGTCCAGATTCCTTGTGGCAGGCATATCATCATGCCCCTGCCAAGTGCCCACAATAAACTGTTTGCTGTAGTGGTATTGTCATCTTTAGTGCAATGTAGAAACATCCAAGTTATTTTGGAAATGTATTTTAATGTTAGTCAAATTAATTTTATTGTTACTCATGTTACTCACTGATTTAATTTTACAACTGAAAAATGGCTCACTGTGCTAATGTAAGTTATGTAATTTGAAAACCACTAGCCTAGATGTTTACATAGACCTCAATGGCTTGCAACTTTCACATCATATGTTAGGATACTCTTTGTAGAATAAAATGTCTAGCAAGTAATTTTATGTGCAATATATCTTTTGTAGGTGATGAACATGAACCAATTTCTGCCTATTTTAGTGCTCCCGAAACACTGAAAAATAGGACATTTTCCAAGTGTACAGAGGCATGGATGATAGCTGCATTTTATTCAGTTCTTCTGTATGGCAGACAGCCATTTCAGGAGTTAGCACATCTTAACGTCTCTGATTTTGTAAAGGAGGTAAGACTTTGTAACTACAATTGTATAGGAAATATAGAAATTCTAATATTTTAAAATATTTATGATGTTTACCTCTGATGTTATGATTGTATTGTGTAATTCTAACAATTGATGAGCAAGCGTAGTTTAGAATGTGTGCCTCAGCAGAGAAAATACATGATCCCAGCGAAATGTATACCAGTTACCAAAGCATTGCCTGCTCTTACTAGGTTAATAAACAAAAAAAAGACTATTAATGCACTGGCTTGCAAGTTCAATGCAAATCTGAATGATCGATTTTCATATGTAGTTTTTATGTTGCTAAAGATGAACTCTTATTGGCCCAATTAATTTTGTGTGATCTGTACTTTCAAGTTCTTCACATTAAGTGTTTTGTATAGTTCTTAAAAACATTGGTATATACCATATTATAATACATTTTAGGCACTACTTTTCAATGATAAACAAACATGACCTGTTCAAAAATTACTAGGAAACCCTTGTTATCTAGTAGATCTTACAAGTAAGGGTTGGTCGGCGTTGGTGGTAACAAATTCACCCTAGGGCTTAACCCTGATTAACTTAGAATGATTAGATTTCAAGAGATCCCAGAAGGAGATCCCTCGATTGGTATTTATATGGAACACTAAGAGTCCTAAGAGTGAATGCAGTTGTGATAGAATGGAGGGAAATAGATACAATTTGGTAACAGAGTAATTCACTTTGTTACTTATTCAGTAGTCTATTAGGCTTTATTTATTTGTTTCCAAAATGAAAACTGACATAAAGTGTAACCCCACCTTGGGATGGGACTAGATAATTGCATTTTATTATTACAAAACAGATGCAGAAATGGGAGTCTGATTCATATTCTTTAGAGGGATTATTGAAACTCCCATTACGTTAATAGACACCCTAATTTAATTGGTAAACACTTTATTTCAGTTTTCATTTTGGCAACAAATAAATAAAAACACAAAAATAAAGCACCACACTTACAGCAGCAGTAGCTTAGTATCTAACAGCTCAAAATACATAGTAAAAACAAAGAGAACGTTACCTGCGCTCTGGCTTAAACCCCTATGTACATTTAAACAAAATTGAGACTCTTTAGTTTTATTCCAATGGCCATTTGAATATAAGCTCACCTGCCACGTCAAGGCAAGCCTCAAAAGGTGAGTCCTACACTAGCCATTAGATTTGCTGATATCAGCCAGGAATCTTCTGGCATAATCTATTATTTAATTGTTAGCCTTAAATGTCCCCTGCTGAATCCTTTTTAACTCACATTCCATTATTATTATTATTATTATTATTATTATTATTATTATTATTGCGATTTATATAGCGCCAACATATTCCGTAGCGCTTCCATGGTCTTGTTCGACCTTAAGTCTCAATTTAATATTTTGGAAATTTAAATACTTAAAGGGACACTATAACTATAGACACCAGAACAATTAAAGCGTATTGCATTTGTTCTGGTCAGTAGAATCATTCATTTCAGCCTTTTGGCTGTAAACACTGTATTTTCAGAGAAAATGCAGTGTTTACATTACAGCCTTAGTGATAACTCCACTGGCCACTCCCCAGATGACTGCTAAAGCTGCTTGCTTGGGCAGTGCTGTGGAGTAAGCGTCATTGACATCTTCACCCTCTGCATGCAGACATTGAACTTTCCTCATAGAGTTGCATTGATACAATTAATCTCTATGAGGAGATGCTGATTGGCCAGGACTGTGTTTGTCTTGTACTGGATCAGCCTCTGATCTGAATCCTTGACAGTCTCAGCCAATCCTATGGGGAAGCATTGTGGTTGGTCAGACGACCACATCTGATGATGTCAGCAGACAAAGGCAGGTCAGGGGCAGAGGCAGCAGCTTCAGCCTTGAATGCAAGTAATGTGTTACAATATTTAGGGAGGCAAGGGGGACCAGGAGGGCTAGATGGTGGTTTTAGCATATCATGTGATTTTTTTCCTTCTGAATGTGGCACTCAATAGCCCCTGTTATAATTAGACAATTATTTCTATTTCGTATACTTAAACATAATTAAATGCATTTTTAAAAATATTCTCACCTCCTATTCACAGATAATTTCATATCACAGGGTTGAAATCCCTGGTTTATTTGATCAGGACCTTTGGGAAATTGTGAATTGCAATTTTGAATACGAACCAAGCAAACGGAAGTTGGCTGACAAACTTCTCAAAGACCTGGAAGCATACAAGGTTAATTTGGGTAAGCAGAATGCCCAGTTGGAGAACTGATTGGAACTCTCTAATATTACATACTTTCACTTTCAATGCCACAGGGGAGAGCAACGCAGTAATTAGTGAATATAATTTTTGGGAGTTACTTTTCTGCAACGTCAAAACAAAAATGATGGGGTTTTCTGAATCTCCTTGAACATTGTCAAACATACTCTTGAATTTCAGGACATCTTCTAAAGAAATCCAAACCTCAATAGGAGTTCCATCCCTACAAACTTATGTTGAGATTCATAAAAATTAAAATTTACTGTTTCATTGTCATATTACTGCTGAAAACATCTTATCTTTAACTTTTTGGCATTCAATTTACTCTACCTTGATCATAACTGAATACTGTTACTACCCAATTCATCTCCCATCTAAGCCATTTCAATTGCAAAATGCAAAGTCATAGACTGCCTTCTCATCTCATCTTGAACTAATTTCAAAATCCCTGCTCTTGTGACTTAATTTCCCACAACAAAGCTTACCCTTGCTTCCTATCGATAACCATTTTCTTTTAATTATCTTTAAATTAAAAATCGATTTTTCCATGCTTCCCCATATCTCACTCTCTCATGATCACTGACTCTTGACTTTCTTAATAGTTTCAAATTATCCCTCACAATATATTGTTACAAATTTGCACCTTGAACCTTCATCTAAAGTCAGTATTTTTATTAAACAAAATAGTTGCTCATTTTGAGTATATTTATAGATGATTCTTATGATTTTATATTTGTTTGTATTTCTACTTATTTTGTCTTAATTACAAAGTTTTGTAATTTGTATTCTATTGCCCGAGTAGTGTTTTTTTATTTTTTTATATTCTTTATTTTTGTTGTGCAATGAATAGCGTATGAGCATACAATGCCAGTACAACACCGACCAGTTCAGAAATAACAATCGGTGTAAAATTAAACATGTCATGCAGATTGATAACTCAGTAGAATTTGGTGTAATGAGTGTGAAGACTATAATGGCGGGGAGGGTAAAATGATATTATATTGTAATGATAGCTCTGGTGTCGAGAAGCTGAATCTGGTGCTCTTTTTCTTTTTGGTTTGCTTTGTGGACCTGGGTCGGTCATGTTAAACCGTGATATAAAAATATATAAAATAGATGTAAAATTGTGGGGAAAATAAAATTCAGCTTGAAACTGTGGGAATTGGTGTGTGAAAGGAGACTCATATTGGTGAGCAGAGTCAGGTCTGATATAAAAGATTTTCACCCCAGGCTGTGTGCTCTGGTGCTTAAATGGCACTCTATTATCTCTGGTCAGTACAAGAGGTGGTGATCCGATCGGGGGTATGGGATTGAGAGGGCACCGTTGGTGTTGTGTGTCTAGGCCTGATCTCTGCAGCTAACAATGTCGTGGGAGTTAGTGTGCATTGGTATAATATTCTGTATAGTGGGGGCGGAGGTGACTATGCAAGACCCTCTTTGTCCAAATCAGAAAAGGATAATGAAAAGTCTCAGGCAAAGACACACACACACATTTGTAGTTTTATATATATATATATATATATATATATATATATATATATATATATATATATATATATATATATATATATATATATATATAACGTCAACAGAAAAGACATCAAGGTGCAATGAAACATTTGTCTTGGGTAAACCCAAGTAGTGTTTTTATTTGCATTTGTTTATAGAACATATAAATTAAAAATTATAATTATGATAATCCTTATGAAACTGAACACTGATTTTTATGTGTTTTAGGAACCAAAAATGATACTATTTATTCAGCGAAATCTGTATGTTCTTACATTAACCCTGAAGATATCCAAAAGGTATAGTGTATTTCTTTTACTAGAAATTATTTTGAATTTTACACTTGTTAATAGTTATTTTATAATTGGCACAACCAGTCTTTTCCAAGAAAGTTATGCACTGACCTACAACTATCTTGTACTGACTAATGATTCCATATCTGTACACTAAGTATACATGTCCTTACCTTGAGTATCTCTGGAATAGAAAACACTTTGTAGTCACTGATCCTTGAATAGTGCCGAATTGACAATAGACTTGCAAATTATAAAGAAGCAACAATTACTTCAATACATTTGAATATTCTATATTATGGGATAAATTTGTATATAGTATACACAAGTATATATCAAATACTTGTGTTTTAATATTCAAAAAATAATAATTAATATAGAAATACTTTATGTCTATCTATTGTCAAACCGGTGTTTTGTCAATCATTGTTATAAGGTGTGGCCTTTTTACCCATCAGTCAACAACATACATAGGGAAGGAGAAACAGTAAAAGTATGAGAACTGTATCAAAGTGTTCTTTTCTAAAAAGTACTAAGAGTGGGGCAATTCACAGAAATCAGTAAGACCAGTAAGCACATTCCATTATTTACTTCTCGCATTTCACATTTTTTCACCACTTTTAAAATGAAGCATTTCGACAAATACCCCCCAAGTGTTTCTGTTTCCTCTCCTCCAATGCAATGTATGCCATTTCTGTGCAAGAATTGAACTGGGTTGTGATGTAAATTGCAAGTTATTTAGAATACTTTAAAAAGAATGGAGGGCATATTATAGGAAAGGTTATCCTGAGATATAGATGATTATCAGTGCTATCAATATGTTATACATAATTTAGCTAGAACATTAACCAAGTTTAACTTTTTCCAGCCTGGCTATTTTTCGAATTCATACTGCGTTTGATTTTTTATACTTCTATATTTATTTTTTCACTCTATTATAGTAAAACTGTCATCATTGTTATTATTATTACTGAAAATAAAAGATTATAGAGGATATTTATCAAAATACTATGTGCTATTCTGGACCAATAGTGCAAAGTCTATAAATACATTCCATGAGTTTCCATGGAAATTGTTCCGTAATAATGCTACTAAATCCACTCGGACATAAAGTTTCTTTAATCTTTTAATCCAGCTTTACAATACCAATAATATTAAAGGAGGCCTTTTTTTTTTCTTTTGAATTCTTTATTTTTGCGTTCATAATTAAACAGATATATAGGCATTGACAATTTAACAAGTGTTCATGAGATAAAACAAAGTTATGATTGTGGTGGGAAATGTGGATGGGGCAGCACATTTCTATTTTATTAGGTACGTGAGAGAGACAAGGTTTTAAGAAGTGTTGACTAAACAAATTAACTGACCTCGTGTTAGAAAATAAATACTACTAAAGATCAAGTTAGGTTATAGAGCTGTAGTATATTCAGGCTAGGCACTTATGTCAAAAGTAGGTACAGCTAAGTGAAATTATTAGTGATATTTTCTAGACATAAACTTTGCTGACATAAATTAATATATGAGGACATGCTTGACTACATGGTGTAGCTACTTTAAGGTAGATTTAGTACATCTTACTAGGCACATGAATTTTACCACATGACAGGAGGCTTCATATTTGCATATCTTTCTTTACTGAAAACTCCAGCAGCATAGAAACAGTAACAACCAATCAGAGAAAAGATATGCTGCCCATAAAAGGCCCTGTCTATGACATCACTTCCTCTTTCTTTGCTGCTCCAGCCATCAACAGGTCAGAGTAATTTTACCTCTCTGGTTTATGTACTTATATTGTCTTTTTATTGTATTATTCCTGTTTTCTTACTTTTATTATTGTATTATTACTGTTTTTTCTTATTTTTCTTAATGTATTATTACTGTTTTTTCTTATTTTTCTTAATATATTATTACTGTTTTTTCTTATTTTTCTTAATGTATTATTACTGGTTTTTTTTTTTCCTTATTCACCCCTATCTACCTATACCTGTCCCCCTCCTGTTTTCACTTACTCAGTCGCCCTGCTTGTTTTTGTGCCTCTGTTACCTTGCTTTTTTCGGGCGGACCTGCCCTTACTGGCACAGGGGGCTGGGTAGGGACGGGTGGAGGGTAGCCGGGGTTAGAATTGTCTCTTTGCCGCCCTATTTTCCCTTCCCGCTCGCAGCCGCGAGCGGGTAGCTCTCACCCACTCACGCGGCCGGCGGCCATCTTGGTTCTCGCGGCTCGCGAGACCCGCGACGGCCCCTCTCTCTCTTCACTCGGCGCTTCGGGAATCACCCGATCGCCGCAACGGAGTTGGGGGACCCCCCCTCAGGGACCCCCCACACCCCCCTTTACTTCCAGAGGAATTAAACTACTTAGTTCCTTTTAGTAAGTTAAACCATTTAAATAAATATATGACCACCAGCTAAAATAGTAAGCTAGTAAAAATATATGGACAATTTCACATTTTCAACCCTTGTCACATGCTGTGTATAGATCGGTTAAAGATCCATATTTGCAAGATGGCTTTAACCCCTTAAGGACACATGACATGTGTGACATGTCATGATTCCCTTTTATTCCAGAAGTTTGGTCCTTAAGGGGTTAAACACTCACTGCTATTGACTTAAAGCTACCACACACAGTTTAGGTGTCATGCTGTTTGCCTGCAAATAAACAGACTGCTATTCTAGCTATATGCATGTTCGAGCCCCAATATGGGCACCTATGAAAAACTCAATGGTTTTCATAAAAATGTTTTACATGGGATTAAGTGAAACAATTTTTATATATCACCTGTTCCCATAACCAACAAGGTCTTTTTACTGGCACTAAAAGCAGGATATATATAAGGACCTTTTATCAAATGTTAGTATATAACATTCATTATCTATGTAAAAATTTAATCAATTAGTTTTATAATGTGTCCCATTTTACCTACGTACCAGTTTTTAAGGTACAAATTTAAGTTTCTGGTAGGCATTACTCTCCATCCTGTGCAAGGTCAGTAGGTATGATCACATTCTGATGGTGGTCCTGTTTTTATTGTTCGGTACAAGATAGTCTATGCAGGCACAATTGAGTTTCTTGGTATGAAGGCTGTACTATATATGATATACATACCTTAACTGACATACTGCCTCACTGGTCCCTGCAGGGACAGATGCAACATTATTTCCCCTCAGGGGTTCAAATACTGCTATACCCTTCAAAAGGGAATATTATACTGATTACCCGGCACAGGGTTATATTACATTACTGTACCCAAGGGTGCAAAATTTATGTGGGTGTCCTCTGGGTATTTTTTCATGGCACACCACCTGGGGTGACCCCCCAGATATTCATGCAAGGGCGCTGACGACCCATTTCAATTGATGTGGGTGTCCTCTGATTGCCACGGCACACCACCCGGGGTGAACCCCGATGATATGCACAAGGGCCTGTATTTTCAAGAGATAAACACATACAGCCCTGATTTCACTGACTACGTGCATATACAGCCCTCTCATGGCCTGTCAGTTTACTTTAAAGCAACAGTACCATGCAGGATACGGTTTGACGGCAGGACCACTAAGGAAACTGAGTGTACTGCGTAGTACCCTTCACAGGGATACATATATGTATATTTACGGTGCCTAGTGTACAGATTGAACGTGGGTGTCCTCTGGGTTATTTTTACATGGCACACCACCTGGGGTGACCCCCAGATATGCATGCAATACTTGCAAGGTACCAATAATTATAATGTGGGTGTCCTCTGGGTACTTTTCATGGCACACCACCTGGGGTGACCCCCCAGCTATGCATGCAAGGTCACTGACAGACCATTACCTTTGATGTGGGTGTCCTCTGGGTTACCATGGCACACCACCTGGGATGGACCCAACCGAACAGACGTGGGTCCTGCGGTTGCAGACCTTATGGAGACAGGCCCCACGCGCCTCTATAATCAGCCTGTATAATTTAATACCGTACATACAGCTCTGGCGTACATTTGTGGTGGACCCGGCTAACCTGACCAGACACCACTACCTGTCAGTCGCGCCTGCACCGCGGCTCTCAGTAGCCAGATTAAACTAATAGAGGTGACCCCTCTACACTTGGCACAGGTATTCATACTCTCAAACAAACTAAACAGGCAATTCAAACCATTTTACCCGGGTGATCCCCAGTTCTACCAGGAGTCTAGCACCCTTACGTGCTGATCCTCAACCACTACTCCCACTGACTACCACTGTCTCCAAACAGGACGGGAATGAGTCATGGTGGACACTCTCAACCTTCCCAAGATTTCTAGGCAATGACAAACGCCGCTGTAGCGGCCTCAGTGGAGAAGGTTCTGTTATGGGCTCTGCCCCACATCGCTTGATGGAGGACACTTCCTCGAAGTACGTTAGGGAAACCTGACTCTGTGACAGCGGCCGAGGCAGAGGTAGCAATAGCGGCACTAAACCAGAGTGACCGAAGACGGACCGTTCCTGGATGAACACTATTGGATGCGCAACCCTCTGGGGATGGAAGTATGCGCACGCCTCAAGGCCAAATGCCCCAGACCACTGCTACCAGACAAAGTGGTAGTTGCGCCCGAGCCCAATAGATGGCGTACTATGCGCCGACAGACACAATTCTGTTCTGGTGCACATCAACAACACATTATGGGACTTAGGAACGACAAGAATTCGGCCCAAAGCACAAGGCCTACTATTTGACGTAGTGTTCATGGCAGAACTCAAGGAGCATGTAAATCTATTCAAGTCTCCCCTACGGGGAAAGATGTTTTTGGGAGGACTGGTCGGTAGCGGAACCGAGCCGCCAGCCGCTTCTGGGCGACAGGTTCCAGATCGTACACACAGTCCTCATATATTTTCTTACTCGCTTCTCTACTAGTGAGTCGACCTACATAGCTAACTGTTTCCAATTTTACGACCAGCAGCCTCTCTCTGTTTTACGGAATTGGGAGACGATTACCAAAGTCACCGGGGTTCTCCAGACACTACAAGGCTATGTCATAGAATTGCTGGCGGAACTGGAACGCCTCGTGGACATAGTAATCTGCACCCCTTTTCAAGAAGGGCTCAATCCAATATGCACTGGAGGGGAAGGCTTCCTCAGCTAATGCGTTCCTGGTCAAGCAGAAGCCAGGAGGCTACATCAATGGAACTCCTACGTGGTATACAAACACTTCAAGATGGAGGAAATTCATCTTCTACAAGACCTCCTAAGCGATAACGACTGGTTTAAACATTTGGTAGTACACAAACAAAGATCGCTTCTCCATCTGAGTTGGGCCAATTCCTCGGTTTTTCGACATCGGCTTGGAGAACCACGTTCCACGTCGGTCTAGGGCAAAGATCGCCTCTATAAGGATAGAGGTCAGACACACTCTAAGGTTGGATACGATTCCTCTCAGGATACTCGCCGGATTGCGGGATTCCTCTCCTCCTCTCCTCCTCCATACAAGCGATATTCCCTGGCCCACTACAGGGCCATGCAACAGCTGATGGCGAGATACGTACGCACCGGCCACTCTTACGACCACTGGATCTCACTGTCCGCAGAAATGAGGATGGAATTTCGATAGTGATTACTTCACATACAAACTTGAATTGGCTGAACGATCCTTGACTCTTCCTCCGGATGCGAAGCGGTGGATGTACCCTACAAACGTGCCCCAGCCGTTCTCCACAATAGCAAGGGTGCTTCGATACACACGTACCCACAAGATATCGCTCCTGCTCATGACACCCCTCGGACAGATCAACCGCGGTTCCCGGATCGCCTGGAGATGTCGCGCGAAGACCCTCTACTACTCCCTGACTTTCTACTTTCTACTTCCGACGGGACCGCGAGGGGAAGCTCACTCCCTTGTCAGGGAAGGACAACTGGCACTAGTGACCTGGACGGTTTCAGGGGCTCCTGATCCGTCCACGACCTATTGCATCAACTAAGTCCTTCTATGGGACTCGTAGGCTCCTGGCACCAGGAAATGCTATATTTCTGCCTGGTCGGCCTGGAGTGATTGGTGGGTGGAAAGGGATTCCGACCCCTTTACCGCACCTGTCACGCTGATCCTTACTATCTGTCACACCTGGTCTCGTGGGTCGGTCATATCGATCCCTCAACGTGATCTGACCCACCATATCGGCGGCGAACGTTCCGGTACAGGGCAGGTCAGTAGATCAATATTCACTGGTTTTGTCGACTACTACGGGTGACGACTTATCGAGACCCCTGGCACCCAAGTACTCACACCTCTGACAGGTGGATGTGGTGCTGAGATCCCTTAGGGAATGATCGGACAATCCTTGTTTGTCACTGAAACAACCTTCAGCCAAACTAGCCCTCCTATTATGCCTCGACTCATTTAGATGTGTGGCGGACGTTAGGGCTTGCGATATGGATGGTTTCTCTCTCACACCAGACGGGGTTGCCTTTAACATGTCGAGACGAACTAAGTCCGATTCGTCTTCAGTGTCAGACACCACACTATGCGTGGTCAGAACGCTAATGGGTATGCCAATATCAATATCCCCCTTCGAACTCATTCGACGGGTCACCTCCTGACGTCTTACGTGAACCCTCATGGACCGGTGACTACCGCAACACTGACCAGATGGGTCCGTTGGCTATTGTCTTTCGCGGGCGTCGAACCTTGTTTCGGAGCCCACTCGGTCAGGGGAGCGGCGGCCTCACAAGCCTTTTCGGGCTGACGCTCCCCTAGCCGGCATTATACGCTGCGTGGTCTGGGCGCGAGAAAGTACGTTTAGAACGTTCTATTTCGACAACATCTCATGCTTCCTTCACATTGGTCAATTCAAAGCTTTAAAAATGCAAATATGAAGCCTCCTGTCATGTGGTAAAATTGAAGATTATATTAGCTTTAGTGTACTAATAATCTTAATTTTAGTAATGACAGGAGGCGAATATTTCCCACCCTATAGGATCCCTCCCATGTTTTCTCGTGTGGAACAGAATATGCCCTTTATGTTCAGGAAGGTAAGTACGTTATGGTTTGTATGTTTGCTACTTAGACCCGTATCTTGAGGGTCTTGTATAGGTTGAATATTAGACATGAACCTTGGATTATGTTGTGTTTATAGATTCTTAAATATCATTGCTTTAGTATCGATATATATTGACATGTTTCACACTCTAATGTTCGTCGGTATATCAGATGCTTAATGCTTATTGTATGCGGACAAGTTATCACGCCAGAAACCTTTCACCTTTCTCTTTTTCTTGCAGCGTGAACGTCTTCTCATCGAGACAAAGATTCACCTTCCATACCTCTACATCACGGAACTACTGGAGTTGGATATTCTAATATGTTGTTGAACTGTTGGCGTAATATGATTATGTCTTTTGTTGTTACTTGTTTCGCTTCAAAGAAAGAGGAAGTGATGTCATAGACAGGGCCTTTTATGGGCAGCATATCTTTTCTCTGATTGGTTGTTACTGTTTCTATGCTGCTGGAGTTTTCAGTAAAGAAAGATATGCAAATATTCGCCTCCTGTCATTACTAAAATTAAGATTATTAGTACACTAAAGCTAATATAATCTTCAATTTCTTCTTACTCCTAGGTTATCAAGCTATAGACATCAACTAGGTCTGTATAGAGTAGGTTATAAACTACCATAGCAAGCTAGTGTTACATGAGTGAATGAACCACTGATTCTGGGCACTGCGCATCAATATCACTTTTTAGTAAGAAACGCTAAGTAAGGTGGAAAACGAGAAAAATGGAGCAGGTTCTATAATACAAGATGGGTATCGGTGGTTACGGGCATTGGAGGGCACCAAAGTGTGAAGTCGTGGTGTCTAGCGTAAGACGGACATCGCAGCAAGTCATTCCGCTTGCCCTATGTGGGAAGTCCAGTGTCAGCCAATACCCTGGTGTGGGAGAGCATGGAGGTCGACAAGAAGTGCGGTTAGACGTTGCAGAGCAGGGTCGCCATCTGTGAGGTACCCGCTGCACTGCAGGGTCACATGCTCCTCCAGTCCTAGGCTTGTATGGGAGCCAGCATCCGTATTCCACTGACTCGGGTACCATGTAGGGCCAAGTCCTTCCCCCGTCCGGGGTAAGCAGAGGATCTGGGTGTTGCACGCCGTTTCCGGCGGGAGAAACTCCGCTTCTGTGGACGATGCATAGAAGCTATGCCTCTACGGGCTCCCCGACATGGTAGTCATGTAATATGCTTGGTGCTTGCGTGCTTATGGATAATGCCCAGAGGAGGATTGCTCTGTTCCTGCGAGATGCCTTCCCCCCTTGGCTCCTGTTATCAAGCTATAGACATCAACTAGGTCTGTATAGAGTAGGCTATAAACTACCATAGTAAGCTAGTGTTACATGAGTGAATGAACCACTGGTTCTGGGCACAGCGCATCAATATCACTTTTTAGTAAGAAACGCTAAGTAAGGTGGAAAACGAGAAAAATGGAACAGGTTCTATAATACAAGATGGGTATCGATGGTTACGGGCATTGGAGTGCACCAAAGTGTGAAGTCGTGGTGTCTAGCGTAAGATGGACATCTCAGCAAGTCATTCCGCTTGCCCTATGTGGGAAGTCCAGTGTCAGCCAATACCCTGGTGTGGGAGAGCATGGAGGTCGACAAGAAGTGCGGTTAGACGGTTGCAGAGCAGGGTCGCCCTCTGTGAGGTACCACAGTGCAGAATCCACAGTGGCACAACAAGATCTTGGGGACCTTGTACAGGTGAAATGCCAGCAGTGGTCACTTTAAGTCACAAATTGGTGAAGAGTGAGCAGCCAAGTGTGTCCTGTGTGTATTGGGATTACCCCCGACAGTCCAGAGGGAGGTGGTGGGGGTAGGAGTGCAGCAGTACCGAGCTTCTTGGAGCGAGGAGATCGGCCATTTCCCTTCAGCTCCATCCCCAGTAGGCCGCGGCATCGTTTTCTGGTCTTTGGTGGAAGTCAGTTTCCAGGTAAGTTGCTGTGTGTGCACAGAAGAACCCACTTGGGGAGCCCTGTAGAAAGTGATTCTCTGCTGAATAATCGGATTTAGCACCCCAAAATTGCTTCCATAAGCAGGAGCTCATGTGAAACACGTCTTCTCTGCATGGGAGTAAGACTCCACCCCCCCAAAGGAGACATTTTTAACAACATAACCACCACAGCTCAGTGTACTGGTTATTTTGCAAAGCGTCTCTGCTGGAGATAACTTATTCAACTCTGTCCAAGTAGATGAGCAGTAGTATACGCATGACACAAGGTTCGGTTCTCTTTGTCCCTGGACCTTAATTCTGCATTTGTGAGCAATATCATGACAGAAGTTAGCAATTTCTCCATGTTCTTCTTAAATGGACACTCTACTGCCTAAATACAAAATAAATAAATATCACTGTTTAATATATATACCCCCAATGAAAGCTTACATGCATTTAATTATGCATTTTTGTTGGGGTTTTATCTAACAACAGCTTGCAAAACCTGCCATTCTCTTGTCTGCTGCCTTTGCAAACCCCACCAAGACTTTCTGTGGCTGTCCAATCACAGACTTCCCAATGCAGCTCAATAAGAACGGTTTGCAAGGCAGCTTCTCTGGGAAGTTGATGTCTCTTGCGTTTAGCTCCACTGAGCTAACCAAACAAGGAACTAACAGGATCTGTTGCCTGACTGACAGTCAAAAGGGAGTAACCATGTGAATGTATAAAAGTGTAAATTTCTATTGAAATCTACACTTTTTTGCAAAAAATTACCTAAAATTTTAAAAAAATATTAATATAATCATTAATTTATTTACTTACACAACTAAACATTTTTCCTCTATTTTTATTTTCATAGGGGTACATAGACAACAAAGGTATGTTAATTTATTTTTTATAAAACACTAACTTTACCTGCCTCTATGGTCTCTCTATTTCTTGTTAACTCTTGCATTGCTAAACACTGTGTTTAAAAATAAGAAGTAAGAAATATGACCATGAAATTAATATGTGAAATCAATTTGAAATGCAGAATGAAGCAAATGAAAATAAATAAATAAATAAAGTTGATATTTTAATTATTTATTCATTTATTGAATCAAGATAGAGTGACATTATTTATTATTGTTAGGGGTTGGTAACCCTAATCTTGCAATCCTGAACAAAAACTTAGAATAGATTACACAAAATCAATAATATTTTATGACACATAGCAAGAATGATAGACAAGTGGCATAAATAAGGAGCCCATGGGAATTTGCAAACTGCAAGGCTCCAATTATGATATGTAGAACATGGCTTTTTTGTTAACTTTTTGGAGGAAAGAAAATCCATTTTTTTTTTATTTCTTCTGTGTGTATTCAGTCCAGTGTATGGGGGTATGTACCTGCCATGGGTGGGCACGTCCCCTCCATGTGTTCTTTGTAGAAACCCAACCTGTAGGCCTTGGGTGGGGACAGAAGGGTGTATAGTGACCTGTCGACCCTTCATTATTTAATTTTAAGTCCCACCCAATGCCCATGGGGGGAAGCGCAAGGGGAACCTGGGTCCAGTCCTGCAGTGTTTTACAGGCCTTCTTAGTGAATGGGCAGCAATAGATGCCCAGTTGCTAGTTTTTAAATACAATGAGCAATAATAGACATAGTAGAAATGTCCCCACCCAGGGCATAGAGGGTGGGGGAGAAGGGTGGTATTATAACTCTCTTATAGAAACATGGAAGTCAGGTTGACCCCCATAGACTTTATTTCTTTCTCATTTTTAAATAAAATTGTGTATTTTTCTTTTTTTACTAGGTAACTTTATACTTGAAAACAATGAAGATTTACCTCCACACATTTACGAGGATTATTGTGAAAAGGTAAAAGACTGGATTTGTGTACATAGCAGAACTATAGAACAGTGCCATTAATGTGTTTGCTTAGATTGTTCATTGGAAACAAGAGTTATTAAGCTATTATAAATATACCAGAACAACAATTAGATAAACCACATAATTAACCTATTCTACACCTCTAAACTCTTATGTAAATGTGCTGCATAGTTAAGAAAAAAAAAAAACTTGGACAGGGATACATAGTTACATAGTTACATAGCTGAAAAGAGACTTGCGTCTATCACGTTCAGCCTTCCTCACATTTGTTATTTGCTTTTGATCCAAAAGAAGGCAAAAAAACCAACTCAGTTTGAAGCACTTCCAATTTTGCAACAAACTAGAAAAAATAATAATTCTTGACCCCAGAATGTCAGTCAGATTAATCCTTGGATCAAAAGCTATTACCCTGTATTTAAAAATGATATCCTTGAATATTCTGTTTTTGCAAGTATGCATCTAGTTGCCGTTTGAACATCTGTATGGATTCTGATAAAACCACTTCTTCAGGCAGAGAATTCCACATTCTTATTGTTCTTACGGTAAAAAAAGCTCTTCTTTGCCTTGGACAAAATCTTCTTTCAGTCTAAACGCATGACCTCGTGTCCTATGTAAAGTCTAGTTTGTGAATAGATTTACACACGATGGTTTGTATAATGTTATCATATCCCCTCTGAGGCAATGTTTTTCTAAGCTAAAGAGGTTTAAATTTGTTAACCTTTCTTCATAGCGGAAATGTTCCATTCCTTTTAGTAATTTTGTAGCCCACCTCTGCATTTTTTTCTAGTGCCATAATATCCTTCTTTAGAACAGGTGCCCAAAATTACACAGCATATTCAAGATGTGGTCTTACCAGTGATTTATAAAGTGCATAACTTTGCATTTTTCAACATTAAATTTCATCTGCCATTTGAGTGCCCTGTCCCCTAGTCTATCTAAATCCCTCTGCAGCAAAGTAATATCTTGCTCACATTGTATTACTTTACAGAGTTTTGTGTCATCTGCAAACGCTGAAACATGACACTTGAGTTGAAGTTATCTGGGTGCCTATAGTGTCCCTTCAATTGTGGAAAAACCGAAATGGCCCTTTATCTTTGTTAGCAGGAGTCCCCCACTTTATACTCTAACAAATGTAAGGAAAATACGAACAAAAATGCATTTAAAATACATAACATTGCGTGGACTTCTTATAATATGATATAGACAGATAGAAAAGTTTAATATTTTACATTTAGAGATGAAATGTCTGATACAACAGATGTGCAGTGATAAGCAATGTAAAACAATCTAATATGCATATACTCTTATTTTTATTTGATAGTTTTTTTTGTATTACCTATTGAAAAAAACAAAAAAAAAATACAAATATACAATGTGACTGTATAAGTTAGTATTCAAATTTAAAGTGCAGTTGTGTTTAGTTTTAACATAACCTTATTTGTGGGCGCTGGGTATGCACCTTGGTGCCTTTTCCACTTTCACTATTCCCTTTTTTAGTGAATGATGTTTCTGAATTTATGCAAAGAATATTACAGATTAATTCTGCTAAATCTTGAAAAATAAGGCGAATCAAAATGCAAGTGCCCTCTCATTCTTTATAAAGCCATAACACTGAGGCTCTGTACTGAAGTACTTTAGTACCTATAAGCTGATACTATCTATACCTGTTAGCTTTTTCTGTTCTTCTGATCCAAAGGAATATTCTTTGTGTTATATCATTATATGGAACATAAAAAAACATATATCACACATGTAACAGATAACACAGTGCTAATATTGCAGTGCGCAAATATGTGAAATGTGTTTTAAACTCGCATACTACAGAGTCTATGAATGGAACTCTGGTTTGAAATACTTTGGGGAAACATCTACCCTTGTATCGAGTTGACAATTAACTCAAGAAGGTTTGGCTTATCTGGTTGTTTCAATTTAAAATATATATATATCGATGTTTTCTATCTATTCAAATCACAAATCTAATATATTTTTATATAAAGCGGGTTTTGATAAGAACATTTTGATAACAAAATTACATTTTACAGAGTGAGAGTGACTGCATTTATCAGACAGTGCATGTAAAAATGAACCTCAATACAAGAAAACAATTGAAAGGATTAAATCATGCAAATATTCTGAGAGTCAAAGAGATACTAAATGGTCCTTATAAAACAACATTGGTAAGTTATTATACAATGCATATTTGGAGTATGATTTGTCTACCTAGATTTATCTATAAGACCACCATTTCTACTCAATAAGAAAAATATAAACAGTGACTTTCACAATAATATAAAGTGCTCCAGTTATCAAATTGCAGTTTATATAACAATTTAAAAAATATAACTTCCCTTCAGTAGTAGAAAAATACAAAATACAAAGTGCATTCAAAACAAGGTCTATCCATAAAGAGTACAGCCATTTAATATAATGAGAACAGTTTGCGTAACATCGATGTAACTTGGCAGCCAAGGAGAGTGGACTGGAATAAGCATGCATGAACAATGACAACTTCACTGTACTAGTCAGTGTAGGTGTTAGATACCGTTGGTGAGCATGTGTACTGTGTGGCAGTCGCGTTCAAAATTACTGAGTAAGCAGAGCAGTGAATCTGCATCAAATTTGTGTTAATGGAGCAGGGAAGGATGTTCCATAGGAATGGTGCAGCCCTAGAGAAGTCTTGCAGGTGGGTGTCAGAGCTGCAAGTACGAACAGAAGATAAACACAGATCTTCAGCAGAGCGTAATAGCCTGACTGGGATACAATTGTGTATTAGTGAGGATAGGTAGGTAGGAGCAGCATTATGTAGAGATTTGTTAGCAAGCACCAGAATCTTAAACTTACAGGAAGCCAGTGTAAGGACCGACAGGAAGACTAGATTCACCAAAGCATTCATTACAGACTGTAATGGGGCAAGAGGGAAACATGTAAAAAACACTGAAAAACAGATTGCAGTAGTCAAAGCAAGACATGATAGTGGCATGGGCCAACACCTTAGTTTCATCATGTGTTAGAAAGTAGTGGAAGCGACCTATGTTTTTGAGATGGAAGTGTCAGGATCTGTCGAGTGACAGGACATGAGGGGTGAAGGAAAGGCTGGAGTCAAAGAGAACACCTAGGCAGTGAGCTTACGACATCTCATGGTAGTACCATTGGAATGGAGGGAGACAGATACAGGAGTAGCAGCACTTGAGGGACAAGATTTAATGTTCTGTTTTGCACAGGTTAAGTTTAGGGAAATGAGTTGCCATCCAGTTAGCTGTAGTAGAGAGGCAGTCAGAGACACAAATTAAGAGGGATGGTAAGAGATCAGGAGAGTACAGATATATTTGCATGTCGTCAGCATAGAAGTGATCTTGGAAGCCAAAAGAGCTATTGAGTTTACTAAGGGAAGGATATTGAATTGAGAACAGTAGTGAAACAAGGACAGAGAGGTGTTCAGGAGATGCGGAAGAGACAGAAATTGAAACACTGAAAGAGCTCTGAGAGAGGTAGGAGGAGATCCAGAAAAGAGCAGAGTCTCGTAGACCAAAATGTACGGAGGATGAGAAGAAGTGTTGATGATCAACAGTGTTGAAAGCAGCAGTAGTTCAAGGCGAATTAGAAGAGAGTAGCAAGCACTGGATTTAGCAGCAATTAAATCATTAAATACTTTGGTCAAGTAGTTTTACGCGGAGGAAAGACCCAAACAATACAAAGCTAGCATAAAATTTATAGTGGAAGAAGTCAGACAAAGTCAGACGTAGAATCAGACTGTCTCCTGCTGTGTTCAGCATTTCTGGAGGTAAAGAGTCAGCTTAGCGTGCCAAGATTGTAGCTGGGGTCACTTACAATGTTACATATAGAAGGTGCCCTGATATCTAGTTCAGAGGAGAGGGTGGAGTTGTAGAGGGAGGTTGATAAACTAGCCACGGTGAAGTTTGGGATGGGTAAAACAAGAGTTTGGAGGTTGGTGGAGAATTACTTTAGGTCAACACAATTGTGGTTTCCATGGGATTATTGTACAGAGGGTGGTATGCCTATGTCAGTGGTAAGCAGATGGTGGTCATTTAGTGGAAATGGAACATTGAAGAGATTAGAGGTAGTGCAGAGATTGGTGAAGATGAGATCAAAAGTGTTTCCCACGGTATGAATTGCTGAGCTAGACCATTGCATGAAGCTGAAGGAGGAGGTTACAGACAGCAGTCGAGAGACATCAGAGCTGTTAGGGTTGTTGATTGGGATATTAAACCCCAAGAATAAGATAGAATTCTTAAAGGAATGATTTTAAATAGGCAGACAGGGTGAATGTCAAAGGAAGGAAAAGATGAGGCGGGGCAAGAAAGATTGGTTGAAATGCACATTGGGAGGAGAGAAGGATGCCTACGCCACCTCCTTTACAGTTGTTAAGTCTGGAAGTATGGGAGAATTGTAGGCCACTGAAACATAAAGAAGCAGGAGCAGCGCTATCAGATGGGGAAAGCCAGATGTCAGTGAGTTCTAGTAGTGTGAAAATTTTTAAAATTAAGACATCATGTATAGTTGTAGATTTCAGTTTGTTGCAAACAGGGCGGGTTTTCCACAGTGCAAACTAAACATTGGAAAATGAGGAAAAATGACAAGCTATGAGATGAGGTTCATGCAGTTTCACACTAGACTTGTGCTTGGAAGTAAAATTTGTTCAATTTGAACAAACCACATTTTGCTCAAAAGTCTCAGCTTTAGTTAAGAAAAGTCTCCTACTGAGAGTAGAGCAGTGAAAGGTTTGATTGAAAAAATTAAGAGATTGGTTCTTCTTGTTTGATATATATTCATAAATGTTATTTACTTACAACACTGTTTTCTTATCTGTGACTTCATTATTTGGTAAATAATGTTTAAATGTATTTTGTGGAACAAAAATTGCTTTCATTAAATAAAGTACTATCTATATTTCTAATGAAACTAAAAATAACTTGTAACATTACTTTTCAGTACACCCAAAATACTCAGATTCTGGTGGTGTTTTTTTTTTTCTGCAAATCACATTAAGCTGAAAACTGAACAAATCCCATAAAGTGTTTAAGTGCACATAAAGCACTGCTTATTTGAAACATTCATCATTGTTATAGAAACCTAAATGATCATCACTTCCTAAATCAATATGTATTCACTGCATAAGCTTCACAGATTTGTGATTTGCACTAAATGCTGGAATTTTAAATGTGAGGGCTTTTTAAATTATTTTCTGTATATAATTATAATTTTTTTTAACAAATGACAAAAAACAGAAAGGATAAACTACAGCCTGGACTGTAGTGTCGCCTCCTGAACATGTGTTCCTTTTTCTCTTAATATTTGATATCTTGGAGTAACTTATATGTAGTATTTTTAATGTTTTATGTGGTGTGATTGTATACTTGGCTATGGATATTTCATTTGTAGGTTTTTTGTTTTGTTTTTTTGTCCCACAATTATCTCTACCACTAAAAGAATAATTATTAAAATATATGTGTTACACAGTGTTACACAAAAATGTGTGAAATATTTTGATTGTAGACTGTCAGTGTTAATTATTGTTCTCGGTTTCCTAGGTGTGTCATCTTGATAATTACAGACAAACATTGGAGGAACTCCAAACCAACATTCATATAATCACTCTCCTGTTATACCTCAGACAGCTTACCATGGCTTTGGAAGAGCTGCACTCAAAAAACATTGTACATTGTGATTTGCGGGGCAGTCACGTTTATATCAATCAAGAGCAGGTATATCATATTTTATATATATTTTTATATTTTATGATACATGTATTCTAGCAATACTAACTATCCAATTTAGATCAGATAGCTATTTGCACAGTTTATGCTAAAGTTGAGTATGCACATTGTGTGTAATCAATAAGATTTAAGCTTAGGCACACTTTCTATGCTTTGCAATAACCATAAAAAATTGCTATTTATATACTTTCTTATACTTCTTATATGAAAGAGATGTATTACTCACAGAAAGCAGAAAAATACATTTAAATGCATTTCTCGGGATCAAAAAGCTTGTGAAAGGAGTTGGTTTCATGGTTTCCCCATCAGTACACGTATGCTAGCCAGAAACCATCACCTCCAGCAGGGGTAAGCAACCTTCTGCACTTGAGATGTTGTGAACTACATCTTTCCTGCTTCATTGCCAGAATTATGGCTGTAAGAGCATTATGGGAGATGTAGTCTATTACATTACATACACTGATGCAGCTGCTCTGTATGCTATGTTTCAACCACGAGGATAATACACACATTTTTAATGCAACAGTCTAGGACAATGGGTCAAAAACCTTATAAAATGCTCAAACAATATTAATTTTAATCAGAGCGAGACTCTATACAAGTCTGTGAGGTTTATTTGGTAAACACTGAATTGCAGTGAATTGGAAATCAAATTCCAAAATGTTTACTAAATAAACCACTGACTCTTTAGACTTATCCAGTTACTTATTTCTAAAGTTAAAATGTAAGAACTATAAATTCTATAGATTTATATATTTCATTAATTTAGTATGTGGTTCTTACTATTAAACTCAATTCAAAGCATTCAATGCAATTACCTATTGTCTAATTTTCTCTTTTAATCACCAGAGCACGCTTAAATTGGGCTACCTTGGAAGAGCTGTTACTTTGAAAAAAAACCTGATCCTTAAATGTATGCCTTCAGAAGCAGAAAAATGGTATTGATTTGTTTTGATTGGTGCAAGGATTCGTTCATTTTTCTTCCCTTTATTTTCATAACCATACCTGTACTTATCACTATAATTGCTACATTTTGCTTCCAGATTTAATTTTGCTCCTAGACGGAGGTAATACACTGTACCGAGTGCGGTAGTGGTACATTTTGGGGAAATTTACACTAATATACACTCTGTCTAAGATAAAATAAAATCTAATTTTCACACAAATTCACTAAGCATCACTTATGGCCATGTGGTTACTAAAATCAGTTACACTCTGAATATCATGTTTTCCAGGCTGGCTTCTTAGTATAGAATGCTGTTCAAAAGAATATCCAGGCTAGAGTGAGGGAATAAGGTGAGAATAGATAGCTCTAAAACTGGAAAAAGAAGGAATAATCACCAATCCTTAAAGAAAAAAAGGGGGAAAAGCCAGTGGTTGCTCACTGTTGTAAACAAATTAACCCCAGAATTCCAGAAAAGGGGGCCTGACACAGTTACCCCCATGCTCCCATGGTGGGGCGCCTATTCTGATAATTAATAAAGGAAGACAGTGTCACCTTCCTTCCAGCCCCTACCCATGCCCTGTCGGTCCTAAGTGGTAAGGGGGTACCTATTGCCCCCCCTCCCAGGCCCCTTCCCATTAGTGCCAGGCAGTGGTCCTAAGTGACAGGGAGGGCCTACTGCCCTCCCCCCCAGTCCACACCCATTGCCAGTGAGTGGTAGCCCTAAGTAATAAAGGGTGAGAACCTATTGTCTCCCTCCACTGCCTCCACCCACACGGCCTCCACCCATTAGCGGCAGGTGGGTGCCCTAGGTAATAAAGGGGATGGACCTATTGTCTCACCCCATTAGTGGCAGGTGAGGGCACTAAATAATAAAAGGGGGAGGTCATTATCTCCCCCATGGCCCCCACCCACTAGCAGCCAAGAGTGAGCAGCCACAGGCAGGAGGAAGAATTTTACCTCCCTTATTTACTAATACTAAGCATGATTTGCTTAGTATTGGTAAAGTTGCTGAAAGGCCAATTTTGGCCTTTGAGTTTTTTAGTAGATAGCTCACTAAAACTGTGGGAATTAAGGGCCTATCTACCAAATGGCTGCAAGATATAAATGGCTGCAAGATATAACAATATAATGCTCAGATTTCATCTGAATACAAATGGACAAATTGTCGACATCCGGTTAGGGCTAAATTCGGTCAATTCACCGGAGCCCTGGTCTACCTGACAGGTTGCTTGGGAATGGCGAATTAAGGCATTGTGAGATCAGAGTGGATGATGAGTATTTTTGGAAAACTTTCTTTGACACAGCAAATAGAGCTGACTTAAGCTGACAGAGTCCCTACTTTGTCTTATGTTTTAAAGAAAACTAGATCAGAAATAAAGAAAAGTAGAACTGATCTTGAGAGAGGAAGAGAAGAGGAAGCGATTAAGAAAAGGTAAGTTTGGCGTGACATAGTCGCTTTAAGGATACCAAATTAGGGAGCCTTTTGACTAAACACATATTTCTAACTTGTTAGTGGTATCCTTTAATATGGGTTGGCAATCCAACATAAGGATGCCTATTCATTCTTCCATTATGCCATTCGGAATTCAGTCAACAAGACTATTTGTAGACAATTCTCTTGCCTGATTTTGTGGGGGGAAAAATCCTGTAGAAAAAATGTTAAAATGTTACCCAATCACAAATTCTGTTAAGACTGAGCCATCAAAGTGAGAATACCCTTTATAAAGGACAACTCAAGTCTCTGATGGGTAAATATAATTTCTCATTGCTCAGCAATGTGTATAGATATACAAGACAACCAATCACACATCCTGCTGTTGTGGTTATAGTAAACACAGAAGTAAATTAATACAAAATAAAGGTCCTCACTGTTCAGCAAAAAAAATCAGGTGGTTTATTCAGCCATCATGTCAAAATGTTGTCCTTTCACTTTGATGGCAGAATAAACCATCTGAGAGCTGAGGACCTTTATTTTTTTTGTTTGCCTATGACTGTAAATGCAGGTGGACATGGAACCCACCTTCTAGAATCAGCACCAAAATTTTGAATTTTGCACACACAATTTTACTTATTGAGCAGTGGTTATAGTGCCATGTGGACCCTGGCATCATCCAAGAGAAAGTAGTCAGACATACAAGAATGGTTTGACAACTTACCTGGGTTCCCAAGGACAGCCGCAATGGTGCAGAATCATCTGACATTGTTGAAAATGCTCAAGCTCATGTCCAAAGTTTAGATTTAATTAATTATTATTTTGTGATACAAAATTATATGCAAGACAAAATGCCAACAGATTGAATCCTATGTTGCCAACTGTTACTTCATATTGATAATAGTTTGTAAATTAATGAAAATTAAGTCAAGTTGGTGCCATTCTAAATAAGAGTAAAAACTTTGTTGTAAATATGTTGTCTTGTGAGCAGTGACTGATTTAATGCTTTTGAAATAATTTGTGTTTTTTTGTTTCTTCCAGGTCCGCTCCAGAGGTCCAAACCAATGGAATGTATTCACGTGCTTCTGATATTTTTGCCTTAGCTATTGTATTCTGGGAAGTTCTTTGCACTCAGACATATATCATTAAAAACTTATATCTACTCAAGCCATTTCATGAATGTGAAAGCCACATGGTAAATTCTGTTCTTTTTCATATATATTTTTTTTTTAATGACATCTAGATTTTACTTTTATAAACTATGAAATTGTGTGATACAGTAAACACAGCTATTGTGAAACCTTAATTCCATTTAAGATGGAATTAGGGAACAATCTGCTGAGTGCGTAACTAATGAACAAAGACAATTCAGTTGAATAAAATAATAAGTGCAACCCACACATTTTAAATGAGACAAACAATTTATATATAACGGAATGGGGTGTTATCCCAGTGAGGAAAGAAACAAACTTTTATCTACAATTCTAAAGATGAAACAATGAATTATGAGTAAATACCCAAACCGTTTTTGTATAACTTCTGCAAGGGTTTGGTCTTGCTTGGGAAGTCTTCTCCACGCAACACAATTCTCTCACAATGCCAAGTTTCAGGTTTCATTTTAACTACATCATCTGAACAGAATCTGTCACTCTGTTCCTATATTGCAAAGGAGTGTCAGAATGCTTTAGACAACCTATTTGCTCCCACTAGGTAGGAAGTCTGGCACAGATGACACACAGGCATTTTTTGATTGTGTATCAACTTCTCTGATGGAAAATCTATATATATATATATATATATATATATATATATATATATATATATATATATATATATATATCTCACTTCATAAACCACTTTTTGAGACAAACAACTCTCAACCACCATCCAGATATACGGTCCTTCTTACATTATGCACATGATCTATGGGTTTGACAGTTAAAGGTTGCTAGAGTTGTGAGGTGTGACTTCATATATCCCGCATCCTGCATTTGTATGGCCCACAAGTATTGCTACAGGGGCTTTGGGGTCTGTATCCCCTGATGTGGGGATCTTTAGCCCAAGATATCTACAGCTTGTGGATGGGGCAGGAGGAATGATCTTTTATTTTACATCAGACAGGAGCTTCTCAAAGCAGAAGCCTACTATACAAAGAAAGATCAGTTTTGTAGTGACTTTGTCAGACACCCACTCTTTCCACAGTGCCTCCCTGGTTACAGTCAGTAGGGGGTGTTGGAGAAGAGATCTTTGATTACATAGTTACATAGTTACATAGTTACATAGCTGAAAAGAGACTTGTGTCCATCAAGTTCAGCCTTCCTCACATATGTTTTTGCTGTTGATCCAAAAGAAGGCAAAAAACCCAGTCTCATCTCGAGAATTTATGCCCCTATTTATACATGACAAAACTTTACTGGCCTTAGCAACGGCAGATTGACATTGCATATTGCTGCCTAATTTGTTGTCTATAACAATTCCCAAATCCTTCTCGTGTGTGGTTATCCCTAGTTCACTACCATTTAGGGTGTAAATTGCTTGTGCATTCTTAACCCCGAAGTGTATAACTTTGCATTTCTCTACGTTAAATTTCATCTGCCATTTTAGTACCCAGTCCCCCAATCTATCCAAATCCCTCTGCAGCAAGACAATACCCTGCTCACATTTTATTACTTTACAAAGTTTTGTGTCATCTGCAAACACTGAAACATGTCTTTCAATGCCCATTTCAAGATCATTTATAATATGTTAAATAGAAGCGGTCCCAAAACAGAACCCTGAGGGACACCACTTACCACTTTTGTCCAGCTTGACAATTTACCATTAATGACAACTCGTTGTACTCTATCCTTAAGCCAATGTTCTACCCAAGAACAAGAATATTCATCTAGACCAATTTCTTTTAGTGTGAAGACTAACCTATTGTGAAGAACCGGATCAAATGCCTTTGCAAAATCCAAGTAGATCACATCCACTCAGGGCCAGATTAAGAGCCCAGTGGGCCTGGTGCTGACAATTATGACGGGCCTAATTACAGAATCATATCGACCAAAAACAGTAAAACACTCCCAAGCGTCATGTATCTGATGGAGATGGTGCTGGATAGAAAGAAAACAGCAGCTATAAGAAAACTCATACCCTAGGCTAATCTCTCTCTAATTTATGTTTTCATCTTTCAAGTAAATCCATAACCCCTAACAGCAACATCCAGTCAAGCAGGAAGTCAATGGGCACGGTAAAAGGGTGTACCACTGACACAAATCATGTAACATGCCCAAAAAGAAGACATGTCTGCCCAAAGAATTAGAAGGCCAGCCTGGCATGAATGCATGTCAGGCTGACTGCCAATCATGCAGCTGGCCAACTAAGGGCATACTATGCAGACAGCACCCAGAGCTTGGCATAAATGCATCTAATGATGCGCTCGCTCAACGCTTTCTAAGGACTGTCCCCTAGCACTCGCTGGTCCACTTGTCTCCTTACCTTCTTACTACAAGCAGACGCTCCTGGTATATAGTCTGGGACAGAGAAAAGCTGTGTGTAGTGAGTGTAGAAGAAAGGGAACATGCCACAGTGTTAGAGAGACCAAAGTCAGCATTACCTTAAAGGGTCACTATAGGGTCAGGAACACAAACATGTATTCCTGACCCTATAGTGTTAACACCACAATCTAGCCCCCCTGGGCCCCTCATGCCTCCATAAGTATAGCAAAATCTTACAGTATTCAAGCCTGAAGCTGTAACTTTGCATGCTGTTAGACTCAGAAACACAAACAGTCTGCTGACATCATTAGAAGAGGTGGCCTGATCCAATCACAGTGCTTCCCCATAGGATTGGCTGAGACTGACAAAGAGGCAGATCAGGGGCAGGGCCAACATGATTCAAACACAGCCCTGGCCAATCAGCATCTCCTCATAGAGATGAATTGAATCAATGAATCTCTATGAGGAAAGTTCAGTGTCTGCATGCAGAG
Organism: Pelobates fuscus; assembly: GCF_036172605.1. Classification (NCBI taxonomy): domain Eukaryota; kingdom Metazoa; phylum Chordata; class Amphibia; order Anura; family Pelobatidae; genus Pelobates; species Pelobates fuscus. Next base: position 75,064,758 of record NC_086326.1, on the reverse strand, counting down.
GGAGGAGACACTGAATGTTTGGATGCATTGTAGGCAGCCATAACCCAGGAAGGATCTCTAACAGTTATCTGAGGAGTGGCCAGTGAAGTTATCCCTAGGCTGTAATGTAAACACTGCATTTCTCTGAAGAGACAGTGTTTACAGCAAAAAGCCTGAAGGTAATGATTTTACTCACCAGAACAAATTCAATAAGCTGTAGTTGTTCTTGTGATTATAGTGTCCCTTTAACTATATTAATTGTCAGCCAGTCCACACAAGTTTTGTTCCCATACATCCCTCTTACGTTTCCATACTTAAGTAAGAGTATGTGAAAAGTAGTTAGGGTTGCCACCTTTCTTGGAAAAACATACCGGCCTTACTAATTTGCATAATTAAATATGCATGGGTGACATCACATGATGTAAATCACAAGGAGTGACATAAGAGAAAATGCTGTAAAATCACCCAAAAACTACTTAGTTTGATTCTGCTGTATAGATGGATTCCTCCCAGTGCCCCCATGTCTCCCAGTACCCTCATGACTCAGTGCCCCCATGTGTCGATTACTCCAGGTCTCAGTGTTCCTATGTATCAGTGTCTCAGTGCCCCATGTCTCCCAGTGTCCCCTAGTGTCGTGTCCCCAGGTCTCCCAGTGATCCTATGTGTCACAGTGTCTCAATGCCCCATGTCTCCCTGTGTCCCCATGTATCCCAGGGTCCCCATGTCACTAGGACACTAGGAAGACGGGGAGACCTGGGGACACGGGGAGACCTAGGGACACTGAGACACCAGTGACACTGGGAGACTAGGGGACTCTGGCTGGGACACATGGGGACACTGGGAAAATAGGGGATACTTGAAGACATGGGGACACAGACACCAGGGACACAGACACTAGAGACACTGGCTGGGGGACATGGGGACATTGAGACATGGGGGCACTAGGAGACATGGGGACACTGAGAGACCAGGGCCACATACACTAGGGACACTAGCTTGGAGACATGTGGACATTGAGACACTTGAGGCACTAGGAGACATGGGGACAGTGAGACACTGGCAGACTGGGGGCACCGGGAGACTAGGGGTCACTGGGAGACTAGGGGGCACTGAGACACCACGGACACTGGCTGGGAGACATGGGGACACTGTGTCCCCATGTGTCTGTGTCATAATGTCTTCCAATGTCCCTTAGTGTCTCAGTGTATGTCTCATTGCAGCCTTTCCCCCATCCCTTACTTCTCTGAGCTGTAGGCTGTCTCTGCAGGGTGGGAGTTGCTGTCTGGACTCTCTGTAGCTGCACCCCTGCAGATCAGTGAGTATAGATAGGCAGGGAGGGATTTTCTGGAACTTCCTATCCCTGCCTGTCTCCACATACAGTGACCCCTACTGGCCAGTGCTGGTATTGCATAGTAATCTCTTGTTTATACTGAGAAAAATACCAGCATTTGTATTGCCAGTATCACTGCAATATTGACACCAGCCAGGCAGCCTCAAATACTGGTTGTGCCAATAAAATAAAAGCCAGGTGGAATCCCTAAGAGTAATGTGTGACAAAAAAAATTAAAAAATAAAAATATATATATATTTTTTTACATTTTTTTTTTAAATCAATGGGCCTATTCCATGGGCCTGGGCCTGGAGCTGCAGCTCCATCAGCCCCTATGTTAATCCGGCCCTGCATCCACTGCAACACCCTGATCTATACTTCTACTTACTTACTTGTTCGTAGAATGCAATTAGGTTAGTTTGACATGGTTTCATAAAACCATGCTGATTATTGCTAATACCACAGTTCTTCCCAATGAATTCCTGAATATTATCCCTTAATAGCCGTTCAAATAATTTCCTAGTCACAGAAGTTAAGCTCACAGGTCTATAATTTCCAGGCAAGGATTTTGAACCCTTTTTAAATATAGGAACAACATCTGCCTTCCTCCAATCCTCCGGTACAATGCCTGAAACAAAAGAATCTTGAAAAATTAAATACAGAGGTTCACTTATTTCCCCACTTAGCTCCTTAAGTACTCGTGGGTGGATACCGTCGGGCCCCGGAACTTTATTTACATTAATTTTCTTTAATAGCTGTAGCACCTTGTCTCGAGTTATCCAATCACAAGTTATCTGCAATTTTGTTGCAGCAATCATTTGCTTATCTCTTGCCATAGGACCCTCAGTAATATATACTGAAGAAAAATAGTTATTTAAAATTTCTGCCTTTTCCTGGTCTTCATTGACTAACAGACCCATCTCTGTTTTCAGTGTACCTACACCTTCATTTTTTGTTTTTTTAGAATTGATGTACTTGAAAAAAATGTTGGGGTTGGTTTTGCAGTCTTTGGTTATCAATTTCTCATTTTCTAGTTTAGCCACTTTAATTGCCTTTTTGCAATTATTATTGGCTTCCTTATATATTATATAGGATGCCTCTGATTTGTCCGATTTAAATGCTTTAAATGCCCTTTTCTTATTTTTAATCTCTTGTTTTACTTCTCTACTAAGCCACATTGGTTTTAATTAGTTTCTTTTATATTTATTACCCAATGGTACATACTGTGAAATGTACCTTTCTAATATTTGTTTGAATCGTTTCCATTTTCCCTCAGTGTTTTTATCACTAAGGAGTTTATGCCTGTCGATATGTTGTAGAGCTGCCCTAATCTTATTAAAATTTGCTTTTTTTAAATTATACGTTTTAATATACGACTACGTGCTTTTGCTTTTTTGAGTTTATTTCAAAAGTTACCGTATTGTGATCACTATTTCCCAAATGCTCCCCTACTTGAATGTTGGTTAAAAGATAAACATTGTTTGATATAATGAGATCCAGACAAGCATCCTTTCTAGTTGGTGCTTGTACCAGTGGTGACATAAAGGTGTAATTTAACACATTCAAAAACCGGATTCCCCTTGCTGAAGGACTAGTCCCTCTATCCCAATTTATGTCCGGGTAATTAAAATCTCCAATAATTAACGTGTTACCGTGATTTGCAGCTTTTCCAATTTGCTCTAACAGCAGTTCTTCCTCATTAATATTTACATTTGGTGGTTTATAACATATCCCAACCAATAATTGATTTCCCTTTGTTTGCCCCAACCAGATATCTACCCATAAAGCTTCCACAAGCCTTTATTAGTTAGGATCTCATTGAATACCTGGCTTTGCAGCATATGTGTATTTCTATCTATCCTTTCATTGATATCCTGAAGAGACTTATTCATCTTAATAAATTAATTATTATTATTAGTGAATTTTATATTTTACACAATTAACCACAAATTATATATATATATATATATATATATATATATATATATATATATATATATATATATATATATAATTTGTGGTTAATTGTGTAATATATATATCTATATATATATATATATATATATATATATATATATATATATATATTTATTGTGACAATAATAAACATGCATAATAACAATGCAATAATAATTGAGGTATTATTGAGGTATAATATAATATCACAATCAAGATGATTCTAAGTGAATAGCACTTAGCTGATGAGGCTAGCAGTTATCATCAACGAGACTAACAGTGAAGTTAAGAAATTACCAACCAGTAGAGGGCAGCATAGATAGCAAGTAATGTACAGGTAGTAGTATACAAATAATGCAATCTGGCTATGATTGCTATGATCCAGCAATACTCGGTTAATTTCTAAATTAATTATGCATCCTTCATTTAGAAATCAACAATAGATGAAACATGCAGGTTATCCAATAACTGGTAAAGTTATATCTGATAGCAACAGACCCATCAATACTTTTATTTCAATAACCAAATAACTCAATATATATATTTTTATAGTATGTACTGCTAATTAAACATTGGTCACTTAAAAACTATAGCAGACAAAGGTACAGATTATGCATCTAAAAGCAATGAACCACTTGCAGTTACAGATGCTGGCACAGATAAGTAAACAATTGTTTCTTTAACTATCACCAATTAAACAATTCAATGCTGGCTTACAATTTTCACTGAACAATTTCTTTAAAACACTTGAAAAATAGAATGCACTTTTAAAATGGGATAGTTTTCATCCAAAGCCTTTAAAACAAGGTATACCAGTCGGACAATATCTAAGGGTACGATGGAATTGTACAGACCTGTCGAAATTTAAGATCAAAGCTGATCTATTGAGACAACAATTCCTGGAAAAGGGGTACCCAAACAAGTGCCTTAAAAAGGCGTGTAAAAGGGCACTTTAGATTGATAGGAAGGATTTGATCTCTGATCTCTGATCACCCGAGACAAGACCAATCCACTAATAAAATTATTCGGATGATTGGAACTTTTGATACAGGGTGGAATACTGTCAAAAAATCAATAGAGAAGTTTTGGCCGATCCTTTTGAAAGATGCCCACCTTAGAGATGTCCTGAGCCCTCGAGCAACCATCACAGCACGCAGAAGAAAGAATCTCTGCGACATGTTAGTTCCAAGTCATTTTTCAACTAAATGTAATACGGTGACCACGTGGTTAGGGCGTCATACCCCCCATGGTTCATATGGATGCGGCAGATGTGTCGCTTGTAAATATATCCTGCGAGATTCAAAATGGGTGCTGGATAGTGATGGTGAACAGAATTATGAGATCACACATTTTTTTAATTGCAATACTGCAGGACTTGTATATTTCCTTACCTGCAGTTGCAATTCCCAGATTTTACTAATATCATGACGTAAAGTCATGATTTTATTAAAGACACGGAGGCGAGTATTATGCATAACTCTTTCTTTATTTCCTCAGCAGCAAAGATAGAGGAATATAAATATTATCAAAAATGAAAGAAAAAACTGTATAGGCATAACAGGCAGCCAATCACATCATATAGGAAGTAGCTATATAAGTCCTGTGTCTCCCATAATCCCCCTCTTTCTTGCGAAACCGAAGACCAGGTAAGACGAACGATGCTCCATTAGATCCAAACAGGAAACAGGAGACAATGCGAAAACTTCAAGCTACAAAAGATAGAAAAATATGGTAATTTCCAAACTCAAAACTGTAGACTTACCAAACATAACTGTGAGGAGCCATACATAAAACCGGATTCTGAAATATAAAATATATAGAATTAGAAACTAGCAAAAGCTTCCAAAATCATCTAAAATATGATAAAATACATGATAAAATACATGATCCAAACTTAAGATAAAAATATAGACCTGATTGAAAAACATACCTGAATCGTATCGAAGCATCTCTTATCCCAAATCCACACCGGGAGGGTGGGAGGGAATAATACTCGCCTCCGTGTCTTTAATAAAATCATGACTTTACGTCATGATATTAGTAAAATCTGGGAATTTTATTAAAGACACGGAGGCTCATATTATGCAAGTTCAAAGCTGTGCTACCACTCGAGATGCGATGTGTTCAATGGGTCTGAAGTAGAAGTCTCGAAAGGTCGATTCCCGAGACCAATCCGCCGCTCGCATAATGTCTTCCAGTCGACATCCCACCGAAGACGCTTTCGAAGCCATCGCGCCCCGCACAGAATGAGGCGTAAATACAGAGGTGTCTATACCCGCAGAAGATAGTAGCCAACGCATCCAACGTGCCAGAGTAGGAGTTGAAACTGGTCGGTGAGGTGACCTGAAAGATATGAACAGATCATGCAGACCTGCTGAGCGAAGGGAACATGTAACCTCCAGGTAAGCTTTGATGCAATCCACCGGGCAGAGTGCCGGACAACCTGAAAACCTAGGGTATGTAAATGACTTGGATGCAGACTTAGTCCTCCTGGATATGTCAAAAGTAACGCCCTCCGGGGTGAACGCAACTGCGTCCCAATCCAGGGCCCTGACGTCAGAGACCCTCTTGCAAGAAATCAAGCAGAGTAGCATCACCAACTTGGATGACAATTGCTTGAGAGTCAGTTCCAGGTTAGGGTACCATGATGATAGGAACTGTAACATCACGTTGACATCCCAAAAGGCAGAAAAGCGAGAACGAGGAGGACGAGCAAGGCGAATACCCTTGAGAAGGCGACATACAAAGGGGTGCCTGCCGACAGAGGAACCGTCCAAACCCTTGTGGCCGGCCGAAATAGCCGAGCGGGAAAGGTTAATCGTGCGGTATGCCTTGCCTGAATCGAACAAGAATGTGAGGAACTCTAGAATCAAATGTAGAGGGGCAGATACGGGATCCACTGCCCGTTCCATGCACCAACCAGACCACGATCTCCATGAAGCTCGATAGGCTGAACGAGTGCCTGGGGCCCAGGCGTTATCGAGGAGTAGGAGAGTTGCCTGCGGAACGTCTGGGACAGTCCAAGGTCCCTTGAAAGGAACCACGCTATCAGGGGTAGCTGGTGTTGCAACACCAGCTCGTGTGAGTTCCCATCCGGATCCAGAAGGAGGTCCTGGAAGACAGGTATCAGCCGAGGGTAATCTATCGATAACTCCATCAAGCGAGGGAACCATGGTCGTGATCTCCATAGAGGGGTTATCAGTGCCAAGCGACAGTCGTGGCGGACCATCTTCGAGATCGTGCGCGCGATCATGTTGAACGGGGGAAACGCGTACAGGTGACCCCGTGGCCATTCTTGGAGAAAGGCGTCCGTCGCTACCGCTGCTGGGTCCGGTCTCCAGCTGTAGAACTCCGGCAGCTGAGTGTTCAGCCGAGATGCGAACAGATCCATCTGAAATCTTCCCCACAGCATGTCCAGGCCCTGGAACACCGAAGCGTGTAAGCGCCAATCTCCAGAGTCTCTTAAGTGTCTTGAATTCCAATCCGCTCCCGAATTGTCCAGACCCGGAATGTGTTCCGCTGTTACCGAAACGTTGTTGTAGAGGCAGAACTGCCAGAAATCTTTCGCCAGAACCGCCAACATCTTGGATTTCGTACCCCCCAGGTGATTTATGTAGCGGACCGCCGATACGTTGTCCATCTTGAGGAGAACGCAGCAATTCGCCCGTCCTGGGGTAAGGCTGCGGATCGCGAACGCCCCTGCCAGGAGCTCCAAGCAGTTGATGTGTAGTGATTTCTCCACGTCGGACCATCTGCCTCCTGTGGAAACGTCGCCACAACGAGCACCCCAGCCGTACAAGCTGGCATCGGACTCGATCACTACGTCTGGGATGGAGCCGAAAATCGCTCTCCCGTTCCATGCCTCCATGTGTGCCAACCACCACACCAATTCGTCCCTGGACTCCGCGTCCAAGCGTATCCGAGACTCGTAGGAGTGACCTGACCGAAGGTGTGACCCCTTGAGCCGTTGGAGGGCCCGGTAATGTAGCGGGCCTGGGAAGATCGCTTGAATAGAGGCCGCGAGAAGGCCAATTATTCTCGCCAGCTGTCTGACGGACAAGTCTGAGACACGAAGAGCCCTTCGAATTTCCTTCTGGATGGCTTTCACCTTTGAACACGGTAGGAACAGAAATTGTTGGACGGAATCCACTCTGAAGCCCAGGAACTCTATGGACTGGGCGGGAACCAGGACCGACTTGTCCCAGTTGATCAGAAAACCCAGCTTCTGCAACAGGTTGGTAGTCCACTCCAGGTGAAGTAGGAGGTCCTCCTTTGATTGGGACAAAATCAAAATGTCGTCCAGGTAAATAATGAGGCGGACCCCGCGGGTCCGGAGGAACGCCACTACAGGCTTCATGAGCTTGGTGAAGCACCAGGGAGCCGAGGAGAGACCGAAAGGCAGGCAGGTGAAGCGCCAACGACGCCCATGCCATGTGAAATGGAGGTAGTCTCTGAACTCCAAGGCAATGGGAACCGTGAAGTAGGCGTCCTTCAGGTCCAGTTTGGCTAACCAGTCTGACTGGCGTAGAAGGTCTCTGAGGCAGTGTATACCTTCCATCTGGAAGTGTTGGTAACGTAGGAAGGCATTGAGGGGACGAAGATTTATCACAGGGCGAACTCCGCCCCCTTTCTTGGGCACCAGGAAAAGATTGCTCGTAAAGCCTACTGCGGCGAACGGCAATTCCTCTATAGCGCCCTTGGATAGCATTTCCACGACTTCCGTGGAAATCATCTCGTCCTGATCCGGTGGAAGAGACAGTTCTCTGGGGGAACAAAACTGGACAGGCATGGAAACAAAGTCTAGACGGTACCCCTTTACACATTGCAGAACCCAAGCATCCGAGGTGATATTTTCCCACTCTCGGTAACATAAAGCCAGCCTCCCCGCCACCTGAGCGGGAGGGGAAGAAAGGGTACTCACCGTAAGGACGTCTGCTGGGGGTACCACCGCGGGGGTATCTGGAGCCCCAAGCCCGACCTCTGGCTGGGAAGAAGGGAGGGGTTCTCTGATCTTGAAATCCCCGGGAGGGAAAAAAGGAACCTCTGGTCGCACGGGGTGCGCCTCGGAAACCACGGCCGGGTGGACGGTTCCTGCTACGCCCGGCCCCTCCGAAAACCTTAGGCGCGAACACGCGCTTCATGTTCGCCTGCGCCTTGTCAATAGCAGTGAAGGTCTTGACATACGACCCCATGTCCTTAACGAAAGAGGTGCCGAACAGCAAACCCTCATCGGTCGGCTCAGGCTCCGCCACATTCATGGCGACCAGCTTAGGGTCAATCTTTAAGAGAATGGCTTTTCGCCTCTCTGTAGACATCGCCGTATTGGCGTTCCCTAGTAAGCATATGGCCCGTTGGACCCAACCTACAGCCACATCGATATCCAAGGCCGAGTCGCCAGTCCTGGCAGAATCAAGAAGCTCGTATAGCTTCGATAGGGGTCCTAGCGTATCCAGGATCTTGTCCTGGCACCCCTTCAGGGAATGGTCAAGGCCCTTCTTGGGCTTCCAGCCCGACTTGTTTAAGAACTGGGCAATCTGCGGGTCGATGTCTGGGGTCTTACCGGCAGCGCCCGGGAGGGTAGGGCGTGGGCATTCGGCACGCAGTTTATTACGGCCTTCCTTAGAAAGGGGGGTGCGGATGCGTTTAGCCACATACTGGGCAATATGGTCCGGGGGGACCCATTCAGCGGACCTGGGGTGACGCAGGTCATCTGGGTCAAACAGGGGGTTACCCTGCGGGTCGAGGATTGTCTTGTCGTCCCCAGAGGGGCCTAATATCTGACCCAGGGCTTTGGCAGAGGACCCCGAGGGGTTCACGCCCGTAAGGGGCAAATCCTCGCCAGATATCTCATCATCAAAGGAGTCATACTCCATAACGTCGGATTCGTCCTCCACACTCCGGTCGGTATCCGACCCATCATCAAGGGCCCTAGCCCGTTTCCACAACCTAGCCTTTTTAGCCCGGCCAGGGGCTCTTGTGCGCGTGGGGTGCGCGCTATCTGTGACCGCCTGTAGCGTGTCAGTCATGGCAGGTAGTACCTGCATCGAGGAGTGGGAGCCGACATTTTTAGATTTGGCCCGAGCCTTACGGGCCCCAGGCACAGTCTGAGTAGGGGAAGGGGACCCCTCACCCTGGGGGGAAGGGGTAGTCATAGTAGGCAATACCATAGAATGCAGGGAGTGGGAAAAAGAGGAGGATACAGCCCCCATGGCTGAGGCAATAGCCTTTTGTATAGAAGAAGCCATAGTGGCCTCCAGTAGGGCCTGAAACTCTTGAGAGGCCATAGGGCCCTCAGTATTATCTGAGTGAACGTCCCCAGGGGGGCCTGCAGAGCCATCCTCCCTATCCTGCATACTGGAATAACAACAGTGAAGGGACTAAATAAAATAAATTAAATAGAGCCACTAGAAGAAAAAGGGTTGATTAACCCACAGCAGAAAGAACAAGAAGGACCAGACCGTCAGAGTGCCAGGGGATCCAGAGAGGGAGACGAGGCGACCGACCGCGCGGCAGCACAGCAAGCAGAGCAAGGTCCGCCCAAAATGGCCGCCGCACGTGAGGGAGGCGCTCGCGGCCGGGCACCCGGCGGGGGAAGGGGCGCGTGCACCCTACCCGCGCGGGCAGCCCGTGAGCGGGGAGAGGAGAGCACTCAGCCTCGGCCGCGGAAAGAGAAGCGGTCACGGCAGGGAGGCAGTGCCCGGACCAGCGCGGACGCGCGGGAGAGCAGGGGAGGGAAGGGAAGGAAACCTCCCGGTAGAGGGATAAAAGCCCCCAGGGAATCCTGGAGCACACTGACGGTACAGGTCAAATAAACAGGGAAAATGCACAATAAAGGCAATTAAGGCAAATAAATTCAAACTGAATACACATAAATGTAAAACAGCAATCAGAATATCAGAATCAGAGCAGAGCAAAAAACACTTATCTGTCTGAGGAAGCAGCAAAGAAAGAGGGGGATTATGGGAGACACAGGACTTATATAGCTACTTCCTATATGATGTGATTGGCTGCCTGTTATGCCTATACAGTTTTTTCTTTCATTTTTGATAATATTTATATTCCTCTATCTTTGCTGCTGAGGAAATAAAGAAAGAGTTATGCATAATATGAGCCTCCGTGTCTTTAATAAAATTTAATGTATGTGGGGAAAACTTTTAGGCCATTTAAAGAACGTATTAGGGAGCATGTGAGATCCCCCAAAAATCGTGTTGAAACCCCAATCTCTAGACATCTAAAAGAACATCATGATGGTACATCCAGTGAGATCAGGTTTTGCGGCTTAGAACTGGTTAAACGTGACCAAAGACGAGGGGACTTTGATAAAATATTATGTAAAAAAAGAATGTAGGTGGATACACAAACTGAAAACTCTCAGCTCTAGAGGCTTAAATGAGGGCTTTACGTTTTCCCCTTTCATTTAAACATCTGTCCATTTGATGGCCCTTAGAGCTATGTAATAAACATCAGTGGTTCATTCTTGTCCACATTCATTATTCGGTGATTCGTCCATTTACCCTTTTTATATATATACTTTTGATTATTTCATATATATGGTATGTTTAAACCTTTACCTGGCATTATTTATTATTTATGGACATTAGCCAACTATATCCTTCAGGAAGTACTTTTAGGTGACGTGTCATATAGTCTAGGCTATATGGGACTAGTTGTCCATTAGAATAGTGATGCCTATTAATAGTAAGCAATATGGTTATTGATGTGATTGTTTCATTCAATTTGATTCTAGCAAATGGGAATCTCTGACCAGTTTTCCCTTTGTGGTTCAGAGAGGTATTAGAAGACAACAGGCACACTTTTGTAGTATTCTATACACAGCCGGTATCTCAGATATGCATTTGACAGTAGGGGGCACTATGGTCACCTTATACCCCATGGAGCCAAATACGATTCAGGAGGGCATCCTCCTGAACATTAGGTTGTTTTTTGGCATTTTTATGATATCTGTACATATAAATTTGGATACATATATGATGATACATTTATGTGCTAAAGGTAGCCCCCTGTGGTTGGGTTTAAACGGACCCCCATACGTATATATATATTTAACATTCTTATTTTTTCCTGGTCTGGCCTATATTACATTAATGAATATTTATTAATCACACTATAAACCGATTGTTCTTATGTTGTTAACTGTACAGGCACACTATCATTAAATATCTTATACACACCCGCAATACGGTAAGGTACTTAATAGGACAATCAGGGATGTATGTACTTTCCACCCCTTTCATGATTGGAGGCTTGTGGATGCCTCATAACTCCCGATTGTTTAAAACTATAATCCTTTATTAGTGGTTTATCCATGGTGATGAAGGGGTGTTTAGTGTTCCTACAAGTGCAAGAAACAGTTGGTGATTGTATGAGGCTTTATTGTTTCCAGGGGCTGTTTGTACAGCGATTATATCGGTGGGTGGGCGATCTGTGCATGGTAGGTGGTGTAGACATTTATCCACTGTATTAGTTTTGCCCAAACCTACTTTTTATTATTATTTTTTGAGTTATAAGGCAACAACGATCAGCTACCTTGATAACCCTTTAATCACTGACTTGTATATAATCATTTTTCCCTTTTTTCCCTTTCTTCTGTTCTCTGTCTACCTTTTGACGTTAAGATACCCTATGTACTACACCCTCTCTCTAATGTGGCAGTTGAGTCAATAGGAGACCGGTAGCACTTTTGTCCATATTGTAGCAAGTTCATCTATTAGTTATTTGGTATATTGGACACTTAGTATTGGATACATGATTGTATTCACTGAGTCCAGTTGAACTTTGTGTGCATTTGCTACAATTTAGATACAAGGAATACCAACCTGGTTTTAAGTGCCTACCCCTCTCCTGACTTTGATATCTTGTTAATAGGGAGATCTCCATATTTAGCCATTTATAACCCCAGCCACACACTTTATATACCATTCTTTGGAGTACTTTACTTATAGAATATATTGGAAGTTATTATTCTTTATCTACACTCCTGGCATCTATGTGGCATTTTTGACTTAGTCTACCCAGTTTTTTTTTTTAATTCTTTATTTTTGCACTGCTTAGGTTTAACACATACGCTTGCCAAGCCACAATAGCTAGTCCAAGCCAATGGAGTAATACATGTTTTACATTTTACAGTATCATGGCATTTGTACATAGCACTTTTTTTTGTTAATTATAGAACCTGGTTGCACGGAAAGTCTGCTTGTCTCAGTATTTGGTCGTGTAGTAAACTGGTTAATCCTGCAACATGTGGGTTATTATGCTAGGTGAACCTCGCTATATCTTGCTGGTGAGCAATAGTTGTATCCCTTACGTGTGTGCTGTCGGGGTTTAGTGGGGAACATTGAGTGGTTGCGTATTGAGCAATGTTGTGGGTCAATTGTTGTGGGTCAATTGTGTACTAGTGTGCCTAGCATGCGTGGGGGCGATGTGATTTGTGGGGTCCGGTAGTTTCCCGTCGGGTCGTCACTAGAAGGCTACTTAGCCTCTACCCCGTGGGAGCTTTGCCCTTAAGTTGTGGTCCGTGGCCCTCTGTCGGGGGGGGGGGGGAAGGCAGTGATTGCTGATAATTCCGGGGGGAGGGAGGGTGGGGAAGGTCCTTGTGCCCTATAGTCTTTGCCCCTTTCTCTGTTCTAGCCCCGTCGTGGTGGTGGCTGTGCGGTTAGTGGTCTAGTGGTCATATGTTGGGCGCATGGCGTGTATGCAGATGTGCAACGTTTGGTTTAAAATAGAAATAAACAAAGAGAAAGGAACAACAAAAAATAAATAAAAACACAACAAAAGCAATATGTATAATAATATTGGTAGTTACAGTAGGGAGTCCAGTACTATGTCCAGTGAGTCTTCAGCCAACACCAGGCAGTAGAGGGTGCCCTGTTGGAGGCCTAGCACTGTGGATCTCTTGTGGATAGTCCTGCGTTGGTCGCTGCGCCTGTGTCTTCTGTGGGCTTCCTGGGTACGAATGGTGCCATGCCAGCTGGGTTCCAGGTGTGGGGCTGGGCCGCCACTTGCGTTCTCCCAGTCGTGAGTGAGTCCTTTGGGAAGCCCAACTTCACCAGGGTCGCCTCTACCTCTCCAATGTCGTGGACTGGATAGGAAGCACTGTCCTGTGTGACCATCGGCGTGTGAGCCATTTTCCATCGGTATGTAATACCCCGCGCTCGTAAGAATGTAGTGAGAGGTCCGCATAAAAGGTGAGCTGAGAGGTCTCGAATTGGTATGGTGTTTGTCCTCTGAGGGAGCCCAACACCGCGGCCTTGTCCTGTCTGGCCTGGAAACAGACGATCAGGTCCCTTGGAGCTGTGGCCGGGGCACGGGACGGCTTGGGAATCCGGAACGTGCCATCAATTGCCACCGATTTGGCTTGTCTAGGGGTCTGGAGTGCACTCAGGAGCCATCTGAGGAAGTGTGGTAACTCATAGTACACTAGGAGGTTTCTCCTTTTTCTTTCCTTCTCTCCCTGGGGAAACTCATTCCAGCTAAAGGGTGCAGTGTCTCCATACGACACTACTGTGGAAGTGATTTGAGCCTGTCCTTTCTGAGGCTCTAAACCATGCGAGTTTGACTATTGAAAAATTATCACAATACTCTTTCACCTACAGACTTACACTATATTGTGTTGTATTTTTCTGTTCCATTTACATGTATCAACATACATCTGAGATTTAACCCTAATCTAGGGTAAGTGTAAACATATAGCGCTCCACTCATTTGACTAGTACGGTCTGAATTTTTATCGAGACTATACTAGACTCACTCTGGTTCATCTTTATATTTAGTGGGGGAAAGAGAGCACCCACTAGATTGTGTAGCTGCTTCTTATCACTCTATTATATCTACAAGCGTACCTGACACAGTAATCACCATTTTTTTTAAATTATTAACGATAAGTCTAATATATCTGGATAATAACTTGATATGCAATATTATGTCAATCAACCAATTAATCAATATGATTTAACAATGTCAGCTGAAGTCTGGTATTAATAATATTTAATTACATTTTAAGCTAGATATAATTTTCAAACTGTTTGGAATTGGAATTGGCTATCATCTAAGTATATTTGTTTTTAGGAAAATTTAAAATAAACCAATTATAGTTACCAGCTGTAGCAAGATTTTCTTGTTTTTGGAGATTAGTCCAGTTCGAAATGTTTAAGTGTTAGAAGTTAGGAAAATGAAAAGTGAACATTTGGAAAACAACCAAGTATTTCCAAACTGTTGGCAGAGACAAAGACTTTAGGAGTGCATGTTTTAGAGAGTGCGTAGATGTTAGAGTATCCTAGGTGTTCTCATGGAGTGTCTGTCCTCTCTGTCTGTCTTGCTTTTTTAAAGAATGTCTTATCCTTTTAAAATTAAAACTCATTCTTGAATTGACCAATTAAATAATGAGGGATGACCTCATCGTGGTAGCTGAAAATTTCAATCTCATCAATAAATGGTGTCATTGTCAAATATTTATTTTTAAACAACCACTATCTCTTAGTGAGTTAACTCAAGGTGATGATGAGGGTTGCATCAAAGAGTGGTAATTTTTATGGCTATTTAAATCATTGATATAGCAGAGATCAGAAGAATTTTCCCCAGTTCTACAAAACAGATATAAAACTAGATATAAATGTATTTAACTGGCAGGAATTAACTAATTCTGGGCTAATTATCCCCCTTTTGTAGTACGACCCATTAGCGGTTTCTGAAAGCAATGTGAATCTGGTAGGAGATCTGAAGTTTTAAGATCTGGTACTGGACACAGGCCTTGTTGTCTCTTTATTGAATAGAAAAGAAAGGTGTTTGTTTTTTATTTTACCAGATAGCAAAAATTGAGTCACCGTTGCTAAACTGTGAATTGCAATATGGTAATAATTTCAACCACAAAATGTCTGACAATCAGCACGCTGATTGTGGGTAGTGAGGGTAGGATGTGACCTAAAAAGGCAGGGAAATGTCATGACAGGCATAACTCCACTTGTGCATAACACACAGGAGCAATCTGTGACCGACCCATGGCCACTGGCATTTGTGAACAATGTTTTGAGCAATTTGTCATTGCACCCTGCGGTCAACTGCATGCATCTGCAGGGATACCAGATATACACAGTCTGGCAGTTTGGTCAGCCCAAATTCTGCAGCAGCCACACAGTGCTGGTCATCAAAAGCCACATGCTAGCTTTCTGCCTTACTCCTGTAGTACTCTCCCAAGAGATATAACAACACAGCAAAAGAATAGTATTGTGAGGCTGCAGATCAAATCTTCTGAATGCAAGTGACCTGGGGGCAATTGTAGATTGTTGTGTACCTGAGAGATAATGTAATTATATGCTTTTTTCCTAGGTAATTATCTCTCAGGCACAGAGGATCATGGGAGGGATTACCCTGTAAGTGTGTATGGGAAACCCCATGTAGGGGCTTTTGCATAGGAGGCCGAGTGTGGCCCTTAATAAACCAGTTGACTCCCAGAACTGTGTGTCATCCGGTAATTGGGGGATTGGGATATATCTGCTAAATAGTGCTTCTTTTCCAACTTTTGAGAACACCCGTGGAGATCTTGCATTTTATGATTGCAGCTCCGCTACAATCTGTATGGTCCCATTTATATGATGCATGTTTTAGTAGAAATACACTTTATTTACCGGATTTAGTAGACAAGACAGAGATTTTTTATCAGTATTTATTTTCCATTTTTGTTTTATTGGTACGCTTGGTTGAATTTGTGTTTGTTCAGGTTAGTTTGTAGAGGTAATTATGAGATCTAATTGATATGTCTAATTTTACATTTAGACATTAAACATTAACAGCTTAAATAAAGGTTTTGTTTTGTCTTCCATACAGTGGTTGATTTTTTATTCATTTATTTTTATTTTTGAGAATATTTTAAAGGGATGCAATAGTCAACAGAACCACTACAACTTAATGTTCTGGTGTCTACAGTCAGTCCCTGAAAGATTTACAATGTCTTTTCTATGACTACCTAGTAACACCTCTGGTGGCAGTAACTCAGATGGCACCTAGAGGTGCACAATGTGAAGCACTGATGCTCAACATTTTCTCGCTCTGCATGGAAGCGTTGAATGTTACCAATTCAATGCATCTCTATAAGGAGATGCTAATTGGCTCAGCGTGGTGTTTTGCCACGTATGAGCAATAGCCTACCAATGTTTTCCTGGTTAAACCAGTATGACGTGGGAGAAAAGGTGAGTTTAAACATCTTATTTCTCCATAGAGGGGGCCAGACACCTAATTATCTACTTCACACTATAGTGTCAGGAATACATGTTTGCGTCCCTGACAAAATAGTGTTATTTAAAGTTAAAAGAACACTAGAAGCTCAATAAACTTTTTGAGTTAAGCCCTGCAGTGCAGTCCTATGTTAATTGTCTGAGAATAACTAGCTGGTACACTTGGTACAGTCAGTGAGCTAGCCTTGCGCTGCAGTTCGTAGCTCAGGTGAGCTAGCAGATGTTCCTTCTTTGGAGCTTCTTGCTCTCCGGTGTTATTACTGGAAAAGGGAAGTGGCACCAGGCAGACCAATGGAGTCAAACAATCCAAAAATGATTTGATTACTTACAATAATGTGGGCTGCCATTGCACTCCTGCTTGGCGTGTTCATTGAAGCAACTTCTAGTAGGGTTCTTGAAATTACTTATTTTATCCCCTTATTGGTCTAGTATTTTTATTATTACTGAAAGGTTGTGTTTATTTTTTTACAGGATATATATTCTTCTTTTCCACGCAGTCAATGCACACAAGATCGTATTTATAAACTGGTGGAATGCATGGTGGAATGCTGGAACCCAAATCCAACAAAGAGACCAAAACTTTCTAAAATTAAACAAGTCATTGATGAACTGAGCCACGGCTCCATGACAAACAGGTAACTTTAGAATTGTTTATAGGACTTTTTAATTGTAACCAGGAAGACCACAGCTAATGCTTGTTTTAGAACCGAAAACAGTCTTTTCCACAATTTTTAAGAACATTTGAAAAAATGATCTAACTGGCATGAGAAGTCATCACGCTGCAGTTAATTTCTTATTAAATTTAGCTCTGAATATGTTGTTTAAAGGAATTTATGCAAAGTCTAGAAATATTCATGCTTAGCCAAATCCCTTCATAGTCAAAGAAGATCCAATGTGTTAAGATTATATCACCAATTATTTAGACCCCCATGCAATACAGAAAACATTGTAATTGGCATTATTGGGCTTACTACAATGATCTTTGTGGTGTTGAAGCTAGCAGAAGCAACAAAATTGTTAGAACCCCCAAAGAAAAATAGCAGAATAAACTAAATCTGAGATAAATCTGACTTCAAAGGCATAACAATTGGCCAGGGTACTGTAAAATTTAATTACATAATATAATATAATATTATACATATATTTTGTAAAACCCTGATACGAGCATGTTCCTGTCATTTGGTTCACATATCAAGTGAGAAATAGTAACTAGTAAATGAAAAAAGGAGGAGCTGTAATAAATTTATATTTATATATTATATAATTAATAAATACATACTATATAAATATAGATTATTTTACTGCTCCTCTTTTTGTCCTCTCTGTTGCTCACTTCTCACTTGATTTGTTATTAAAATCAACATTTAGTGACTGTCCTTTGGCCATCAGTCGTCTTTTCTTTCCATCAACCATCTCTTTCTTTGGCGCCATGTGTGGAATTAAGAATCATGAATCATGGACATGCTCAGCCATGTTTGTTTCAGTTAGTTTGTGATTCAGGTACATTTCTGCCCGAGGTTTGGGAATTCAGTCGGTCATCCAATTGTCCCTTTGGACGAATTTCATTTCGAACCAAAACTATTTTCCAAGTCTAAAGATCATGTGGTCAAATATTTGAGGAGTATGTGTTCAACATACATTTCTTTCAAGATAGTTTAAGACATGAAAGAATTAATGTTAAAAGTAACATTCAAAAATTATCTTAATGAAACTGATTTAGTTTTGATGCTTCACTGAACCGTGCTGGTTACTGAGATAATTAAAAGAATACTCTAATAGTGATGTCGCGAACATAACATTTTCGGTTCGCGAACCGCGAACGCGAATTTCCGCAAATGTTCGCGAACCGGGCGAACCGCAATAGACTTCAATAGGCAGGCAAATTTTAAAACCCACAGGGACTCTTTCTGGCCACAATAATGATTGAAGGGGGGGGGAGACCTACTCTCCTTCCCCCCCCCCGGCCCCCCACCCCTGGGTGGCGGGTGGGGGCCATAAAGATAATGAGGGGGGGAAACCTACTCTCCTCCCCCCCAGGACCCCACCCCTGTGCGGCGGGTGGGGGCCATAAAGATAATGAGGGGTGGGGCCTACTGTCCTCCCTCCCCAGTCCCCACCCCTGGGCGGCAGGTGGGGGCCATAAAGATAATGAGGGGGGACCTACTGTCCTCCCCCTCTCTGGCCCCCAGCCCTGGGCGGCGGGTGGGGTCCATAATGATAATGAGGGGAGGACCTACTGTCCTCCCCTCATTATCATTATGGACCCCACCCGCCGCCGGGTGGGGGCCATAAAGATAATGAGGGGGGACCTACTGTCCTCCCCCTCTCTGGCCCCCACCCCTGGGCGGCGGGTGGGGGCCATAATGATAATGAGGGGGGCGACCTACTGTCCTCCCCCCCGGCCCTCACCCCTGGGCGGAGGGTGGGGGCCATAAAGATAATGAGGGGGGAACTACTATCCTCCCCCTCTCCGGCCCCCACCCCTGTGCGGCGGGTGGGGGCCCTAAAAAAAACCAATAAGGGGCGACCTACTGTCCCCCCCCGGCCCCCACCCGTGAGCGGTGGGTGGGGGCCCTAAAGAAAACAATATGGGGGGGACCTACTAGTCACCCCCTCCCCCCCAAAAAAAAATTATCCCCTACCTACCCCCCTCACCCTAAAAATAATGAGGGGCAGGGACCTTTAACTAAGAACCTGTAAAAAAAATTAGAAAAAAAAACAACTTACCATTCGATGTTTTCTTTCTTCTAAAATCTTCTTTTTTCATCCCCAAAAAAGGGCAAATAAAAAACCATAATAACCGACACAATAAAAAAAAATCCATCTTTACCCATGGAGGGCTCCGTGCAGACTGAGCTCTGCAGGGCGGGGGAAGGCTTATAAAGCCTTGCCACTCCCTGCAATTAGGCTAAGAACACTCTGATTGGCTGGTTTAAGACAATCAGAGTGCTCTTTGTCATTTTACACAGCGTGGGAAAATTCCAAAGAACTTTCCCACGCTGTATAAAATGACACAGAGCACTGTGATTGGATGGCTTGAAATCCATCCAATCACAGTGCTCTGTGTCATTTTACACAGCGTGGGAAAGTTATTTGGAATTTTCCCACGATGTGTAAAATGACACAGAGCACTGTGATTGGATGGATTTCAAGCCCACCAATCAGAGTGTTCTTTGTCATTTTTACACAGCGTGGGAAAATTCCAAAGAACTTTCCCACGCTGTGTAAAATGACACAGAGCACTGGGATTGGATGGATTTCAAGCCATCCAATCAGAGTGCTCTTTGTCATTTTACACAGCGTGGGAAAATTCCAAAGAACTTTCCCACGCTGTGTAAAATGACACAGAGCACTGTGATTTGATAGATTTCAAGCCATCCAATCACAGTGCTCTGTGTCATTTTACACAGCGTGGGAAAGTTCTTTGGAATTTTCCCACGCTGTGTAAAATGACAAAGAGCACCGTGATTGGATGGATTTCAAGCCATCCAATCACAGTGCTCGGTGTCATTTTACACAGCGTGGGAAAGTTCTTTGGAATTTTAAAATGACAAAGAGCACTCTGATTGGCTTAAACCAGCCAATTAGAGTGTTCTTAGCCTAATTGCAGGGCATGGCAAGGCTTTATAAGCCTTCCCCCGCCCTGCAGAGCTCAGTCTGCGCGGAGCCCTCCATGGGTGAAGATGTATTTTTTTTTTTGCGCTGTTTTTTTTTTTTTTTTTTTTTTATTGCGTCGGTTATTATGGTTTTTTATTTGGCCTTTTTTGGGGCTGAAAAAAGATTTTAGAAGAAATCAGATTTTAGAAGAAAAAACATCGAATGGTAAGTTGTTTTTTTCTATTTTTTTTTTACAGGTTCTTAGTTAAAGGTCCCCCCTCATTATTTTTAGGGTGAGGGGGGTAGGTAGGGGGATAATTTTTTTTGGGGGGGGAGGGGTTGACTAGGGTCCCCCCCGTTTGTATTTAGGGCCCCCATCCGCCGCTCAGGGGTGGGGGCCAGGGGGGAGGACATTAGGACCCCCCTTATTAGTATTTAGGGCCCCCACCCACCGCTCAGGGGTGGGGGCCGGGGGGGACAGTAGGTCCCCCCCTTATTGTTTTTTTTAGGGCCCCTACCCACCACTCAGGGGTGGGGGCAGGGGGGGACAGTAGGTCCCCCCTTATTGTTTTTTTTAGGGCTCCCACCCAACGCTCAGGGGTGGGGGCCAGGGGGGACAGTAGGTCCCCCCCTTATTGTTTTTTTTAGGGCCCCCACCGCCCAGGGGTGGGGGCCGGGGGGGACAGTAGGTCGCCCCCTTATTGTTTTTTTTAGGGCCCCCACACACCGCTCAGGGGTGGGGGCCGGGGGGGGGACAGTAGGTCGCCCCCCTTATTGTTTTTTTTATGGCCCCCACCGCCCAGGGGTGGGGGCCGGGGGGGACAGTAGGTTGCCCCCTTATTGTTTTTTTTAGGGCCCCCACACACCGCTCAGGGGTAGGGGCCGGGGGGGACAGTAGGTCCCCCCCTTATTGTTTTTTTTAGGGCCCCCACCCACCGCTCAGGGGTGGGGGCCAGGGGGGACAGTAGGTCCCCCCCTCATTATTTTTATGGCCCCCACCCAACTCTCATGGGTGGGGGCGGGGGGTAGGACAGTAGGTCCCCCATTGTGATTTATGGCCCCCACCCACTGTGCAGGGGTGGGGGCCAGGGGGGAGGACAGTAGGTCCCCCCTTATTGTTTTGTTTAGGGCCCCCACCCACCGCTCAGGATGGGGGCTGGGGGTACAGTAGGTCCACACCTTATTGTTTTTTTTAGGACCCCCCCCCCACCGCTCAGGGGTGGGGGCAGGGGGGGACAGTAGGTCCCCCCTTATTGTTTTTTTTAGGGCTCCCACCCAACGCTCAGGGGTGGGGGTCAGGGGGGACAGTAGGTCCCCCCCCTTATTGTTTTTTTTAGGGCCCCCACCGCCCAGGGGTGGGGGCCGGGGGGGACAGTAGGTCGCCCCCTTATTGTTTTTTTTTAGGGCCCCCACACAGCGTTCAGGGGTGGGGGCCGGGGGGGGGACAGTAGGTCGCCCCCCTTATTGTTTTTTTTATGGCCCCCACCGCCCAGGAGTGGGGGCCGGGGGGGACAGTAGGTTGCCCCCTTATTGTTTTTTTTAGGGCCCACACACACCGCTCAGGGGTAGGGGCCGGGGGGGACAGTAGGTCCCCCCCTTATTGGTTTTTTTAGGGCCCCCACCCACCGCTCAGGGGTGGGTCCAGGGGGGACAGTAGGTCCCCCCCTCATTATTTTTATGGCCCCCACCCAACTCTCATGGGTGGGGGCGGGGGGTAGGACAGTAGGTCCCCCATTGTGATTTATGGCCCCCACCCACTGTGCAGGGGTGGGGGCCAGGGGGGAGGACAGTAGGTCCCCCCCTTATTGTTTTGTTTAGGGCCCCCACCCACCGCTCAGGATGGGGGCTGGGGGTACAGTAGGTCCACACCTTATTGTTTTTTTTAGGACCCCCCCCCCCACCGCTCAGGGGTGGGGGCAGGGGGGGACAGTAGGTCCCCCTTATTGTTTTTTTAGGGCCCCCACCCACCGCTCAGGGGTGGGGGCCGGAGGGGGGACTGTAGGTCCCCCCCTCATTATTTTTTATTCCCCTATATAACAATGTTTTGCATTTAGTGACTATTCCCCTATATAACAATGTTTTGCATTTATCTTCTGTGTGATCATCAATAGTAAAGCATTGGAGAAACAAGGTGCATTTGCAGCAATTACTGCATCTTACCAATCCAATGCTTCTCATAGACAAGTATGCGATCTAGTGCTTCTCTATGAGAAGCATTAGCCACTTCAGCATCATCTTGCTGTGCGAAGGTCTGAAGGAAGAAGTGCCTCTTGTGGCTCCCTGTCTGACATGCACTAAAGTTCTTGAACAAATGTTAATACTGCTATTTCTCAGAAACAGTAATGCTTTCATTATCTGAGTAAAGAAGCATATATGCATCTAAACCACTACATTAAAATATGGTGTGTTTTGTGGTTTGAGTGTTCTTTTTCACCTGCTTGCACGTATATTGAATGAGTACCTTATATAAACACTCACAACTACAAAATGCGCTCTTACAAGTTTTTTGTTTTTTTTTATGATAGAACATTGGCCCTTGCATTCATTAAAAAAAAATTGAGTTTAGCAATTTGGCTGTTAAGCTTGCCATGTGCAACACTTTAACTTGTGATTATTATTTTTTTAAGAGTTAAAATACATATAGTATAAACATTTGATGTACTGGATATATGTAATGCCATCTCTGAGTACCACAAGGGGGGCTTGGGTTGGCTGAGAATTCTCTGCCACTTCTAGGTCTGAGTAGAGCTCATTCTAGAAGCTTCAAATCAGGAGCATTTATTTGCAAGCCTTTAAAGGTAATCTATAGAAAGCATTACAAATGGAAGTTTATCAGTGCAATGGTTAGTGACCCATCCCGATGTCACATCAAAATTCCAAAATTCATGTATTTTCATATTCTGCTCTTATGGAGATGCTGAAAAAACCTGGGCCCATGGTGTGTCTTGGAGACTGGTTTGGAAACCACTGAATTAGATTATACTTTTAAGGATAATTAAACAATAATTAAATACAGCTTTAAAATTATATTACATGTTCTCCTTAGGACTGAGATCAGAAATGAACCTTCAGACATGGATTCTGATAATGATGATGAAGGCCTATGTGGATGGGTTTTGATGTCGAAGAAACAAATGAAGCTTTGTGATGACGTGGAACCATATGCCTGTGTGCTCAAAAAAGAAGATTCAGAAGATTCTGAGTCTGAGTTCTCTATTTATGCTAGAGTTATATAAAACAATTGATACTAAGAAGACATAAAAAAAAATGTAAAAATAAATAAAATGTGAAAATAATTCAGCTATTTTAGCTTCAATTTGGATAGCACTTTGAATTCACTTTGAATACCTGGCAATTCTCACCCTAGTGGTGTTTTCTGGAAAATGGAGGCCACAAATAACTGAACCGGAGAAACTTTTCTGTGTAGTACACAGCTTCAGAAGTAAAAGGCCAGCATGACAGAACATTTCCGTCATGTGTTCTTAAGTGGGCACACTCTGCATTTCTCTTTTCAACTCACTATTTTGGAGACAGAATTTTAAAAAAAGTCTATATTTAACATAAAGCCATGAATAAAGCTGTTACTTATTGGGAAAATAAACATTTTGTGGGTTAACTGCAAACAAACTGCTTGTGATAATTTCCGTAACTAAAAGGACTGAAAATACACCTTTACATATTTAATAATTTTGCAAAATTTAAGAGCAGATATAACCACATGGAGAATTTTTACCTGCCTGCAGGGTTACTCACTTAAGTCAGAATTCAAAGTGAATATCAAGTTATTGGCCAAAGTAGCCAAACGTAAAGCCTAGCTGACTTATATATTTCCAATTCAGCTAGTTTGGCTTTAACTTCACATTGAATTCTTCTCACTTTACTAAATAACCCTGCTAGGCTGACATGAATGTAATAAATATCTTCAACTACTGATATTGATTGTAAATAAGAAAGCATGGCAATGGTCTAATTGGACACCGTTCAATATATGCAGTTATTTTACTGGTTGTGCAAATAGTGCTCTGGTTATTTAATAAAGGAAACATTCTTGAGAACTTAAAGTGAATGTAAAGTGTATTTCAAATGTGACTGTAAATAGGTAAATATGTATGTTCTATTTTAATGTACCGTATATACTCGAGTATAAGCCGACCCGAATATAAGCCGAGGCCCCTAATTTTACCCCAAAAAACTGGGAAAACTTATTGACTCGAGTATAAGACTAGGGTGGGAAATGCAGCAGCTGCTGGTAAATTTCTAAATAAAATTAGATCCTTAAAAAATTATATTAATTGAATATTTATTTACAGTGTGTGTATATAATGAATGCAGTGTGTGTATGAGAATGTAGTGTGTGTGTATGAGAATGCAGTGTGTGTGTATGAGAATGCAGTGTGTGTGTATGAGAATGCAGTGTGTGTATGAGTGCAGTGTGTATATGAATGCAGTGTGTGTATATGAATGCAGTGTGTGTGTATGAGAATGCTGTGTGTATGAGTGCAGTGTGTGTGTATGAGAATGCTGTGTATGAGTGCAGTGTGTGTATGAGTGCAGTGTGTGTGTATGAATGCAGTGTGTGTGTGTATGAATGCTGTGTGTGTGTGTATGAATGCTGTGTGTGTGTATGAATGCTGTGTGTATGAGTGCAGTGTGTGTGTATGAGAATGCTGTGTGTATGAGTGCAGTGTGTGTGTATGAGTGCAGTGTGTGTGTATGAATGCAGTGTGTGTGTATGAATGCAGTGTGTGTGTGTATGAATGCAGTGTGTGTGTATGAGTGCAGTGTGTGTGCATGAATGCAGTGTGTGTGTATGAATGCAGTGTATGTGTGTATGAGTGCAGTGTGTGTGTGTATGAGTGCAGTGTGTGTGTATGAATGCAGTGTGTGTATGTGTGTGTGTAATGCAGAGTGTGATGCAGAGCCTTGGTGGGGGGTGGGCATTTTTATTTTTTAATTATTATTTTAATATTTTTTTTGTTTCATTACATTTTTTTATTATTATTATTTTTTTATTTTATTATACTTTTTTATTTAATTATTATTTTTATTTTATTATTTTTATTTTTTTTATTATTATTGCTATATATACATTTTTTCGTCCCCCCTCCCTGCTTGCTACCTGGCCAGGGAGGGGGGCTCTCCTTCCCTGGTGGTCCAGTGGATGGGCACTGTGTAGGAGGGGGCTGTGGGGGCTGCAGAGAGATGTTACTTACCTTTCCTGCAGCTCCTGTCAGCTCTCTCCTCCTCCGTCGGTCCGTTCAGCACCTCGGTCAGCTCCCAGTGTAAATCTCGCGAGAGCCGCGGCTCTCGCGAGATTTACAGTGTGAGCTGACAGAAGAGCTGAACGGACCGGCGGAGGAGGAGAGAGCTGACAGGAGCTGCAGGAAAGGTAAGTAACATCTCTCTGCAGCCCCCACAGCCCCTGTCTGTATTATGGCAATGCAAATTGCCATAATACAGACAATTGACTCGAGTATAAGCCGAGTTGGGGTTTTTCAGCACAAAAAATGTGCTGAAAAACTCGGCTTATACTCGAGTATATACGGTAAATATGTAATATACTTTTAAAAATAATTTTTCAGAAGAAACCCCACGCGTTAAGTGTGCTTTTTAGCCAATGTTAGATTGCTTTTAAAATTATATTTTTTATGTTTGTTTATTATTTTTGGAATAAAGTTTATCCTTGTAAATTCAAATTATTTGGAATTTATTTGGAATTTACTTTGCACTTTTTGGCTTCCTGGTTTTTACTATGCTTTGGTCCTGCATATTCTAGGTGGGGATCATACCACCAACGCTCCACCGTACCAGAGCAGGTTCATGCTCTATAAAATGTGAGTAAAACACCTATCACTACTCTATATGTGAGCTTTGTACCATACATATTACGCTATTGGATGTTTCCGTTTGTCTGAGCATACATCCTTAGACAAGTATTATAACAGCAGAGCTCTTAGCAGCCTTTGAAAGTGTGAGTGTGCTCTTGTTACAAAATATTATCCCACAATAAAAAAAAACATATTGCACTAATATTGTCTGTTCTCCCCTTTTGTCTTTTTGAGAGATCTACAAACAAACAAGACCTTGTTAATATATGTATGTATATATCTATTATGTATATACCTCTAGTGTATTTTTAAGAGTTAAAATACATACACTATAAATATTTGATAGGCAGGATATATTAGATATATGTATACAGATTAACAGGGCGCCACAGTCACTAAATAGGCATATGTGGGGGAAAAGAACCATATAATAAATATACTGGTTAAAATAGTAATTTATTGATACAGAAGTAGATAAAAAATATATATTAATAGCACAATAACAAGTGCTCAAATTATATAACACAGGAACCCATAGGTATAGCAGCTCACTAATACATAATGCTGAACTGGGCAAATAAGGTGCAGATAGTAAAAGTGCAAAGTGCAGTGCAAGTATAAGGTACAAAATACTAGTACCAAAAATGCACCAAGTCCATAATATATAGCCCGAGAAAAAAAAGGAAAATAATCAGCATATATAAACAATAAAACCGCTGATACCACGATGCAGGGTCCCAAAGGGTCGTCAATGTTTCAATGCTCAACGCGTTTCGTCGTCAGACTTCCTCAGGAGATTCTTCCATCTTCCTCCATCTTCTTTCTTTTAAGTCAGCCGGTCCGTCTGTCCACTTCCGTGATTGGGCGTGCGTCCATACGTCACCACGCACAACGTCATACGTCATGACGCCTGCGTGGCTAATATGCGCACGCGCAACCACGGAGAAACGCAAATAAACTTTATTGCTCATGTACACGGTGGCATAAAGAGCGAACTACAAAAGAGAACGCTCTATTAATATGCAGACCGGATTTACAAATCTGCCTACCCCCCCTTCTAACCCCTATACAAAGGAAGGCTAAGTATAAAGGGGGAAATATAAATTAGACAGGTACCAGACTAAAAAAAGGGAAGAAAATACATATAATATGTATCAAAAAAAATTATAAATATAAATATAAAAATAGAAAATAATTGAGTAGTGGAGAATAATGATAAAAAATATATATATAGAAAATAAAAATAAAATATAAAAACTATGAGTCCATTTATATTCCCAGATAACCATAGAAATAGTATACAGAGACCTTACAGTATTGAGTTGTCTATCCAGTATTGTCAATGTGGATATGCATAAATGGATAACATATCAGAATATAAACGGGTACAAAAGACAATATCCAAATATTAGTAGAGATAAATAAAAAACCATAGATATATATACACATACAGGAAATAATGTAATGTTGAAAGCATATCAATTTGACTGAAGGGTAAAAGTCATATAAACATAACTGATTACATTATAAGAAAAAATTATTATTATATCATTTGATATCCAACATGTATTCAAAAGCGTATATAGAAGGCATATATAAATATAATAAATAAATATGAAACGTATATAAAAAACGTATATAAAAAAGAGGAGTCAAATAAAAAAAGAGGTCAAATATAAAATATCATATAATTAATCAAATAAAAGCTAGTATGTCCAAATCAGTATTTAATCCTGAAGGAACAGAGGATTTCATTTTATAAATCCACTCTGTTTCCCTCATGGCTAGCCGCTTTTCGGTGTCGCCACCTCTCCAATGAGGTAAAACTAGATCTATCCCAATACAGATAAAATCCTTAAAATCGAAATCTTTACATTTATTGCAATTTCTAGGTACCCTATGTTTCTCATTTTTATTTTTAATTCCATTGAAGTGTTCGAGTAATCTGATGTGCAGTTTTCTAATTGTCCGTCCAATATATTGGACCCCACACTTGCATTGTAACAGGTATACCACAAACTTACTATTGCAATTAATAAAATGTTTTATTTTAAAAGTTTTTTTAGTTACCATACTAGAAAATTCTGTGATCTTATTCCTCTGAAATTTACATGTGCTACATCTACCACATTTAAAAAAACCTTTTGGCCTTTCTATTAAAAAGTTTGATTTCTCACTCGCGACAATCTGTTTAGGTAAAATGCTGGGAGCTAAAATATTCCTCAAGTTATTGGGTCTTTTATAGATCACTTTAGGATTTTTGGGTAAAACCTTTTTTAAAAACTTGTCCTGTAGCAAGATAGGCCAATTCTTCCTAATAGACTTCTCTTTAGGAAGAATTGGCCTATCTTGCTACAGGACATAGTGTCCAATCTACAGAGGCTAGCCTGCACTTGGTTTACATTGAATTTCCTTTCCCACTCACCCACCTTTTCTCTCCTTGTTTGTATATTAGATATATCCTTGGGACAGAGATCTGAAATGAACCTTCGGACATGGATTCTGATAATGAAGTGTAATTTCACCTAAAGATTTTAAGGTGCAGGTTATCTATTTTCTGTTTCTGCTTATTTTGTGTCTTCTCAAGTTTGGGGAAAACTTGTGTGATAAACTGCAGCCTCCTCCCATTTTAAAAGTATGTAGTGAGCAAATATACCCTATATCTGTTTAAAGAATAAGAATAATTGGCTTACACCAGGTGCATGATGTAACACTGTTCGCAAAGGGCTCATCTGCATATGTGCTCCGCCCCCTAGTACCGTGATGATGCGGTACGTGTTACCCTAGCCACGGATACAAACTTCAGTCTTTAGGGAGACATAAACAAAAGTGTTCAGTGCGTGAAAAAATAAAAGCAGAAAGTTTAAAGTGCAAACTAGTAAAGTGTCGATCAGGAAGTAAAAAGTCTGCATGAAACATACCGACAGATGAGGCTTAAAATAATGGATGAAAATAAAGTGAAAAGTGCCTATTATAAGCTCATGATGAGCCGATGTGTAAAGTGCCTTAACATCACTGTGTTAGCCATAGTAGCTGCATTATATACATTTAGTACACAGTGCTAAGATCATTAGCAAAAAAAAGTAATGGTGGCAGTGACATCTTAATCTAGTATCATTGTATCGCTATATAAATAATAACGTAATAATAATAATTGTGTGTAGACAATAAGTGTACTGATTATAAAAAGTAAGTGAGCAGTTGTACCAATAAAGTTCATATCATGTAGTAAAGTACAAAATAATGAGAAGCAATTAGAAATACATAATTAAAAACAAATGCAGCAAAGGGGTCAAAGGAAAGATGGATGACATGAATCTGTATGCCAAGAATGAGCGGAACATTGACTCACTGATTCACCTAACTAGGATATATAGCAAGGACATCGGAATGTCACTCGGACTAGAGAAATGCGGGCGCAAAGAGGGAAGATGATCAGGACAGAATGAGTTAAAGTTCCAGAAGGCCAAATAGAAGATGTAGAGAACAGCTACAAGTACCTGGGGTACCACAAATGCATGGCAACCATGAGAAAGAGGCTAGAAAGATAGCAACATCCAAATACCTCCAAGGAATCAGGCAGGTCCTAAAGTACCAGCTCAATGGCAAGAACAAGATCTAAGCCATCAACACATATGCCCTACCGGTCATCAGGTACCCAGCTGGAAAAATAACCTGGCCAAGAGAAGAACCGGTCACCATGGATGTCAAGACCAGAAAACTACTTACTATGAATGGAGGATTCCACCCAAAATTCAGCACCCAGAGACTGTACACCTCCCAGAAGGAAGGAGGTCAGGCCAAAGTCCTGGATGAAAGACAGAGCATCCACAAGTACATCACGAAGATGGCTCCCAAAGATGAACTGCTAAGGGAATGCCTGAGACTTCAACAGATAGAGGATGCAGAAAAAGAGGAGGTTCCTTGATAAGACAAATCTCTCCATGGGGTGTACCACCGGCAGATAGTGGATGTGGCTCACATGACAAATGCCTGGGTTTGAAAAGGCATAACTGAAAGACAGCACTGAGGCACTAATTCTAGCAGCACAGGAAAAGGCACTCAGCACCAGTTTAATAGAAGCTGGAGTCTACCACACCAGGCAAGACCTAAGGTGCAGACTGTGCAAAGAGGCCTCTGAGACAGTCCAGTACCTAGTAGCCGGATGTAAGATGTTAGCAGGAACAGCATACACAGAGAGACACAACCAAGTTGCTGGGATTGTGTACCAAAGCATCAGCACAGAATATGGATTGGAGATACCAGATGGGAGATACCACAAAGGGTAGTCGAGAATGGCAGCGCCAAGATCCTGTGGGACTTCAAGATCCAGACAGACAAGCAAGTGCTGGGGAAGTAAAGAGGCTACCAATCACAGATGTGGCACCTAATTGTGGGTACAACCTTAACCAATTTGTCACTGCCCTCGGCCATGTCCGCCACACCCATCGAGCAGTCCCAGCACTAGCCTAGGAACAAGAAAGGCTCCCATCCCAGCAGATGATTGAAGGCACAAAATGAGACTTCTGATAGCTCTGCCAAAAGTCTCACTATCAAATTCTAAAAACAGAGAAGCCTTGATTGTCCCTTAACTAACACTCAACAAATGCATAAGGGGTGTGGTCATAATATTGGCATATCGACTAAATGTTGCAGTTCCCAACATAAACTTAAACACATAAGTTTCAGCCAAACACATACGTTTCAGCCAATTTAGATACTAAAGGTAAGGCATTTCTAGTCAAGAGAGGAATAAGAGAAAAATCAATTTGATAATTTCACCAAAGAAGTTAGAGTTAAACTAACTCTGAGGATAGACTCAGAGGTTATTTTAAATCCTAAATAATGGCACTAACAAAACTCTACAAAAGTAGCTCAAAATATGTCATGCTAATTATATAAATTGCCATATCATCTACATATAATGCATTGTGGAAATATGAAAGGTAAAGTTACCTAACGAGTTACCAGTGTATGAAAGAGAAAATATATGATATTGAATACTACAAAGAGTATCACCATCAAGGCTATAACACAAATTATCTAAACAATTATATACTTTTATAGGTGAATGTATATAGAAAATGACAGACAGAGACAGCCAATCAGTGTTTAAGAAGGTTTATGGAAGGGGCGGAGCTTGATCGTTGAGGAAGATGGCAGCATAAATCTAGAGCTCCCTCTTCCCGGCTCATGGAATCCGCTACCATCCGCATGTACTGAAACACAAACGCACCCAGAGGACACACAACTACTCCTCCAAAACTCAGCCGGCAACCACCCTGAGTAATGGGAGGCGGAAAACAAAAAAAGGATCAGACCCCTTCGGTACCACGATGTTCCATCCAAAACATGAACAAGGCCGGCCATCTTGCCGCCAAAATACAGAGCATGGACTCTGAAGGGAGTGAACACAGCACAACCCCAGATGCCCCCCTGACCCTGCACATCATGCAGTCCATGCTCAGGGAAGCCACTGCGGATATCAAGTCCCATGTGGCGGCGGAATTAGATAAAAAAACTCTCCGGCATCAAGGAAGATATTGAGGCCCTAACGAGCAAGTCCCTCCACACTGAGACTAGCATCAAGGACCTCACTGCCACATCCCACGCACACTCACAAGACATCACGTACCTGCATGCTAAAATTAAAGCAATGGAGGAAAGCCTGGAAAATCTGAACAACAGATCTCGAAGAAATAATATCCGGATCCGGGGCCTAACTGAAGCGGTCACCACAGAAGGCCTACACGCCACCCTCAAAAGCCTATTTAAGACAATTCTGCTCGAAGCATCCTCTCAGGACCTCCACCTCGACCGGGCACACAGAGCCTTGCGGCCACAAACGGCGAACCCGGACGCCCCCAGAGATGTTATAGTTCGCATGCATTTTTTCACAATCAAAGCAAAGATCCTCAACCTTACCAGGAACACCCCGCCGCAATACCAAGGGGACCGCCTGGCCTTCTACCAGGACCTCACCCCATCTACCCTGAAAAAACGGAGAGATCTCAAACAGCTAACCCTCACGCTTACTCACCATGGCATCAGGTACATGTGGGGCCATCCATTTAAATTGATAGTCCGGAAAGAAAACCAGACCCACTTACTCACAAGCCCAACCGAAATGATCCCGTTCGCGGACTCGCTGGGCCTCATCCTGCTACCACCACCATCCACGGGAGCCGAAGGCCTGAAAAGAGCTCAAAGAGAGAGGTTTTCGAGATCCCCATGCCGCACTCCGCGCAAGAGACCGACGGCACACAGTGAAAGCCCGGACTAACTCCATGAAGGAGCCCACTTACGAGAACCCAGAAACCCATACATCACCCGCTTATACGACGGACACCCTGAGATATGGCAAGTACACCACGGACCCCAACCCACCCTGCCATCCCACCAACCCCAGACACAAAGGGACTGCACGGGACTAACGGAAGATACCCCAACGACATCAAAAACTACACCCCTGCCCTGATCCCAGACAACGCACGGCCTACTACTCTCCAAGGGACACCTCCACCCGACCCCCACAAGGCTACGTACCCACCTTCAGCAAAGACCCGCACGAACTGCCCGACCCTAACCTCCACAACCTCCATACCCAGCACGAATCTCAACCAAAGCTCAGACACTATGATATAGAGCTGGGGACAACACGCCCAAACCAACCAAGACCGGAAGGGACCAGTGGAGAGCAACCATGGACATGGGGGTAAATGGACACAATCTAAGACAGCAAAGGCTATCTAATCTTATGAAACCATATGCTTTTATTTCTTTAAGTTAACCTTTTGGCTTTAGATAGGCTAGGATGTGTAGCAGTGGTAGTTTACTGGTGAAGCGCTATAAGATATTAAATGATAACAATCGTGTTTTTTCCTATTTACAATCGGTGAATAAACTTTAGCATGTGAATATATGCATAAACAGTACCTTTTAGGTATATACAAAGGTGTCCTAAGTTGGTAATCAGTACCTTAAAAAGAAACAAAATATACCAAACATAGTGTAAACTGTGACAAAAATGAAAATAAATTTGAATTAAGGGGGAAAATTCCCACTCACACTTTAGAGAGCTAATAGTGTATAGCTCAATTTAATCGCCTGTGGGGTCCGTGGAGGCGACCCTATCCCTTCTTTTTGCTGGATATTGTTGTCTTTGAAACTCTGAAACGTTAAAACATATATATGGTGCAGTACCGTATGGTTCCAAATATGTGTGAAAAAAGAACAGATTTGTACTCACAGACACAGAGCCATCCACATCGGCTCTGATCACGGGTATATGTGGTTAAGGACCACACACCTTCTTTAAGAGCAGGAACAATGCCACCAGTGTTTATAGAAATATAAGTATATTTATTACATAAAACTATTTATAACAATAAAAAACTATATATAGCAATATAAAAACACTGTGTGGGCATAAAAAAAGTCCAAATAAATAAAGACCGGTATTCTCCAAGTTCCAGGACGTGTTTCGCTTTAACAGCTTCTTCAACTGGATAAAAAAGTCTCTATTTCTTCTTTGGGACCTGTTCCTGCTTTTATACGTCTTTAAGAGTCCAATCCTTAATTTAGAGTCCGTGATTTCGCGGGCTATCTCCATGGGAACGGTGACGCCCTGCGATTCACGTCTCGTTTTCGTGTATTTCCAGGTTTCCGCATCACTTCCGGTCACGTGTCTCACGGCCGTTACGTCATGCGTTCCACCTTGCGGTTCACTCGGCCGATACCCGGAAGTGTGTGGTATCATTCCACAATGATGGGGATAGATATAGGGATAAGAAAAGCATATACATTCTTAATGGCAAAGGTTCAGATGAGGGGAAAGTTTGATTCTTTCTTAAATCTTATGCTAAAAAAACGGGGGATAAATATATATAATTCTAAATGAATGGGGCCATCAATATATTACAAAGAGACCAATAGTTTTATATTGAAATATGTAGCAACAGGGGAAATGAATAATATACATATAAGATAACCAGGATCATAAAGTGCATAAATTGTTTTCATAGTGAATCCTTATTATAAACGTCCAAATGGGGCGTTAATAGAGAGATCTAATGTGGCAACTAGGCAATTAATCTTAGAAATATATGCATAACCGGGGCCATACAGTGCATAGATATAGTCATAAGGGATCCTAGCTATAAGCAGCAAAAACGGGCATATATAAAAATATCCTATATACAAAAATAACATTATCAGAACTACAAAGGCTTACAAAGACCTAATTAGATTCTATCATAAAAATAATAACCTCCTAAAATTGAAATAAAACATATATTTATCTTAAAAAGTGGCACATCTCAAAGTCCGTGTTAAGACCATATGGGATGAGCGTGTTTAGTTTAAAAATCCATTCCATCTCGTTCTTACTCATTCTTGTGTCAAAATTTCCTCCTCTCCAATCTCTTTCTAGTTTTTTAATCGCAAAGAATTGGGTACCGGCTGTTTCACAATTGTGGTGAATTTTGTAATGGGCCGAGACACTGTGGTTCTCAAACCCTTTAGATATATTCCTTCCATGTTCTTCAATTCTTATATGCAGTGCCCTTGTGGTTTTTCCTATATATTGTAAACCACAAGGGCATACCATGCAATAAATGAGGTTATTGGAATGGCAAGTCAGGAGTTCTTTAATCTTGTATTTAGTTCCGTCTTTGCTAAAAAAATGATTCAAATGTCTCTTTTTGCTGGTAGTTCTTTTGCATGCTAAACAGCTTCCACATCCAAAAAAACCCTTTTCTAAATTAAAAAATGTGTCATTAGTTTTTCTTTCTTTTAGGAAGCTGGATGTAAGTGCCGTGCGTAAGTTGTTTACTCCCCTATGTATAAATCTGGGTCTTTCAGGGAGGAAGGTTTGTGCTACCGGGTCTTGAAGGAGAATGGGCCAGAATTTTGAAATGACATTTCTGACTTTATGGTTTTGCGTGCTATAGTTGCATATGAAGGGGATTTCTTTGAGTTCATTATCCTTTTTTTCTTTGTATTTTAAGAGCTTCTCCCTCTCCATTATTTTTACCTCTTTCCTAGCTTCTTCCAATTTTATTTCCTCATAGCCTTTCTCTATGAATTCTTGTTTGATCTTATTTGATTGGGTCTCAAAAGTAGTGAGGTCCGTGCAATTTCTGCGAATACGCAGGAATTGTCCTCTAGGGGCGTTCTCGAGCCAGGGGGCAAAATGACAGCTTTCTCTACCTATGAAACTATTAGCTTCTACCGTTTTGAAGTGATTTGTGGTCTTAATATTACCATCTTCTATATATATTTGTAGGTCCAGAAATATAATTTCTGATTTGCTCCAATTGTTAGTAAGTGTTATCCCCCATGTGTTATTATTGAGATAATTTAGAAATGTCATCAAATCCTTTTCCTCTCCTTCCCAAATAAAAAAGATGTCATCAATGTACCGGCCATAGGTGACCAAGTTCTGCCTCCAGCCATGCTGGCCGTAGATGAACTCTTCCTCCCAATGGGCCATAAATAAATTTGCATAGCTGGGGGCAAACTTGGTCCCCATGGCCGTACCATTGATCTGGAGATAAAACTCTTCTCCATACCAAAAGAAGTTATTCTTTAGGATTAAATCCATACCTTCCAAAATGTAATCTATTTTGGTGCTCGTTAGATCTGAGGTATTGGTTAAGAAAAATTTAGTGGCATTACACCCGTAACTATGTGGGATATTGCTATAGAGGGCCGTAACGTCACTAGTGACTAAAAAACAGTTTGGGTTCCAAGCACATTCCTTTAAAATATTTAAAATGGAGATGGTATCTTTAATGTATGAGGTAGTTTTCTTAACGAGGGGTTGAAGGTGAATATCTACATATTGGGATAGCCTACTTGATATTGAGTCTATTCCTGCTACAATGGGTCTCCCCGGAGGATTATTTACATCTTTATGGATTTTCGGTAAAAAATAAAATACAGGAATTTTTGGATATTTGATATTTAAAAAGTCGAATTCTTTTTCATTTAATATTTGTAACTCCTTTCCCTTGTTAAAAAAATTTAAAAAGTTTTGATTCATGTTATTACTGGGGTTGTGATTGACTTTTTGATATGTATGTGCGTCTGATAGTAGTCTTTCGGCCTCTTTGCAGTATAGCTCTTTTGACATTAAAACTATCCCCCCTCCCTTATCTGCCGGCTTAATAACCAGGTCAGTATCTGATTTTAAATCTTTCAAGGCTTGTCTCTCTTGCATAGTAAGATTATAATTAAAATTATCTTTTTTCTCCAATTTTTTAATTTCCGTCATCACCATAGTTTCAAATGTGACCATTTTTTCAGAGATCATTTGTTTAGGATAGAATGTAGATTTTTCTTTTAATCTAGTGTGTCTAGTTTCTTCCTCTTGATTATATTGTCGTTCTATAGGGTTCCTAGCAAAGTATTTTTTTAAGCACACATTTTTTTTAAATTTGTTTAGATCTATATAAAATTCAAACTGGTTCAGAGGTCTATTTGGGGCAAATTTTAGGCCTTTAGTTAGCACTTTTTTATGATGTTCTGTTAGAATTTTCTGGCTTAAATTGAAGATCCCCTTTATGGGATCTAATTTCTTTGCAGCCTCTCTCGTTTTTCCTTTTTGGATATGTTTTCCCCCTCTGGTTCCTCTACACTCGAATCTCTTTGTCTTTTGTAAGGTGTTGTGATGTTTGTAGTGTCTTCCCTTTTGTGTCTCTCTTTTCCCCTGCTCCTCCAAAAATCCTGATCCTCAAATTCATCTAGGGTTAGGAATCTATTCTGTATGGGTAGGGGTTCTCTCCTTTTCAGGAAATGGGCCGGTTCTTGGTATGGGGACCCCTTTTCAATCTCCCTCCTTCCATTTCTTTCCTTTGGTCTCACATCTTTATAAGGAGGTCTCCTTTCGTTTCTTTCCCTCGATCTTTCTTCATATACTGATCTTTTTCTATAGTTTATTCTTTCCCATGGTTTTACATCGTATGTTACTCTCCTTTCATCCCTTTCTCTCCCATAGTCAACCCTATTTTGATATCTTTCTTTATTCTGGGCATATCGTATTCTGGGTCTGTCCCAGTTGCTTAAACGGGTTTGTCCGTAATGATCATTATATCTCTGATTATATGATTTGTTTTCCCTATATTTCGGATATATTCTTCTCTCTTTATCATCTCTTTGATTATCCGAATTTAGTCTCTCATTTGGGTATTCGTTTGGATTTTTTAGATTCTCTCTTATTTCTGGGTCCTTATTTGGATGACTATATTTGGAAAATGTTCTAACTTGGTTTAGCTTGTAGTCTCTCGTGTCTCTTAAATATTTGTTCTTTTTTATATTTATGACTTCTTTTTCTAATTTGTCTAAACTTTCTTTGATTTCCAGTGTCATACAATCGAATTGTTCTTGGTTTAATTTATTCAGAATGGCATTTTGGCTTCTATTTATCTCTAAGTCTAGTTCTTTAAGGTATTCTTTTCTTCTTTTTAAAATGAGGTTCATAGAGGTGATCGAAAAGTTTTCAAGCATACTGTTCCATTCCTCCATGAAACTCGTAACGTCTTTATCGAATGTTGGGGTTTTAAAATATCTTAAGCCTCTTGGGGTGATACCCTCTTTTAAATATTTTTCCAATGTTGCTATTTCCCATTTTATTTTTAATTCTTTCTGTAACAATTTTTCTAAATGTTCGTCATTGTTGTATGTTATTTTTTGTCTAATTGTTTGTGAATCTGACCATTTGGCTATCTCTGTTTCCATTTCCATATATGTTTTATTTCTAGTATCAAATAGTGACATATTTAATATTGCAGCAGCTAAGTACAGTAGGTAAAAAGATAAGAAGAAATTACCAAAAATAGAAGTGCAAACAGAACAGGGTAGTACTAGCGCTAATTTGCAAAAAGTGAATAGTAGATGAGCAGCTTTAACACCAAATTCTTATCTTTAAGAGTGAGTTCAGAGACTACAAGCTAAACCAAGTTAGAACATTTTCCAAATATAGTCATCCAAATAAGGACCCAGAAATAAGAGAGAATCTAAAAAATCCAAACGAATACCCAAATGAGAGACTAAATTCGGATAATCAAAGAGATGATAAAGAGAGAAGAATATATCCGAAATATAGGGAAAACAAATCATATAATCAGAGATATAATGATCATTACGGACAAACCCGTTTAAGCAACTGGGACAGACCCAGAATACGATATGCCCAGAATAAAGAAAGATATCAAAATAGGGTTGACTATGGGAGAGAAAGGGATGAAAGGAGAGTAACATACGATGTAAAACCATGGGAAAGAATAAACTATAGAAAAAGATCAGTATATGAAGAAAGATCGAGGGAAAGAAACGAAAGGAGACCTCCTTATAAAGATGTGAGACCAAAGGAAAGAAATGGAAGGAGGGAGATTGAAAAGGGGTCCCCATACCAAGAACCGGCCCATTTCCTGAAAAGGAGAGAACCCCTACCCATACAGAATAGATTCCTAACCCTAGATGAATTTGAGGATCAGGATTTTTGGAGGAGCAGGGGAAAAGAGAGACACAAAAGGGAAGACACTACAAACATCACAACACCTTACAAAAGACAAAGAGATTCGAGTGTAGAGGAACCAGAGGGGGAAAACATATCCAAAAAGGAAAAACGAGAGAGGCTGCAAAGAAATTAGATCCCATAAAGGGGATCTTCAATTTAAGCCAGAAAATTCTAACAGAACATCATAAAAAAGTGCTAACTAAAGGCCTAAAATTTGCCCCAAATAGACCTCTGAACCAGTTTGAATTTTATATAGATCTAAACAAATTTAAAAGAAATGTGTGCTTAAAAAAATACTTTGCTAGGAACCCTATAGAACGACAATATAATCAAGAGGAAGAAACTAGACACACTAGATTAAAAGAAAAATCTACATTCTATCCTAAACAAATGATCTCTGAAAAAATGGTCACATTTGAAACTATGGTGATGACGGAAATTAAAAAATTGGAGAAAAAAGATAATTTTAATTATAATCTTACTATGCAAGAGAGACAAGCCTTGAAAGATTTAAAATCAGATACTGACCTGGTTATTAAGCCGGCAGATAAGGGAGGGGGGATAGTTTTAATGTCAAAAGAGCTATACTGCAAAGAGGCCGAAAGACTACTATCAGACGCACATACATATCAAAAAGTCAATCACAACCCCAGTAATAACATGAATCAAAACTTTTTAAATTTTTTTAACAAGGGAAAGGAGTTACAAATATTAAATGAAAAAGAATTCGACTTTTTAAATATCAAATATCCAAAAATTCCTGTATTTTATTTTTTACCGAAAATCCATAAAGATGTAAATAATCCTCCGGGGAGACCCATTGTAGCAGGAATAGACTCAATATCAAGTAGGCTATCCCAATATGTAGATATTCACCTTCAACCCCTCGTTAAGAAAACTACCTCATACATTAAAGATACCATCTCCATTTTAAATATTTTAAAGGAATGTGCTTGGAACCCAAACTGTTTTTTAGTCACTAGTGACGTTACGGCCCTCTATAGCAATATCCCACATAGTTACGGGTGTAATGCCACTAAATTTTTCTTAACCAATACCTCAGATCTAACGAGCACCAAAATAGATTACATTTTGGAAGGTATGGATTTAATCCTAAAGAATAACTTCTTTTGGTATGGAGAAGAGTTTTATCTCCAGATCAATGGTACGGCCATGGGGACCAAGTTTGCCCCCAGCTATGCAAATTTATTTATGGCCCATTGGGAGGAAGAGTTCATCTACGGCCAGCATGGCTGGAGGCAGAACTTGGTCACCTATGGCCGGTACATTGATGACATCTTTTTTATTTGGGAAGGAGAGGAAAAGGATTTGATGACATTTCTAAATTATCTCAATAATAACACATGGGGGATAACACTTACTAACAATTGGAGCAAATCAGAAATTATATTTCTGGACCTACAAATATATATAGAAGATGGTAATATTAAGACCACAAATCACTTCAAAACGGTAGAAGCTAATAGTTTCATAGGTAGAGAAAGCTGTCATTTTGCCCCCTGGCTCGAGAACGCCCCTAGAGGACAATTCCTGCGTATTCGCAGAAATTGCACGGACCTCACTACTTTTGAGACCCAATCAAATAAGATCAAACAAGAATTCATAGAGAAAGGCTATGAGGAAATAAAATTGGAAGAAGCTAGGAAAGAGGTAAAAATAATGGAGAGGGAGAAGCTCTTAAAATACAAAGAAAAAAAGGATAATGAACTCAAAGAAATCCACTTCATATGCAACTATAGCACGCAAAACCATAAAGTCAGAAATGTCATTTCAAAATTCTGGCCCATTCTCCTTCAAGACCCGGTAGCACAAACCTTCCTCCCTGAAAGACCCAGATTTATACATAGGGGAGTAAACAACTTACGCACGGCACTTACATCCAGCTTCCTAAAAGAAAGAAAAACTAATGACACATTTTTTAATTTAGAAAAGGGTTTTTTTGGATGTGGAAGCTGTTTAGCATGCAAAAGAACTACCAGCAAAAAGAGACATTTGAATCATTTTTTTAGCAAAGACGGAACTAAATACAAGATTAAAGAACTCCTGACTTGCCATTCCAATAACCTCATTTATTGCATGGTATGCCCTTGTGGTTTACAATATATAGGAAAAACCACAAGGGCACTGCATATAAGAATTGAAGAACATGGAAGGAATATATCTAAAGGGTTTGAGAACCACAGTGTCTCGGCCCATTACAAAATTCACCACAATTGTGAAACAGCCGGTACCCAATTCTTTGCGATTAAAAAACTAGAAAGAGATTGGAGAGGAGGAAATTTTGACACAAGAATGAGTAAGAACGAGATGGAATGGATTTTTAAACTAAACACGCTCATCCCATATGGTCTTAACACGGACTTTGAGATGTGCCACTTTTTAAGATAAATATATGTTTTATTTCAATTTTAGGAGGTTATTATTTTTATGATAGAATCTAATTAGGTCTTTGTAAGCCTTTGTAGTTCTGATAATGTTATTTTTGTATATAGGATATTTTTATATATGCCCGTTTTTGCTGCTTATAGCTAGGATCCCTTATGACTATATCTATGCACTGTATGGCCCCGGTTATGCATATATTTCTAAGATTAATTGCCTAGTTGCCACATTAGATCTCTCTATTAACGCCCCATTTGGACGTTTATAATAAGGATTCACTATGAAAACAATTTATGCACTTTATGATCCTGGTTATCTTATATGTATATTATTCATTTCCCCTGTTGCTACATATTTCAATATAAAACTATTGGTCTCTTTGTAATATATTGATGGCCCCATTCATTTAGAATTATATATATTTATCCCCCGTTTTTTTAGCATAAGATTTAAGAAAGAATCAAACTTTCCCCTCATCTGAACCTTTGCCATTAAGAATGTATATGCTTTTCTTATCCCTATATCTATCCCCATCATTGTGGAATGATACCACACACTTCCGGGTATCGGCCGAGTGAACCGCAAGGTGGAACGCATGACGTAACGGCCGTGAGACACGTGACCGGAAGTGATGCGGAAACCTGGAAATACACGAAAACGAGACGTGAATCGCAGGGCGTCACCGTTCCCATGGAGATAGCCCGCGAAATCACGGACTCTAAATTAAGGATTGGACTCTTAAAGACGTATAAAAGCAGGAACAGGTCCCAAAGAAGAAATAGAGACTTTTTTATCCAGTTGAAGAAGCTGTTAAAGCGAAACGCGTCCTGGAACTTGGAGAATACCGGTCTTTATTTATTTGGACTTTTTTTATGCCCACACAGTGTTTTTATATTGCTATATATAGTTTTTTATTGTTATAAATAGTTTTATGTAATAAATATACTTATATTTCTATAAACACTGGTGGCATTGTTCCTGCTCTTAAAGAAGGTGTGTGGTCCTTAACCACATATACCCGTGATCAGAGCCGATGTGGATGGCTCTGTGTCTGTGAGTACAAATCTGTTCTTTTTTCACACATATTTGGAACCATACGGTACTGCACCATATATATGTTTTAACGTTTCAGAGTTTCAAAGACAACAATAAAAAAAGGGATAGGGTCGCCTCCACGGACCCCACAGGCGATTAAATTGAGCTATACACTATTAGCTCTCTAAAGTGTGAGTGGGAATTTTCCCCCTTAATTCAAATTTATTTTCATTTTTGTCACAGTTTACACTATGTTTGGTATATTTTGTTTCTTTTTAAGGTACTGATTACCAACTTAGGACACCTTTGTATATACCTAAAAGGTACTGTTTATGCATATATTCACATGCTAAAGTTTATTCACCGATTGTAAATAGGAAAAAACACGATTGTTATCATTTAATATCTTATAGCGCTTCACCAGTAAACTACCACTGAACTCACTCTTAAAGATAAGAATTTGGTGTTAAAGCTGCTCATCTACTATTCACTTTTTGCAAATTAGCGCTAGTACTACCCTGTTCTGTTTGCACTTCTATTTTAGGATGTGTAGCACCTTAATGACAGACTCTCACCATGCATTAAGGGATATGTCCCACGACCAAGCTAATGTTACCATATATCATGCATAAGCGTACAGGGGTTAAGGTAGACGAACCGGGCACTAATGCAATTTTAACTGTCTCAATCCACATCTATGCCCTTAACCTGAATAGCACACAGGATAATGTTAACTCATTATGCTTTATGGAAGGTGACATAACCACATAATGCCGGGACACTCGCAGTCAACCCCTCAACAACATCGGCCGCACTACCCCTCCATCCACCCGCACCCACCCCCTACCCGCTTGCACTATGGATAAAGCAACTCCCACGGATTACGCCTAATCCACCACAAGCGACAAGGGGGGACCCCCCAGACCCCTCCCCCCCACAAAGCAGGTGACAGGACAAACGGGACAACCCTAACGCACCCCCCAACCCACAGCAGTAAGGACCCAGCAACCACTGGGAAGGACAGACCCGAGGGGGACCCCTGTAATCCTCACACATAGCACCACACGCCAATAACAGCCCATCGAGTACACCCCAACCAAACATGCAAGTAGCTAGTGGGCGAAACTCACCAACAGCTCCTCCACCCACGAAGTCCCCGCTCCTACACTTCACAGACGGCCGGGTGACTCCACTACTGGCAATAAAGGAGGCCCACAGCCCAGCTTGGTCGGTCACACTATGAACCCGCCTCACAGATGCACAGAGGCACCACTGCCACTCTTACCAAGAACCAAGACAAGAGGGCGCCAAACCACCACACGCCCCAAGAGGCGACAACGACACCCACATCATGCACTAACTGTTCTCTACCCACAGACGCTGACTTAAAGCAACACCCCAGTGTGGTGACATCAAACTAACATGGTGACCAGGGGTCATGTGATCAAGTTCATGTAGATCTTTCTTACAGGGGGATAAGCTTTACTTTGAGATGGTAAGTAGGTAATTCAATACCTTTACAAGTCAGGAGAGAGATAGCCACTCCCCCCACTATCCTCATTTCTCTCTGTTCCTTCTTGGCTGTGCTACTGAGCAGATGTGCAGACGCCATGTGCTATCTTGGTGAACCATGTTATACTCTGTTGCTTCCTTTTCTTCCTTGGTGGATGTGATGTTGGACTTGCAGCAGTGAGCCATTACTAGATGTGAAGGCCTAACCGTGGGTGAGATCAAACTTGTGGGGAAGGGGATTACTATATAGATAGATAGATTTAAAAGGGTTGTTGCTCCGTGGGTCTGGGCTGTGTGTTTGTGATACATTTATAGTATTGTGTTGTTGTCTTCTAAATAAATACCTTTTAATGTAGACGAACCTTGTGTAATATTTATATTAATTTGG
Source organism: Pelobates fuscus (assembly GCF_036172605.1). NCBI lineage: Eukaryota > Metazoa > Chordata > Amphibia > Anura > Pelobatidae > Pelobates > Pelobates fuscus. The sequence goes on along the minus strand of NC_086326.1, from coordinate 75,020,963 downwards.
TGATTACACCACACCCAGTACAAACACATGCCGGGAGGAGCGAGACGTGGCTGTCGACACAGACGTACGACCACCTACTCACCCCCTCTACCTACCAACTATCTCCACCAGACATCCGAGGATCCTCCTGGACACTCTGAACCCCCAAGACGACCTCGCAACACAAACATAAGACCAGGTTAGCCCACTTTTGCATCCCCCACCTCCCCTTCACCCCCCCAGTCCTTTCCCCCTCCCATTCCCCATCCCCCAAACCCCACACCACACCTCTGAACCCCCCACCTTGAAACACGAGTTCTCAGAGAGGAACCAGTGATGCACTCACAACCCCAACTAAGCCCCCCCCCCAGGACCTGGGGACAGGGGCATCACTAAACCTACACATGCATATCCATTAACTGGATAGGCCTTAATAATCCAGCTAAAAGACACCGCCTTCTCCGGTGGGCTAACCGCTCCAACGCCGACTTAATCCTACTCCAGGAAACCCACTATGAACAGATGAGAGCCTTCCCCCTCCTGAGCAGACATTACAGAGAGTGCTACTTAGCAAACTCACCACAGGGGAAAAGAGATCGGGTAGCCGTCTTGGTGCGCAAGACCTGCCCCATAACCTTCACACGCACAGTAACCGACCCCCAAGGTAGATATATAACAGTGGCGGGACAGATAGGGCCCCACAAATACGCCTTCTCCTCGATTTACGCTCCCACCCATCCCGACACACACTTCTGGAACACCTTCCAGATGCACCTCCGTCTTTTCTCCTCCCACCATACAATAATAGGGGGGGACTACAATGCCACGTTGGCACCTGAAAAAGATAGACGTCGACCAAGAACACCACCCACAAGACCCCTACCTCCCACCCGAAACGACAAAACACTTCAAGCATTTGTCTCCCGCACACAGCTAGTAGACGCCTCGGGGATACTCCCCCCCACTGAAGCAGACTACGCATTCTACTCAAACCCACACTCTTCTTACTCACGCATAGACATGTTCCTCACATCCCCCTCCCTACTCCCACACATTACAAAAGCGAAAATAGGATCGATCACATGGTCGGACCATGCGGAAATACTCCTCTCCTTTACCCTTCCGCACACGATTAGGAACTGGACCTGGAGACTTAACCCGACCCACCTCCACAACACGTCCATAAGGGACAAAATCCAAACAGACATCGCGGATTACTTTGAAACCAACAAAGGCTCTGTTACCTCCGCATGTACCCTTTGGGCAGCCCATAAGGCGGTCATACGGGGCAAACTGATAGCGGCAGCCTCGGCACATAAAAAACAACAGCTAAAAACGCTAGAAACACACCTGTCCGCCTTAAGAACATTGGAGCACCAACACAAAATAGACCCCACACCTGGCATACTGTCCCAAATACAATCGCACAGACAGGAAATACAAACATTCATGGCACAGGACTCCAAAAAAGCCCTCCAATGGACCAGACAGATGTTTTACGAAAAGTCTAACAAGGCAGACACGCTCTTAGCACACAGACTCCGTAAAAGAACACGCAACAAACACATCTCGCATATCCTAACACCTGATGGACGAAAGCACACTCTCCCAAACCAAATTGCGACAGTCTTCCAAGAATACTACGCCTCCTTCTACGATCACAACCCCGAATCACGACGCAACCCCTCCCAAACACAAGACAACATAAATACCTTTTTAAACTGCATCCCTATGCCTACACTCACGGAAGCAGGGAAACAGGCACTGAGAACACCCATCACACTCGAGGAAATAACACAAGCCATGAAAACATTAAAGCCCAACAAATGTCCGGGACCAGACGGCTTCTCCGGACTATACTATAAAACGTTCCCGTCAATACTCCTACCACAACTATTACACTTATTCACATCACTCATGGATGGGGAAGACCCGCCCACTGACATGCTCAAGGCCAACATATGCCTACTCCCCAAGCCCCACGCATCACATACAGACCGATATCGCTGCTCAACACCGACATTAAGTTATTCACCAAAATCCTAGCCAACCGACTACACCCCTTCCTCCCCAAACTAATCCACCCGGACCAAGTCGGATTCATTCCACATCGCCAAGCGTGCGACAACACCAGGAGAACATACAACCTAATCTGGACAGCAAACCACCGACGGCAACCGACTCTCCTCCTCTATGGCCATACCTATTTGCAACCCTTGAAAGAATGGGCTTTCCCGAAATCTTTGTAGGGACCATAAAAAATATATACTCCCGCCCCACAGCGAGCCTCCTCATCCCAAACGCCCAACGCCCCTCTTTCACAATCCACAATGGCACGCGACAGGGCTGCCCCCTATCCCCCCTCCTCTTTGCCCTATCTCTAGAATCCCTCCTCCAGAACATTCGCCAGACTGAAACCATCTCCGGCATCCGAATCCGCAAAGAGGAATACAAAATAGCGGCCTACGCGGACGACCTACTACTAACGCTAACGAACCCTGACACCTCCCTGCCCCCACTCATAACCCTTCTAGCAGACTACGCTAAAATATCGGGATACAAACATAACCTAAATAAAACTGAAGCCTTACCAATCCATGTCCCCACAGACACCATAGCAACACTCAAAACAGAATACCCGTTCCGCTATGAGACACAAATCATAAAATACTTGGGGACACAGATACCGGGAGAACTACAGCTCACATATCAGCTAAACTACCCCCTGCTACTGGAAAAAGCGACCCAAGACCTAGACAACTGGCAAAACTTGACCATCTCATGGCTGGGACACCTGGCCTCGGTTAAAAAGAACCTCCTACCACGCTTCCTCTACCTCTCCCAAGCCCTGCCCATACCGATATCCAGAAAAGATTTCAAAACCCTACAATCCCGAATTGATAAATTCATATGGGCAGGGAAAAAGGCTAGAATCAAGCGCTCGACACTCTATATCCCACAGAAAAGGGGGGCCTGGGACTCCCTAATCTCTGGGACTACCACCAAGCAGCCCAATTGGCGCAGATCCAGAACCTACACGCCCCAGCAGGGCTTAAATTATGGGTCGACATCGAACACAACTTATTCGAAAGGGACTTCCCTTCTCTGTATCTGTGGCTACCAAGACAAGACAGACAACAGACACCCCCACAACAACAGCACTCACCCACTCAATCCAACTCTGGGATAGAATGACCCGCAAATACGACATCATCAACACCTCATCCCCCTTAACACCAATCCTCCGGAACAAACAATTCCAACCCGGGGATGACGCCCTAACACTTTGCGCGATACGAAGACAATGACCTGATACGATTCCACCACTTCTTTCTGGGACAACAAATTCGACCCTTCACACAACTACCCAACAACACCCCATACACGACCTTCGACCATTTCAGGTTCCTGCAGATACGGAGCTTCCTGACCCAACCACACAACCAAAAAATAGCAACCACAATGTTCACCACCTTCGAGAAAATGTGCATGAACACTCTGATACAAAGGGGCCAGATATCCACCATATACGGCATCATACACCGCACTAACACCCCCAAAGCCCTATCATACACAGCGGCATGGGAAAGAGATATAGGCCCCATCACGGACCCTTCAGACTGGCAAGACATATGGGAAGCCATGGCAGCAATCTCCATATGCGTAACACACAAAGAACAAGCGTACAAAACCATGCTCCGCTGGTACATCACTCCCCTAAGACTGAAACAAATGCGGATAGCACCCTCTGACCAAGGCACATATATCCACCTATGGTGGAACTTCCCACACATAGACCAAATATGGCAGGAAATAACCCAAATTGTCAACAGGGCACTACACAGCAATCTCCCACTGGACCCCTGGCTATGGCTCTTGTCTAAACCCCATGAGACCCTCACCAGGGCCCAAAACAAAATGACGGCCCGGATTGACTGGGGAAGCAACACCACCCCGGCAATACCTGAAGTACTGCATAAAATAACTGAAACCATGGAAATGGACAAAATTTCAGCCCTAGTTCACGACACCACAAACTCATACCACAAAATATGGGACCCATGGCTAACCAGGACCATACTGGCACCCTAACCCCCTCAGGCTCACATACAATGACCACCAGCCAAAACAACCCACACGTCTTCAGGTCCTCCTTCCATTGCCCCTCTACCCACCCAACCTCCCCACTTCCCCTCACAGCCTACCACACCCCCTCTCCCCCCTCTCCCTTCCACTACCCCACGCCCGCAGATGAACCCCCAACACCACCTCACCTTTCAAACCAAAACTCACATAGCTCCAACGACAAATAAAACAGGACAGCGACGACAAACCACAAGAAAAACATACAAAGACAAGACGAAGGACACAATTATACCCGCAAGACACATGAAAGCCCCAATCTCAACGGGCAAGAAGAAACACCCAACTGATGCATTAGATTATAATGTAGTCGATTCTAAAAGTTGACTCTCACTTTTTATTATTTTTCTTAACGCAACTCAAGGGATTACAGTTTTCTCTTCACTGTTATTACTATGCAAAATTAATGTGAACAACTCTGACTCGCAATATCTATGTGTTAAATCCCCCTCCTGATCCCACTTCTTTTCTGTACCTCTACCCCCAACTCCCAAAAAACCCCAAAGAAAATGGAAATAAATAAAGAATAAAAAAAAAAAAAAGATTATGGAAATAATTTACAAATATGAATCCAACAAAATGTCAGTGATTGATGAGAAGGTCAATAGCGAGGTAGAAAATATCCAGAGTTATCAGGGCAAACCTTCCTTTCCACAGCTTGAACAAAGATTACAACAGAACCTTGAGAAATGTCATAATGCAATCAAAATTCTGAAACACCACCAGTTTCTCAGGGATAGTGGTGATTACAAATCAGGAATGGTATATAGGAGGTTCAGGCGTTCCTTGATAACCGATTCTGATCATTACGCCATCTCAGATAACAAATCCACTGAAAATTATACTAATTCCTCTCAAACTAAACAATCTAACTGTAAGCCATCAGGTTCATGGGGGTACCCTTAAGAAGAGGTTGTTGGATCTAGAATACCGTTGCAGTGTTTAACCCTGTAAAGTACTGCAATATTTTTTTAAGATTCTTGTAGGCAAAAGAGACTGCCCAATGATCGCTTGCCTGTGCTACTGCTAGGCCACTGCTTTCCCTAGTCTCACACCCAAAGGCATCTGCTGCCACTGTTCTTCTGTCTTCAAGTATCCCCCTTTTATGGATGTAGCTTGCTGCTGCATTGCTTGTCCCTGTACAGTATTTTGTTAACTTTTTTGCAGGGATCTTTCACGTTATATAAAAGTGGCTGCTCGACTGTCTGGCACTGCACCCTCTGTCTCTGTGCTCATGTTCATGCTCTTCTTCTGTCACTGTTCTTCTGACTTTCAAATTATTACAAATTTCAAATATCCCCATTTATGGGTTGTTGTAAATATGGTATGACAGCAATGCTTATCCATGTAAAGCACTTTAGTGTTTTTCCTTATTAACGGGTCCTCCCAACTCCTGTTAACATTTAAGTGACTGCTCATCTGCCACTTCTGTCCCAGGGCTCACGTCCAATTCTTATTTTAATCTGGCATGTGCGTGTGCATTGTGCAAAGTTTGCAATGCATGAATAATATCACATATTAATTCATATGTGAATTGCATAGCTATTTAGCCGTAGCAAGCCACTACTTAGTTTTTTTTTTTTTCTCTTTGACAGAATGTTTTCCGGATAACAGTGTCACAGATAAGCAAACATAATAAAGAGTGCCCCAGGCCAAGGTACTTTCTGGAGAGCATGATTAGTCATCCGGTACAAAAACTACATATGAAAGGGCGTTACTTTGCAATGTTGTTTTACCAGCTGGTAAATAGAATAGAATAAGGAAAAGAAAATTACTAGGTAAGTATGTAATTTAATTTTCCTTATTCTATTCTATTTACCAGCTGGTAAAACATTGCAAAGTAACGCCTTTTCATATGTTGTTTTTGTACCGGATGACTAATTGATGAATACTTACCTAATCATTTTATTTTCCTGGCTATTTATCATGGCAACATCACTTATGGGTAGCTCCACTCCTAACCAGATCAGGACAGGAACAACCAATAAAAAAAAGAGAGAAAGAGAGACTGAAGGCATATAAGGTCTCTCCTCCTTCCATACCTCAGTCTAGTTAAAAAGAAAGAAGGGAGGGTAACTGATGCTGCCATGATAAATAGCTGGGAAAAGAAAATTACTAGGTATTATGTAATTTAATTTTCCTTATTCCTGGCTAATCATGGCAGCATCACTTATGGATAATACCCAAGCATATACATGAAAGGGAGGGAAAACAATAAAAATATAATTTACACAAAACTCCAATTGCTGTAAAGGATATCTACTTTTTATTATGCATATTAACAGCCAAAAAAACTCCCTTCCCAAAGGAAGTAGTCGAAGAATGAAGGTCCAGTTTGTAGTGTCTTATAAAGGTAGTAGGAGTGGACCAAGTAGCTGCCCTAAATAAAACCACTAACATAACTAGGTCATCCGGATGAACCTCTGCCTAATTAGCCCAAGATCTAACCAGTGATCTATTAGAGTTAGCTCTAATCTTGGCTGGAGGTGTTAGCTTGTTCCAAAGGTAGTCATCTGTTATAACAGAAGCTATCCATCTCCTTAAGGTAAAGGATGAGGCTGCTTCTCCTTTACGAAGTCCAGAAGGTAGCACAAATAATTTACTGTTTTTTTCTGAAGCCAGAAGTTAAAGACAGGTACATGATTATATGTTCTCCAACATCCAGTTAACGGTATTTTTCTTCTTCTGGAGAAGATGGGGAGGAACAAAAGTAAGGGAGAACCACTTCCTGGAGCAGATGAAACCTAGATACTACCTTTGGAAGAAAGTCTTCTCTAGGTTTTAGGATCACTCTATTATGAAAAACAAGAGTATGCGAATCATCACTAGAAAATGCCTGGAGCTCCAAAATTCGCTTGGCTGTGGAGATAACTACCAGGAACACAGTCTTGTAAGTGAGACGTTGCATAGAGATATCCTGTAGTGGTGCAAAGGAATATTATGTTAAGGCATTCAGGACCAAAATCCTATGGGGGAGCCGTGTTTCTGGCCGCAGGGCATTAACGCATAGCAGCCTTAAACAATCTCGAGATGAGAGGGTGAGATGCCCATGAAGTATTACAAAGGGCAGATAAAGCTGAGGACTGCACCTTCAATGTGCTGTGACTGAGACCTTTGTCTAGGCCTGCCTGTAGAAATTCCGGAATATGGAAGTGAATATGGTGAGTAGGATTCGAATGATTTAGCTTTTGCCCATTGTTGCCCATTGTTGAAAGGTTTACCAAATTCTATAATAGCAGGAGGAAGTAGACTGTTTCTTTGTTTTTAGAAGAGTACCAATCACTGCTTCAGATAGGCCTTGGTTAAGGAGGGATCTCCTTTCAATAGCCAGGGCCCCAGGTTCCAGCAGGATGTGGTGACTTGCTGGACCCTGGAGTAGAAGGTTTGAGGAGATCTAGAGTAATGATTGACGGGTCACGAACATTCTCAGGAGATTTTGCAGGGCTCTGGCAGTGCTCCTCCTGTTCCTCCTTGCACAAAGACGGAGGTAGCGGCCTGCTGCTGGGTTGTTGCCCTCCTACGGCCTCCTCCACGTCTCCTGATGTACTAGCCTGTCTCCTGGTAGCGCCTCCATGCTCTGGACACTACACTGACAGACACAGCAAACCTTCTTGCCACAGCTCGCATTGATGTGCCATCCTGGATGAGCTGCACTACCTGAGCCACTTGTGTGGGTTGTAGACTCCGTCTCATGCTACCACTAGAGTGAAAGCACCGCCAGCATTCAAACGTGACCAAAACATCAGCCAGAAAGCATAGGAACTGAGACGTGGTCTGTGGTCACCACCTGTAGAACCACTCCTTTATTGGGGGTGTCTATAATTGCCTATAATTTCCACCTGTTGTCTATCCCATTTGCACAACAGTATGTGAAATTGATTGTCACTCAGTGTTGCTTCCTAAGTGGACAGTTTGATTTCACAGAAGTGTGATTGACTTGGAGTTACATTTTGTTGTTTAAGTGTTCCCTTTATTTTTTTGAGCAGTGTATATATATATATATAAACAGTTGTAATCAAAATTATTCAACCCCCATTGAAATTAGGTTTATTGTTAACATTTACAGACTTTGTTTACATTTACAGACTTTTAGCTGTTTGCGATGAACAAATCAAACAAAAGGTCAACACAATTATTGCTTTAAGTGTTTTCAGAGGCGTACCTGAATAATATCAGCACCCCATATTATTTTTTCAGATCAAAGTTTTCCACCATGTAAAGGGAAGCTAAATAAATAAATCTAGCATTATATTTTGTTTCCTCATCCTCCATTCCCCTTAAAAAGTGTTGAATGAAACCACTAGGAGAACTCCCATCAGCTAGTGCACATGAAATCGCAAATCTTCTTATACAATGCTTTCCCAATAATGCCAATGATAGGGTTTGCTCTAATGCAGCATTTGCCAAACCAGCAATGTATTATCATATAATGTAACTAAACTACCATTATTTTTTGCCTAGATTAGTTTTTTTTTGTTTTTTTAAACAAAAAAAATCTGTCCACACCGAAGTTGGTGTTTAGTGGATAAGGGACTGCGCTGGATTTTCTCTTTTTTACCATATAAGTGCCGGACTTGGGATAAAGGCCAGCCCTGGAAATAAAAGCAGGCCCATAGCATAGCATCATTATACCAGCTCCATCTTATAGCACTATATTCTTGTTCACAAAGGGTAACCACGCATTTTAAAAGTACATTTGAAGAGGGTATTATTATTTATAGATACAACTGATATATACCCTTTCCCAGGGCAATATATATCACCAGTATTTACACAAGGTGATACCACACACATTACCCTGATATATACCCCATGCACAGGGCAATATATAGGCCCCAGTATGTACACAAGGTTATTTGAATTGCCCTGTGCATGGGTATATGTCAGGGCAGTGTGTGAGACATAACCCTTTGTAATTAATGGGGGGGCATATATTAACTTACCTGAGCACACAGATTGCACTCCCAGGATTTGCTACAGCAACCAGGACTTACCTAAGCACTGACATTGCACTCACAGGACTTGCCCTAGCACTGAAATTGCACTCATAGGACTTGCCCTAGCACTGAGAGTGCACTCACAGGACTTGCTACAGCAACCAGGACTTATCTAAGCACTGAGATTGCACTCACAGGACTTGCTACAGCAACCAGGACTTAGCTAAGCACTGATATTGCACTCACAGGACTTGTCCCAGTTCCCAACCCCAGTACCCAGGACTTACCCCAACACTGAGATTACACTCATGGTACTTGCTCCAGCACCAGGGCCGGCGCGTCCATAAGGCGGCACAGGCGGCCGCCTTAGGGCGCACCGGCTCCGGGGCCGCAAGATTTCAGTGACCGGCAGGAGGGAAGCTCTCCCTCCTGCCGGCCACCATCTCCGCCCCCAGTGCGGCAGTGCTGCGATCAGGCGCTGCGAGGGAGCTCTAACCTCTCTGCTCTGCTCCCTCGCGCGCTGTCTAGTGATGCTGCGGGAGCCGGAATATGACGTCATATTCCGGCTCCCGCGGCATCAGCAGACAGCCCGCGAGGGAGCAGAGCAGAGAGGTTAGAGCTCCCTCGCAGCGCCTGATCGCAGCACAGCCGCACGCCGCCCAACAGCCCCACTGGACCCCAGGGAATGATCCACACCAGCTCTCCAGGTAGGGAGGCTGGGTGGATATTATTTATGTATTAAAATAATTTGTGAATGTATGTGATGTGTCTGTGTGTGAGAGTGTCTGTGTGTGAGAGTGTCTGTGTGTGAGAGTGTCTGTGTGTGAGAGTGTCTGTGTTAGAGTGTGTGTGTGTGTGTGTGAGAGTGTCTGTGTGTCTGTGAGTGAGTGTGTGTGTGTCTGTGTGAGTGTCTGTATGTGAGTGTCAGTGTGTGTGTGTGAGTGAGTGTCTGTGAGTATGTGTCTCTGTGTGTGTGCGTGAGTGAGTGTATGTGTTACTGTGAGTGACTGTGTGTCTGTGAGTGACTGTGTGTGTGTGTGTGTGAGTGAGTGTCTGTGTGTCTGTGAGTGTGTATGTGTCTCTGTGTGAGTGAGTGTGTGTGTGTGAGTGAGTGTGTGAGTGAGTGTCTGTGTGTCTGAGTGTGTATGTGTCTCTGTGTGAGTGAGTGTCTGTGAGTGTGTGTCTGTGTGTGAGTGTCTGTGTGAGTGTCTGTGTGTGAGTGTCAGTGTGTGTGTGTGAGTGAGTGTCTGTGAGTATGTGTCTCTGTGTGTGTGCGTGAGTGAGTGTATGTGTTACCGTGAGTGACTGTGTGTCTGTGAGTGACTGTGTGTGAGTGTATGTGTCTGTGAGTGTGTGCGTGAGTGAGTGTATGTGTGTGCGTGAGTGAGTGAGTGAGTGTATGTGTGTCTGTGAGTGTGTGCGTGAGTGTATGTGTGTCTGTGAGTGACTGTGAGTGTGTGCGTGAGTGAGTGCATGTGTGTCTGTGAGTGTGTGCGTGAGTGAGTGTATGTGTGTCTGTGAGTGACTGTGAGTGTGTGCGTGAGTGAGTGTATGTGTGTCTGTGAGTGATTGTGTGAGTGTTGCATGTGAGTGTGTCAGTGTATGTGTGTGTCTGTCAGTGTGTGTTTGTGAGTGTCTGTCAAATCAGTGAGAGTATCTTTGTCATTTTGTCTGTGTGTGACTATCAGTGTGTCTGTCAATGAGTTGCAAATCAGTGTGTGTGTGTCAGATCAGTGAGTCTCTGTGTTTGTCATTGAGTGTGTGTGACTCTCAGAAGAACACTAAGGGACAGGGAAGGGAGGGGACCAATAATGGACGGGGAGAGGGGCTGGTTAAGAGGCACATAGGTGAAGATGTTATTTTTGAATGGGGGGGGGGCGGAAAAATACATCTTCGCCTATGTACCCAAAAATCCTTGCACCGGCCCTGTCCAGCACCCAGGACTTACCCCGGCATTTAGATTTCCCAGGACTTCCAACGACCTCTTGCATGTACCATGCAAGAGGGAAAAGATGCCGGATGAGATTTCCAGTGGCAACAAAGACATTACATTGGCCGCGAGAGTGCTCTCTCACACGCTTGGTGACGCATCTGCATCCCGCCACGGCTAAATTCTTAAAGGCCGCATCACACAGCTGCCCCAGGGCACTCAGGCCTTGCACAATATTACAAACTGGAGTCTTTACTTTGGTTGAACTCAGGTTGTCTGAGTACAGTGGGAACTGAATGTGATGTACTGGGGTGTCTGGATGCAATGGGGTCTGCATATTGGGCTGTCTGAGTGAAATGGTTACAGTTTGTGTGTGATATATTTGGCTGTCTGAGTGTAATGGGGACTGCATGTGATAGGAATAGTTTGTGTGTGATGATATTTGGCTGTGTACATCTGATGGAAACTGTGTGTTAGCACTGAGCTGGCTCTGTGTGATGAGAATGTGTGTGATCATTTTGTGCTGTCAATGTGTGATGGTTTTGTGCTGGCTGTGTATGGTGCTACTGCTGTTATCTTAGCAATAACCTGATGAGTAGATAGAATAATGTAACTGGTTATCTGTGCTGTCTGTGACCTGTATGAAAGTTGGTGAAACCTAGAACAAAACAAACTAAAATTACGTGTTTCATCCTCATACAATATGTAATCTGGTGACATACATTTAATCTATCTAAAAGCTTCACTTCAAGTAACTTACTGTCTCAGTAGTAATGCCACTGTCCAGAGTGTCCGCTCGCTCCCTCAGTCCCTCTGCAAACTGCAGTCTCAGCCAGGTAGGTAAGGTGTAGCCACACTATCTGCTCCACTCGCTCTCTAGTGCCTCTGCAATCTCCAGGCAGGGTAAGGTGTTGCTGCACTCTCAGCTTCGCTCGCTTCTATCCCCCTTCCTTCCATGTCTCTTCCTTCCCTTCCATGTCTCTCCCCCATTTCCATCTCTCTGTTCCCCTTTCATCCATATTTCGCTCCACCCTAATCCATATCTCGTTCCACCCTTCATCCATGTCTCTCCCCAAATTCCATCTCTCTCTTCCTCTTCCATGTCCTCCCCCATTTCATTCATTTCTCACTCCCATGTCCTCCTCTTATCCAAGTCTCCCTCCCATGTCCCTTGCCTCCTATCCATGTCCCCCTCCCACGTCTCTTACCTCCTATCCATGTCCCTCTCCCATGTCCCCCACCCATCCGTGTCTCTCTCCCCCTCATGTCCCCCACCCATCCATGTCTCTCTCCCCCTCATGTCCCCCACCCATCTGTGTCTCTCTCCCCCATGCCTCATCCCATGTCACTCTCTCTCCCCATGTCCCCTCCCATGTCTCTCTCTCTCCCCATGTCCCCTTTCATGTCACTCTCTCTCCCATGTCCACTTTCATGGCACTCTCTCCCCCCATGTCACCCTCTCCCCATGTCACCCTCTCCCATGCCTCCCTCCCATGTCACTCTCTCTCCCCATGGCTCCCTCCCATGTCACTCTCTCCTCCATGCCTCTCTCTCCCCCCGTGCCCCTCATATGTCACTCTCTCTCCCTATGTCCCCTCCCTGTTCTCTTTGTCCCCCATGTCCCCCTCCTTAATTCATAAACATTCCAGATTAATCCATATGAGAGAAAAAAAATATTATAGACTTTATTTTCTATAAACATACTCTTTAAATAAAATATCATATCCCCCTTTTAAAAAAATTATTTAAAGGGAAAAAAAATCAGTGCAGTGAATGGTCAAAAATAGTATGTGACAATAATGTCTCTCAGTACCGTTAAATTAATCACCCAGCATCTAATTGCGACAATGCCATATTTCTGTAAGAGATCTTTCAGTACAAGGAAAGATGCTATCTAACTATCTGTGTTTTATCTATCCCTTTTATTGAGGAGACAGCGGATACTGCATATGTTCACAGGAAACGTAAGACATATACAGGGAGATAAATGACAAATGAGAGCAGCCCAGGTTAGATTTGATCCCCAATTCATAACATGGAAAGATATGAGGATACTATTTCCTAAGTTGAACATGAAACCTATTTCCCTTGTGCATGGTATGTAAACATGTCTGAATGGGCTTTATACATGTGAAGGAAAAGAGGAAAACATGTTTTCAACACATGTAGGCATGTACTAACTAGTCACAACTGGGGGGAGGGGGGGGACAAAAACACACAAAAATGAACAAAGTCACGTCAATTGATTGTTCCATTTATTTATTTATTTTTAATAAATGTGCACTTCTAACAGCCAAAATGAAAATGGCTTAATACAGGGAGTGCAGAATTATTAGGCAAATGAGTACCGTATTTATCGGCGTATAACACGCCCCGGCGTATAACACGCACCTCATTTCCAGAAGGAAATTCCAGGAAATTTCCACCCCTCCCATAGTATTCCCCCCCCTCATCCCATAGTGTTCCCCCCCCTTTCCATAGTAATCCCCCCCTCCCATAGTATTCTCCACTCCCTCCCATAGTGTCCCCCCCCTTTCCATAGTATTCTCCCCCCCCCCCTCCCATACTATTCTCCACCCCCCATAGTGTGTCCCCCCCCCTCCCATAGTGTCCCCTAGTGCACTTTCCCTCTGTCCCATATTTACTTACCTGTCTTGAAGCGTGGGCCGGCTTCACAGCGCGCACCGCGGAACTGGAACTTAAATTTCAGGTTCCGGTTTCCGGCGGGACTGAAAGGAAGTGTGCACACAATAGTGTGCACACTTCCTTTCAGTCCCGCCGGAAACCGGAACCTGAAATTTAAGTTCCAGTACCGGCGGGACTGAAAGGAAGTGTGCACACAATAGTGTGCACACTTCCTTTCAGTCCCGCCGGAAACCGGAACCTGAAATTTAAGTTCCAGTTCCGCGGTGCGCGCTGTGAAGGTAAGTAAATGTGGGATATCGGCGTATAACACGCACCCATGATTTTCTCCCTATTTTCAGGGAGAAAAAGTGCGTGTTATACGCCGATAAATACGGTATTTTGACCACATCATCCTCTTTATGCATGTTGTCTTACTCCAAGCTGTATAGGCTCGAAAGCCTACTACCAATTAAGCATATTAGGTGATGTGCATCTCTGTAATGAGAAGGGGTGTGGTCTAATGACATCAACACCCTATATCAGGTGTGCATAATTATTAGGCAACTTCCTTTCCTTTGGCAAAATGGGTCAAAAGAAGGACTTGACAGGCTCAGAAAAGTCAAAAATAGTGAGATATCTTGCAGAGGGATGCAGCACTCTTAAAATTGCAAAGCTTCTGAAGCGTGATCATCGAACAATCAAGCGTTTCATTCAAAATAGTCAACAGGGTCGCAAGAAGCGTGTGGAGAAACCAAGGCGCAAAATAACTGCCCATGAACTGAGAAAAGTCAAGCGTGCAGCTGCCAAGATGCCACTTGCCACCAGTTTGGCCATATTTCAGAGCTGCAACATCACTGGAGTGCCCAAAAGCACAAGGTGTGCAATACTCAGAGACATGGCCAAGGTAAGAAAGGCTGAAAGACGACCACCACTGAACAAGACACACAAGCTGAAACGTCAAGACTGGGCCAAGAAATATCTCAAGACTGATTTTTCTAAGGTTTTATGGACTGATGAAATGAGAGTGAATCTTGATGGGCCAGATGGATGGATTGGTAAAGGGCAGAGAGCTCCAGTCCGACTCAGACGCCAGCAAGGTGGAGGTGGAGTACTGGTTTGGGCTGGTATCATCAAAGATGAGCTTGTGGGGCCTTTTCGGGTTGAGGATGGAGTCAAGCTCAACTCCCAGTCCTAGTGCCAGTTTCTGGAAGACACCTTCTTCAAGCAGTGGTACAGGAAGAAGTCTGCATCCTTCAAGAAAAACATGATTTTCATGCAGGACAATGCTCCATCACACGCGTCCAAGTACTCCACAGCGTGGCTGGCAAGAAAGGGTATAAAAGAAGAAAATCTAATGACATGGCCTCCTTGTTCACCTGATCTGAACCCCATTGAGAACCTGTGGTCCATCATCAAATGTGAGATTTACAAGGAGGGAAAACAGTACACCTCTCTGAACAGTGTCTGGGAGGCTGTGGTTGCTGCTGCACGCAATGTTGATGGTGAACAGATCAAAACACTGACAGAATCCATGGATGGCAGGCTTTTGAGTGTCCTTGCAAAGAAAGGTGGCTATATTGGTCACTGGTTTGTTTTTGTTATGTTTTTGAATGTCAGAAATGTATATTTGTGAATGTTGAGATGTTATATTGGTTTCACTGGTAAAAATAAATAATTGAAATGGGTATATATTTGTTTTTTGTTAAGTTGCCTAATAATTATGCACAGTAATAGTCACCTGCACACACAGATATCCCCCTAAAATAGCTATAACTAAAAACAAACTAAAAACTACTTCCAAAAATATTCAGCTTTGATATTAATGAGTTTTTTGGGTTCATTGAGAACATGGTTGTTGTTCAATAATAAAATTAATCCTCAAAAATACAACTTGCCTAATAATTATGCACTCCCTGTATATAACCTATATGAAACCATGCTGCTGTGATTACTTAAAAAATAATAAAGAATAAAGAATAATATAAATGAACACAAAAACTATCACTATGCCAACGTACCATTACATTACGAAAAAAAATATATATGTGAAATTCTAAAATATTCTAACAAATGTGCTTGATTAGTATATTAATATTGCTGTTAAATGCAAAAAAATGGTTTATGTTTTATATGGAGTTATTTAGAGTCACTTTATGCACAATTCCATTTTTACTCATTTTATACTGAAATGTGATTTGTCACAACATTCATACACCTGATATAAGTCAGTGTATATCATTATTACTAAAATGTTAATATTACCTATCATATAGTGGCAATTTGTTTGCAATACTTTAGAATTTCCCAGCAGGCCTATAGAACAACAAGTAATTGACAGACAAAAATAAACTTGACACCTACAAGAGGTGAAAGGGCCCTGCTCAAACAGCTTACAATCTAGGAGTTTATGGTTTAAATAACAGACAGCTATTAACTTACTGAGTCATTTCACTTTATTTTTATGAATGAAACTATTCAGAACTACATAACTTATAAATGTTTGCCGCAAATGGCTTTATGGAATATGCATCACACTTGTGTGAAATTAGGAGGACCAGGATTGGCTGAAACCTCCTGGTATAGGGGGTTATCTCCAGTTTATAGGTTAAATGTGACACAGCTGACTTAATAAACACTCACCCCATAGTATTTCAAGGGATGTTCCAAACTTGTGATAACACCCCTCTTTAATGTAATGCCAATACAGAACCAAATGCGAAATTAAATGTAAAAAAAAGAAATCACAAAAGAAATGTCACTTTTTTTCAGCAAATCTTCTAAAAAACAGAAAGTGATTGTGTTTCATCAACCAATCCTGGTTCTCATTGTTTTCCAAAGCTTTGCAGGAAGATTTTGCATGTTATGAAGTTCAGCTCGTCACAAATTGTTTCATTCGTAAAAAAAATACGTAATTGAATTACTAAATCAATTAACTACACACTGACATTTTAACTGGTGCATTCCACCAGACCAAACATTGTGTTACAGCAATATAATAAAACATTTATATATTTATATATTTTTTTTTTATTAATCAAAATATACACATTTAATCCATGTATGCTCAAACAGCATCCTCTATGCATCATTCATCCATCCAGGTGTATCCATATACACACCTACAGGTGAAACGTGTGCCGATAGGCACAAGGATGATGCTAAGAGAGTCAGGGATTCCCCAGGCTGTCCCTTTAAACTCTACTTGCCCAAGGCCACTCTGCTAGCCACGTGGGTTTGTCTCCATGTATCTTCTCCCCCCCAGTGCTGCTGGATGTCTGCTTTATCTGGCTGGGCTCCAGCCTCTGATCGCTGGCTCCCTCGCCCTGCCTCCTCCTATTTTTTCCACCCATGGGTAAAGGTGTTTTTTTTTTCCTACCCATCCCACTTTATTAATCCGTGGGCTGGCCTTGTATCACATGCCCTACTCACACCAACACAAGACCTCCCTTACCCCCAATCACAAACGTGTGGGCATATAGCAATACTTATACGTTGAACTTAGCTCTGCTAACACTATTGCTGGAACCAGTGTAGGGAAGGAAGGCGTTTCACTGTTACCTCCAGTGCCTAGTTTGTCCTTAATCTGGTCAGATCACACATTGTTCAGGTTGGAGCAGGGAAGGGGGGCGGCCTCTCGCTGATGGTGCGCTCTCACACTGAGCGCAGGGTAGTCACGTGACACCCGGTGCTCCTACACAGAACCGGGGGTGTAGCTCCCCCTCCTAGTGTGTGTGTATTGTGCGTGCGGTTCCCTTATGGAGCAGACCGCTTCACCAGGGTGCCGGGGGCGCAGGCCGAGTAGGGGGCACAAAAATCACCTGTCACACTGACACTTGATTTTTGTGTTCCCCCTCGACATGCGCCCCTGGCAGGCGCCGGTTTCACCAACCCCATGGTACGCCCCTGAGTGTTTTCCACAAATTCAACTGAAAATGCAATTTATATGACTTCTCCAGTCTCAAAGTTATTCAACCCATTCATGGCAAGTATCTTAATACTTAGTATAGCACCCTTTTACTGTTATGACCTGCCACAAACTAAAGGCATAGCCAGACACCAGCTTGACCCTTGTTCATGTGCTGCAACTATTTTCTTCAAATCCCTCCAGAGATTTTCTATAGAGATATTCAAGTCAGGTGAAAAATGTCACATAGAATTCAAATTTCAGTTGTGATACTGGGATTGAAGCGACATGAGTTCAAATTCAATAAGGCACATGTCCGATTGAAAATAGACACCATACTCGTGTAAGGATCACACAGTGAGGGGGGAGAGAGAGACAAAAACATGAAAACAGTGCAGAAGATTGTACTCTAAGCAGGAGATTTTACAAAATGATTATGCAGACTACGAATGCATGAAATCACATCAAATAATCCAGAATATGCATGAAGACCTATATGCAACCTACACATACATATACATGTATTCAATATACATACACACACATCTATATGTATATATATAAATATATATATACACATATTCACACATATACATATACACATAGATATATATATACACTGAAATGCACATATATATATATATATATATATATATATATATATATATATATATATATATAAGCTTCCTGAAGTAATTTATGTGTGAATAGTGTGTCCTCCTTTTTTCATATAAAACAAAATGCAGCTTTTTTATAGAAATGTTTTAATGAATTATTATTGTTATACCCCCTGGTTGGGAATCAGACATTCGGTCCTGTTACTTTCTGTTTATTTAGCCCAGTGAAGCAAAACTCAAGAGGCAGCAATTGTCCAGATCACCTGCCTTGCAAAGACTTCTCATTGAACTGCACTTGGAAGTCTGTGATTGGACAGCCACAGAAAGTCTTATCAGATTTAGATGGGGAGGGTTTGCAAAGACTGCAGACAAGAGATTTGAAGCATTTGCAAGCTGCTTTTGAAAGTCCACAGTGGTGGACTGAAATGTCGACTTCTGGAATAAAAGTTTTTTTCTATTTTTTGTGAACATTTAAAGACCCTGAGTGCTAGCATCTATTTGAACTGTATATTTTGTGCTGCTGAGCACCGGGCAATATCCTCAGGAGAGCTGGAGTGCAACTCCCATCATCTTTTGTATATATATATATATATGTTTTCATTGGGGTATATCTAGTAAATAGTGATTTTTTTTTTGGGGGTGGTAGTGGAGTGTCCCTTTTAAGATTAATTTGAATTTTCAGTTTACTAACAAGTTTTATCTGGGAAACCATCAGTGCATAAAAGCCCAGGATTTATTCAGGGGCACAGACCACTGCTGGGACCCACATGTGGCCCTTTCCTGTTTTGCAGTCTCGTTGTTGATATATTCCTGGCTAATCATGGCAGCATCACTTATGGGTAGCTCCTCCCTTAGCAGTCACAGGACAGGAATTAATTAGATTAATTAATTAGACTGATAGGTATAAAGAGTCCCTCCTCCCCTTACACCACAGTCTTTTTTCCTGTCCTTAGCATGTTCTACAGGACTTTTTGGTTTTTATTTTATGGCCACCTTCCTGCGTTTGTCGTGGGTTCGTTCCAAATGAAGTTCAGCCTCTCTTCATTTGAAGGACCCAGTAAACAGCCTGCATGAGCAGGACTAACTGGGTCAGGTTCAGAGTAAGTACTGAACTGCTGCGTGGGATGTATATCTAGTGTTTGAGGGAGACACTGTTCTAAGCTTCCTGGGGTTGGTTATCCTTAAAAATGTCCCCTTGTTCTGGAAATGCCCCTAGTAATTGGGGTTGAAATCCCCCCCCTTACCTTGCTGGCAGTGCTTTGGGGATCCATACTGCTGTCTGCCTAATGAAGGGTGCTGTTGTGTTCTATTGGGAGTTTTCTTGCCTGCACGCCCTGGGTTGCCCCTGAGGGCTTTCTGGGAGTTGCTGTCCTTGTAGGGGCTGTGTTCAGCTCTTCCTCGGCCAGTGTTGCTGTTTTGCCGAGGTGTGCGTTCCAGCCGCGGAATTGCCGAACCCGGAAGTGCCTCGCGCCGGCCGCGAGGCTTGGAACGCATGGCGTGCGTTCCAGCGCTCTGCGCATGCGCGGACCGGGCGCAGAGGTATTTAAACAGGGGAATACTGACACTTGCCTGTCAGCTGTTCGGAACTTCTGATTTTCGGTCTGAATTTCGCCAGTTCTCCTTCTTGCTGTCTCCTGGCTGCCTGGAGTGTGTTTTCTGCCGTTATGAGGTAGGATTGCCTGTTTCCATGGTTTTTGCTGGGGGCTTTGGGTTTGCTTTCCAGTTGCACTTTTGGACTTATTAGGAATGTGTTTCTGATTTTGCCTTTGTTCCTTTTATAGTATGGATTCTCCCTCTGCCTCTGCTAGATCCCTCTCTAGAAAACATAGGTGAGCCATTTATTTTGTTCAGGGGGGGGTTGTTAAAAGAGTGCCATGCTGAGCCTGTAATATATGTTATATATGGCTTTATTTCAGCCCCAGCAAACAGTTGGATTCTCCAGCGAGAAAATCCAGAGAAAAGACCAACAGATGCATCAATTGTTCATCACCTGCTCCACCTGGAAGGAACCTCTGCAGGGAATGCTTGTCGGAAGCAGCTAATGTCCCCAGTAAGACTTCACCGCAGGACGACCTTAAGCTTTGGATTTCCCGTGCAATTGCTGAGGGCTTTAAGTCTACCACGGGATGTGGCGGCCCTCCTAAGAGACGCAGAGTGGAACCTCAGTCTTCCAGCTCTGAGGAGGATCCGGACCTGTGGGAGGTCTCTGATGAGGGGGAGGAGGAGGCTGACTATGCCTCCAGGTCTCTGGACTCTAAATCTGTGGATCGGCTTATTACCCTCCTCAGAGACACTCTTAGCCTCACGGAAGAGAAGTCTGAATTGAGAGAGGCTGCCAGGTTCTTTGAGGATTTGAAACCTAATAGACCAACGTTCCCAGTGCATTCCTCTATAAAGGACATGATCCTTCAGGTAGTGGAATAAGCCGGAGAGGAAGTCCACCTTGAAAAACAAATTCACACGGACTTATCCTTATTCTACCATGGACTGCTGCCTTTGGAATTCGGTTCCCAAGGTTGATGCCGCAGTGATCCATATGGCTAAAAAGACCACGCTTCCTATAGACTCCATGGCATACTTAAGAGAACCTATGGAAAAGCGTATGGATGGTGACCTAATTAAAGCCTATCTGGCTCTAGGCTCCGCCCTTCATCCGGCGGTGGCGCTGACCACTCTCTCCAGGGCCTTACGAGTTTGGCTCGCTAATTTGGAGGAAGATATTGATCAAGGTGTCCGTAGAGAACATCTCCTGGGAAGTCTCAAGGATTTGAGCCTTGCTACTGAATTTTGCTCTGAAGCCTCCCTGGACATCACTCGCATGATTGCCAAAGGTATGGCCCTATCGGTGGCCTCCAGAAGGGCTTTATGGCTTCATTCCTGGGGGGCGGACTAGGCCTCCAAAGCGTCTTTGTGTGGTCTACCGTTCCAAGGGGACCTCCTGTTTGGTAAGATCCTGGAGGATGCCATTCAGAAAGCGGCTGATGGGAAAAAAGCGTTTCTTCCACAAGTCAGCAGAAAGGGTTTTTCCTCCTCCTGGAAAACCAGGCGATTTAAGGATCGGTCCTTTCGGGACAGTAGAAGCTACAAGCCCGGAAGGGAGTATTCCAGGAACTCTTCGTGGAAGTCCTTCTCTCACTCCTCTTCCAATAAGGCTTCCAGAGGTAGAGGTGCCAGGACCTCCGGGAAGACATTCTGAAGGTCCTCGGGCCCATCCGGGTACGGTGGGTGGAAGACTGCAGTTCTTTTACCCGGTGTGGGCCGCAAATGTCACAGACGAGTGGGTCACCTCAATCATAAAAGAAGGCTACAGGATAGAATTTTCCTCTCGTCCATGTGCTGCCCATTTCAGAAAATCAAAAGTGTCAGAAGGTGTCAAACGAAGGGCCATGAGGACTTGCATTTCCACTCTGTTGGGACAGAAGGTGTTGGAGGAAGTCCCTTCTCACGAAAGATTCCAGGGGATGTATTCCACTGTGTTTTTGGCCCCAAAGCCCCAGGGAAAGTGGCGTCTCATCCTGAACCTAAAAGGAGTGAACGCCTTTCTAGACGTAAGGACATTCAAAATGGAATCCTTACAGACTATCCTAAAGTGCGTAAAACCAGGAGATTGGATGACCTCCATAGACTTAAAAGACGCCTACTACCAAATCCCTGTAAACAGCAATCACATGCAGTTCCTTCGGTTCTGGGCTTTAGGAAGACATTTCCAGTTCCGAGGGCTTCCGTTTGGTCTCAGCTTAGCGCCAAGGACTTTCTCGAAGGTCCTTGTCTCTCTGATTGCCGTCATAAGGATGAGAGGTATCGAGATATTCCATTACCTGGACGACATACTCATCGTAGGGCCTTCGCAAGGAATAGTGGAGCATCATACATTAATGGCAATGAACATCCTGCAAGATCACGGGTGGCTTCTCAACATAGAAAAAAGCTCCCTGATTCCATCTCAGACCATCGTGTTCCTCGGAGCGGTGATAAATACCATTTCTGCTCATGTGTTTTTGTCTCCAGAGAGGGTCATGAAGTTACAAGACAAAGTCAAGAAGCTCCAGGTTCTCGAAAAGGCCTCGGCAAGGGAAGTCATGAGTCTCCTGGGTTCTTTGACGTCTACGATAGGTTTGGTGAAGTGGGCCCAATGGAAGTTTCGCCCTGTACAGAGTTGTTTTCTTCTCCAGTTCGACAGAGAAAAAACGGATTGGGATCAGGAAATTTCTCTGCCCCTGCCAGTAAGAAGAGAGTTGGACTGGTGGAGGAACGGGAAGAACCTAGCAAAGGGTTTTCCCTTGGAAGAACCTCCGTGGACCGTCATTACGACGGATGCCAGTTCTTCTGGTTGGGGTGCCCACCTCGATTCCTCATGGACTCAGGGGTGGTGGACTCGAGAAGAAAGTCGTCTCCACTCGAACCTAAGAGAACTGCGAGCTGTTTCCAAGGCCATTCAGGTGTTCCTTCCAAAGATCAGGAATTCCTGGGTGTTGATCAAGACGGACAACCGAGCGGTGGCCTCTTATATAAACAACCAGGGAGGCACAAAGAGCAAGCGGCTCTTAAAAGAGCTAGCTCCTCTAATGGTGATGGCCATGACCTATCTCCAGGGACTGAAGGCTATCTATCTCCCAGGCTCGGAGAACGTAGCGGCGGATTTTCTCAGCAGATCAGAAATTCTCCCGGGAGAATGGAAACTTCACCAGTCAGTTTTTGCTTGGATCACCCGTCGGTGGGGCATGCCCCAGATCGACCTGATGGCCTCGTTCAGGAATCGCCAGGTGGAGAATTACTACTCCCTCCACCCAGAGAGTCAGGCGCTGGGCCAGGATGCTCTATCTCTTCCTTGGTCGTTCGATCTGGGGTATGCGTTCCCTCCCCTACCCATGATACCCAGGTTCCTGAGAAAAGTTTGGGCAGAAGGGAAAACCGTTATTGCCGTAATCCCGATTTGGCCTCGAAGGCCGTGGTTTCCCCTACTGTCAACGCTGAGCCAGGAACAGCCTCGGCCCCTGCCTATATTGAAGGATCTGCTAACGCAGGGTCCAATATCCCATCCTCATCCGGAACGCCTCAAATTGGGGGTGTGGGTCTTGAAAAAGAAAGACTTCAACAATTAGGCCTTTCAGAAGCAGTGGCCAATACTCTCTTACACTCAAGGAAGGCTTCTACGTCTTCATGCTACCATAGAATCTGGGATGTGTTTCAGGAATGGGCTTCGGCCAAGCGAGTTGACTTCATACGCCCTCGCAACACTGAAATCTTGGAGTTCCTGCAAGAAGGTCTGGATAAGGGTCTCAGCATCAGCACTCTTAAAGTTCAGTCTTCGGCCCTGTCAGCTTTGTGCAACACCTCTTGGTCATCAGATCCATTGATCTCCAGGTTCTTCAAGGCAGCTTTCAAGTTGAGACCACCTTCGAGATCCACTACCCCTCCTTGGGACCTTCCGCTTGTTCTCGACTACCTGACTGAGGATCTATTCGTTCCTCTTGAGAATTTGGATGCTGTCCTCCTAACTTACAAAACATTGTTCTTAGTAGCAATTACTTCCGCTAGGAGAATTTCAGAGATCAAGGCCTTCTCCACCCTGCCTTCTTGTCTCCAATTCTACCACAATAGGGTGTGCCTGAAACCTAATCCAGCATTTCTGCCTAAAGTGGTCTCTCGTTTCCATCTATCTCAAGAGGTGGTCCTGCCATCCTTCTACCCCAATCCTTCTTCACCAGAGGAGATCAAGTGGCATCGTTTGGATGTTATGGACTGCCTGTCTGTGTACCTTGAACGTTCTGCTCCTTACAGGAAAACTCACCAGCTTTTCGTTTTGCCTTCAGGGGCCAGGAGAGGTGAGGCAGCCTCTCTATCTACATTGAAGCGTTGGATTGCTCTTGTAATCAGAAAGGCTTATCTCAATAAAGATCGCTCTCCTCCACTGAAGATAAAGGCTCATTCAACCAGAGCATTGTCAACTTCCTGGGCTAATTGGGCAGAGGTTCCATACGATGACATTTGCAAGGCAGCCACCTGGTCTTCCCCGATGACGTTCATGAAACACTACAAACTTGATGTGGATGCTCCTTCCACCTCATTTGGGAAGAGTGTCTTGTCTACGGTTTCTTTGTCCCGTTGATATTAAATTCAGTCATAGCATAATAATTTGTTCTGTGTGTTTTTATCATAATTTTGTTCCCACCCTAATTTTGTGAGCTTGGGTATTACCCATAAGTGATGCTGCCATGATTAGCCAGGAATAGAGAAAATTTATGCCAAACTTACCGTAATTTTCTTTTCCTGGCTATTTCTCATGGCAGCATCAGGGTTCCCGCCCATTTTTTATTTTCAGCTTTATAATTGGACTGTGGTGTAAGGGGAGGAGGGACTCTTTATACCTATCAGTCTAATTAATTAATCTAATTAATTCCTGTCCTGTGACTGCTAAGGGAGGAGCTACCCATAAGTGATGCTGCCATGAGAAATAGCCAGGAAAAGAAAATTACGGTAAGTTTGGCATAAATTTTCTCTAATTCAATCTCCCCAAATCAGACTGTGTTAATAAACTGTACAAACACAGGCCCTTGTATGTGTGTTTATATTTGTTTGTATGTGTGTGCATGTCTTTGAATGGGTTCCAGGGAACGCTGCAAAATGTTTCTGTATGACACACTGCAATCTCAGATGACAGCCTTGAGTTTACCACCTTGTCACAAGGTTGCACATGATGAAAAATAGAAGTATTTTTCTCATTAATAAATCCCACCACCAAGTGACACAAGGGAGCACATGATGATAGATACATACCTATGTATGTTCAAAACAGTTAATGGACTCTCTGCCATGTACTTTCAAAGGCAATTCATTACAGTTAGACAAATCACATGGAAGGAGGCATTGGTACAGGACATTACCTGCCCAGCTGAGGGGAATATAGCCACTGGCTTAAACAGAGGCGGCTCTAGACTTTATGAGGCCTTAGGCGAAACGCAAACATGAGGCCCCACTAACAAAAAAGTGTCACATATACACATTGATGCGCTGTCTACCTGTGTATGTGCCTGAGAGTGTGTCTGACAGAGAGTATCCTTGTGTGTCTGAATGTATGTCTCTGTGAGCATGTTTGCGTTTTTGTCTGAGACCCTATGTGTATGGGGTAGCTGCTTGAAGTGTGTTGTGTGTGTATAAGGGGGGGGTGATGGTGAGAGGGGGGTGATGGTGAGAGGGAGAAGGGGTGCGATGGTGAGAGGGAGAAGGGGTGCGATGGTGAGAGGGAGAGGGGGTGCGATGGTGAGAGGGGTCAGGGGGTGCGATGGTGAGAGGGAGAGGGGGTGAGAGGGAGCGGGGGTGCGATGGTGAGAGGGAGCGGGGGTGCGATGGTGAGAGGGAGCGGGGGTGATGGTAATGTGAGAGGGAGCGGGGGTGATGGTAATGTGAGAGGGAGGGGGGTGATGGTAATGTGAGAGGGGGTAATGTGAGAGTGAGGGGGGGTAATGTGAGAGTGAGGGGGGGGTAATGTGAGAGTGAGGGGGGGTAATGTGAGAGTGAGGGGGGTAAAGTGAGAGTGAGAGGGGGTAATGTGAGAGTGAGAGGGGGTAATGTGAGAGTGAGAGGGGGTAATGTGAGAGTGAGAGGGGGTAATGTGAGAGTGAGAGGGGGTAATGTGAGAGGGGGGGATGTGAGAAGGAGGGGGTGATGGTGAGTGGGGTGAGGCTGAGGGTGGTGACGGAGGGTTATGCTGAGGGTGGTGGGGGTGATGCTGAGGGTGGTGAGGGGGTGATGCTGAGGGTGGTGAGGGGGTGATGCTGAGGGTGGCGGGGGGGTGATGCTGAGGGTGGCGGGGGGGTGATGCTGAGGGTGGCGGGGGGATGATGCTGAGGGTGGCGGGGGGATGATGCTGAGGGTGGTGGGGGGTGATGCTGAGGGTGGTGAGGCTGAGGGGGGTGGTGAGGCTGAGGGGGGTGGTGAGGCTGAGGGGGGTGGTGAGGCTGAGGGGGGTGGGGGTGGTGAGGCTGAGGGGGGTGGGGGGTGGTGAGGCTGAGAGTGGTGGGTGGTGAGGCTGAGGGTGGTGAGGCTGAGGGGGGTGATGCTGAGGGTGGTGGGGGTGGTGAGGCTGAGGGTGGGGGGGTGAGGCTGAGGGTGGTGGGGGGTGAGGGTGGGGGGGTGAGGCTGAGGGTGGTGGGGGGTGATGGTGAGGGTGGTGGGGGGTGATGGTGATGCTGAGGGTGGTGAGGGGTGATGGTTGGTGATGGGGTGGTGAGGCTGTGGGGGGTGAGGGTGAGGCTGGGGGTGGTGATGGTGGTGGGGGTGAGGCTGAGGGTGGTGGGGGGTGAGGCTGAGGGTGGTGGGGGTGATGCTGAGGGTGGTGGGGGTGAGGCTGAGGGTGGGGGGGTGAGGCTGAGGGTGGTGGGGGGTGATGGTGAGGATGGGGGGGTGAGGGTGAGGGTGGGGGGGTAAGGCTGAGGGTGGTGGGGGGTGATGGTGAGTGAGGCTGAGGGGGGTGGGGGGGGTGAGGCTGAGGGTGGTGGGGGGTGATGGTGAGGGTAGGTGGGGTGAGGCTGAGGGTGGTGGGGGTGATGGTGAGGGTGATGGTGAGTGAGGCCGAGGGTGGTGATGGTGAGGGGGGGGTGAGGCTGAGGGTGGTGGGGGTGATGGTGAGGGTGGGGGGCTGAGGCTGGGGGGGTGAGGCGGAGGGTGGTGGGGGTGATGGTGAGTGAGGCTGAGGGTGGTGATGGTGGGGGGGTGAGGCTGAGGGTGGTGGGGGTGATGGTGAGGGTGGGGGGGTGAGGGTGAGGGTGGGGGGGTGAGGCTGAGGGTGGGGGGGTGAGGCTGAGGGTGGTGGGGTGTGAGGCTGAGAGTGGTGGGGGGTGATGCTGAGGGTGGGGGGGTGAGGCTGAGGGTGGTGGGGTGTGAGGCTGAGAGTGGTGGGGGGTGATGCTGAGGGTGGTGGGGGGTGAGGCTGAGGGTGGTGGGGTGTGATGGTGAGGGTGGGGGGGTGAGGCTGAGGGTGGTGGGGGGTGATGGTGAGTGAGGCTGAGGGTGATGGTTGGTGATGGGGGTGGTGAGGCTGTGGGGGGTACGGCTGGGGGTGGTGATGGTGGTGGGGGGTGATGGGGAGGGAGAGCCTACCTTTCCCTGGTGGTCCAGTGGGCTCCCTGGTGGTCCGGTGGCCATTACTTCCGGTCTGCAGCTCCGCAGCGCTGCAGACCGTGTAATCTCGCGAGATTTCAGAGCGTTGCCGTGGTAACCCGCGGCAACGCTCTGATTGGCCAATTCTCGCGAGTCACATGGTCTGCAGCTCTGCACACTGCGGAGCTGCAGACCAGTGTCTGCGGTGGCTGGCCGGCAGCCAGGAGGGGCCTCGCACCCGGCGGCATACCGGGCAAGCCGCCGGGCCCCCTCCTGGTGTCAGGTCCTCGGTCACTGACCGAGGACCTGACACACTCTGCCAACAGGCGGTTTAGGCGGCCGCGAGGCCCCCGCCAGCGCGAGGCCTTAGGCGGCCGCCTAAACCGCCTAATTAGAGAGCCGCCTCTGGGCTTAAACCCAGTTCGGATGGCAGACCCATGACTTTGACAGAATATCCTGGAGAACAGTTGACCCAGATGGTGTTGTCACATGGTGGCTTAGTGGCTCCTTGGAGAGTGATGCAGCTTAGATTTGAATGGTCCAAATTAAACAGCTATTTGCAGAGAGACAAAGTGATACATCTGTTCCTACTCTCACTTATAAAAGCTGAAGTGACTGATGGGATCTCATTAGAACCTAAGTTGTAAATGCAAAGTACAACTTGTCCTGTGTGTTTGTTTAATTTTATAACCTGTAGAAAAAGATTTTCTGTATGTTTTTCACTGTATGTTTTTCACTGTATGTTTTTCACTTGCATGAGTTTGATTCCCAAATAACTGCATTCACGTAACTGACTCAGATACTTATACTTAAAAACAAGTGTTTGCTGTACAAAGAAGTGTAATATCAATATACATCAACATGTGCATGAATACATTTTTAATCACAATATTCAGTCCACAATTCCTACTTTGTGCCTGTAGAGCATGATTCCAATTATCAGTTTATGATGTTCTAAATGCAAAGGATTCCAAGCAGGAGGCCTAAATTGCTGTATGGTAATATGTTTATATTCTAGCTATCACTTATTTCAAATAAATGTTGTGCTAATTCTTTTTCAATAAAACATAATTCAGTAGTGAATGGGGTTAAATGACTGTTTACCGAAGACTGTAAGAGCACTGCAAGAAACAAAACAGTAATTATGCCCATAACAGTAGACAATGTTTAATAACAAATTCATATATTTTTAAAACTGCCAAATGTTTAGCTAATTAAAACATTATACATTATTTATATAACAGGACACAAACTGATAACTAGTACAAACAATGTATTTTTCAGTTTTAGCACATAAAACATAGTAAGATTGTAGGCAGCAGATTTAACCCCTTAAGGACACATGACATGTGTGACATGTCATGATTCCCTTTTATTCCAGAAGTTTGGTCCTTAAGGGGTTAAATAGAGACTTTGGGCATACAGACAATTAAACTGCATAAAGATTTTGAACATTTTCTCATAGGCATCACCAACAGGGTTATTCCATAAAGTGAGAATTTAAAGTGAATATAAAGTGAATTTAAGGTGAATTTTAAATTTAAAGGCCTGTTTTCCTAGCACTATAGGCTCCTGCAGTGCCCCCCTCCCTCGCGCCCCCCTCCCTCACGCCTTCCCTCCCACATTGCTGAAGGGGTTAAAACCTCTTCAGTCATAAACCTGAATCCACCAACACTCCTCCCCGGCGGGGGAGACCTAATGCACATGCGTGGCAATGGCCACGCTCACATTATGCTTACCCCATAGGAAAAAAATATTCAATGCTTTCCTATGGGGAAAAATCTGACACTCCTGCAGTGCCCCCTCCCTCTTATAGTAGATTTAACTTTTGAGTTTGTCAAGTTAGTTTCATTTGGCTAATCTAATTACTGGGTTTAGTAGAGGCACCCCATTTTCAGTTGTGTGAGACTAAAGGATGACCTAGAGCAGGGGTGCCCAAAAGGTAGATCCCCAGATGTTGTAGAACTTCAACTCCCATGATGCTTTGCATGCATTTAGAATTACAACGTATGGCAAAGCATCATGGAAGCTGTAGTTTTAAAACATCGGTGGAGCTACCTTTTGGGCATCCCTGCCCGCAGTAGTTTGGATAACTTTTTTCTATAGTGTTGTGTTTCATTTAAAGTACATCAAGTATTAGCAGAATTGCTATAAATGTATAGATTGAAAGAAACTATGTCTCTCCCTCTCCTATCAAATGATTCGTAAGCATTGAACTCTATGCCAAAAAATAAACTGGCAGGGAAAGCAAGAGAAGTTCTCTTTCCCGCTGGCACAGCAACCACAGTATAGGATTACATTACTGGAACATCATCTGAGCAGTAACAAGCCCAAGCCCCACGTGTAGCGGCGTAACTGCCGCCGGTGCAGTTGCCCCGGGGCCCGCACACTGATGGGGCCTATCGGGTGGCCCACACATTTAGGGCCACCCGATGGGCCCTATATCTTCAGGGGCCCGGTCAGCGCTGTGGCCGTGGTATAGCGCAACTGGGACCCTTTCAAAGGGTGGGTCATCTCTTCCCTTAAGGTCCATGGATAGGAACAGTCTCTGGGCATAGGGTAGTAATTCCTCCCCACTGACCATTTCTGGGACTCCCCTCAGTTGGACATTCCGGCGTCTGTGCCGAGATTCCATGAAAGCCATTTTTCTCTGCATATGTCGAACCTGTTGTGTAAGCTCCTCTATATGTGACTGGCTTTCTGTCAGGGTACCTGTGGTCTCTACCTCCGAAAGAGGTAGAGACTTAGCTGTTCCTCCATCCAGACGGTCTGATGGCTCCCTTCCCCGCGGTCTATCCGGTCATGCTAGGCCGGCCGCGAGGGAGTGACTGCCTTTTACAGCATCTAGGCAGGAAGTAGTCATCAGGACACTCCCCCGGAACGACCTGTCAGTCAATTGCTGCAGGACCAATCAGGACGCCTCGGAGGCGTGGTTACTGCTCTGAACAGGGTATTTAACAGAGCTTCTTTCATTAGCTCATTGCCCTGTCGTGGTTCTAGCTTGTTCTAGTCACTCAGTGCTTGTGTATTCTATTATCCCTTTTGGTTTTGACCCGGCTTGTTTACCTTACTCTGCTTATCTCTGTTACCCTTGATTCGGCTTGTCTCTCGCTTACCTGTCTTCTGTTACCCTCGACCTCGGCTTGTCTTTGACCATTCTATACTGTACTACTTACGTTAGTCCGGCCATTCTAAGGTCCGGTATACGTATCTGGCTACTGTTTGTACTCTGCGTGTTGGATCCCTGTCCCGATCCTGACATTACGACAGGGCCAATGGATCCTGCAAGTACAAACAGTCAGCTGGCTGCTCCTGATCCTAGG
This sequence comes from Pelobates fuscus, assembly GCF_036172605.1. NCBI lineage: Eukaryota > Metazoa > Chordata > Amphibia > Anura > Pelobatidae > Pelobates > Pelobates fuscus. The sequence goes on along the minus strand of NC_086326.1, from coordinate 74,990,406 downwards.
TTTGAAGCCATGGATCACAGAATGGATCAGATGGCGCTTGCGCTACAGGCTCTATTAGCTTGTGCCAATAACCCACCTGAGGAGATACGTAATACCCCTGTTTCTCCTGTCGGTTCAGGTCTAGAGGTAGCCACAGTGGGTGCTTCTTCTCACATTACCCCCCCAGTACGCTATGGTGGGGCTCCTGAGAAGTGTCGTGGTTTTTTAAACCAAATTCGTATCCACTTTGAATTGCAACCTCGCTCTTATCCTACAGATAGGGCAAAAGTAGGATTTATTATCACCCTACTCATGGAGAAAGCTCTGAGATGGGCCAACCCACTATGGGAGAACGATAATCCATTAGTTTATAACTATAACGCATTTGTAGCTGCTTTTAGAACATTTGACCCTCCAGGTAGAAAGGTTAATGCAGCCAGATTACTGTTGCGCCTGAGACAGGAGAACCAAACACTGGTGGATTATGCACTAGAGTTCAGGTCTCTGGCGGCAGAAATCAAGTGGAATGAGCAGGCGTATATGGATGTATTTTTGAATGGCCTATCTGATGTAATCCTTGATGAGGTTGCTACCAGAGAACTCCCTGAGAATTTAGAGGATTTAATTTCGTTCATCTCTCGTATAGATGAACGTCTAAGAGAGAGACAGAACACTCGAGAGAGGAACCAGAGACCTTCTTTTAGGTTAGCTCCCGCTGTTCAAAGTCCTGACTCCACGATATCTTTGCTTACGGAACCTATGCAGATAGGGTATACCCGCCTCTCTGAGGAGGAAAGACAGCACAGGAGAAGAGAGGGTTTGTGTATGTATTGTGGAGCCAAGGGTCATTTACTCTCGAACTGTTCTAACCGCCCGGGAAACGCTCGCACCTAAGTCTCTCTAGAGGACAGGCCTTGGGTGTTTCTATTTTGTCCTCTACTCCTGATTATAAAGATCACAGGCTTCTGCTACCAGTTTCCTTAACTTGGGGGAGGGAAGTAGTAAGGGCTATGGCATTGATAGATTCCGGTGCTGCTGAGAATTTTATCGACCAAGCCTTTGCTAGTAAGAACAATTTCCCATCCCAGCTAAGGGAGACACCTTTGGCCGTTGAGGCCATAGATGGTAGACCACTACTAGACCCTGTTATCTTTCGTGAGACCATACCCATTAATTTAAATGTTGGTATCCTACACGTGGAGAATTTATCTCTTCTGCTCATTTCGTCTCCTTCTGTTCCCATATTTCTGGGGTACCCATGGTTGAAAAAACATAACCCTATTATCGATTGGGAGTTAGGAGAGATACTCTCGTGGGGCCAGGGCTGCCAGGATCAGTGTTTGTGCAAGGTTTCTCCATTAGCTAATATTAACATACCGGAGAATCCTACTCAGTCCACAGAAAGACAAATACCAGACCTTTACCTAGACTTAAGGGCAGTGTTTGACAAGAAGAATGCTGATTCTTTGCCTCCACACAGGTCATTTGACTGTAAGATTAAGCTTCTACCCGGCACTATGCCTCCGAGGGGCCATGTATATCCTTTGTCTGTTCAGGAAAACTCGGTTCTAGAGGAGTATATTCGGGAGAATTTAGAAAAGGGATTCATCAGGAGTTCTTCTTCTCCGGCCGGGGCTGGGTTCTTTTTCATTAAGAAGAAGGATGGCACGCTGAGACCTTGTATCGATTACCGAGGCTTGAATAAAATAACTGTCAGAAATGCCTATCCTATCCCACTGATTACCGAGTTATTTGATCGTCTTAAGGGCTCCAAAATCTTCACCAAGTTAGATCTCAGAGGGGCTTACAATTTGGTGAGAATTCAGCAAGGTCACGAGTGGATGACGGCATTCAATACCCGGTATGGCCATTACGAATACACTGTTATGCCATTTGGACTATGCAATGCTCCTGCAGTATTTCAAGATTTGATTAATGAGGTACTTAGGGAGTTTCAGCATGATTGTGTTATTGTTTACCTGGACGACATACTAATACACTCTAAGGAGATTGAGACTCACCATAGACAGGTCAGAAAGGTATTACACAAGCTGCTGCAACATGGTCTATATTGCAAATTGGAGAAGTGCAGTTTTGATCAGTCTCAGGTAGACTTTCTTGGATACGTGATTTCTGGGGAAGGTTTTAAAATGGATCCTGTAAAACTTCAATCTATTTTAGACTGGCCCTTGCCCAAAGGACTCAAGGCTATCCAAAGGTTTATTGGTTTTTCAAACTACTATAGGCGCTTCATTAAAGGATACTCCTCGATCATTGCGCCTATTACCAATATGACCAAACAAGGGGCTGATACTAAGTTCTGGTCTAAGGAGGCTCTGGGTGCTTTCAAGACTCTCAAGGAACTTTTTGCCTCGGCTCCCATTCTAGTCCATCCTGATACGACTCTGCCTTTCTTGCTCGAGGTCGATGCCTCTGAGACAGCAGTTGGGGCTGTTCTGTCTCAAAGGTTAGGGGTGGATAAACCGTTACACCCTTGTGGTTTCTTCTCTAAGAAATTTTCTGGGCCTGAGAGCAGATATGACATCGGGGAAAGGGAACTGTTAGCAGTCATTAAAGCCTTAAAGGAGTGGAGACATTTGTTGGAGGGGACCCTACACCCTATTACGATTTTGACGGACCACAAAAACGTCCTATATTGGGGAGGCTAAGCGCTTATCCTCTAGACAAGCTCGTTGGTCCTTATTCCTGACTCACTTCAATTATGTACTGACTTACAGACCTGGTTCTAAAAACTCTAAAGCCGATGCATTATCTCGCCAATATGAACCTCCTACTGTACCTGAACCAGTTCTTTCTTCTATAGTTCCGAAATGCAATATCATTGCTAATACGAATCTCAGGATTCATTCTCCATTATTGGCCGAGATCATTAAGTTGCAACATCTAGCACCTAAACAGACTCCTGCGGGCCGTCATTTCGTTCCTCCTGCTCTTCAACTGGAACTTTTACAGTGTTTACATAATAGCAAGATGGCGGGACATCCTGGTATTCGCAAAACTTACGCGTTGATCTCTAAGGACTTCTGGTGGCCTGCTTTACGGAGGGATATTGAGGAGTTCATCGCTGCATGTGAAGTTTGTACTAAAACCAAACAACCCCATACGCTTCCATGTGGATTCCTGCAACCCTTGGAGGTTCCAGAAAAACCATGGTCCTGTTTGGCCATGGACTTTATTGTCGATCTACCTATTTCTAAAAGACAGACTGTTATCCTCACCGTGGTTGACAGGTTTACTAAGATGGCACACTTCATTCCCCTGCCTAAACTCCCGTCTTCTCCCGAATTGGCAGAGATATTCGCTAAGGAGATTTTTCGCCTACATGGGATACCCTCTCAAATTGTATCGGACAGAGGCTCCCAATTTGTTTCCCGCTTTTGGAGGTCCTTCTGCTCTCAACTTGGTATTAAATTAAACTTTTCTTCTGCCTATCATCCTCAGTCTAACGGAGCTGCTGAACGTACCAACCAGAAAATTGAACAATATTTACGATGCTTTGTTTCTGAACACCAGGATGATTGGGTCGGTTTGATTCCTTGGGCGGAGTTTGCACACAACAATCTCGTTTGCGATTCTACTCATTCAAGCCCCTTCTTCATGAATTATGGTTTTCATCCGTCTATTCTTCCTTCGGATTCTCCTTCCCAGGGGGTACCGTCGGTTGATGTTCATGTTGCCAATTTGAGGAAGTTGTGGGATCAAACTCGACAAATCCTTGTGCACAACTCTATGTTGGTCAAGAAACACGCTGATAAACGTAGAAGGGCGGCTCCGGTCTTTGTTCCTGGTGATAGGGTATGGCTGAGCACGAGGAACATCCGTTTAAAAGTGCCCTCCATGAAGTTCGCTCCTCGTTATATTGGACCCTACAGGGTGCTGACCCGTATCATGGAGGTCCTCCTTCCACACTTTGCAGAGGTCACGGAGCAGCTTCTTGATATCACCTCTTGTGGAGGGTGTTGAGTCTTCTTCTGACCCGGACTCCTGGTCTGCTTCATTTTGGTGCGATGAGGCAAGGGATTTAGCCTCCTCCTGCACTTCCTCTGAGTCCTCCGCCTCGGGTTGCGCTTCAGGCACCATTTTTTTTTTTTATACTTAAATTTTATTGTTTTGTAAAACATCAGGGTAAGTGGGTATAGGGTACAGAAAATGAAAAAAGAGGGGGGGGTCAAGGGGGAAACGACATAAGTTTTCATGGGAGCATGCAGTATTCCATATGACATGTTTCGATCATACATACATACAACAATTACAATACATTTCTGTTGTATATTGGTCTGTCTATTATCCTTGTTGTGTCATTTTGGAACTTCCCTATGCGGGGAGTAACCTCGTCATAAAAGTAAGGTAAGGGTTAACGGGGGGGGGGAAAGGGGGTATTAACCAGGGTCTTTAACAGTTATTGTCACACTATAACTCTTTGTGTTCCTATTTGTTTAACCCAAAAAGCATTGGTATAATTTTGAGAGCATTTGTCAGTGCGGAAACCTACTATCACCTGTTTCTCCCTCTGTATCGGTACCTCTCTCGGCCTTTTCCATGTAGGGTCGAGTAGTGCTTGGTTGTGGAATCAAAACCCTATTTGTCTTTATATATACATGCATATACAATGATATTGCCGGGATTACATGGATAAAAGTAGAAGTAAAAGTAAAAGAAAAAGTATAAGTAAAAGTAAAAGTTGGGGCATTATTGGTAGTGTTTAGTATATATGTTTGCCCATGGTTTCCATGCATCCTGAAGTATTTTGTGTTGTGTCTGTGAAGTTACTGACATGCATTCGTATATGTAGTATTGTTGGATTTTATCCATCAATTGTTGTTTGGTGGGGCAAGTGGGTTTTTTCCACTCTAACGCTATGAGGTTTCTCGCGGCCATTATGGTGAGGATCACCACTTGTTTGATAGGTTTTGCTAGAGAGAAGGGGAGTAGTAAAAACAAACAAATTGATGGGCTGAGAGTAAGGTTGTCAACCTGAAAGTATTGGAGGATATCTTGTACATGCTGCCAAAGTGGTGTTAGGAGTGGGCAGTCCCACCAAATATGTAGCATCGTGCCGTCAGCTTTTGCACATCTCCAACAAGCTGCTGGTACTGTGGGGTAGATTTTATGTAGTCTGCTTGGCGTCAGATACCACCTATAAATCAGTTTTTTATGCGCTTCTATGTGTGAATGACAGTTTGTAAGACCTTTGAGCGCCTTAAGGGATCTTATCCAAGTGTCTCCAGTAGGAGAGTCTTCGTACTCTGTTTGCCACTGTCTTTCGAAAGGAAAGGGTAATTTGTCTGCCATGTCCAGTAGTGAGTTGTAACATATAGATAATGACTTAGGTTTTGTTGGAGCCAGCCAGCATCTGTCATATATGAGGTCGATCGAATGATGGTCATGTAGTGCAATGTCTGATTGTGTAAGTACATGTTGGGTGGTGATGCTTTTAAGTTGGAGATATTGGAAGACGGCCGAGTTCGTTAGTCCATACTTCCGTTGGAGGTCTGGGAAAGACATGAGCTTGTGGTTGTGGAATGTGTCCCCTATGTGTTTAACACCTTGTTTTCTCCATGTGTTCATTGTCAGTGCTGGGGCTAGTGAGCTTAGTGCTGATATCGGTGCTCTATGATGGAATTTGTTAGGTACTACCCTAGTGTGGTGTAAATTGTCCCAATTTTTGATAGTAAGGATAGAGGTCTGATACAGGTGGGTTGTGTGTGGTCTCATCAGTGTCGGTGTCCACAGGATTGGTAGTAGCGATTTTCCCGGTGCATTGTCGTGTTCCATGTCTACCCATTGAAAGGTTCCCCTGGGGGAGTGAAGTTTGATTGCGGCTTCCAAGAAAGACGCTTTGTGGTATTTGGACACATCTGGGAATCCTAGACCCCCTTGACCTGTGCGCTTCTGGAGAAGTGACATAGCTAAGCGTGGTTTACGCTTTTCCCATATGTAGGAGGAGAGTACGGTTTGGAGGTGTTTATAAAATATTGGCTTGACATAGATCGGTAACATCCTAAATTTGTATAAAATTTTTGGTAAAAGTATCATTTTCACGGTATTTATTCTGCCTAACCAAGAGAGTTTCACTGCTTTCCATTGTTGGATGTGTGTTTTACACAGTGGTATCAATGGCTGGAGATTAAGGGCAAATGTGTCTGCGGGAGAGGGTCCGAGCTTTACACCCAGGTAGGTAAGGTCAGTCGATCTCCAGTCAAATGAGTAAGTGTTTTTGAGTTGCGTTTTCAGTGTATTGGGTAGATTAATCGGGAGAGCTTGCGTTTTGTTCTGATTAAGCTTGTAATAAGACATTTGTCCATATTGGTGGAGCAGTTGTATTAGTGCCGGGACTGATTTGTCGGGTGTACGTATTGTAAGTAGGATATCATCTGCGAACATAGAGAGACAAAATGTGCAGCCTTCGATTTCGATGCCTGTGATTATGTCGTGATGTCTGATTTTAGATGCTAGTGGTTCTAGAGACAGGATAAAAAGCAGGGGAGATAGAGGACACCCCTGTCTGGTGCCGTTAGTAATATTGAATGATCTGGAGAGGAAACCAAAGTTGGACACTCTAGCCTTCGGGTCGTTATATAGGGCCATAATGCCCCTGATGAGGCCTTCTGGGAATCCAAATTTGCGGAGAACTTGTTGCATGTATTCCCAGTTAACCCTGTCAAAGGCCTTTTCCGCATCAAGTGCCAGGACTAGTCCCTGGGTATGTGATTTGTGCATGTGGGAAAGGATGTTCAGGACTTTCCTGGTGTTATCGGAGCCCTGTCTGCCTTTAACAAACCCGGATTGGTCGTTATGGACCAATGTGGGTAGGATTTGAGAGAGTCTGTTGGCTAAAAGTTTGGCATATAGTTTGACATCTGTGTTGATGAGGGAGATCGCCCGAAAGTTTTGACATTGGGTTGGAGGTTTGCCCGGTTTGGGTAACGTCGATATGTGGGCTACTAGCATATCACTGGGTATGTGCCCCGAAGAGTAGCATGCATTATAGAAGGTTGTCAGGTGTGGTGTGAGAAGTTTAGTGAACGTCTGGTAGTAAAGGTTAGTAAACCCGTCCGGTCCGGGTGCTTTGTGTTTGGGTAATTCCCTAATGGTTTTCTCTATTTCCTCTGTGGTGAATGGTGAACATAGGGCGTCTAGGTCTTTGGTCTGTAGAGTGGGGACATCTATAGATTGAAGAAAGTCTGCAATTGAGCGTGGGGAGGGTTGGACTGTCTCAGAGTCGTCTGCGAGATTATACAGAGAGCCATAATAGGACGCAAATTCGTCCACTATTTTTTGCGGGTCTATTATTTTAGTTCCCTGGGAATTCAGTAAATGAGCAATTTTCGATTTTTGGGAACGAGTTCTGAGTTGTGCAGCTAGTAGTGCCCCTGCCTTGTTCCCATTAGTGAAGAACTTATGTTTATATCTCTGTAGGAGGTATGTAGTCTTTTCTAGCTCTAGATGCTGGAGATCTTTTTGTAGTAAGGTTAGTTGTTTTTGTGTGTCTCTGGATGGTTGCAGTTTGTTTTTATGTGTGAGATCTGAAATGTCATTTATAAGCTGAATATATCGTTGTTTGCGTTGCTTCTGTTGGTAGCTGGCTAATTTGATAAGTGTGCCTCTGATGACGGCCTTATGAGCCTGCCATACTGTTTCTATGCTGGTATCTTCTGGAAGATTGTCTGCGAAGTAGGCTTCTATGTCTTTTTGTATGGTGTGTGTTGTGTCGTGATTTGTGAGCAATGTGTCATTGAGTCTCCACGTGCCTCGACCTTTAGATGGATACTGTTCTGAGATGTCCAACGAAATGGGTGCATGGTCTGACCATGTTATGGGTCCTATTGTGGCTCTTTGAATTTTGTCTATAAGTTTAGCGGGTATCAAAAATCTGTCTATTCTCGTATATGTGTTATGTACTGCCGAATGAAAAGTATAATCTATATCAGTAGGGTGGAGTATTCTCCAGGGGTCTACAAAGTCATGACTGAGGACGGTCTGCATAATTTTGGAGGTCTGTGTTGTTAAGTGTTTGGCAGTTTTAGAGTGGGTTTGACGGTGTGCTTAGGTGTCCATAGTGGCATTTAGCAGGAAATTAGTGTCACCCCCTATTATAACATCACCAAATTGGTATAAGGAAAGTAGGCTGAATATCCGCACAATAAAATCATGTTGGTTATCATTAGGTCCATAAATGTTTATCAGAGTATACGGGTTATTGTTGAGATAACATTGAATAATCAAGTACCTCCCTCTCTTGTCTCCTATTTTTTTCACCAGGGAGAAGGACACGTACTTGCTAATTAGGGTGGAGACACCCCTTGCTTTCTTTTTGTAGCACGAGTGAAAATCGTGGGGAAAAAGGGTTGAATTAAACTTGGGTCTGTGGCCCCATTTAAAGTGAGTTTCCTGGTAGAAAACTACTAAGGCATTAGATTTATTAGCTTCCGCTAAGGCTAGTCGCCTCTTGTGGGGCGTGTTTAGACCTTTAGTATTTAATGAAAAGACTGTAAGGGTCATGTTATAATCTTGAGGGGGGTCTCTGTATATAGTATGCATTCCCTTTTTGCGGGTCTCTCATTTACACCTTTTCCCCTGGTGAGCCTTTTAGTGCAGGGTGCATGTTGTATTATGTGGTTACAGGGGGGCATCACCAATAGCAATCGATTTAGTTGACCATGTGTCGTAGCTTTATGGGTGACAATTGGAAACTTAGTGGGATAACCTGGGGATATATAGGTTATCTGTTGGGCACCTGTGTTGTGCTTTATGGGTACAAAATAGGATGTTGTAATGTGTGACAATTGGAATACTTTGGTAAAACATAAAAACGATAAAATAATGTTAACTATGTACAGTAAACCTTCGGGGAAGATACGAAAATGTATAGACGGCATATATAAGGCCGGTAGTGGCCTAGTGGGGGAGGTCGTCTGTGAACCTGCAGGAGACTGATAATCTAAAGATTTCGTGCAATCGTTTCAGTTGCCAGGCATGAACTGGTATTTTTAACTGAGAGGGAGAGCATACAGCCTAGGCAACGCCAATCTCTATGGCATAGAATTTGTTAACACTCAATAACATATATAACAGAACATACTGGAACATATACGACCTGGGGTGGTAGCCTGTGGCAAATGGGCTACATCCTGGTGTGGATGAAAGTTCGGTTTGTGACAGTTCATGTCAGTGGGTCATGGTTGGAGGGCGATTTTCATTTTTACTTTGTTTATATTTATTTATTTATTTTTGTTTTATATTATGTCCCAGACAAGTCCATCAAGAAGGTGTATAATCACTTGGCTGTGGGGATGGTGTTCCAGTCCCTGGAAATCTGTACAGGTGAACGGTGCGTTGGTTTCTGCTGGACGTTGTCGGTTGGAGCAGGATGTGAGATGTTCCATTCTTTGAGTAGCTTGTGGCCTTCTTCTGCATTGAGGATATGTCTCTCGGTACCATTTCTTCTGATTAGCAATCTGGCTGGGAATCCCCATCTATACATGATATTTTCATTTCTCAGGGCCGTTGTGATGGGCGCTAAGGCTTTCCTCTTCAGGAGGGTAGCGGCCGAGAGATCAGTGTATAGCAAAGGCGCCCGGTAACTCCTTGAGTAGCCGGGAGGCTCTCATGATCTTATCTTTGGATGTGTAATAGTGGAATTTAGCTATAGTGTCTCTTGGGAGAGTTGGTGGGAGGTTTCTTGGCCTTGGGAGGCGATGTATCCTGTCTAGTAGTAACTCCGCTGGGGACAGTTCTGGGGACACAGCATGGAAAAGGTCCGCTGCAAAGGATGATAGGTCTTGTGGGGAAACGTCTTCAGGGATACCCCTGATTCTGACATTGCTCCTTCTGTCCCTGTCCTCATGATCTGCCACTTTGTCTGTCAGGAATTCAAGTTTGGCAGTGATGTCTGAGTATGCTTCTGCCAGTGTATTATGTGCTGATATGATTTCATCAGTCTTGTCTTCTAAGTGTGTTGTGCGCTCACCTATTGCCTGGATATCAGCCTTAATGTCCCTCGCCAGTTTAGAAAGTTCAAGCTGCATAGAGCTTTTCAATTCAGACAGCATCCTTTGTATTGAGGAGTCCGTGGCTGGTGCTGAGGCATGTATGGAAATAGATGTGCTGTCACTCCTGTCTGAGCAAGAAGCAGGAGAGGACGGGCCGTCGGCGCCATCTTGGATTTTTTTCGGCGGCGAGGTGAGAGCAGAGATCTGCATTGCAGCCGGTTTCTGTTTCAGCTTCTTTGCTGATCGGTATGCCATATGGACCGGGTACTGAGGTGGGTCCGTTGGGAACCCGATTTCGCCGTTCTTATGCGGTTATAGTCGCTGTTGGTGGTCTCTTATGCAGGAGCTCGTGGTTTACGCGTCCATCTTGGATCCTTCAGGCACCATTTTAAGAAATACTTGTGATGTGGGCCTCTCGAAAGAGAGTCTTATGTCAGGGAGTCTTAGGCTTTCGGCACCCAAAACCTCTTGTTTTTCCAGCCCATGTTGTCATCTGGTGGGGCGATATTTTGGGCTGGTCTCCTGACGGCTTTTGACCAGTGAATTTTGCGTTTATGTAGCTTTCAAGCCGGAACACCACTGGCACACATCTGTCAAAGACTTTAAATTTAAAGACTGTGTCTGTCCAAATCTCTGCATACTGAGCCCATTTACCCCAAACTCGTGACAATTAACCATGCAATAGAGCATGGTTAATTATGGTTACGGTTCTTATATCTCTCGCGTGAACAAATGTTTTTTTATTAAATACATTTTAAATTCTTGTTTTTGTTTTGTTTATGTTTATGATCCCTCCCTCTCTTCCTTTATGTACCCCACGATTTGCATACTGTTACACCTTGATGTGTGCTAAACCGGTAACTGCACAGACAAACTCGAACTGTTCCCTAGGAATGCAAAGTCAAAGATGAGCTTGACAGGCGAGACAAAACCAATTTTTTCACCTCTCTGTCTAGAGGGCCCATACACATATGCCCCATGGCACTATATACGCAGATCTCACAAACGAACCAAAGAAAGCATGAAATAATGAACCCCAAAAACATGCGACCCTACTAGCAACTAGTGCAACTTAACTCACGGAAGACACTAGGGGGTTGATTAAAGATTAAAGAGTGACTAGGGATCTGCATGCAACTCATTGTATACTATCTCTTACCCATAGGTTAATATCAGCAATAACATGGGAACTGTACTTAAGGGAAAACAGTCTGTGCAGCCGAGGTGACGGCTACATACTTACGATATGCATTTTAACCCCTCCCCCCGCCCTCCCCTGTTTTCTTTTATGTATCCCTGAAAAAATAAAGGAATAAAGATTGTCAAATTGGAAAAAAATAAGCAGAGAAGTACTGCCCTACCCATAGAAAAATAGGTCCCCTCTGTGGGTGTCTATGGACCTTCTATAGCCTGCAAATGAGTATTCAAACCGTACTTACATGCAAAGAGAAATTAGGGAGGGGAAAAAAACAAGGGATAATCGCATAGGGTTATAATTTTACTTTAAGTACATTTATTAAAATAAAACTTTTAAAAGTTAGTGTGGAGTCTCATTTTTTCCTTAATCTTTTACCAGTATACCAATGCAGTCCCTTCTGTTCGGTGTCCTGGTAGATCCAGTGTTTTATCGGTATAAAGAAGTTCCTTTTGAAGTTTCTTCAGTTCACGGTTTTTCAGCACAGGTAGGTTTAAGTCTCAGCCTTTGGAAGCTCTTCTCAAACGCATTCCGCCACTTCAAGAGGTTTTTTCCAATGATCATCACTGAAGGAACTTCTTTATACTGATACAACCTATGATCTACCGGGACGCAGAGATTTCTGTCATGTTTTGGAGATAGGCTTTTAACTGACAAGAGTAAAGAGTCCTAGAGTGAATGTACCAACATCCACCACTTACACTTCTCCAGGTGGTCATGAGTAATAAAACAAAAGCCTTAAATCACTGAAATTCAATCTGTGTATCAACTTTTCTCATTTTGCATACATGGCATACAAATCAGAAATTCATATTATCATTTATTTTGTGCAATGACACCTAACTAAGATGTTTCTTAATTAGGAACTGTATCTTAAAAAAAAAAATATGAATTCTGAGAATATTAAAAAAACCTTGTTTTACTTTTGCATTATCTATCACCATATTACAGCGTCACCGCATTTGGCACATAAAATAATTCAGTAATCACAAAAACAAGTAAAATGATTTAATCAATCCCAGGGTTATGTAATTAAGGGTAGAATATTTCCAAACTATAACTGGGATGGAGGAAAAATATTGTACCAAAACATGAAGGGCTAACCACTGGGGAAATTCTACCAGTTTAACTGGGATACTATTAAATTATAAATAACTTTAACAAACAACTAAATAAAAACAGAGGGGCTAGACCTTTGGAAGTTTCTAAAGAGACAGATGTTGTGGAATCATTGGGTAGGTAACCTCCAGCACTCCAGATGTCGTAAACTACTTTCCTGATACTTTTTTTGGGGAAATGTGGTCCACACCATGTGGGGTGCTAAAGGTTGCCTACTCCAAAAGTGTATATACAAATATTTATGACTAATGATGTAACTCATTGTGATGTGGTCACAGACAGTTTAGTAAAGAAGTTGGGCTTTGTATTATGTAGGTACCCATTTAAATGACCTTAGCTGTGCATGACATTGTTACAGAGGCTGTTTTGGTTACAATTAGAGAAAATAAGAATATGAAGTGTACTGTATAGGTACTTCAGAGTGAATATAAGTGCACTGTGCATGTGTTATGGTACTTTTTGAAAGTAAACCAAAATGTTCAAATGTCTATCTGTTCCTGTCCAAATCAATAAAATTAAATTGCGTATATACGCTGAAGTAATTAAGTCTGACACACAAGGTTCAGGTTAAAATAACTTCGGGAAAGTTTATTGGCAAGTGAAGAAAAAGCGGGCGCGCAGGCCCTTTTAAGAGGCATTTTGCGTCATCATTGATTATTAGAATATCAGCAAATAAACACCATCAATTGGATTAATTGTTAAGTGTCGGTGTTAGTGTCTTACCTATTGGTTCAAAAATAAAAAAAGGTTAGTCCCGTGCCCACCCATCAGAGGTGGGATTATTCTGGACACGGGTGGGGATAAGGGGGTCCTAAGCGTCATTTTACACGGTCAATGATATCAGGCTTCATGTCCAGGTGCAAGGTCTCTTATGAATAGAACATTTCATTACTACTGTGTTCTGTGGCCTTCAAACTATACTATCTCACAAGTTCTAAGGAGTAGCCAGCAAGTCTTAAGGAGTAACCAGCACCTCCTGGTATTTGTCCTTGTAGGAAAACACAGTCTTTGTCTACTGTACTAATTGGGTTGAGAAGTTCAGTCACGTAACGTAGTTTTAAAATGAACAAGTCAAGTCATGAGGACAAAATGGAGGATTGAAAGAGTCAGGTTAGGGGGACAAAATGGAGGAGGAAGTCACAGTATAAAGTTAAAATGGAGTTAGTACAATAATTCAATACAAGTACAATAGTAATTTTTAATAATTCCACATCAGTCCCCCCTATGAAATGTTAGATTCTAAGAGATAAAACTTTATTATGTTAGTATCAGAAGACGTGTTAACCCAAAGGCACAGAAACCCCGTGGCCGCTAGTTAGGTGTTAATGCAAAGTGCAAGTCTGTCCCTAGAGCTGACCCTAATAATAGGCTAACTCATCCATCAGTATGGCTCTCGAACACTTCACACCCATGGGTGTCCCATGGCAGCTAACCCACCACTTCTCCGCACGGGGCCTTTACCATTCACTGACAGATGCTGTCCCTAAGCTAGTCCCTTCCTAGAATTCCTGCACTTTATCAACAAAAGGGAATGTTTGCAGCGGCAGACAGGGTGAATTGATGTCTTGGGATTCTTGGTCATCAACTTCGAGATGGGTGAAAGTGGGTGCCGCTTGGTCAACAGTCTTCATGAGGGATTTTCTCAGACATGGGAGGATACAACAAAAGAGAAGAGCAAAGATAAAAAGAAAAATTAGTATAGCCATACCAATCTGCATTAAAGCCTTTTGCCATCCTGTCATCCAACCAAACCATCTTTCCCAGGGATCTTTTATCCCAGAATTCCTTTTTAATTCTTCAGACAGGTCGTTTAACTTTTCTATGGCTAATGTAACTTTACCATTAGGGCCTGTGTTTTCTGGGATATAGGTACAACATGTCATGGTGTCGGGCAAAATTTTACAAACCCCTCCTTTCTCGGCTAAGATCATATCTAGGGCCATTCTATTCTGAAAAGTCATTTGGGATGTGGCCTGCAGCTGTTCGGCCAACCCCTGGAGGGCGTCTCTGGTGTAATTAACAAAACGCTGTTGGTTGTAATAAATATAATTTATCCAGTTTAAATTCTTGTTTGCGGTAACTATGGTAAAAATTGATTCAAATCCTGCAGCAACCTCATCTCTTGCTTTAAACTCATTGGGTACCCCCCTAGGCACCCCAATGGCATCAATGTAAATGTGAGGGTCAAAACTTCCTTTTACTGGGGCTTCACGTTTAACCTTAGTGTGGCTGGGCTCATGGGTGTTGAGGTGTGTGTCAGAGATGATGTGTATAGGCATAATGGCCTTAGTCAAAGTACACTCCCCCCACCACTCTGTGTCCATTCTGGATCTTAACTGTAAATCCCCACACAACCAGTAAATATCTCCTAATGACCTAGTGTGATGCTGCAGTAAACGTACAGGAACAGTTCAATATGTAGCACAATATCCTTCGGGAAAGTTACCCACAAATTTACCAATCCCATCGTCCATGGCATAGCAAGTGTAATTACCTTTATATATTGTAATACCATCTGGGGGTTTGACATCCTGGGTTAGGAGAGGATACTCCTTTGTCCATGCAATACATATGGACCTGTTAAAATTATAGTGATAGGCAAAAAGGCTTAAAACACATTCTTCTATATCTACTGGTAGGATTAAAGGCACGGTACCCAGGTGAGGCCGGGCACCGCCACACACATAACATGCAGTTCTATTATGCTTATTAGCATTGTATTTCATCCATTCTAACCATAGATTTACATCATTAAAACCTGTTTCAGCGGCCATGGTATCTTCAAAAGTGGGGTTAGCAATGGCCATCATGTCTTGAAAGGTCTGGATATGAGGTTTTAATGGGTTAGGGACCATATGGGTGGCCCCTTGCCACTCAGAAGAGTTGCACATATCTTTGAGGTAGAAATGCCCTAATTTTTGGTAGGAACCCTTTTTCCAATACATTCCCATCACATACTGGTCCGCATCTGTTGGGCTTGGATGCTCAATGTTAAGAATTAATTTCATTGGTGTACTCCCCCCAGGCTTTCTCAAAGTCATCCTCTGGAGGAGGGATCTACCATGATCATCTACTTTAGATACGGCACTTTTTGGTTTGTAACCCCAGGCAGGCCCGGCATTCCATCCCGCCGCCCCCCAATGGTCACAATTGTGCCCCCATTGCTTGTCAACTACACAAACATATGGGTCTTTCGAATG
Organism: Pelobates fuscus; assembly: GCF_036172605.1. NCBI lineage: Eukaryota > Metazoa > Chordata > Amphibia > Anura > Pelobatidae > Pelobates > Pelobates fuscus. The sequence goes on along the minus strand of NC_086326.1, from coordinate 74,974,900 downwards.
AGGGATATCTCTATAGATGCTCTGGATTTGTGGTGTGGGAAATGGGCATTCTACAATATCACAGTAGTCAAAGGTATAAGTAGCCACCTGGGTGCACGATGAATTATACCAGAAGGTGTACCCACTAATGTCTTTGGTAATGGCTACTTGCTGGGCCTTCATAAGGTTAATTAAGGAGAAGATGTACCAGAGATACATGTTTGTGCGATATTCGCTTCCTCTGGGGCAGGAGATTTCTTGCAGTGGGAAGCGTGGATCCAATTTGGCCTACCGGCCAATTTGACGGAGGTTGCGGTAATCAGGAGAACTTGGAATGGACCGTCAAATCTTGGTTCTAGGGTATTTTTCCGCACAAACTTCTTGACCAGGACCCAATCTCCGGGAAGTAGGTTATGGGAACCTGTATCCAATTCGGGATCTGGAATTGAAGAGAAAACTTGGGCATGTATTTTGTTTAGGACATTTGCAAGTTCAGTTACATAGTCTACTAAAACATCTGATTGGAGTTGCAACTGCTGCGGATAATAACAACCTAGCCTGGGTGCTGTCCCAAATAGAACCTCATATGGGGACAGTGAATGCTTCCCTCTAGGTGTGTGTCTAACACTAAATAAAGCTATTGGTAGGCTTTCTGGCCAGGGCATCTTTGTTTCTTGTGACATTTTTAACATTCTGGTTTTTAGAGTGCCATTCATGCGCTCCACTTTACCACTACTTTGTGGGTGGTAAGGGGTATGGAAGGCTAGAGTCACCCCTAGGGCAGTCCAAATTTCTTTAGTCACAGTTGCTGTAAAGGCTGGGCCTTGATCACTCTCAATGACTTCTGGGAGTCCGAATCTACATACAATATCTGTAAGTAGGCGCCTTGCGGTTGTTTTTGCAGTGATATTGGCCACTGGGTAGGCTTCTGGCCAGCCTGAGAACATGTCCACTATTACTAGTGCATATTCATGGGGCCCACTCTTGGGCATTTGGATGTGGTCAATTTGAATCCGCTGGAAGGGGTACATGGGCTTTGCCAGGTGTTTCGCAGGTACTTTAACTGGTCTTCCTGGATTGCATTTTGCACAAATGACACAGGCCTTGCAGAAGCTATTGATCAATGTTGTGATTCCAGGTGCTTCATAATACTTCTGTATGAGGGCGGCCATCAATTCTTTTGACAGGTGTGCAGGCCCATGTGCCCATTGGACAACTGCTGGATACAAATTTCTGGGAAGACAAAATTTGAAGTTGTTGTAATATATTCCGTCCTTTTGGACAGCTCCTTTCTTTTTCCATTTCTGGATTTCTTCAGGAGTGACTGCAGCTTGTTGTTCTTGTAAAATTCGCAAATCAGTAGGAAGAGTTTGCAGAGCAAAAATAGGGACTTCTTCTTCTTCTTGTCCGGACACTTCTTCATCCACTTCCTGCAGATCCCTGGCCGCTAGCTTAGCAGCCTGATCAGCTAAATGGTTGCCCTTTGCTACATCTGTATCCAATTTCCCATGGGCCTTGACTTTCAAAACGGCCACTTCTTCGGGAAGTAGGAGGGCATCCATTAGCTCCTTGATTGCAGTGCTGTGTTTGACTGGTGTACCGGCGGTGGTAAGAAATCCTCGTGTCTTCCAAATTAGGCCGAAGTCATGTGCCACACCCAGAGCATATCTTGAATCTGTATAGATGTTGGCACGTTTTCCTTCGGAAATTTTGCATGCTGAAGTCAGAGCCTGTAATTCAGCTTCTTGCGCAGACATTGCTGGCGGTAAGGATGATGATTTGATGACTTCGTCTGTTGTGGTTACGGCATATCCTGTGTGATATGTTCCTCCTTCATCGGCATATCTTGATCCGTCCACAAACAGGGTAAAATCCGGATCTGGTAATGGATTCTCATGCACAGTTGGTAAGTGTACTGTTTCCATTTTCATCTGTTCAAAACAGTCATGAGGTGTTTCTGGGTCATAATCATTCTTTATGACCAGGTCTTGAAATTCCTTTTCCAGGAAATGGCGTGGCCATGCTTCCAGAAGGTCAGTTGTTGGGTATTTGGCAATACCATTTTCCTGTAGCTGTTCTTCATTCATGGTGGCCCATAGTTTTGCCATGGGCCCAAGATCATTCCATGACCTTGTCTTCAACTTGGTAACAGGAATATGTGGGATAGCAGTATCCCAATGGCGGTAGAGGTAGTTAAGTTGTTGAGGTAGCTGGACCAATACCATGCTATTACCTTCAGAGTCACAATAGAAGTCTTGTGCAGTGAGCTTTACATCGGTCCAGTGGTAAAGCTCATCTTCATAGCAAGGTTCGGGAGTAATGTTTGGCTTGTACCACATGGTACAGAAGGCGTAATCCGGGCCTTCACAAAGAGGTGTCTCATCTTCATAAAATGACAAATGTGGATGCATGACTTTCTTGATACATCCACAGAGCAGGTAGATGTAGGTTTCATCTGTGATAAATCCATAATAGATACCCCCCTCAGGGAGTGGAAGAAGAGTGGACGGATTAAGCACTTGACATCTTTGGATGGAAATGTTGTCAGGCAAAAGAAGATGACACTGTAGGCGCAGGTGTCTGGCTGGAGACACGTGCTTGAGCTGGACTTGGTTGATAATAGCAGAAATGTCATGAGGGGCCAAAACAACCAGAGGGTGGCCAAGGACCAGGTCCGAGGTTCTTTCAATGAGCTCTCTTGCGGCAAAAACAGCCCTGAGACAGGAAGGAGTCCCTCTGGCCACAATGTCTAGTTGACATGAGAAATATCCAATAGGCCTCTGGCGGCCTCTTAAGTCATTCGTTTGGGTGAGAACTCCTGTTGCGTGGCCTTGTCTTTCAGAGACAAATAATTTGAAGGGTTTGGAGTAGTCAGGTAGGCCCAAGGCAGGAGCAGAAGCAATGGCACGTTTTAAAGCACCGAAATTGTCGAGAGCTTCATTGGTCAGACAGAACGGGTCAGACTTAAGAGCATCATAGAGAGGTTGCATAAGCAGAGAGGCTTCTGGGATCCATGCTCTGCAGTAGGAAATGAGGCCTAGGAAGGCATGAAGAGACTTTGAAGTCCTTGGAGGTGGAATGTCCAGAACAGCTCTTACCCGGTCCCGAGTAAGATGTCTGGTACCTTGAGATAGGCAATGTCCAAGGAAGATCACTGAAGATTGACAGAACTGTAGCTTGATGAGCGAAGCTTTGCATCCTTGTTCTGCCAAATAGCAAAGGAGACTAATTGAGCAATTTTCAGTAGTGGGTATATCAGCTCCACAGAGTAACAAATCATCCACATACTGGAGCAGAACAACTTCTGGGTGCTCGGCTTGCCATGGATCAAGGATGGTACCCATGGCCTTTGCAAATTGACTTGGAGAATTTTGTGCCCCTTGGGGCATGACAGTCCAGGTATACTGTTGCATCTCATGAGTGAAAGCAAATAGGTATTGACAGGAAGGGTCCAGGGGGACACTGAAAAAGGCATTGGCCAGGTCAATGACTGTGAAGAATTTTGCAGATGGTGGGACTCCAGAGAGCAGAGTATGGGGATTTGGTACAAGAGGGGTATCCAGGACGGTAGCTTCATTGACAGCACGGAGATCCTGGACCATCCTGTACTTCTCCGGCTCACCCTTTGGAGTTTTCTTTTTCACAGGAAATAGTGGGGTGTTGCATTCAGATTTACATTTTACCAGGGCACCCTTCTCTAAGAGTGCCTTGATGTGGATAGAAATGGCAGCAGACTGTGCTGGTTTTAAGGGATATTGTGGTTTTCTTGGTAGCTTAGCTCCTGGAATGAGCTTCACCACCACAGGGGGAACATTTAGGTGACCTATGTCTTCTGGGCCTGAGGACCATAACTTGGCAGGCACCTGTGTTTTTAATTCCTCTGGGAAATTAGACCTTAATTCTGCTGCTTCCTCACGGGGCTTTTCTAAATGCAGCATCAGAGGCAAGGAGCACAGGGCTGAAGTGTCTGATACAGATAGAGGTGTAAACATTTCTACCTGCCCATCCGGGGTAAAGGTGATGGATGCTTGCAGGCGTGAGAGAACATCAGCACCTAACAGGTTAATTGGGCATGTGGAGGATACTACAAAGCGAGCGAGCAGGCTAGAACCAACTCGTAGTGGAGTTGTTAAAGGGCTATGTCTCGGCTGGCCATCCACTCCAACACAAGAGACATCAATATTTGACAGAAAAGATGGGTCTGGCAGGTCTTGTTCTCGCAGAACACTACGGGCTGCACCTGTGTCAACAAGAAATGTGGTGGGGTGGCCTTCAATGGGCAAAGTCACTGTGGCAAGTGGCCCCCCTTTATCCCCTGTAGACACTGCCATTACAGGGGTTACAGACACAGGCTTGCCAGCTTCCTAATCATCTGGTTCTTCAACAATTGGAACCTTTTTCTCGGTCTTGGGGCCTGGGGCAGGCTTGGAGAACTTTTTGGGTGCCCCTGGTTCCCTTTTAGGTTCCGGACAGTCACTTCTGTAGTGTCCCTGAGCTCCACAATTAAAACAAATTACATCCTCTAACTTGACTCCCTTGGTGCCAGAGGTGATGGGGGTAGCGCGGGCCACCATGAGGGGAGCTGGATTGGATCTCCTTGGGGTCTGAACAGATTCCAAACCTCTAGCAACTAGAAGCAGGGTATCCAGGGGAACAACCTTATATTCAGGGCGTGCAGCAATGATTCCCTTACGTATAGAGTCTTTAACACCTTGGACAAACGCACCTGACAGCATTTGTGAATGAATTTTGTCTGTAAGATCAAATCCTAAATCTGTAAACATTTGATACAGTCTTGCATGGAACCTTTCTACTGATTCTCCTTTGTCTTGAATAACATCAGTGAGGCCAGCAGCCTGATCCGCAAGTTTGTCTTTAGCCCATTCTCTTAATTGGGTGCAAAAGGTTACCCCGGAGGGGTAATCAACATCACTGGAAAGTAGATCTGTACTGAGGTGACGGGCCATGCTCGGCCAGTATGCATCCCCTGCTTTAATAGCACAAATGCTCAGCAAATCACGCCATGCGGCGGAATAGGTCTTTTGAATTTGAACTATCCCTCGGTAAAAAGGCATAGGCTGTTTTTCTGGGTCGGGGAGCGATTTCATTAATGCGCTAGCTTGAGTGGGGTTAAAGGCAACATATTTAGGAGGGGTCCGTTCACCCCGGCCCTTGTGTCCAAAGGGATCATCGATGGAACGATGAGTTGAGGCTCCTGCAGCGGCTCCTGCAGCCTCCGACGAGTCCTGGGATGAACTATCCTCATCTCCCTCATCTAATTCTATGATCTGAGCTTTCTTTCGTGCAGGGCCCGGGTAAGGTGACAGGACCGGAGGATGAGCGGGGGTCCCAGATGCGGGGGTGGCTAGCGAGTCATAACCGGGGGATAGGTAGTCACCGGGAATTACCGGCATCAGGGCTGTACTGGGGGCCGCCATATTAGTGGCCGGAAAGGGTATTGTATTAGGGTTAAGGGAAGAAGTGGCGGCCATGTTGGATGTGGGCACATCCGGAGCAGACTGTGTCGGACTGGGCATGACCGGGACCTGGGGAGTGGCTTGGGGAAGGGGTAGTGGATATCCGGGATAGGGCAGAGTCATGGGATACGGGAAGGGGTAGGGCCAGGCTGGGGAGGGGAAGGAGGTGGGGTATTGGACTGGGGTGGAAATGGGAGGGGACGGAGAGGGATTGGTAGGGGTGGGTGGAGGGGGAGGAGTCGGGGCGAGGGTGGAAGAGGTGGTTAGTTGGGCGGATGAGGAGGGGAGGGGATCATGAACGGAGAGGGAGCGTAGGGAAGGAATGGCAGATGAAATGTTAGGGAGAGGTACAGCAGGTAGCGTAGGGATGGATGAGGATGATGGGAATGTTAGGGACGGGGAGGGGGAAAAGAAAGATCCATCAGAATTCAGGACCGGGCAAACAGGGGAGGTGGCGGGATGGGTGTTAGGAGGATTGGGAGTGGGGAACATAGTCAGCTGGCTATCACCTACTGCTGACTGAACCTTGGGGATAGACGTCCCCTGGGCGCCACTTTGGGGCGCTGGCTGAGGGTAGACCCCAGCAACACAATTCTGATGATACACAAACAATTTCACACCTTTGTGATTTATTTCTTCCTCAACCCAACCTTCTAGCTGAATAGCCTTCGCTACTCTGTACCATGCTTCAGCAGTCTTTAATAAACCATTATCTGTAAGCTTGCCTTTCATTTCTGCCAGTAACTTACGCCAACTTTCTGGTTGCAATCTTCCACCCGTTGGTACAGTAATTTTACATACTTTTGCAATCTTTACAACACCTTTAACCATCTCCTCACCCTCTCTGTTTTCTATCAAATCACATGCTAACCAGCCCTTACTGGGCTTACCCAAATCCTGCCCCATAATCCCCCTACCCCTATACCAGCGTCCTAGATATAGAGAGAGAGAGAGAAAACTGAACAAGAACGTCTACAATGCTCGACTGCCACCCGAGAACCGTGGGACTTTCTCAGGTGCGTCTTCCCAAAACGTAGACTAGTCACTGAATCCGCCTACCCGGGGTGGTAGACACGGATTGGAGCGAGGTGAGAAGTGTGTGACCAATCACTTCTCTTTTAAGAGGAATGGGAGTGGATAGTATAATAATATAGGAAGTATAGAAAAGATGAAAGGCAAGGAAAATCCTTAGAGACAGACACAGGAGTTCATGAGACTCCTAATTAGACAAACAAGACAACAATACAATTGAAATACAGTGCATGCATCACAGTACAAATGAAATCAACAATAATCCCTTTCCTTTTACATGTGCTTACTCCAAAGTCACCTCCCTCAACCTCGTAGTGTCCCCGCTCGGAGAATGACTTCCTCAAGTCTCACTATCACAATTAAATAATCAGTGGACCTTCAACTCAACTAGAGCCGAAGGGTCCGGGTCAGGACGTCCCCAACTCAACTAGAGCTGGATGGTCCGGGTCAGGACATCCCCAACTCAACTAGAGCTGGGTGGTCCGGGTCAGGACGTCCCCAACTCAACTAGAGCTGGATGGTCCGGGTCAGGACGTCCCCAACTCAACTAGAGCTGGATGGTCCGAAAGCGCACAGTGAAGCTAGCTAGGCTATCAAAGTGACACAAAATTGGATCACAGGAAACTATGATTCTACACAGATCCCACAGTTCCACAAACTTCTTTTTCCATACAGCCACAGCCACGAGGCTCCTAAAAGAAGTAAACAGGCAACGGAAGACCCCCAGGAACACATCCACAGGTCAACCCCCCTTTATCCCAAAAGGGGTAAAATACAAACAGATAGACAGATATACTGAAAATCCAGGCAAGTCCCCTCAGGTCCGCCCCCCTTTATCCCAAAATGGGGAAACAGACAAACAATTCAGACACACCCAGGCAACAGATAGACTAAAATGCAGGTAAACAAGTGAGTAACGAGGCACCGGGCAAGATATTACCTGTCTTTGATGTCCTCCCGGGAAGCAGTCACAGACACGTGGACGGGTCAATCAAAGGGGCCGGAACATACCGGTGGCTCTGCAGAAGTCTCTACCGTGTACCTGGAGGTGATCAATCTCCTTTCCTTCCCCCCGGATTCCTCCGTCCACCCTTGTCTTCCTTAGGACGGCTCACCGGCCGGACATAGCCCGATGCCCCACGTTGGGCGCCAAGTTGTTATGGTACTTTTTGAAAGTAAACCAAAATGTTCAAATGTCTATCTGTTCCTGTCCAAATCAATAAAATTAAATTGCGTATATACGCTGAAGTAATTAAGTCTGACACACAAGGTTCAGGTTAAAATAACTTCGGGAAAGTTTATTGGCAAGTGAAGAAAAAGCGGGCGCGCAGGCCCTTTTAAGAGGCATTTTGCGTCATCATTGATTATTAGAATATCAGCAAATAAACACCATCAATTGGATTAATTGTTAAGTGTCGGTGTTAGTGTCTTACCTATTGGTTCAAAAATAAAAAAAGGTTAGTCCCGTGCCCACCCATCAGAGGTGGGATTATTCTGGACACGGGTGGGGATAAGGGGGTCCTAAGCGTCATTTTACACGGTCAATGATATCAGGCTTCATGTCCAGGTGCAAGGTCTCTTATGAATAGAACATTTCATTACTACTGTGTTCTGTGGCCTTCAAACTATACTATCTCACAAGTTCTAAGGAGTAGCCAGCAAGTCTTAAGGAGTAACCAGCACCTCCTGGTATTTGTCCTTGTAGGAAAACACAGTCTTTGTCTACTGTACTAATTGGGTTGAGAAGTTCAGTCACGTAACGTAGTTTTAAAATGAACAAGTCAAGTCATGAGGACAAAATGGAGGATTGAAAGAGTCAGGTTAGGGGAACAAAATGGAGGAGGAAGTCACAGTATAAAGTTAAAATGGAGTTAGTACAATAATTCAATACAAGTACAATAGTAATTTTTAATAATTCCACATCACATGTTGCTAGTTAAAAGTGCTCACCCAGCACTCAAGATATATACATTTACTGACAAAATAAAAGACCAGCAGATAAACAAACAACAGTGTAACACACTATATAAATATACTTAAAATTCTAAGATATATTCTATGGAAAACCACAGATAAAAATGAGTAATCTAGAAGAAAATATACAAACATCACATAGTGTTACACTGTTTTACATTGATAATGCAGAGCAGGGATGGAATCAAACTCACATGATACAGAGACATACTAGGCTCGGTCTAAAAAAACCCGGTGTGCCCATACAGGCTTGGATAAGTTCCACTCAGCAGTACACAGGGGTCCAAATGTGAGAAACAGGAATATTTTAATAAAACTTCCAAATTATCAAAATCTAAAAATCCAGTACAGGACCAATAAAAAGTAACATCAATATAGCAAAAGTAAAATCAGGATGGTGTGCCAAATATAAGCAGTGTACAATATATATAAATATATAGAAAAACAATTCTAATACTGCTCTGCAACATGTGATTTTGATTCCATCCCTCAACCTGCATTGTCTCTGTAATACAGTTTTACACTATGTGATGTTTGCATATCTTTTTCTAGATCATTCATTTTTATCTGTGGATTTCTATTGGTCTTATTTTACAATCATAGATATCTAGTTAAGATATAGTAGTTTGATATATTTCTTCATCATCGGGCATAATCCCTTCATATGTTTCTTCAGGAATTCCAACACCAACATCGTCATAAATTTCTGAGTTAATACTTGGAGCCTTAATTGTCGTGGCATACGGATTACTCACAGATCTTTCTAAGTTGATCTTATCCTGCAAAATGAATATTTCTGTTACTAATGTTTTGCAGTTTCTAATTTTTAGTGAAAGGTTATTTGGAGACATCATAATACACAAAGTGAAAGGTTGAGTTGTTTCTGGAAGTCTCCAAAACTCCTCAATTAAATTTTTTTAATGCATCATCTATGTCAGAAGCAGGAAACCTTCATCACTCCAGATGCTGTGGACTACATCTCCCCTGATGCTTTGCAGCATTATGGCTGTAAGAGCATTATGGGAGATGTAGTCCATACCATATGACACCCTTAAGGTTGCCTACTACTGGTCTATGTAATATATAGAACTGGGAATTATTCATTGCCCTAAGATTGGAGTTATGTTTTAGGACAGGGATAGGCAACATTCAGGACACCAGATGTTGTGAAAAACATCCCCCATAATGCCCTTAAAGCCATAAGGCTTGCAAAGCATGAGGGGAGATGTTACCCATAACACCTGGAGCGCCAAATGTTGTGGAACCCTGGTTTAGAATAATACCATAGTTATATGAAGGTCACACACCCCTGGAGCACTTCAGGTGCTTTACAGGTTTTGAGTAGCTTTAGAGGTTAACAGGGTGTCCTCTTTTTCACTTCATGCATGCTCCCTGCCTCCTAGTGCTTCTTTAAGAAGCTCGAAGTTCTCTCAGTGAATGGAGCGGAGCTGCGGAGAAGTTCCATCCTATTGCTAAATTAGAGGTAATTTAACCATTTATTTGCAGTGAAAAGGGGGACCTAGCAATTTGACATGGCAGCACAATATTTGAGCATTATACATAAATGTTGTTTCTTTAACGGAGTGGTAATACTTATAGCACACTGCTTATCTGTCATACAACTGGAGTTTGTCTGGACTTCGATGGCCAGTGGGATTCCATTACCATCTCCGAGACTGGCAAGGCAAAGTCAGTCTTGTCGGCCTCATTGTAAATACACCACTGGGTAACACACAAGTGAACTTCTACAATATTACATTCAACTCCGCACAGCTGTGAAAGGCTGAAACCAATGTAAGGGGGTTGCTCAAAGTTGAACAAGTTCATGAGATTGTAGTCATGGAGCTGGGCAGACAGCAGTAGATATTGAAAATTCTAAATTATTTTACAGACAGTTTGTCACACACCAATAGGGTGGTGTCCACAGATACTTTGTACCATTGCTAGTTTAATAATCTGTAGTGGTTATGGTGCTTGGACTGCCTTACTACAGCAAAGAGTTTCTTTGTTCATTAGTCATGTGGTCATTAAATATAGATGCAATACATCCCAGTAGTAAGCCTGTAATATTTTACCTTAGGTGATTGTTTTTTCCGATGTAAACAGAATAAAGTCAGCCCAATTGCCAATAATAACAAACAAGCACACGGTATCCCAACAGAAAGACCGATTACTAATGCCTAGAAAGAAACATGTAGACTGGTATAAATAAATATACATTTTATATATATACTGTATATAAAGTCACAACATTAAAACCATCTGCCTAATATCATTTAGGTCCCCTTCCTCTCAAACTGGCCTGTGGTGTATGGCAGCAATACCTTAGCAGCAGATTGGATTTGTTGTTCCAGCACATCCCACAAATGCTCAATCACATTAAGATCTGGAAAATCTGGAGGCCAAGGCAACACCTTGAACTCTTTGTCACGGTCCTCAAAGATTCCTGAACAATTTTTGCAGTGTGGCAAGATGTATTACCCTGCTCAAAGAGGCCATTGCCAACAGAGAGCACCATGACAATTGCCATGATGATAACATCCACATTAATGCTAGGACCAAAGGTTTCCCAGCAGAATATTGCCCAAAGCATAGTGCATCCTGCTGCCGTCTCTTGCTCTAAATTCATGTGAATTAGATGTATACATTTTATATATATATTCAGTCTTTCTCTGTCCCAGGTGAAAAATAATGCCTGTGTTCACACTTCTCTATCCTGTTTCTCTTCATTTTCCATGATATCCGATATGTCCATTAGGTGGATATCTCATCAGAATCTAGTATTTATTCATAATGATTTTCTTTGAGCCAAGCATCAGTGATGCTACAAAGACATATTGCCGTTTATGTTTGCAGTTCTTAGTTGTTATCAGCTCACAGTTTGCTATATTAATGCATTGCATTTCTCAACGTATGTGCTCCTGCAGAAAAATTGACAAATGCATCAACATTTGAGCATTAATGCGCTATATGGCCACACATATCATGGACATTTCTTCTAACTAAAAAAATGTGACTATTTCAACCACAATATTGACTACAGGTATTTGAAAACAACCACACTCTCCTATAGTCTCCACAGGCAAAGAATTGCCCTGGTGTGGAGTTTGCTACTTTTCCACCTTTTAAACAATGCCATTTGGTTAATTACTACTATGCTTACCCAAATGTGTGTGCTATTGCTGTGAAGTGGAAACATTTGGCTGCAAAGAAATCATATAGTGTAATTCTTCAAAATATTTAATGTACAGTATGTCTAGACTGACTACTCCAAAACACTTACATTATCTGTGGACCCAATAGCACCACTGGTTGTAATGTTGCCCTGAAATGAAAAAAATAATATGATATATGATTCAAAACTATTTAATGATGCTTTCCAATAAATTTAAATTGGAAAACAAATGCACAGTTTAAAAAAAAAAAAAGGAAAAATAAAAATAAAAACAGGACAAAATCCTTATTGTACTTATTTCTGCTTTAAGACAATCTCTAAAATTGTGGATTTTGGGGGCTGTACATAAGGATTCACAAACAAGAGGTCTGCACCCTAGATGTGATAAATGGCTGTTTGAAGTATTTATACATGAAGTATAGAGATGCTGGAATGTGTGTCTGCTTTCCATATTCAGGTTAAGTTTCGATTTCCATCATGCATATAGTGACTCCTGGATCAGTACTGAGGTCCCATCCATGCTTCTTGTCTCTTGTATGGAGACTTTACTGGATACAATATGGAATGCCTTCAACAAGCAATCTATATCATGTATATTTTTAATGTTAGAGTATATTACAAAGAATATATCATGAAATATTGTTCAGGGACATGTATGGTGTCTTGTGTTATATGAGGTGTCTTGTTTTTCACAGTTGAGCTAGATCATCCAAAAACAAATTAAATAGTGAAATAGGAATCGGTCAATACCTGTTGTATCAACAATACCAACCAGCCAGGAGCAATAGTGATGTTGATCTTATCAAGTCATTCAGAAACAATGAGGCTGGAAGGAGGAAAGAATTGCAAGGACAAACCAGTCTTAAAGACCACTATTTGTCAAAACTGCCCAAGCAGTAACATATGGACAGAAACTGTGAAATCTGCCTTAAAGGGACCCTATAGTCACCAAAACAATTTTAGCTTAATGAAGCAGTTTTTGTGTATAGAACATGGCCCTGCAGCCTCGCTGCTCAATTCTTTGCCATTTAGGAGTTAAATCACTTTTTTATGAACCCTTGTCACAACAGCGTTCATAAACACTTCCTGTAAAGAGTCATCTACAGTTTATCCTTACTTTATTGCAAGTTATGTTTCATTTAGATTTTCTTATCCCCTGCAATGTTAATAGCTTGCTAGACCCTGCAAGAGCCCCCTTTATGTGATTAAAGTTCAATTTACAGAACTTTAGAGATACAATTGAGATACAATTGTTTAAGGTAAATTACATCTGATTGAAAGTGAAACCAGTTTTTTTCATGCAGGTTGTGTCAATCATAGCCAGGAGCGGTGTGGCAAGAGCTGCATAAACAGAAACAAAGTGATTTAACTCCTAAATGGCAATGAATTGAGCAGTAAAACCTGAGAGGCATGATCTATACACTAAAACTGCTTCCTTTAAAGTTACTCTCCAGGTAGCCGTTTTTACTCACCTAGTTCCAGCGCCGGGAGCCTCGTGAAGCCATGCCCCATATTTCGTCAAAATGACGAAATAAGCGGGCGCGAGCATGCGCACATACTTCATAGGGCGGCATTCACGCGGTGTGCGCAGCCGCGAGCTGAGCTGACTGACAGTTCAGCTCGTGGTCTTTGCCCGCCCCCTCTCCTCTTCTGACAAGCAGAAGAGAGAAGGTGCGCACATAGTGCCTTCTCTCTCCTGCATACGTCAGACGTGTTTTAATACATCTGACGTGTACATGGCCTTTTTAGGGCCATACATGATAGGAAGTCCCTCTGGTGGCCGTCTGAGTGACAGCCACTGGAGGTATTTCTGTCAATCAATGTAAACACTGTATTTTCTCTGAAAATACAGTGTTTACATTAGATTGCCTGCAGGAAGCTATATATCTCACCTGAACAACTACATTAAGCTGTAGTTGTTCAGGTGACTATAGTGTCCCTTTAAAGCTGTACTGCATCTAGTGAACATGAACATTCTATAATGGCCAGGGCCGGAGCGTCCATAAGGCGGCACAGGCGGCCGCCTTAGGGCGCACCGGCTCCGGGGGCGCAAGATTTCAGTGACCGGCAGGAGGGAAGCTCTCCCTCCTGCCAACCACCATCTCCGCCCCCCGCGGCAGTGCTGCGATCAGGTGAGGGAGCTCTAACCTCTCTGCTCTGCTCCCTCGCGCGCTGTCTAGTGATGCCGCGGGAGCCGGAATATGACGTCATATTCCGGCTCCCGCGGCATCAGCAGACAGCGCGCGAGGGAGCAGAGCAGAGAGGTTAGAGCTCCCTCGCCGCACCTGATCGTAGCACTGCCACACGCCACCCAGCAGCCCCACTGGACCCCAGGGAATGATCCACACCAGCTCTCCAGGTAGGGAGGCTGGGTGGATATTATTTATTTATTAAAATAATTTGTGAATGTATGTGATGTGTCTGTGTGTGAGAGTGTCTGTCTGTGTGTGTGAGAGTATCTGTGTGAGAGTGTGTGTGTGTGAGTGTCTGTGTGTCTGTGAGTGAGTGAGTGTGTGTGTCTGTGTGTGTGAGTGTCTGTGTGAGTGTGTGTGTGAGTGAGTGTCTGTGTGTCTGTGAGTATGTGTCTGTGTGTCTGTGAGTGACTGTGTGTGAGTGTGTGCGTGAGTGAGTGTATGTGTGTCTGTGAGTGACTGTGTGTCTGTGAGTGACTGTGTGTGAGTGAGTGTATGTGTGTCTGTGAGTGACTGTGAGTGTGTGCGTGAGTGAGTGTATGTGTGTCTGTGAGTGACTGTGAGTGTGTGCGTGAGTGAGTGAATGTGTCTGTGAATGATTGTATGAGTGTTGCATGTGAGTGTATGAGTGTGTCAGTGTATGTGTGTGTCTGTCAGTGTGTGTTTGTGAGTGACTGTGTGTGAGTGTGTGCGTGAGTAAGTGTATGTGTGTCTGTGAGTGACTGTGTGTCTGTGAGTGACTGTGTGTGAGTGAGTGTATGTGTGTCTGTGAGTGACTGTGAGTGTGTGCGTGAGTGAGTGTATGTGTGTCTGTGAGTGACTGTGAGTGTGTGCGTGAGTGAGTGTATGTGTCTGTGAATGATTGTATGAGTGTTGCATGTGAGTGTATGAGTGTGTCAGTGTATGTGTGTGTCTGTCAGTGTGTGTTTGTGAGTGTCTGTCAAATCAGTGAGAGTATCTTTGTCATTGAGTCTGTGTGTGACTATCAGTGTGTCTGTCAATGAGTGTCAATCAGTGTGTGTGTCAGATCAGTGAGTCTCTGTGTTTGTCATTGAGTGTGTGTGACTGTCAGAAGAACACTAAGGGACAGGGAAGGGAGGGGACCAATAATGGACGGGGAGAGGGGCTGGTTAAGAAGCACATAGGTGAAGATGTTATTTTTGAATGGGGGGGGGGAATACATCTTCGCCTATGTACCCAAAAATCCTTGCACCGGCCCTGATAATGGCCACATATTATATCAGCACATGATTGGCTTGACTGTCTCCAAGGAGTGACTCTCTTTATTATGGAAATATTATAATGAAAATAATAAGCCTTCTCTCTATCAGCCTCAATTCTATCAAGAGAGTAGCATCATTATAGACATACACAAGCACAAATAACACTCTCATGAACTCCTGCTATCACTTTCTGTATAGTAGAAAAGCTGTTTTATTCATACTTATTATTCTAGACGTATGCTCCTTGTTTACATAAACTGTATGCTTAATTGTTTTTAACAAAATAAATGGAAATTAAGGGTTTTATTGTTTTCATGAACCACTGAGTTTACCTGATTAATAGTTCTGAAATATTTTATGTATTGTACTTACTGTAGTGCTCAGTGAAATAGTCTGCAAAAGATAAAATATGCATCCATTATCTTTGCAGATTGTATAGTAACATTGACTTATTAATATTTATAAAGCATATTAAAAAACATAACTCTGCTATTAAATCCCTTTATGTGTAGAAAGTTTAAAAAAAACAAAAAAACATTTCAGATCTCACCAGTCAAGTGTTCAAAGTACAAAACATTTAATGATTAATAAACATATATTACTAATAATTAACTTAATTAAATTGATTTGACAGTATGCAGAAGCTAAAGTCCATATTAATGTAGATATTGGTGTAATATTCAGTTTAGCAAGTTCTTTGTGTTATTTTTACAGAGCTCCCACTTGCTGGCCATGGGCAATAGGTAGGTTCTAAAAAACAAGAATAATTGGGGACACCAATTTCCTCTGTCCGGTCCAATTCTTGGGTGGTGGGTAGGGTAGCTATTAATATAGTAATGGTAATATAGTATAATAAATCTCATTGTACCCCCACCCAGCAGTGGGTGAGGGCTATTTATTCATAATTGGTTGGTGGACATGCTATTGTCCACCTACTACTCATGTGAACATGCAACATCTCCCCCCACCCCCCCACCCCTTTACCCATGGGCTTCAGGTGGGGCTGTTAATGACATAAAGGAAGTGGACATGCTACTGTCTAACCCCTACCAATGGGCTTTTGATGGGTGTATTACTAACATAAGGCAGTTAGATATACCATTGTCCACACTCCCAACTGTTTGGACCAGTCATATAGTCTCCTTTTCCTACATGGTGGCTGGTTCGTGGAATTTCTCTGTATAGTTTGGGAACCGAACAAACTAACGAACTAAGGACCACCTGGATGCGTGTTAAGTCCTATTGACACCTTTTAACGTTTTACACCTCAGTGTTCTAAGTGGTCAGCTGGGTGGCCACCATTCGTATACACGACAACGTGGTGGCAGCCATCTTGGTTGCACTAATGCAGGCAGCAGAGTTTGGTTGCATGAACGCAGGCAGCAGAGTTTAGCCACCTTCACTTTATGTTTCTCAATAGCTATATTTTATCATATTTCATACACTATAAATTATTTATTGTTTGGTATCTGTGGTATAAAGTTGGCAAGGTTTAGGAAATACAGATCCAACAACCTTACTGTGTAAATTTAGCTTTGGTTATCTGGGTCTCTAATTTATGTTGTTTTAGCTTTTTTGGAGGTCCAGATCATGCGTTTAGGGAACCATCCTTCCTTGTAACTGGCATATCACTGTTTTATGTTAGTGTTTCCTTAACACAGCCTTATTCTTATCTTCTTTCCCTCCTTTTTCCATCCTCCTCTTTTAAAGGGTTAAGTTACGGACCCAATTTTAGCTTAATTAAGCAGTTTTGGTCCATCGGTCATATCCCTGTAATCGCGCTGCTCAATTCTCTGCCATTTAGGAGTTTAATCACTTAAGTTTCTGTTTATGCATCCTTATCCATATATTCCTTGGTTGTCACTCACACAGCTTACATGAAAGAAAATATTTAATTTTAAATCAGTTCTCACAAGACAGTGTGTTTACTTTAAACATATTTATCTCCTGCTCTCTCAATTGCACTTAAATTGTACACATGAGGCTATTGCAGGCTCTAGCAGTCTATAAATAGAACAATCAGACTAAATGTCTTATGTAAACACGCTGTGCAATATGTGAACCTTCAAAAATTTAGGCTCTTTTCAGGAAGAGTGTATGAAGGCTGTATGCATCATGGAGGTATGTATGAAGGTGTGTCTCTAAGGCTGCATTAACAAAGGAGTTTAATCCCTAAATGGCAGAAAATTGAGCAGGGAAACTACAGTAACAGGATCTATACACCAAAACCACTTAATTAAGCTAAAGTAGTTTTAATATTTATAGTGTCCCTTTAACTGTTACCACTAATTGTCTTGTCTTCTGTATTGTCTCTGTATCTTGTTAACAACATAGTCAGTACCTCACCTATAATATCTTATGTGATCTCCCTGGACTTGATCACCTCCTCCTCCCCCAATCCCTTACTCCTTACAACCCCTCCCCCAACCCCTTACAACCCCTTGTAATCCTTAATATTGTTTACTTGTTTTCTAGCTGTTATTCTTCCCATATACTGTAATTGATATTAAAATGTACATGTCAATAGGTCTTATTAATTAGACCCCTATTATTGGCTATTTAGTTTTACAGTTAATTACATTCTCTACAATGTTATGTTACCAATGTTTTCTTCTATTGTTTTTTTGAATTCTTCAATAAAAAATTATCACAACATTTTTTTTTTTTTTAATAAGCCAACCTATTTGGCTACCTTTTGAGTTCATAGAAGTGGATTTCTTAGTGTCCAGGAGGACAAGGTTGTAACAATGGGTCATATCCCCTTTTTTTCAGCATCATGGTTTCTTAGAGTGTTAGGAAGAAGATCTATAATACCTCATCTTCCCAGTGCTACCTCTTACAAGTGGAAAGGGCTATGTACTGTGTCAGATCTCCCTAACCAAATCAGATAGTGTTAAAGTTCCTTGAGAAGGCTCATACTAAAGTATTTCCTGGACCCCATCAATGTGAGTTCTGCAATTAATTAAGGTCTCTGTCTATCTTGCTTCTTAGCTTGTATAATTTAATAGCTTATTGTGAGTATAGACTTGCTCTTTACCTAACATAATCCTGTTCATGTTTCTATCCATATTTGAGCTGTCCTCATGAACTGTTTCTACATTACTTTCAGAGATGATTGATGCGGAGTGGGGGGTGTTTAAAAGTAGGGTGTAACGGCAACCCGGGTATAGAAGGGGTTAACGCCGCCAAAGATGTTCCCTTCCCAAATACAAAGTCAGCTACCGAACACTCCTATGCGCTGAATAGGAAAACACACAAATAATCCCCCCAAGTACGAGACAAGGCTCTGTATTGAGGGTCAAGCAGGAATCTGTTTAATGTGGACTACATGCCCATCTTTTATGCAGGTCTTCCACCCAGGGACACTCCCATAGGGACCTGGTAGAAGACTGGGACAAGTTCATACAGTAACCAATCAGAAACACATACAGTGATAAACACTCCCACAGGCAAATTACAAACCCTCCTCTCTATCCTGGAGATAATTGGGTTAAGTGCTAGAAGTAACTCAATTATCTCCAGGAATAGAGCATAACCGCCATTTTACAGGCACAATAAAAAATACATAAAAATATATAATTCCCAAACTACCGAACAAAACCCCCACATTCAATGTATCCCCAGATAGCTTAGATCTGAGCGCACAATATCACTGAATAGCGCTCAGATCCCATACACACAGTTCAATCGCCATGGAGCTAAAGTCTTGTACAGAGTGCGTTCGTCAAATGAATGGGCTCCATGGGATGGCTATGTGGTGTAGCTCTGTTTGTATAGTCAATGTACTGAACGGCATGGCATTCAAATGAACCGGGAACAGAACGAAGAGGGGTCGGCGACTTCAGCGGTGTTCGTATGAAATAGTGTCCGATTTTAGTTCCATAGGTTTGTCGACGAACACCACTGGGCGTTCGACTATCCAAGATGGCCGCCGCCACGTGTTCGTTCATATTGTCAGGGTATTTATATCAGCAGACATTTTGTGCTATGATAGTAATTAAAATGTATATTGTCAGAGTCACTCTGAACAGAGAAGACTCCATTTTGTTATTTTCAAGCTAATAAAAGACATAAGATTTCTATCCCTTCTGTAACACTAACCACTTTGCCAGAGCTAAGGAATGCATAGTATATACAAACCGAGTGATAAGAAATGAGAACGGGGGATGGACAGTCTGTCTAAATGCTAATGGAATAGAATAGATTCTAAACCCAGACATTTGTGACAGAGAAGATTAAATAATTTAATTTTACTTTCGATATTGTATAAGATCCCATTGTAATTTAGAGGTCATATTTAGTTCTGTCTGTCATATTAGAAATTATAGCAGAATTTGCCAGACACATAGTCTGAAGAAAGCCCAAAGAAACTCTTTGAACTGACAGAAAACTTAAGTGATAGATAACCATAAAGATAAGCTAAATGACGTCAAAATAGCCACCAGGAAAAGTTAACTCTTTCCTGGATAGGAATGTTTAGTGGGACGAGACTGCTCTCTATAGACCAAATACTTAAATTGCTATCTGGAAGGTAACCACACCTCCAGTTTTCTATTGGTCTATCACCTAGTGACGAACAGAGAATGTTTCCCTTTAAAAGTTAAGACAAAGGGAAGAGAGGTATGCAAAGGAAGCAAAGGAGGAAGGAGAAGGGGTTTCAGATTCGGCCATGCAGAGAAATCCATAACAGATATCCACTCCAGGGCACTCAGAATTTCTTACACACCAATCACACATCCATTCAGTTCCTGAGACTACCTACTCATCTGATGAGAATGTCTACTCAACTGGTAATTATACTGGTTCAATTTAATTAATCTAAATTAATTAAAAAAATTATAATAGCATGATATATGACTGGATAAATCACGATCAGATTTCGATATTTAGAAATCTTAGTTAACTAAGAAGTATATAGTTATAACCATTCCATTCTGCAGATGGAATTAGAATAATTATGTATTTATTTGATTTATCACATGTTAGCATATTGTGATATTTATCCAGGTGTATTGATTTGCTCTAAAATAAGATAAAATATCTGTTTAGGCAAGTTAAAATTCTGCTTATAGAACATGGTAGATCACTCTTATTGGATGGTTCCAGGAAATGACTAATGAGCTGGTTTAAATGTTATTTTATTTAAAATTACATGAGAGCAGATCTTAATTACCTAGGAGGTCTAGCCAGCATTGAAAGGGTTATTCTAACTGTTAGCTAAGTTTTTATGGCCTTATGCTGCAAGCTCCGTGAAATAACATTTCTGTCTCTGTGAAGCCCATCATGAATCATTGTCTTGACAATTGGCTGTGTTAACCATTGGAATGTATTGCCATTTGTATTGCATACTCATGTTATACTGAATATTCATTGATTATTATCACGCATGTTACATATTATTATTATTTAAATTGTCACAATAAATTGTATCTATTGTATCTATTTATAACAAATTGTGATTTTATTTATATGGAATACATTTCACTAACACAATAACGATCTTTGGGATCTGAGAATTGAAATAGTGGGCAATTCTCAACTGTTTACTATTATTATCCCATAAATATCCCCACAATATGAACGACGACCACCCAGCCGACCATTCGAGAAAGTGTCTACGGTTAACCACAACGTTCTAATGAGGGCAAGAGGTTAACAAGCAGTACACTTTTCTGATAGGTTGCCTGCCGTTCGGTAGTTCTTTCGTATGCAGGGAATAACACATGGGGCCGTACGGACAAGTGGCAATAACCGAACAAACAGACGAACCAAGGTGAAATAAAAGTAATCCAAAGACAGAGAGGTCTGTCACATAGGGGAAGTTATGGGTATATATGCACATTGTCTTTCCTCTGACACACACCTGTCTCAGTGTGTATTTTGCCTGGAGGTGTTGCTATGGTTAAATAGTCAAACCCAAGACTTACTGGATGCTGTTGTTTTTAAAAATATTTCCCCCCAAGAACAGACTCTGTTATCTTGAGATGTCCAATTCCCAATCATATAGTAGATTAGCCAGATATAGTTTTGTTTTGATGTTGGGATGGTCCACATCTCTTGTACACTGCCAACTACAAAGTCTATATCTTAGAATGCACCAGTAGAGCTGCTTTGTAACTCTTCAATAGTATCAGTATTACTGTATGTCTAATAAATGTATATACTCATAAAAAAAACCTCAGAATCATGAAAAGCCTCAACAACAACTCATTTGAGTTATATACGAGAATAGAAGAGAATCCCTAAATTGTTCATAACACAAATAAAGCCCAATACCAGATTCAGAAATGCAACTTTTTTTTATCTACTTTTTGTATGTCAACAAAATGATCTTTTAAGAGATCATTCATACTCGCTAAAATGTGAATTGCCAAGAATGCAATGTGAATGGAACCAAAGCCTACTATGGAGAATTTTTCCAATTCAGTTATTTTCACTTTTAATTTACTTAGTTCATAACTTTGACTTTATATATATCTTTATGTACTATATGTGTATGCTTTCTTGGTTTTCTTTTTCTTTTCTTTTTTTTTTACATGTTTCTATTCATTTTGTCATCTTAACTAATTTCTTTCCCTCAACACTATAGTCATAACAGAAAAATCTTAAATTGTTTGTGGTTTGTTTTGTTTCTTTAATTTAATAATTATTGAACATAAGTATTTAGAAAAAAAAACAGAATATTCTTAGATATTGCAAGGAAAATTTACATTTGCACTTCCACTAGCAGATGTCCAAACACTATTACTTTTCATTGTTGCTACTTTGCAGAGTTTAGTACAAAAAGTAATATATGAAGTCATACTTGTTTCTTTAGTAATGTTTAAATCTTTTTTTTATTATGCTTGTCACATAATGTGATTATTTTAGCTTGAAATAAATAAAAAGTAAATAAAACAAATTCTTACAAAATTCTGGATCGTAGAATAGTATGATTCCTGAAAGAGAAAAAAATATTATCTTATGATAAATGATGTAAAGTAAAGGTCATGTCAAATGAGAAAGTGTCTTTAACATGTGCTAGTACCTTAAACAGTTCACATATTTCAATACAATTTGTAAACATATCTATGGATGATATGGGATACCTCAAAATCATCTTCCCAGCACAATGGAATTAGAAAACGATTCAAAGTAACTATTATATCATAAACATGGAAATGTAATAAATTAAAGGCCAAATTTCAAAATTCACACCAAAATAGCCTAGATGTGACTATACCTGTGCTACAGAATGTGTCCGTATTATCCATTATTGTCTAAATATTGCTGCTAACAACCATAGGGCTATTTACTAAAGTGAAAAATATCAGGAATTTAAAGAGAAATTGAAAGTAAATTTCAAATCTTATACCAAAACAATTAAACTGGAAGTATTGTTGGCTTCCACAAAATTATCACTTTAGCAATTAATCCTGCTAGCGTTATGTGCAGTAGTTTTTTGGAAAAACTGTATACTTTGAAAATTGTGATGGATGATTATCTTAAGGTTAAGTAGTCATTAACTTGCTGCAACATGGATAGATGGAAATTAATTTATCCATTTGGAATGGTGTTAAATCAACTCTCTTTTTTGTTTAGTCCTGTTTCTTCGAAAAATTATTTTGAATGTACTTCTGAACAAATCGATTTGTCCAGGATATAGCTGTGGAGTCTTATTCAAACACCCTCCAACACTAATCTATGCCATACATCATTTAATTCTGGATAAATCTCCCTTTAACTATTTTCCCTTAAGATAAGTTGCAAAATACTTACTGTAGAGCTTTGAGAGATGTGAGATTCATAATCAGACTATAAAATAAAAAGAATTGTAAAGTTATTTTGTGTTCACGCTACATTTAATAACACATGTAATATGTTGGTTATGCAATATGTGATATTGGACAATCCCCAGTCTCTTAAATAAAGATAATTCGATTTCACATTGATTCATCTTTGGAAATGTCTTTATATGCACAATTAAATTAGTCAGATTACAGATTAATTTTAAGAGTCTATAGCTAAAGTGCATTTTTTTCTTTCTTTTATTTTTTGTGCTAACTTTTGCGAGGCATAAAGATGTCCCACCTTCTGGTCACTAAGTGTTCCCACCTTTGGGATGTGAATTTAGTTCTGTATTTCCTTCAAGATTGGACAGCCAACGATGAACTCTCTTTGACAAATATCAGGGAAGTTCACACTTTTGTTGTCTCTTTCCGTTGTGTCTCTGACATCTGAGTATTTAATGTAGATTATTTTTACTTTTCCTCTGATGCGGTCACCTTCAATATTACGTGAAGAATGAAATCAGATTCTTCTTCTGTATTTCTTACGCAGTATTTTTTTCATGATTTTCCCAAGCTTTGTGTATTTTTTACTCTCCTACAGTACATAGAGGTTACTGCTTTGCTCAGGGTAGTTTCTCATTTACTTCATGCAAACCTGTTTCAACATCCATATTGGCGTGGCTGTTTTTTACAGCCTTTTCTTCCGGTGCTTCTCTGTTTTACATCTTGGTTTGGCAGATTGGATGAGGGAAGATGTGTTTTGTGTCTTTAACTTTAGACCTTCTTCCTATGCCTCTTTTAAAACCTACAAAATATGAAGCCTCCTGTCATGTAATAAAATTGTAGAATATGCTAGCTTTAGTGTACACGTAATCTTCATTTTATTAAAGACAGGAGGCAACAATTTCCCTCCCTACCTCCCTTTATTGTTTGATATATTTATGATTATGCTTTACTTATTGTTGTTATTGTACATGTTATCTTTGATTTGCTGTTTAGACTTTAGAAATATTTTTTTTCCTTCGACAATGTTGATGTCTGTAGTTGGATACAATGCTTCCACTGTTCACTTTGTGTTTTCTCTTCTGTTTCAGTTTGATTTTCAGAAGTGGATTGTCCTATTTAGCTCTAAAATGGACTTCGACACTTCTGCTACTTTCAGGGCTTTTTTTTGTAGGGTTTTTTGTTGTTGTTTTTTATGCTGTTCTTTAATGCAATGTAATTGTATTTCTGTTTCATACTCGCATCAAGAACGAGGAGGTGGCTTTGTTGTCTGTGGCCCATATAACCTCCTACTTTTTGATTGTTTTTTATGTTCTCATCTGTTTCTTTGCTGCTATGGAATTCAGTAAAGAACGTAAAGCAAAATATTCACCTACTGTCATTAATACAATTAAGATTATAGGTACAGTTTAGCTAGCATAATCTACAATTATAATGTTACAGTGGTACCATTGATGGAGGAGCTCGGCATAAGTGGGGTGTTCCTCTCTCTCATTATACCTGATTTCCCAGAGCTGGAATTTCAGGCTTTGGACCAAGTGAGTTGAGGTCCATTTTTTGCGAGGTATATTTAGAAGTTTGCGAGTTTCTCTGAACTATCCTGGTTGTTTATATTTTAGATGTGTCTGGAATATAAGAGTACTCATACAAGACACATATATAAGTATATTTCATTTGGTTTATTTAGATTTTTTATTTGCATGTTTGTGTAGCAGTGCATGCTATTGACTGTATCATTCATTTATTGCATTCACATAATCTGAAGCACAGTGAACACTTTTGGAGGTTTAATATTGGTTTGTCATTCAGGGCCTTGTCTGTTAAATCTGGACCTAGTTAAATAACATAAACACTGGATGGTTCTGCCCTGTTTGGTATGGGGCCATTCGGAGTTTTAATGAATAATATTAATAGAATTTTAGTTTTTTTGGTTTAGGAAAAGCGTTTAGGAAGAGATCGCAGCACGTACACCGTAATAGCAGATTATTTTTACCATTTCCTGAGTCCGGACTTCCATATTGTGGCGATACCACTAACCAGCTGAGAGGGAGTTCTGGATATACCCACCATACATCTAACGGGAGGCACCGTAAGGCGATCTTATTATCTACATCGTGTGAGTCCCATTTATATTAGTGCAGTTTTAACGTTTATTTATAGTATTACACAATTGTTTTGGACAAACAGTGCAAAAAATAAGTGTAGTGCAAAATAGAAATATTTTGTATATATTTTGTAGTAGATCGATAGAAGTATTTTCCTGTCATTTGGATCACAGATCAAATGAGAAGAGATAACCATTACAGGGGGGAGAAAGAGGAGCAGTAAAAAGAAAAAAAATCTATTTTTAATCCCTCTCTTGGTCACTTCTCACTTGATTTGTGAATAAAATCAACATTTAGTGGCCGTCCCCAATCACCAATCATTTTATTTCCCAGCAATTATTTTTTTTTTTTTGCGCCAGATACCAAATTCTAAATTATGACTCAAACAGCTCATCCATTGTCCATTTTGTTTGTTCCATGATTTGATCATACTGTAGTCCAGAGTTACGGAATTCAGATAATTCACTGACAGCCCAAAATTCGGATGTATCGCAATTTGTTTGAAAATTAATGCACAAGTCTAACTTATAAATGATGTGGCATTATATGACGTTTAGGGACAGGTTTCTATTTTAGGGTTAAATGCTAGATTTTTATTTATTTTTTTGTGATAGCCTGAATATAGCCTGAGTTTTATATTTCTCTACATGTCACCACTATCCTCGCACAGCATTAATCCTCCAAATGACCTCAACAACAGCTCCTAAACAGTATGTAAGTTGCCAGAAAAATAAACTAGCAATCACAGGAACATTTTAGGCAATGATATTTAATTTAAAATTATCATTCCAACGTAAATATGGACTCTATCAATTGTGATTCTCTCAAATATCCCATAGTCTGACGTGTCTCTACGGTGTGGTATATTGCACTGTATTTCCATTTTGCCTGATTATGTCAGCTAATTATTTCTTTCTCAGAGTGACAAATGTAAAGTATTATTTAATTATTTTTAAAAAAACTCACCGTCTGGAATTCTGTATGGGACCCTGTTGTCTAAAAGAAGAATTAGAATATTAGCATAATCTTCTCATTTAGAGTTAATACAATGGTTTGCTGTTAACTAAAAAAAAAAAAAAAGGATTAATAACCCTCATAAGGATAGCAATGTTAAAAATACTTTGGCATGATAAAAACAGGAAATATATGTAAATGAATAAATAAGTGTTATAGTAAGCAGAAAATACTTTCCTCAGGGCAAAGACTACTCATCCAAATATGACATGGGAGCACACCAAATAAAATCATATTATCTTTATTATAAATCTAACACATAAAAATTTTAATCCAACTCCCTCACCCCAATATTTTAATCCAAGACTTTTATCAAGGGACGACATTTTTATCTTGGTATTGGTTGGACTCCCCACTCTTCTCATTTGTTTTCTGGTGACTGGCATATAATCCACTTTATATATGCATAATTGTTTTTGTATAACATTGAATTACTGTATGGGAAGAGAGGAGAATCCTGCCAATACCAAAATAAAATGCCCTCCCTTAATAAAGGCCTTGCGCCAAAAGGTTTGGTGACATTTTTATTTTGGTGACTGATATGTAATCCATTGTATACATGCATAATTATTTTTTGAATAATTTTTTTGTAACATTGGATTACTGGATACAATTTATATTCTGGATGGCTGATTATGTTACCATGTATATATTCATGAGTATATTTAAGTCTATAATTAGAAACTTAGTAATATTTTATAGTAATTTTGTACACTATATGTTTGTGTTGGATTGATAATAAAGAACACATGATTTTTATTTGTCATATATATGTCATATATACATTGTTTAATGTGCATAAAAATAGTCCCCCTGAGAACAAGCAGTCCCATAGACCCGAGTATCAATGACCTGAGGTCCATGATCTTTGGCTAGCATTGACAGGCTTTTTATACAATATACGTGCAATTTTGCTTTTTGTTCACTGGTGTCTAGTGTGTGTGTGTTAGTGTGTGTGTGTGTGTGTGTGTGTGTATATATTTGTTTGACTGCAAAAGGGACTTTGTCACAGCTGAGGATTTTCCATTTTTTTACATATTCTCTGTTTTTAACAAATATGTGTTTCTGAAGTCTGAAAAAACATTAAATGTAGAAATCCACAGGGATGTATTTAGCAATCTCCTGGATCTTAACTCCATGCCAATCACTGATACTTTGGTATGAAGTTCAGATCTTGTCAAACCTGTGCAAAGACATTACAAAGAGCCGTGCTTTATAATAAAACATATTTTATTAAAAAACAAAATGAATAACACATTGTAAAACATGACTCCACAGTAGCTGGAGATAAAGTTAAGGAAATTCACATTGCCCCCCCTTTCAAAGAGTGACACAGCAAAGTTAATAAAAATTATAATACTTACTGAGTGGTTCTCTGTATATATTTCTGTTGTCTAAAAGTAAAAACAAAGGAAAATAATATTTTAATCTGATGTCAGTAAAGTGATTTGAGTAAAAAAGGGTTGACAGCCATTGGAATCCTGCCGTCAAGGAGTTAGTAAGTGGATAATGTGATATGAGAAAATATATATCCACTGAAGAAGTTTAACCTCTTAAGGACACAACTTCTGGAATAAAAGGGAATCATGACGGAATATTTCCGTAATTTTTCATTAAGGGGTTAACAAAAGATCCTTTATATTTCAGGCACAATTATTCACTAATGTACAGCGAGTAAAGCAAATAGAGACAGTGACAGACCATCAGGCACCCAGACTGAGTGCCTCCATCAAGCTCTCTTCCTAACTCTCCAACGGGACACATAAGTGCTTCAGCCCCCAGCCGCCGCAGCTTGGCTATTTTAGAACAAATTGTTGATGCCATGTTTATTACTCACTGTTTGTAATCCTGTCAAACAATTAGACTTTCTATAAATAATCATGTAATTAAACAATTCAAAATGCATAATAATGAGTCATAGGCAAAACTGCTAGCCAGGAGGCACTGTCCTCCCTTCAATTCTTACCTACTACAGAGCGACCCACCTGCTCAGAATTGCGAACTGGCATGAACACCCCACTATTAAACACTGGATACACATGGAGAGAACGCAAGCAGAAGGGAAAATTCCCTACCTACTGTGTCACGGTAGGACCACACTTAGCTCTCTCCGAACAGGTAATCCACTGATTGACGCTGGTGTTCCCTCTGCTTTTCACAATGCCTGCCCACCTCCTATCTCTAATACCCCCTTTTTTCTCTTCTTTTTTCTTCTACTGCTTTTGCTGTCTTCTTTCTTTCTTCTATATTTTGCCCTTTCCTTCCTGCCTCCCTTTTTCTTGTCACCCTCCCCTCCTCCCATTTAAAAAGTAACCCGCAAATCCATTCCAAGGAACCAGCGCTTCACTATCTGTGAACACATCCCTTAGAGGAATTATGCACATACTGGGCCAGACCCGACACCTCTGTAGTTGACACCGTCACTTGTCACCACGTAAGTAGTAGAAGGTCACAGGTTCCAAATTCAAAACCTTTGTTTCACGAATAGATGACTTGTTTCTATCACAACTGAGCAAGGTTACACATTATCATTTAGAAATGTGACAGATAGTTACCGTTAATGTTTTTACGCATCCATATGTTCACTACTTTGACCACCTGCGTGTTGCCGACAGTAAAATCATTGCACTTACAATTGTTAAAACACCTAGAAATTGCAAGTAAAACCAAAGTAAAGATTGTAGAAACTGCAAGCCTAGGAATGTATCTACCAGTCTTTTGTTTGAAGTCCAAGGTTGAAATGATAGTTGTTGTTTTTTTGCTTTTTTATTCATTAAACAGATGCTCTTCTGGGACAATTGATCTAAAAAGTGATGCAAAAATGAAAGGGAAGGGGGCGGGGCTTAACCGCGGAAAGAAGCGGACGCCATTTTCGGGAGCTCTGATGGTGCTCTGCTCAATCCGACGGATATCCTCGGATAAACTGCCCATCCACCATATCCCACACCCAGGGCCGGATTAACATAGGGGCTGATGGAGCTGCAGCTCCAGGCCCAGCCCCATGGAATAGGCCCATTAAAAAAAAAAAAAAAAAAAATACTTTTTTTTTTACACACTACTCCACTACTCTGCCACCTGACTGGTATTTTACTGGCACAGCCGGTATTTGAGGCTGCCTGGCCGTGCCGGTATTGCAGTAATACCAGCAATACAAATGCAGGTATTTTTCTCAGTATAAACAGAGATTACTCTGCAATACCAACACCAGCCAGTAGGGGTCACTGTGTGTGGAGAGAGGCAGGGATAGGAAGTTACAACATATCCCTGTCTCTCTCTACTACTCACTGATCCGTGGGGGAGCAGCCACACAGCACAGAGAGTCCAGTCAGCAGCTCTACAGCTCAGGTAAGTGAGGGATGGGGGAAAGGCAGCAGGGAGACATGGGGACACTGAGACACTAGGGGACACATGGGGACACAGACACTTGGGGACACTGGAAAACATGGGAACACAGACACTAGGGGACACTGTGAGACATGGGCATGCTGAGACACATGGGGACGCTGTGAGACATAGGTACATTGGGAGATACTGAGACATTGGGACATGGAGACTGTCCCATGTCTCCCTGTGTCCCCATGTCCCACAGCCAGTGTTCCTAGTGGCTCAGTGTCCACATGGCTCCAAGTTTCCTCTAGTCTCCGAGTGTCTGTGTCACCATGTCTCTCAGTGTCCCTAGTGACTCAGAGTCCCCATGTCTCCCAGCCAGTGTCCTCAGTGTCTCCATGTCTCCCAGTGTCCCCAAGTCTCCCAGTGTCTGTGTCCCCATGTCTCCCAGTGTCCCCAAATGTCTGTGACCCCATGTCTCCCAGTGTCCCCATGTCTATGTCCATAAGTGTCCCCATGTCTCCCAGTGTCCCCTAGTCTCCCAGTGTCTGTGTTCCCATGTCTCTTAGTGACCCTAGTGTCTTAGTGTCCCCAAATGTTTCAGTGTCCCCATGTCTCCCAGTGTCTTTGTCCCCATGTCTCTGTGTCCCTAGTGTCTCATGTCTCCCAGTGTCTCCATGTCTCCCAGTGTCCCTATGTCTGTATTCACAACTGCCCCCATGTCTCCCAGTGTCCCCAAGCGTCTCCGTGCCCCCATGTCTCCCAGTGTTCCCGGGTCTCTGTGTCCCCATGTGTCACTGTGTCCCTTAGTATCCTAGTGACATGGGGACACTGGGAGACTAGGGGACTGGGCGACATGGGGACACTGACACTGTGATACATGGGGAAACTGGGAGAAATGGGCAGACTTGTGAGACTGAGACACTGGGAGCAATTCATCTATACAGCAGAATCAAACTGTGAGTAGTTTGTTGGTGATTTTACAGAATTTTCTCTTATGTCACTCCTTGTGATTTATATCATGTGATGTCCCTCATAACTAAATATACAAAGGCTGGTATTTTGTTTCCAAGAAAGTTGGCAACCCTAACTACTCTTCACATACTCTTGCTTAAATGAACATAATCATGTATTTCTGACCCTATCATGTAAAAACTACATTCTAGCCCCCCCTGACCCTCTCTGGCCTCACTCAATATAGTAAAATCTTACTTGTATTCAGGTCTGCAACTGCTGGCTCTGCCTCTCAACTGACTCTGTCTGCTGACATAATCAGAAGTGGTTGTCTGAGCAAATTACAATGATCCCAATAAGATTGGCTGAGACTGTCAACTAGGCAGATCAGGGGCAGAGCCAGCACAAGTCAAACATAGCCCTGGCCAATCATCATCTCCTCATAAAGATACATTTAATTAATGCATCTCTATGAGGAAAGTTCAGTGTCTGCATGCAGAGGGTGGAGATACTTATTGGCAGTGCTGCACACTAGGTAGTATTGCCCCAGGAAGCACCTCCAGCAGCAATCTAAGGAGTGGCCAGTGGAGTTATTTTCTCTGAAAATATATTGTTTTCTGCAAAAAGCCTGAAGGGAATGATTCTACTTACCAGAACAAATACAATAAGCTGTAGTTGTTTTGGTGACTATAGTGTCCCTTTAAGTTTGGAAGCTTAAGAGGGATGTATGTGAAAAAACCTTGTGTGGACTGGACAATAAAATTAGTTTAGGTAATGCAGACTTTGGTTTCTCTAACACTGTGGCATGTCCCCTTTCTTCTACACTCACTACATACACTACACTCACTACATACACCTTTACTCTGTCCCAGACTAGATACCAGGAACTTCTGCCTGCTAGTAAGACGACAAGGAGACAAATGGACATGTGAGTGCTAGGGGACAGTCCTTAGAAAGCGTGGAGTAGAAGCATCATTTAATGCATTTATGTCAAGTTCAGGGTGCTGCCTGCATAGTATGCCCTTAGTTGGACAGCATGAATGATTGGCAGGCAGCCTGACATGCATTCATGCCAGGCTGGCCTTCCAATTCTTTGGACAAACATGCCCCCTTTTTCGGCATTTTCACCCCTTTTGGCAGGTCTGGTCACGTGATTCGCGTCAGTGGCACACCCTTTTACCCTGCCCATTAACTTCCTGCTTCACTGAACACTGCTGTTAGGGGGTATGGATTTACTTGAAAGATGAAAGCATAAATTAGAAATTAGCATAGAGGTATGGTTGTTTCAGTGATTTTGGTCGATAAGATTCTGTAATTAGGCCCATCATAATTGTCAGCTCCAGGCCCACTGGGCTCTTAATCTGGCCCTGCCCACACCAGCATCTACATCCTGGTGTCTCCCAGTATCGGCTCATGGCGTTCTTTGCTGGTTCCGGACAGAACCGGCGACGGAAGAAGCCTGCGGCCTACCATCATGCTACACGCCTGGAGGATTTCCTGGGGCACATCTCCCTCCAGCACAACTGGAGCACAGACATCCACTTACCTGCAGATCAGCCCTCAACCATGGGAAGACGCTCACAGAAACCTCTCTCAGGTACCTCAAGCGAATCCCAAGACATAGGGGCCCTATTACAGCGCCAAACCCTGCCCAAAATGGTGGCCCCAGCCAACCAGAAGGCCCTAGCAGACCCTCAGACCCAAACACCTGACTACCCTCAAGCACAAACCCTGCCACAAACACCAGAACACACAGCTGCAGCCTTACCTGATATATCAGCTCTGGCCACCAAGCATGATATTAAAAATCTCTTCACCGAATTCCGCCAGAAGCTAGCAACTGACATAGCAGTCATTCAGGCTGACTTACAGGTGGTTACAGACAGGGTGAGAGCCACAGAAGAGGACATCATAGATATGAGGTGGGAAATGATAACTGTACAAGACTCCCTGCAAAACGTCCACAAAACCCAGCAAGCATTTTCCTGGCAAATTGCTACGCTGGAGGACCGTTCCAGGCGTAATAACCTGAAGATAAGAGGGGTACCCGAGTCCGTCACCATGAACGAAATGCCCCACTACCTGCGACGACTAACAGCCTCCCTATTACTGCCAACACACGCCAAAAAGCTCGCTTTTGATGGCATATTCCGCCTGCCAAAATCACCTAGGGCCCCAGCAAGTGCCGTGAGTGATATCATAGTTCGCTGTGCCCTGGCTCAAGACAAAAAAGCACTCCTCTCAGCTATACAAAACCAAACACCATACACATTTGAGGGTGCTGACCTCTCCTTCTACCAAGACCTG
Organism: Pelobates fuscus; assembly: GCF_036172605.1. NCBI lineage: Eukaryota > Metazoa > Chordata > Amphibia > Anura > Pelobatidae > Pelobates > Pelobates fuscus. The sequence goes on along the minus strand of NC_086326.1, from coordinate 74,942,369 downwards.
TCAAGGTCCACCCTGCAATGGCGCAAAATGTTCCACCCAACCACGAGCCAACTGAGAACCGCAGGAGTTACATACCACTGGACCACTCCACGAGCCCTCACAGTGAACCACAACGGATCTAGCCACGTGATCACCGTGGCCGAAGAAGCACCTACACTGCTGCGGGCACTGGGACTGTCTGCCTTTGGTGAGGCATCAAGAGATCGGAGAGGAACATCCACTTGGGCCCGACCACGAGCACTGGGATATGACTAAGCTCAGACCCCAACAAGCAGCAGGCAACAAGGGACTGTACTCATAACACATAGTTTTACCTAAGTTTAAACAGTTTTCTTTGGTTTCTGTTCTCCAGCTGGCTAGACAAGGCTACCACAACCTACATACCCCCCATGTGCAGAGCTAGGGATATACTGACCCTCCCTACGAGGCTTTGAATGGAGGGGCAACGTGAGATAGGGATGCAGGGGTAGGGCTCTACACCCACCGCAACTCCCCCCCCCCGCCTGCAGCCCCCAAGCTCCCCTCGAAGCAACAACACTATGATCTTTAGCCCAAGCCTGACAAGCAATGCTGATTAAAACACGGAGGCACACACTACCACGCACACCCATATACTTAAACCCACATCAAGCTACATGACCACACTTAGCAGCCAAAAAACTGCCTACACCCAATCGGATCCAGCTCAGACAACCTCAGCTACAGTTCACTTCCACCTGGCTACATTGCAGGCTCGGCATCAAGAGAAGCACAGGTCAAAGGGTGCCGTCCCTAACATGCACAAGGGTACCCGAACAGCACTCCCTAGACAGACACGTAACTCCGTCAATAATAATAACAACAGCCTCAGCAAAAACAGTATTTATGCCTGATTTTGCGCATGCTAGCACACTATATCATCACAACAAGCACTCTGCCAGACATGCAAACCAAACGGTTAATATTGTTGTTTTTATGCAAGGTCTGACTCAGGTCAGAACCTTTTACCTATTGCCTAAACCACAAAAATGGTGCATCTTTATCCACATGCTTTGTATACACAAACTGCTTTCTCGCATTGCCTATTAATGTCATGTTATACCCTGCAAACGATATTTCACATGCACTGAAAAAATAAAAATTATAAAAAAATAAATAAAATGAAAGGGAAACTATAGTGCCAGAAAAATAAAGTTGTATTCCTGACACTCTAGCTTCTCCCTCTCTTGGGCCCCCACAACTTCAAAAACCTCTTCTGTCACTTACCTCAGTCCCACACAGATGTCCCTCGGTGCTGTGTTGGGTCCACCTTCGCTCCTCCCCTGTCTCCCCCGCCGTTAGCCGGCGGGGGAGACAATGTGCATGCTTTAGACTTCTTTAGACTTAAACTGTACTCCAAAGAGAACCAGGGCTGAACAGTAATAAAACATGTATTTTGAAGTGTGTCCTTCGCTCCCTTTATATATATATATATATATATATATATATATATATATATATATATATATATATATATTTATATATATATATATATATATATTTATTTATTTATTTTATATACATATACAACAATTAAAATGTTATACATATTTTGGCATCATTATAGACAGACAAAATCATATTTAGTATATGTTAGTTTGCTCCAAAAAGTGATAACAGCAGACTTAAACACAAACACAAGACATACAAAAGTCAGAGACAAAATATGAGGATATTAAATGTCTAACATCCATATTTAGCAAGTTATATAAAATTAATAAGTTTTCTCTCTTTCTTGTTTGACAAAACCAATAATAAGAACTCGACATGGGACCAAATCTCTGCTAGGATATTTATAGTAGCTATCTCTATATGTTGTCCAATAAGATGTCCAACTACAAACAAAGTTATACTCCATCTTATAATGAAAATCTAGTTGATCTGTTATCTCCCACCATGGTATAGGAGTTGTTGTTTTTTCCAAGCCCTGGCTATACATATTTTAACTGCAAACAATATATGGGTAAGTATGTATCTTTGTATTTTATTTCGGAATGGAAATTCAATATTTAGAAGAAACAATTGAGGGGTAATATTAATGATTTCCAGAAATAGGGAATTGATGAAATTAATCATTTGAGTTTTTATACTCCTCAGATCTATACATTCCCATCATATATGGTACATAGTTCCAGTTTCCTGGCCACATCTCCAACAGTCTCTTAAGTGGACTGATGAGATCTTATGCATTCTAGCTGAAACCATGTACCATCTATAGATTGATTTTAGATGTAGTTCAAAAAGGGACACACAGTGGATTGTAAGTTTCACTAATATAGCTTGAGTCCAATCAAAAAGCAGGAATTTTTTTATCAAGATCCTGTTCCCATTTTACATATGGGGCTATCTGAGATACTTGTTCAATTGAGTTGAGTAGTTTAAAAGATCTAGAAATCAGCCCCTTAGTTTTATTTAGAGTTGAAAAAGTCCATAATATGATTATGAAGTAATGTTTTAGACAAAATATAATTCTTAATTCTTAAATATTGAAAAAGTTCCTTAGAAGGAAGTTTGTGGTTTGCCTGTAATTGAACAAAAGGAATAAGATTGTTCTTACAATCCAAGTCCGAAATCCCAGTTTTGCTGTGTTGAATCTATTTCTGTACATTTATATCTTCCATCATATATTGTAAAGTCTCCAAAGGAACGTTTCGAACTAACTTATCCTGCTAATTTTACTTTTTACTTACAATTCTAGAGGTATGTAGCATATCAATAAGAATTTTGTTGGAAAATATATTAATGTCTATTTTCCACAGATTTAGTATTCCAATTCAAAACAAAATATTTAGTTTACAACTAGGAATATCCTCCTGTTCCAAAGTATACCAAGAGTGTTTTTCAATTTCTAAATTTAACCACATAGATAAATGGGATAGTGCACTGGCTTTATGAAGTTTAAAAACATGTGGATAAGATATACCCCCTTTTGTATAATTTATTTGGAGGATATTTTGGGATATTTTTCAGAAACTGTCCAGGAACACCCTTTCCTACACTATATGGCAAAGCTCTAAAACAATAGAGTAGTTTTGGCAGAAGAAACGCTTTTACCATATTTAATCTGCCTAGGCAATCTTTTCCCATTTTTTAAATTTGTATTTGAAATTTCTTTAATAAAGTTTCATAATTATTTTGTATCGAGTTGGGTATATCAAGGGGGATTTTAATACCCAGATAGTCAATATTTGTTCCCTTCTATAAACTGAATGTATCTAAGACCCAGGCATTGGGTAAAGGAATCCCACCAGACAACTTGCAAACACTGTAACAAACATATAATTATGACTGACGAACAGACCACATCACCTTTTTAGGAATACCATTCCCAAAGAAACTTATGGCCTACATACATGCGTTCGAAGTCTGTCAGCTTTTGCCCATATACAGAAGGAGCATTGCATAAGTTAAATTTTATTGATCCATATGAATAGTGCTATGGAGGTGCTTTGTAAGCAATCTGCTGTACGCCTTTTATTAGAGGGGTATGCAATGCCATAAAATCGGGCTTTATTGGATATACTTTGGTTTATGTTTTTGATTTTTCTTTTAGCTCCTTGTCAGTTTACCCCTGTTACACCTCCCACCCAACACCCAGCACAATCCAGCCATGCTTTGGCAATAAATTATTTCCCAGGCGTACATTTCTTCTTTTTCATTCAATTGGAATTATCAGTAGCTAGATCTCAAGTATCACCACCCAGCATATGCCCCACACATGCCCTTGTATACATGGGGAAAACATGGCACCTACAGAATATCCCCAATATGCCAATTAGCCGCCCTACTTTTAATCTACTCAAGAAATCAGAGAATTCCAAAGAGTTCGATTTTCAAAAATTATTATTTTTTATATATATTTACAACTTTTATCCTCTTTGGAATCTACAACGCAGTTAAAATCTCCTCCAAAGACCACATTGCCACATGCAAGATCATCAACCCTATCAACCATCCTGTTCAGGAAACTCACAGGACTGTAATTGGGAGCATATATATTGGCAAATGTATAGAAAACATCGCTAATTTTTTTAATAAGTATTACATATCTACCATTAATATCGCTGAGTGAATGCACATACTCAAATTTAGCTTTGTTAGAGATTTCCGTTTCCCTTCCATTCTGTGTTATAAACTTTCTGATATTTCTTGAATGTCCATAATCTATGTGGAGAGTCAATCCAGTGAGTTTCCTGAATAAAGGTCACCTATTTGGTTTAACACAAAAGGTAATTGTACAAATGTCAACTAATTGGCTAGATAAAAAATGTCATTTTTATATTGAACATTGGCTTAAAGTTGGAGTAGAGCATGTGGTTGTCAATGGAACATTTTAGGTTAGACACAGTTGGCAAGTGGGGTCTGTTCTGAGTCCACTTCTCTTCAATCTGTTTATTAATGATCTTGCAATAGGAATTGTAAGACACAAGTCATTGTTTGCAGACTACTCAAAACAAGATAAGTTAATACATGAGGGCAGGATATCACCTTGATGCAGCGAATTTGGACAACTTATGGAGCTTGGCAGCTAAGTGGAAAAACTTGATGGGCTAGTGCCGGGGTGCCAAAAAGGTAAATTCCCCAGATGTTGTAGAACTACAACTCCCATGAGTCTTTGCATACCTTTAACCCCTTAAGGACACATGACATGTTTGACATGTCATGATTCCCTTATATTCCCGAAGTTTGGTCCCTAAGGCGTTAAAATGCCTTTAGAATAACAATGCCTTAGGGAAGCTGTGGTTTTTAAACATCTGTCGATCTGCCTTTTTGGAACCCCTTGACTAGAGTCTTGTCAGCCTATATTACAATGCAACTGTGTATGTATGTTATTTTATTTTTAATGGATTATCTGTGTAATGCATTACATGTTTGTTCCAGTAACTAACAGTGCTTCCTAATTCTGCTTGACAGAGTGAAGAAATTATAAATCTGGATAATGTTCAAAATACACTACACACCCATATTTACTCATGTTCTGTACCCTCTGAAATATGCATCTTCTGTTCTTTTCGAGACAATGATGAAAAAAAAAAAAGAACCTGCAATGCTTATGGATGTATCTTAAAATGTAAACCTACCGGCTTATTCACTAAAGTGGGGATTGTGACAATTTGAAAGTGAATTATAATACAATGCATTAAACATGTGAATTTATAATAATAGGTATGTGTGATATGTTCTAGATTATTTAATTATGTTAAGTGTTATAAAAAATGCAACTTGGTCAACTTTTTCCAGCTGAAGTGGTAGAGGTTAACACAGTGAGGGAGTTTAAGCATGCGTGGGATAGCCATAAGGCTATCCTAGCTGTAAGATAAGGCCAGGGACTAATGAAAGTATTTAGAAAACTGGGAAGACTAGATAGGCCGAATGGTTCTTATCTGCCTTCACATTCTATGTTTCTATGTTTCTATGGTCAGAAGGCATACTGCAAATGAGACCTTATAATCCTTACTTTGAGTATTTGACCATATGTGTCAGAGTTTCTCCCGCCACACCTGCTATTTCACATCAGTCATCGCTTACCATGGCTCCTGGGCATAACATTTTCTAGCCTAGTGCACAACAGATTCCTAAAGAATCTTATACAAGGAGGCTCCTATTAATTCTCAGTATCAGAATAGATCTCAATTTTTAACTCACACATAAGACTATACCACTGACTCGGGCCCCTCACAGATAAACTCAATAGTAGTTTGGACTGTAGTAGAAGACGGTAATGCCAAGGAGAGAGATTTAGGTGACTATATCCATCTTTCTTTTCTGTCCCAGAGTACCAACATAAACAACAGGCAAACAATAATGGGGGCACATCCAGAACATGCATTTAGTAATAGTGTTACATTTGTGAAGGCCTAAATGTATACAGAACTAAGGGAATAGCACACACACATACACAAAGTACAATGTCAAAACTTACAAAATAAATAAATATTACTGTGTGCATGCTCACCATTGCTTACATTAACCTTAACATGAAGATAAGTAAGTTAACTGCAACACTTGTGTGGTTGTCTTGAACTTGCTATAGACCAATAGTGTGACTTAATCCTACATTTCTAAATCACACTTTATTAGCAGAAGATTTATGATTTTAAGTAGCCTTGTGCCATTGTGTGTATCTCCCATATTAAAGATAAGCGTAGGACTCACTAATTTTCACACTTCGTGCCTCAGATAATAATGGCAGATTTAGTGACAGGAAGTGGGTAAGACCTTCTTCCCTATTTGTCAAAAATGGAGGAGAGACATATCGTTCACTTGGGGCTTTAGATTCACTCTATAAATGTGTACCTCTGTATGCTATGTTCTGTAGTGACCAGGCCTTACCACTTCACATAACAACATAAGAACAGTGCTTCTGAATCAGAAACTGTACGGTGGAGGAATCAGATTCTGTCTCCTAATGAAATTGCAGGATTACATTTCACATGGTATAACCTTGTTCCACCTGTACAGTCACTACAGAACTTTGCCAAGAGGAAGATAAAAATGGAGAGAGCTAGGGAATGCACAGATATCTGGCAAATAGAAAAGTAGATTAAGGAAAGCAATCACTGAGAGAAGGAAAAGTGCGTTAATAAATTACAAGGATTGAAGAAATCAGAAAACAGATAACATAAAACAACAAACTATTTTATGAGTTGAATGAGATGCAGTGAAGGAAATGGATATATCAGGTTAAACAATTATATGAGAAGAATGGTGAAGAACACACAAAATGAGTTGAGGAAATGTTGTGGGAAATATTAAATAAAGGGGAGATGTACAGTTCACATGGAAGAGATATGAAGGTAGTGAAAAGATTTTAATTAGGAGAGTTGTAGTGAAAAATCAAACAATTTGGAAACAATGATGGAAGTTTTATATCTGTGAAGTAGATCTTTCAAGTGTACAAACGTAACACAGCTGTATATGTGTAAGGGGCGTATGAAATTATATAAAAAAAAATCTGAGTATAATAAAAAGTTTGAATTAAGAAAAATGATGGTGTGGATGAATTTGGTTCACCATGCAATCATTTTTTCACATTTTTCACAGCACAAATCAAGTCATTAATTTGTCACTCGAACAACTGGATTGAATGGATGGGGAAAATTATGAATACAATTTGTTTTGTCCCAATCTAATTGCCACAGTCTACTAGATAGCAGAAACCTTTTATCATGCCATAAAAGTGAAGAGACAGATAATGTTTATTTTAAATGAATAGTTAACCCCTTTCTTTTCATAACTGAAACATGAGCATGAGTTGCATGATATTGTAAAGCACTTCTCAGAATAACTTATATATATATATATATATATATATATATATATATCTTAAGTTTTAGTTTTATTAACAAGTGCATTAGCTATATGTTTCTCCCTTACAATATAAATCACAAGTAATTTTACTGAACTTGTAACATCTGAGTAAGGGTTAAAGTTAGTACTTGCTGAGGAAATTAACTGGCAGTGAAACAAATCTTTATTTGCTATATTAATCACAGGTATAAAAAAGATTTTTATTTTTCGACAGTCCTTTGACTGAAGTTGAAACTGTGACGTGTTTACTTTAAATGCATTAAATGGTAAAACGTAGTCCGTAACACACATTAACATTGATTTTGTATATTTGCAGTATTCTAAATTACAATATGTAACAATAAACCTATCACATCCTTGCCTTTTCATGGATTGCTATTGCATTGCAGACTAACACATCATATGTACACTGAAAACATGTGTTGATACAAACTCGGATGAATGTCTTTTAAATCGACCCAATAACCACTTTTTCCCACACTGTCAAAACACTATTTCACTTTCATGTCATAATTTTGACTGCAAGTGCAGTGTGTACAAAAAACAGTGAACGTTTAACTTGTTAAAACATCAAGTAATGCCAGCATTTAAACAAAAGATGTTAATATGATACTCACCATTATTACACGTTTCCAAAGGTCAGATTATACCTCATATTTGAGAATTAATTCCTTTATTCTGTCATTTTGCAGTCTTTAGAACTCTTTGCATTCTGAGATCAGGTAAGCGACTGCTAACTTGCTATGATACTTCCTCATGAGTAAATATTTTCCTCCCTCATTTGCATGTCTTTAATGTTCCAAGTACCTCTACAGCAAAACGTAAGAGCAGAAGAGTTACAGGATATAGTACATAGTACAGCTCTTATCGTTACCTTTCAAGATTGCAGATACTTTCTTTATTTTACATACACCGTATACAGGAAAGGTATATAATGAAAATAAGCAGCAATGTTGTAGTAAAAATAAAACATTTTTTTTCCCTTTATTCCCCACCTGTGGGTTTAAAATCAAATCAGCAGCATACAGAATTATGATTAAACCATAAGGCTGCAGCCCAAACGTTTTGTGCTATTGCACATTGACAAAACTTCAAGGGCCAGTTTTACAGTTTTAGTTTTAATGGATTTGATGGTCCTGTGTCTCATTTTGGGGCATTATAGCAGTTTGAGTCTTTAGATTACCCTACAAAGACTTAACATTTGTGAAAGTAGACACTCTGGTGTATCTCATAGACACTCATGGTGTATATAGCTACGTTAAGATGGATATTTAGTGGCTCACATATTTACATTATTCAGCTAATGCATACAATTTGCAAATGTGGATACCATGGGTTCTCTTACATTATATATTTTGAGCTTTAATGAGGTGCCATTTTTTCACCATTTCTTTCAAAGTATGTGATATTTTTATTTATATTTTTGTCAATCATTATTTTTGCTGTGCACAAGATAACAAACATTCTTGTAATGCCACAACAGCGATATCAAGGTAAACAAAGATTCACAACTTTACAGTGCATGGCATTTCAAATGTCAGCACAATTTGTAAAAGAAATAGAAAAGAACAAGTCAAGCCTAATAAGTCAAGGCATAGGTCAAGTAGGAAGATAAGTTTTTACTAACCCTGAAATAGAAATGCTAAGCTAGCTGGGCGTCGCGGAGAGGAATGAGATATGCAGTGGGAAGACATGCTAGACCAAACAGGATGTAGATAAACAAGCTAGACTGTAAACATGCTACCTGTTGCCTACTAGGTACTGTACAGACATGAGAGTAAACAGGCTTATAAGTGTAACTTGCATGGGAATTAACCACTAGATTAAAATCAACAATAGCTTACTGCACTTCACACTGTAGAAAAAAAGAGTAGCGAGATAGTGTAATAGAAGCCAAGACTCATAAAGCTATAGAACAGTCGCCTTTGTGTAGCTGGAACTCAGGTAGCGGGCCCAATGTCAATATCAGCCAATCTAGTCCAGAGATAGTCCAATGGGGCCTGGGATAACCCCAACCAGTTCAGGGGGTGTAGGAGAGCAGCAAGATTAGCCAGACACTGGCCACCTCACCTTAACTCCATCACTAGCAGGCCACAGCAGTGTGTTCCCTGATGGATTATAAGCATGATCAAATCCTATTACTTAATATCTAATCCTTATCATAAAACTTAACCCTAATTATATGCCTAAACCATCATTCCATCAGCCCAAAGTGGAGTTACACTATGTCACAAAATCTTGGCGAAGATAATATGGTAGCAAACCTATTCCCTCAACTTTTGACTTGCCTTCACAATCACTCATTGCAAAGCCTTTGTGTACTGCTGTGCTTGCTGCCTGTCCAACTTACTTTTCTAGCTTTAAGAGCTGCCAGAATATTAGCTGAGCTATGCTACTACTCTATAACCTCAGCATATAGCAGAAATGATTTGAACCCTGCACTGTCACTTGATGGGCCTCGTGCTGTACAGGGGACAGGTGGCTGCTACCAATGTGGTTCTTATAGACAAGAAAGCATTATGTGCACTTAGGGCACTCTATAAGTCTGTGGTGAAGTTCACACTCTGTCCGCCTGACTTAAGCAGCTCCTTCTTTAAAAATGATACACATGAGCTGTACAGAACGCGTACTGCTATCCTGCTAAATGTTGTTTGGAAAGGAAGGTAGTAATTAGGAACTAAAGCCTGTATCAGTTTGAAAAGCTCCTCTTCTACTAGGGCAAAATAAGCTCCCCTAGCAGCAATAAGCTGGCCTATCAATCTTGGCACCTTATTTGAAATCCGTTTTGAGATGCCCCTGACATGTACAACGCCAAATTCTTCAAGCACCTGCTGATGGTGGGAGAAGTGTAAAAAAATATAATGCTGTATCACTATTGACTAGCTTAAACTTCTCCTCATTACATGATGATGATGATGATGATGATCCTTCTCTTTCCTCTCACAACAGAACAGCCTTGCGATGTGTGCGGAGATGACTGCTTATCCTTGTACTTATCATATATACACAAACTGCTAAACCCTTGCCACACAGCCTGCATTTTGCTAAACATCCACCTCGCTCCAGATCATTATCTAATGCCTTTATATGTTCCAAGCCTGTGGCAATGTCTTCAAACACTTTTTTGGTAGAGAATTAAAAAGTTACATCTGATGGTAAGAATAGTGACAGCAGTGCTATTGACTAACCCCCTTTTATACCACTCATCCTGTTACTTGCTGCTGCTGCTATATTTGTTCCCTTAATATACATAGTACCAGTCTTACTAATTGTGCTACTATGCAATACAGGGCTGCTGCTGGTTTCTGGGGAATTTAATATTCTGACTACATTGTCCTTGTACAAGTTGGGAGGTTGCTGCTGAAAATCTCGTTTGCTTACAAACAGGCTATGACTACATTTTGCAGGATCTGACTTCTTTGACTGTTTTCAATCTACTAGATGACACAAGACTTTGTAAAATAATACAATGTGAGCAAGATATTAATTTGCTGCAGAGGGATTTAGATAGACTGGAGGACTGGGCACTCAAATGGCAGATGAAATAAAAAAATGCAAAGTTATGCACTTTGGCGTAAAGAATACACAAGCAACGTATACCCTTAATAGAAGCGAATTAGGGATAAAAACACATGAAAAGGACTTGGGAATTGTTATAGACAATAAACTATGCAACAATGTGCAATGTCAATCAGCAGTGGCCAAGGCCAGTAGGGTATTGTCATGCATGAAAAAGTGCATTCATTCTCAGGACGAGAATATCATTTTGCCTCTTTATAAATCACTGGTAAGACCACACATTGAGTATGCTGTGCAATTTTGGGCACCTGTTCTAAAGAAGGATATTATGGCACTAGAAAAAGTGCAGAGGCGGGCTACAAAATTAATAAAAGGAATGGAACATATCAGCTATGAAGAAAGGTTAACAAATTTAAACCTATTTAGTTTAGAAAAACGTCACCTGAGAGGGGATATGATAACATTATACAAATATATTTGAGGCCAATACAAACCATTGTGTGGAAATCTATTCACAAACCGGACTTTACATAGGACACGAGGCCATGCGTTTAGACTGGAAGAAAGAAGATTTCGTCTAAGGCAAAGGAAAGGTTTTTTTTACTGTAAGAACAATCAGGATGTGGAATTCTCTGCCCGAAGAAGTGGTTTTATCAGAGTCCATACAGATGTTCAAACAGCTACTAGATGCATACTTGCAAAAACAGAATATTCAAGGATATAATCTTTCAATGTAGGGTAATAACTGCTTGATCCAAGGATAAATCTGACTGCCATTCTGGGGTCAAGAAGGATTTTTTTTCCTAGCTTGTTGCAAAATTGTGCTTCAAACTGTTTTTTTTTTGCCTTCTTTTGGATCAACAGCAAAAAACAAATGTGAGGAAGGCTGAACTTGATGGCTATGTAACTATGTAACTATGTAACTACTTCCTCCTGCCTTTGAAGTTTAAAATATAATACACGCGTTCTCTTCTTCAGTATACCCATAGTGCTGTCTGCAGCTGAAGACACTGCAGGGGTGGATACCATTGGCTCGGGTTTATTATCAACATCTTTTGATGAACCAGTATACCTGGCCACATTTTTGTGGTGCTTCTACTAATAGCTTAATTAAACTTTTGCTAACTTTAAAATTTAGAAGAGATTTGGATGGGAATTAGGTCCCCTCTAGAATATTATTAGTAGTGCTCCAATTCGATACTACGTCCCCTCATGAATAGTATTAATAGGTCCCCCAGTAAAATATTTACAGCATCCCAACCTACAGCTAATGGGTGTGGGATGGGGTGGGGGCATTAATTAGCTGCTCCCACCCGCTGGACAAGAGTGGAGGCAGAGGGGACATGGCACTCAGACAGGAAAGAAAAATGCTCTAATGAAAATTGAAATCTTGGAAAAGTTTTTATATAAAGATTTTTCACACCTTGAAGCCTCATTTGGCACTTACTGTGCGAAGATAAACTTTTATCTCACTTGCCATTTTGAAGAAGAAAGAAGAATGATGATTAAAGAGAAGATATAGTTAAGAACAGACTCTTCACAATCCATGAGAAAAAAGTTTTACTGGCAGAATGGAAAGGTGGAAAGGTGAATGGAAATAGTATGATATTGTTTAGCAGTGTCAAGCACCAGAGCTGTGAGCTTATCCATCTTAGCTGGCTCCTGCCATCCTTTGGAGAACGGTAGCTAGGGTGGATATTGTAGATATGCCAACACCTCTCCAGTCATCTGTCTACTGGAAAGTACCAGTTTAGCTATGAAGTTATTTTGGACTCTCATAAATGAGTTGCAAGGTTTTGATAAAAAGCCATGTCCAAGGCAATGCTACACCATTTATATTGTTGTTTGTTTGTTTGTTTGTCCCCAGCAGCCCATCACCTCTAAAGCATTAGCCAGAGCCACAATAGGTGGCAGTTATTGGCTGAGAGGGTCATCTGACCACTCTCTGCCTATCACAGCCATCACTAGTTCTAGTATGAACTGGTACCGCTAGAAGGTAGTGTGTAACCTCTGACTTAGCCATACCTTTAGTGGGAGTCGGGTTAGGGGTGACCATCTGCTTAAAAACACTGAATGGAGTGACAGTGTCATGGGACTCCATACACTATAACCACTTCAATGAGATAGAAAATATAGTAAATGTTAAAAAGATGAAAACTTTTCCTTAAAATGCATTTCATGTTTTTTTTATTTTTTTTATTATAATTTATTTATTTTTTGCTACATTATCTAGCAAACTACAGGCTCTTTAGACACTTGTATGTAAATAGCTACCATAAACGGTCATTACTAATAGCATTTGGTAGCTTTGAGCAGATACAAATTACCATCAGATTTACAACCCTGTTGCAATTTTGTTGTAGTGCATTGCTTATAAAAGCTGCCATTATACAACCAATGGCATAATAGTGACTTGCTGGTAAAGCACAGAAACAAACACCTGAGCATGTACACATCACCCTGTGTGGCCAGTTGTGACAGACACGTAGTAGTTGGTCAGTGAAACTTAACAAAGTTGAAACAAGACTTTTTTGTTTTAATAGGATGTATTATGATTTACACTTTGTTAATCTTTTTAGACCAACTCAGTGGCTTGTGTTATTGTTTTTGGGTAATTAAAATTAATATTTTTAACACTAATTGTGTTTACTATTTAAATTTGTTATTACTTTTATAGAACAACTAATTGCCACATATTTTTCCGTCAAATTCATATTTATATTGCATAATACACATTGATGATACACATGTATGTGGGATTTTTACAGAATTCTCTTTGGTATATTTTTTTCATATCATGTTTACATTGTTGTTTTTGTGCACCATTTTTTTGGTATTTTTGTTTTAAGAGAGCAATGATTGGTGGTGGTGGTGGCTGTTCGCTAAACAGTAGCAAAAAAGTTGTGAACAAACGTTTCTGTGACTGGGGCTTTTGTATTGATTTTGTATGTAGTACATTAGTGTTTAGATGAGTTATTTTCTTTTATATCATATACTAATATATATTTATCATGGTAAAATAGCAACAATTGTGGGAAAGTGACTATCAAGAAAAGTACAGGGAATAAATAGCACTTACAATGCTATTATTGTTTCACAATCCTGGCTGAATTCTAAAAATAACATTTAATAAAAATATTAATATTGTATATCAAGGAAAACTAAATATATTTTTACAGTTACTGGCATTTTATTCATAGATGCACGTGTGCAAAGCATTGAAAAACAATCCCGCACATGATCTTTTTCACAAATAAATGGTTAAATATATGTTTCCTTTTACATTTAGGTCACATTATTTATACAGGGTAATAAGAAGTGAATATTAAAGTATGTGGGATTAATGTGGGATTACTTTAACAAAAGTGTTTCCTTATCTCCTTCTCAGTAACATGTGTACTTAGGCAAGTGAGTTTATCCATATAGTAGGTCTATTGTCTATTGTTAAAAGGGATTAAATAACATTTTGATACAGCAGACTATAAATTATTCTGCCTGCAGGAAAACTCAGTAGACATCTCATACATGTAATATTTTTTTTGAAAGTGCTGAAAAGGAATGACAATTATGAAGACAACGAAAACAACTAGGTAACAATGGTTTAGATTACATTAAGTGACACGTTAATATTAAACCTTTTTTTGGACTGACTTAGTCCTTAGGGAGACCTTTATTTGTAGCACGGAGAGGAAAACAGAGTTTCTGCTTGAGCAAGAGATGTTATTTTCTAGTGAAAGATCTATAAGTGCTCTACTTTATAGAAATAGTATATCTAAAGTACTGTAAAACAAAACTAAATAGTAGGATGTAGAATATCTGGATAGAATATTGAGTATAGTTTTTCACAATATGTTGGTAGTGGCGCTTCAAAGTGGTGTGCATGCAAGAAAACAGGAACAATCCAATAGTGGAGTAAATCTATGAATTTGTATAAAGTTAATGTGGAAAACCTGAAATTCAAGCATGGGTGGAACAATCCCTGCCTTAGGGTAAATGGATGGTTTTCTTAGCAGACATGAATCTTCAGCAGAGTATTATTATGTAAAACAAAAAAGACAGGAGCAGTATATAGTGTAGTATGTAGTCAAAATATGGATATATATTATAACATATAGTGGATAGGTGGATGTAATCCCCACCAAGGATATTAAAGATAGAATGTGGTCACACACAGATGAAATCCAGGAGCAGCATAAATAGACAACTTTATTTATAATTATAAAAAAAATAATGATAAAATGTAATAGAAATTTCACTAATGTGTTTCACCTAATTTCAAATTGATTTTTCAAAGCCTCATTTAAAAAGGCCTTTTCAAAATGTATGAACTGTTGTGTAATCTACCCAACAACGTGATCGGGTTAGCAAGTAGTATCATGGGGAATGTAGTGTAAGAAACCCAGTTACAAGATCAGGCTAACCAAGAGGGAAGTCTGATCTTGTGATCCTATACATACCTCTATGTAATAAAGAACGAGTATACAAGAATAAATATTAAGACATATCAGAGTTTAAAAGGGGATGTTTAACCCTGATCTGTGATCAGGACACACAAAAGAAAAAGTACAACATTGTATTGTGGGTAGTGATGTCGCGAACATAAAACTTCCGCAAATGTTCGTGAACGTGCGAACCCGGCGAACCGCTATAGACTTCAATAGGCAGGCGAATTTTAAAACCCACAGGGACTCTTTCTGGCCACAATAGGGATGGAAAAGTTGTTTCAAGGTGACTAACACCTGGACTGTGGCATGCCGGAGGGGGATCCATGGCAAAACTCCCATGGAAAATTACATAGTTAATGCAGAGTCTGGTTTTAATCCATAAAGGGCATAAATCACCTAACATTCCTAAATTGTTTGGAATAACGTGCTTTAAAACATCAGGTATGATGTTGTATCGATCAGGTATTGTAAGGGTTACGCCCGCTTCACAGTGACAGACCAAACTCCCCGTTTAACGCACCGCAAACAACCGCAAACAGTCCATTTGCACAACCGCAAACTCCCCATTTGCACAAGGTTGGATACCAAGCTAACCATGTCCCGTTCCTTGTCCTCACTGATGTCATTGAAGGTCTCTTCCTCCACCCAGCCACGTACAACACCAAGGGTCCCCGAAAGGTGACAACAAGCCCCCTGTATTTTTTTTTTTAAATTTACACTACTGTTACACCAGATATGAATTGCACTGGTGTGACACTGTGCCCTGGCAGGCCCTGAAACGCACACGTGTGAAGGAAACTGACTGCTATTATATTACAGTCAAAAAAGTTTTTTTGTTTTTTTTTAAATGCAAGCTATTGTGACACCAGATATGAGTGGTGGCACTGGGACCACCTTAAAAATATTGGATATCGCTAAAAATCATGATCACTATATACTTTCTCTACAAACCTCTAAAACGAACCAAACTATTCATCCATCCGCTATACCACTTTATCCCACCTAGAACTACCGTATATACTCGAGTATAAGCCGATTTTTTCAGCCCATTTTTTGGGCTGAAAAACCCCAACTCGGCTTATACTCGAGTCAGAGTCTGTATTATGGCAATTTGCATTGCCATAATACAGACTGGGGGGAGAGGGGGGCTGGCAGAGCTGTAACTTACCTGTTCTGCAGCTCCTGTCAGCTCTCTCCTCCTCCGCGCCGTCCGGTCAGCACCTCGGTCAGCTCCCAGTGTAAGTCTCGCGAGAGCCGCGGCTCTCGCGAGATTTACACTGGGAGCTGACAGAAGAGCAGAACGGACGGCGCAGAGGAGGAGAGAGCTGACAGGAGCTGCAGGACAGGTAAGTTACAGCTCTGCCAGCCCCCCTCTCCCCCCCACTGAACTACCACTGGACCACCAGGGAAGGAGAGCCCCCCTCCCTGCCATATATCAAGCAGGGAGGGGGGACGAAAAAAAAAAAATAAATAAAATAAGAAATAAAATAATAAAAAAAAAATTAATAATAAAAAAGGGGTATAAGGACCACTATGGGAGGGGGGGGGGTATAAGGACCACTATGGGAGGGAGGGGGTGGGTTAAGGACCGCTATGGGAGGGGGGGGGGTATAAGGACCACTATGGGAGGGAGGGGGTGGGTTAAGGACCGCTATGGGAGGGAGGGGGGGTATAAGGACCGCTATGGGAGGGAGGGGGGGTATAAGGACCACTATGGGAGGGGGGGGGGGTAAGGACCACTATGGGAGGGAGGGGGGGGGATAAGGACCACTATGGGAGGGAGGGGGGGTATAAGGACCACTATGGGAGGGAGGGGGGTATAAGGACCACTATGGGAGGGAGGGGGGGATAAGGACCACTATGGGAGGGAGGGAGGGGGGATAAGGACCACTATTGGAGGGAGGGGGGTATAAGGACCACTATGGGAGGGAGGGGGGGTATAAGGACCATTATGGGAGGGAGGGGGGGGGTATATGGACCACTATGGGAGGGATGGGGGGGATAAGGAACACTATGGGAGGGAGGGGGGTATAAGGACCACTATGGGAGGGAGGGGGGGATAAGGACCACTATGGGAGGGAGGGAGGGGGGATAAGGACCACTATTGGAGGGAGGGGGGTATAAGGACCACTATGGGAGGGAGGGGGGTATAAGGACCACTATGGGAGGGAGGGGGGGATAAGGACCACTATGGGAGGGAGGGAGGGGGGATAAAGACCACTATTGGAGGGAGGGGGGTATAAGGACCACTATGGGAGGGAGGGGGGGTATAAGGACCATTATGGGAGGGAGGGGGGGGTATATGGACCACTATGGGAGGGATGGGGGGGGATAAGGAACACTATGGGAGGGGGGTATAAGGACCACTATGGGAGGGACGGGGGGATAAGGACCACTATGGGAGGGAGGGAGGGGGGATAAGGACCACTATTGGAGGGAGGGGGGTATAAGGACCACTATGGGAGGGAGGGGGGGTATAAGGACCATTATGGGAGGGAGGGGGGGGTATATGGACCACTATGAGAGGGAGGGGGTGGGATAAGGACCACTATGGGAGGGGAGGGGGAAGTAAGGACCACTAGGGGAGGGGAGGGTAAGGACCACTAGGGGAGGGGTGAGTCAGGACCACTGGGGGGGGGGAGTGAAGGAACACGGGGGTGGGGAGGTAAGGACCACTGAGGGAGGAGGAGGGGAAGTCAGGACATATGGGGGGGGAGGGGGCGGCAAAAAATGTTTTGCCTACGGCGGCAAATATCCTTGCACCGGCCCTGCACACACTGCATTCACACACTGCATTCATGCACACACACACTGCATTCATGCACACACACACTGCATTCATGCACACACACACACTGCACTCATACACACACTGCACTCATACACACACGCTGCACTCATACACACACACACACGCACACACTGCATTCATTATACACACACTGTAAATAAATATTCAATTAATATATTTTTTTTAGGATCTAATTTTATTTAGAAATTTACCAGTAGCTGCTGCATTTCCCACCCTAGTCTTATACTCGAGTCAATAAGTTTCCCCAGTTTTTTGGGATAAAATTAGGGGCCTCGGCTTATATTCGGGTCGGCTTATACTCGAGTATATACGGTAGTGCCCAGTTAAAATACTTGACTCTTACTTACCCACATTCAGTCATGCCACACACATTTCACCACTACTCTCACTGAATCCCTCTGACTATGGCTAAATTCATCTTCTACATCAGAACACTACTCCTAAGATTGGGTTGTATCCATGTCTCGGGTCTTTCATTTAGAATAGGGGCAGCTTCGGTCTCCTTCAACACTGACACTCCAGTGCATATTATTAAAAGATTGGGCAGATGGAAATCCTCAGTCTACAACCGATATATTCCTCATCCCGAGAAAGAAATGAGGAAAGCTTTTAAAAGTTTGGCTTTGTAAATTTGATGCAATAAGTGTGTTTTTCTTTAATACCTTTTCACCCTCTTTGCATGAACCCGATTTACATATATTACTAATATGTTTCTGAACATATATATTATATTATTTACTCACTCACTCCCTGGGCCGGCCTAAGACATCATGCTGCCTAGGTCCAACGATAAATGACTATGGGGGATAATGTATAATAAACACAGGTTACTGGCTATGGGGGGGATAATGTATAATAAACACAGGTTACTGGCTATGGGAGGGATAATGTATAATAAGCACAGGTTACTGGCTATGGGGAGGATAATGTATAATAAACACAGGTTACTGGCTATGGGGGGATAATGTATAATAAACACAGGTTACTGGTTGTGGGGGGATAATGTATAATAAACACAGGTTACTGGTTGTGGGGGGATAATGTATAATAAACACAGGTTACTGGTTGTGGGGGGATAATGTATAATAAACACAGGTTACTGGCTATGGGGGGATAATGTATAATAAACACAGGTTACTGGATGTAGCGGAGTAGAGGTATGATCCAAGGTATCTCCGCTGGTAGACAGGAACAGCAATCCAAGACAGGTACAAGACAGGTAGCGTAGTTACAATCCCTTCCCTCCAAGAACTAGACGACACATAGCTTGGAGGTCAACTGACAGCTTTATTCACACATTTGATTTTATGTCTTTTTCCCATGCAAGGGAGGTAACTTACAGTATCCAATCCTATCGTGGTCCCCTCCTCTCCCTCTCCTCCCCTTAGATTAACAGTTAAACTCATTAGTGGGAACAGAGTTTTCTCCAGTTTCTGGATGTCCCCTAAATACAGGGGATACGGAGACAAATGAGGGGTCCCCTGGTAGGTCTGATCTGGGTGAGCAACATACTCAAAATTTCGGACCAGGGGTTCGGGAGTTACAGACAGTTAAAGTTTTGACCGACCGCAGGGATTTGGTAGCCGAAAACAGCTCCATGAATTCTGGCCCTGCGGTCGGTCTATTTCAATGAACAAAAAGTACCGAACAGTTTAGCCATCCGGCTCTAATTCTGCATTCGGATGAATCCCCTAGTCTGGCAGTTTGAATCGCATGTTTCCGTTGTTCTGGAGGTCTGAGCGGTGTCTGGGTAGTCGAGCGTCCGATTTTAGTTCCAGACGCTCGACGACCAAACACCGCTGTTCGGGAGTTAAGATGGCCGCCGCCACGTGTTCGGTATACGAACGGCGGCCACACACGAACCCAATTGCTACTACTTGCAACATTGTTGCCTTCCCCTAAGGTGAGGCACACGACCACAGCAGGGTGGTCTTTCTTTCGGTACTTTAATCGGTTCCCGAACCGGCTAAGAGTTTCTGGTTCGGGTACCGATTACATTAGACATACAGCTCAAATACAATGTAGTACTTAGTGCAACAGTCTCTTGTGGCTGCTTCTGCCACACTGGATATGGGAGAATAATGTATAATAAACACAGGTTACTGGCTATGGGGGGATAATGTATAATAAACACAGGTTACTTGCTATGAGGGGATAATGTATAATAAACACAGGTTACTGCTTGTGGGGGGATAATGTATAATAAACACAGGTTACTGGCTGTGGGGGGATAATGTATAATAAACACAGGTTACTGGCTATGGGAGGATAATGTATAATAAACACAGGTTACTGGCTATGGAGGGATAATGTATAATAAACACAGGTTACTGGCTATGGGAGGATAATGTATAATAAACACAGGTTACTGGCTATAGGGGGGATAATGTATAATAAACACAGGTTACTGGCTATGGGGGGATAATGTATAATAAACACAGGTTACTTGCTATGAGGGGATAATGTATAATAAACACAGGTTACTGCTTGTGGGGGGATAATGTATAATAAACACAGGTTACTGGCTGTGGGGGGATAATGTATAATAAACACAGGTTACTGGCTATGGGAGGATAATGTATAATAAACACAGGTTACTGGCTATGGAGGGATAATGTATAATAAACACAGGTTACTGGCTATGGGAGGATAATGTATAATAAACACAGGTTACTGGCTATAGGGGGGATAATGTATAATAAACACAGGTTACTGGCTATGGGGGGATAATGTATAATAAACACAGGTTACTGGTTGTGGGGGGATAATGTATAATAAACACAGGTTAGTGGTTGTGGGGGGGATAATGTATAATAAACACAGGTTACTGGCTATGGGAGGATAATGTATAATAAACACAGGTTACTGGCTATGGGGGGGACTAAACTTTGACCCTGTGCCTCACAGTCAGCAGACACATTCCAGCCAATCAGCAGCAGACCCTCCCTTCCAGACCCTCCCACTTCCTACAGAGATTCATTCTGAAGCTGCATTCTTAGATAGTGGAGGGAAAGTGTAGCTGCTGCTCATTTGATAGGGAAATGTATAGCTAGGCTAGTGCATTCAGTGTCCACTACAGTCCTGAAGGACTCATCTGATCTCTGCTGTAAGGACAGCACCCCAAAAAGCCCTTTTTTAGGGCTAGAACATCAGTCTGCTTTTTTTTTTTTAATCTAATTCTGTGTCAGGCTCACAGTGGATACTGTGCCCACTTGCCCAGTGCCACCACTCATATCTGGTGTCACAATAGCTTGCATTTAAAAAACAATTTTTTTTTCACTGTAATAGATTACTTAGCAATTAGTTGTCTGCAAGCGTCTGTGTGTCAGGCCAACAGCGTGTACTCTGCCAACCTCTGCCAGTGCACATTGCCACTCATATCTGGTGTCACAATAGCGTGCATTTAAAAATAAAAAACTTTTTTCACTGTTATAGATTGAATAGCAGTTACTTGTCTGCAAGCGTCTGTGTGTCAGGCCAATAGCGTGTACTCTGCCAGTGCACAGTGCCACTCATATCTGGTGGCACAATAGCGTGCATTTAAAAACAAAAAACTTTTTTCACTGTAATAGATTGAATAGCAGTTAGTTGTCTGCAAGTGTCTGTGTGTCAGGCTCACAGTGGATACTGTGCCCACTTGCCCAGTGCCACCACTCATATCTGGTGTCACAATAGCTTGCATTTAAAAACAATTTTTTTTTTCACTGTAATAGATTAATTAGCAGTTAGTTGTCTGCAAGCGTCTGTGTGTCAGGCCAACAGCGTGTACTCTGCCAGTGCACAGTGCCACTCATATCTGGTGGCACAATAGCGTGCATTTAAAAACCCCAAAACTTTTTTTTCACTGTAATAAATTGAATAGCAGTTAGTTGTCTGCAAGGGTCTGTGTGTCAGGCCAACAGCATGTACTCTGCCAGTGCACAGTGCCACTCATATCTCGTGGCACAATAGCGTGCATTTAAAACCCAAAAACTTTTTCACTGTTTTAGATTGAATATCAGTTAGTTGTCTTCAAGCGGGTGTGTCAGGCCTACAGCGTGTACTCTGCCAACCTCTGCCACTGCACAGTGCCACTCATATACTCACAGTAGCTTGCATGCATAGTACCACTAATCCCCAAAAAAATGACAGGCAGAGGCAGGCCACCCTGCAGGGGCCATCGTGGTCGTGGTGCTGTGATTCCCTTTTGCCCTAGAATAATGCCCAGTTTTCAGAGGCCACGTACCCTGAACTTGAAAAGTTCTGAGGACATAGTTGACTGGCTACACAGGACACCCAATCTTCTACAGCTTCCGCTCGGAACCTTGACGCACCATCCTCCTCCAGCTTAGCTTCAGGCACCTCTCAAGATACCACTCACCCGCCTGCCGCCACCACGAACACTAGCACCACAGCCGCTTCACTTGGTATGTCAGAGGAGTTATTTACACATCCGTTTGAAGAAATGAGTGATGCGCAACCATTATTGCCAGAGGATGTAGATAACAGGGATATGTCTCAGGCAGGCAGCATTTCACACATGGACGTACGGTGTGATGATGATGATGTTGTACCCGCTGCTGTTTCCTTTGCTGAGTTGTCAGATACAAGTGAAGCGGTTGATGATGACGATGCGTCCATGGATGTCACGTGGGTGCCCGCTCGGCAAGAAGAAGAACAGGGCGAAAGTTCAGATGGGGAGACAGAGAGGAGGAGACGAGTTGGAAGCAGGGGGAGGTCGTCGCAAGGAGCTAGTGGCACAGTCAGATAGCATGCATCGGCACCCGGGGTCAGCCCGACAGCATGCCAATCAACGCATGCTGTGTCCACCACCAGAATGCCGTCATTGCAGAGCAGTGTGGCATTTTTTTTGTGTGTCTGCCTCTGACAACAGCGATGCCATTTGCAACCTGTGCCAAAAGAAACTGAGTCGTGGGAGGTCCAACACCCACCTAGGTACAACTGCTTTGCGTAGGCACATAATCGCACATCACAAACGCCTATGGGAACAAACACATGAGTACAAGCAGCACACAAACTCAGAGCTGCCATCCTCCTCCTGGTCCAGCATCTTCAGCCACGTCAACCACTGCTGTCCTCCTTGCCCCCTCTCAACCATCCACCACTCCGTCTCTCGCCTTGAGCAGTTCCCACTCATCTGCCCACAGTCAGGTGTCTGTCAAGGACATGTTTGAGCGTCAGAAAGTCACCCCCTTGCCCAGCATCTGACAGCTGGCTTGTCTGAACTATTAGCCCGCCAGCTTTTACCATACAAGCTGGTGGAGTCTGAGGCATTCAAAAAAATTTTAGCTATTGGGACACCGCAGTGGAAGGTACCCGGACGAAATTTCTTTTCACAAAAGGCAATCCCCAACCTGTACTCGATTGTGCAAAAGGAAGTAATGGCATGTCTGGCACACAGTGTTGGGGCAAGGGTCCATCTGACCACTGATACCAGGTCTGCAAAGCATGGTCAGGGCAGGTATATCACCTACACTGTGCATTGGGTAAACCTGCTGACGGCTGCCAAGGATGGAATGCGTGGCTCTGCAGAGGAGTTGGTGAGACCGCCACGACTTGCAGGCAGGCCTGCTGCCACCTCCTCTACTACTCCTACTCCATCCTCTTCCATAACCTCCTCGGCTGAGTCCTCTTCTGCTGCTGCATCTTGCTTCACATCAACGGCACCCCCCAGCTCCCCAGGTACTAGTCCACATCCCGGATACGGCAGTGTCACGCCGTCTTGGGTTTGAATTGC
Source organism: Pelobates fuscus (assembly GCF_036172605.1). Taxonomy (NCBI): domain Eukaryota; kingdom Metazoa; phylum Chordata; class Amphibia; order Anura; family Pelobatidae; genus Pelobates; species Pelobates fuscus. Next base: position 74,918,527 of record NC_086326.1, on the reverse strand, counting down.
TTGAAAGCAGAGAGTCACACCGGACAAGCACTCCTGTCCGCCCTGAACGCACAGGTGGAAAAGTGGCTGACTCCGCAGCAACTGGATATCGGCAAAGTGGTTTGTGACAACGGAACAAATTTGTTGGAGGCATTGAAGTTGGGCAAGTTGACACATGTGCCGTGCATGGCACATGTGTGTAATCTTATCGTACAACGCTTTGTGCATTAGTACACAGGCTTACAGGACGTCCTGAAGCAGGCCAGAAAGGTGTATGGCCATTTCAGGCGTTCCTACACGGCCATGGCGCACTTTGCAGATATCCAGTGGCGAAACAACATGCCAGTGAGGCGCTTGATTTGCGACAGCCCGACACGTTGGAATTTAACACTCCTAATGTTCGACCGCCTGCTCCAACAAGAAAAAGCCGTTAATGAATATTTGTATGACCAGGGTGCTAGGACAGCCTCTGGGGAGCTGGGATTTTTTTTGCCACGTTACTGGACGCTCATGCACAATGCCTGTAGGCTCATGCGTCCTTTTGAGGAGGTGACAAACCTAGTCAGTCGCACCAAAGGCACCATCAGCGACTTCATACCATTTGTTTTCTTCCTGGAGCGTGCCTTGTGAAGAGTGCTGGATCAGGCCGTAGATGAGCGTGAAGAGGAAGTTTAAGAGTTGTGGTCACCATCACCACCAGAAACAGCCTTATCAGTATCGCTTGCTGGACCTGCGGCAACGCTGGAAGAGGATTGTGAGGAAGAGGAGTCAGAGGAGGAAGACAAACCACAACAGGCATCCCAGGGTGCTCGTTGTCACCTATCTGGTACCCGTGGTGTTGTACGTGGCTGGGGAGAAGAACATACCTTCATTGAGATCACTGAGGAGGAGGAACGGGAAATGAGTAGCTCGGCGTCCAACCTTGTGCAAATGGGGTCTTCATGCTGTCGTGCCTGTTGAGGGACTCTCGTATAAAAAGGCTGAAGGAGAACGACCTGTACTGGGTGTCCACGCTACTAGACCCCCGGTATAAGCAGAAAGTGGCTGAAATGTTACCAAATTACAAGTCGGAAAGGATGCAGCATTTGCAAAATAAATTAAAAAGTATGCTTTACACAGCGTATAAGGGTGATGTCACAGCACAACGGGAATCTAACAGGGGAAGAGGTGAAAGTAATCGTCCTCCTCCCACGACCACGCCGGCAAGGACAGGATGCTTTAAAGACGTGTTGTTGATGGAGGACATGCAGAGCTTTTTAAGTCCTACGCATCGCCACAGCCCTTCGGGATCCACCCTCAGAGAATGACTCGACCGACAGGTAGGTGACTACCTCGCCTTAACTGTAGATATCGATACTCTGAGGAGCGATGAACCCCTTGACTACTGGTTGTGCAGGCTTGACCTGTGGCCTGAGCTATCCCAATTTGCGATAGAACTTCTGGCCTGCCCCGCTTCAAGTGTCCTGTCAGAAAGGACCTTCAGTGCAGCAGGAGGTATTGTCACTGAGAAGAGAAGTCGACTAGGTCAAAAAAGTCTAGATTACCTCACCTTTATTAAGATGAATGAGGGATGGATCCCGAAGGGACTGATAGTGGGCGACACATTCGACTGAAAAAGGCATCCGCCACCAACTAGGGTTCAAGCCGCAATGTTTTAGGGCACTTTCTGCCTGGGAAACAAACATCAATTTTTCTGGCCGCTGCTACAGCAGCGGCTGCAACAATACCTAATTTTTCAGGCATGTGTACATGCCTAATTTTTCGGGCCTCTGGTGCTGCACTGTGGCTTCAAAAACCAAACCAAAAAAAAGGCACATAACAGGGATTAAATTGATAGGAATAGTACTACTTAACACACCACTCCTATCTGGTGGCTCATTAGATTGCATGCGCAGTGCCCCAAATTTGAAGTAGGAGGACCGACCAAGCATCTTTTTCCATCTCCCGGTTCCTAAAATCGATGCCATAGACACGTCCCCTGATAGGGCGCCAGCTCGTTATTCTCTTGGGCGCCAGCTCGTTATTCTCTTTTTCACTTCACTAGGGACACTTTACTGCACTATGGGCACTTAGACCCACTCTTTGTCTTGCACAGTGTTATTCCTAGCCAGCATCTGTGATGGGAAATCAGGCAGTCATCTAAACGTTTAGATTGAGCTTTAGCTTAGAACACCCTTGAAGGTGTTTAAGGAGATTAGGGCTAGTTTAGAGGATTCTTCTTATACCTCTCTGAGTCTTTATAGCCCTTCTACCTATCCAGCATTTCTGGAAACTATGGAAGGGTGGCTGTGTGTCTGTGATACATTTAACTTTATATCACCTTATTGACACTTTCTATGACAGCATCACTCCGGTCTCCATACTCTCTGCCTGTACCCATCTATTTAGAGGGAATTTCCTTGCCCCTGGCAATATTATATAATAGGTAATAGTATTACCATTATTACACAATTAGCCACTATAGGGGAATGAGTATAGTATCCCTTTGTTATTTATAAATGATACAATAAAGACTTTTGTCCATTACTCAATTTACTTTAACAAAGGGTACTAACCACGGTATTAGGAACCATTACTCTGCTTTCCCTTTCTCCCTCTATTATACACCTATGCTCACTAGGATTTGTAGGTATCACTTTATTATAGTTGTCTAACCTTTTCCTATGCCAGTTTTAGATCTCCTTCTTGGGAGATTTTTTCTTTTTTCAGTTTATTAGCATACCTGGGTACAAGCCCTCGGTGGGGCTGGCACCACCACCTGACCACATTTCCTGGTTTCTTCCACTCATACCGCTTTTTCCATCTTTGAAGGGGTTTGGCAAAACAAGGAAATAGTCCTCTACTCGTAACAGGGATTAAACTGATAAGAATAGTACTATTTAACACCCCTTATAATAACGCAGAGAGAGGCAACGCAGAGAAAGGAGTCTGAAGAAGAGGAGTCAGAGGAGGAAGGTGGCTTTGAGGAGGTGGAAGACCAAACACAGCAGGCGTACCAGGGGGCTTGTTGTCACCTTTCGGGGACCCTTGGTGTTGTACGTGGCTGGGTTGAGGAAGAGACCTTCAATTACATCAGTGAGGACAAGGAATGGACATGGCTAGCTTGGTATCCAACCTTGTGCAAATGGGGAGTTTGTGGTTGTGCAAATGGACTGTTTGCAGTTGTTTGCGGTGCGTTAAACGGGGAGTTTGGTCTGTCACTGTGAAGCGGGCGTAACCCTTACACTACCTGATCGAGACAACATCATACAGTAGGTCCCCCCCTCATTATTTTTATGTCCCCCACCCACCGCTCATGGGGGGGTCGGGCGGGAGGACAGTAGATCCCCCCCCCTTATCCTTATTTAATGAATATTCCCCTGTATAACAATGTTTGGCATTTAGTGAATATTGCCTATTCTGCTCTGTGTCAGTGTGTATCAGGGTCTCTTAGGACAGGTGTCAATCCATATCTGCCAAGTGACCCTATGTAGAAGGAACAGTCCCTATTCTGCTCTGTGTCAGTGTGTATCAGGGTCCCTGAGGACAGGTGTCAATCCATATCTGCCAAGTGACCCTATGTAGGGGGAACAGTCCCTATTCTGCTCTGTGTCAGTATCAGGGTCTCTGAGGGCAGGTGTCAATCCATATCTGCCAAGTGACCCTATGTAGGAGGAACAGTCCCTATTCTGCTCTGTGTCAGTGTGTATCAGGGTCCCTGAGGACAGGTGTCAATCCATATATGCCAAGTGACCCTATGTAGGGGGAACAGTCCCTATTCTGCTCTGTGTCAGTGTGTATCAGGGTCTCTGAGGACAGGTGTCTATCCATATCTGCCAAGTGACCCTATGTAGGGGGAACAGTCCCTATTCTGCTCTGTGTCAGTGTGTATCAGGGTCTCTGAGGACAGGTGTCAATCCATATGTCAAGGTGTCAATATGTCATATGTCAGGTGTCAATCCATATCCATTGTGATTTAGGAATGTTAGGTGATTTATGCCCTTTATGGATTAAAACCAGACTCTGCATCAACTGTGTAATTTTCCATGGGAGTTTTGCCATGGATCCCCCTCCGGCATGCCACAGTCCAGGTGTTAGTCCCTTTGAAACAACGTTTCCATCACTATTGTGGCCAGAAAGAGTCCGTGTGGGTTTTAAAATTTGCCTGCCCATTGAAGTCTATGGCGGTTCGCCCCGTTCGCCGGTTTGCGAATGTTTGCGGAAGTTCGCGTTCGCCGTTCGCGAACCGAAAATTTTATGTTCGCGACATCACTAGTTTTTACTATATATTGGGGCTGATTTTTACTGTAGTCATTGCTGCCGGACCAGTAGTGATGGGAGTGAGCGCAGGACTTTTTGTATTTCTATTTGCTTTGTATCACACAGCCTTGTTACAATGCTGCCACCCATCCCATGTATGCGGCCCACTAGAATAACTAAACCTTAGTGCTCCAAGGTTCATTCATGGCTTATGTGTTTTATTTGGAGCAGGGGAAAAACTAGATTGTCTCAGACCCTGCTTACTCGTACCACTCAATTGGTTGGTATGGGGGTCCCTGACATTCTGGGGTACCATAGAGAGGTTTTACAGCCCAAGCAAAGCACAGAAAGGGTCTTCAGGTTGGGTAGATATAAAGGGCACCCAACTAACTAAAGAATCCTGTAGCTCTTACTGGTGGACTCCCTCTGCTCCCTGCAGACCAGATCATAGGCTATTTCCTACTACACAGGCATCTAAAAGCAACTAAATTTAAACTGTTGGCACCATCTGAGGCATTATACAGAGTTTCTCCTTGGTTGTCTGCAGCCCCATGGAATTCACAGGGAATCCATACAATCTCATAATTTGTCAGACAGGGGAGGGTTACCCCATTCCCAGACCTTCAACGCTTATATGTCTTACCTCATAAATATGTTTTTCTTTATTTACAAATAAAAAGCTTGATATTGAAACATGTTCACTTTGACTGGGGAGTGCTCTTAGCACTGTGGATCTTAACATCCTATTTATATGCTTAAAAAAAATACTAATTAAAACCGAAGAGGCTCTACCTATGTTATAGAGCCCTACTACAGTGTACATCAGACTAGCAATTCCCATACATGCAACAATAGGTGGAAGATGTTGCGACTCTCCTCCAACAGTTGCACTAGACATGAATATTTAATGGTTTACAGGGCATGACTAGAAGCTACTCTCATTTGGAGCCACAAAGAAAGGTGCTCGACCATTGGTATCTAACTCCTTCTAGACTTAGTCTGAATTCTAAAATCATCAGCAACACTACTTAGAAGTGCGAACCAGATTCCTTTTGGGTTGAGCACCACCCATCCACTATAGATGCCCTTGTGGAGGTGACCAGAGAAAAGCATACATTTGAGGAAAGTCTCCAGAATCAGTTTAAGGAGTAAGTATTACAGTTAGCATGTTCATCTCCCATATTAAACTTAGCATAAGAATCACCAATATCGGGGTACTGTGATGTAGTGGTGGGCTTAATACAATATGGTCACATAGTGTAACTGAATTCCCATATTTGTTTGCTAATATAGATGTTCCAGGTGTGCCTCCCCAATATTCTCTCTTTCTGTTTAAATTGAACTGTTACTTCACATATTTTTTTATATTACATTTACATAAGCCCTATACTTAACAAATACTTTTTGCAAAGTATGAAAAAGAAAACTAAATGTAGAGATCCATACCTCTTTATCCATTTAACTTGGTTCCCCAATCTTAATTTTCTGTCAGTTATCATCATTAAAAAAAAACATACAGAGAAGATAAATGAAACAGTATTTTCACTTGCAATGACATATTGACAAAGGCCCTGTTGTGGGACGAAATGTTGTTTCTACTTTGCTCCAATAAATCTGTCGACTGGATTGAACTTGAGTGCCTGGACCATCATTACTCTTTTGCAAAAGGTTAGCGCAATACCATTTTTAGCTGTGTAATTTTCTGAGAAATAACAAATCCCCTTTAAACTTTGGTAAATGTTCTCTGCATTAATTTCCCTGGCAAAAGGTTACCCTCACCTTTTAATTGGATAGCCCCCATCAGCCAATCTATAAGGTGCTCAGTTCTGTGTGCTGTTAAAGTACTGCTTGATCAGAGTACTAATCAGAGAATGGACTCTAATGTTTGATGGATAGAGATCCTAAGTGTGATGGGCATTACATAAACCCCACAATACTCAGGGCCCTATGATGACCCAGATACACTGCCAGAGGTTCCATCCTTGCTTGCACCTTTGATCACTGACCTCCAAATATCAGTTGATAAATCTAAAACTGGCTACCCAGGCCCTGTAACAGAAGCAACCACAGCTTGCTCTCAATACATGCTCAAAGAAGGAAGCTTACACAATTCTTACGGTATTTTACTTCTTGCCCTGGTAAATGATATTGAAACCAACCATCTTATTTAGCAAAAGACTCTTTTGTTCATTGCAACAAATGAATGAATGAAAAAGTGGTGTTTCAAATATCATATACCATTGTTCTGTATAAAACTTAGCTGAGCAAAAAATTCCAGAGACGTCAAATAGGACCACAAAAAGACCATTTACTGTGTTGAATAATTCCAGCTCCTGTGACACCTTTTAAATTAACTTTTAAAATATTGTTTTATTAAACCAGTTTTTCCTCGGAATTTCCTCGTAAACTCTCTTCCAGATATAGCTCATCCTCTCAATGATACTGACACTTAACACAAGGAAAGTGTATTGATTGGTTGCATATTAAAGCAAATCATACCTTCTCACTATTTAAAACTGATCACAGCTAATTATCTGGCTAATCAGCTAACCGTAATCAAAAACATTTGGTCCTCTCAAAAAACAACTGGTTCTCTCATCCTGTCCACACAAAATTGATCAGGTGAGAACAATTCACAAGTATTCATCTAAAGCTCATGTCCTATGAAAATATCCCAAAAATCATAGTTATCACATATGTTTGTAAATGTAATTACCAATTACTATTTTCTGTCAAGCTGCTGTAAAAATTAAGCTCCAATGCAGACGGTTAGATTAAGGGTAGCAGAACCAAACAAATAAAATATACTTGTCAAGGCTCCCTATTTCTCTGAGAGCTTATATTGTAATTTATTTAAACCAGCCAAGTTCTGGAAAGTGGAAAATCTGCAGCTTGTCTGGGAAAGAAAACGTTTGCTAAAAAGGTTCATACACTATATTTTTGCTAATTCTTTTAACTACAATCTGTTAATGGTCATAGATCATATTTATTAAAAAAAGAAAGCTTAATTTCACTCTTTAGTGTAACTTTATTAAAATACATGACAAAAACACAGTATCAGTGTGTTCAGTAACCTGTAGCAAACAGACCATGTATGCTAAACAATAAACTATAGAAAAAAATCACAATATTCACTCATCGATTATTGGCCTTGAAAAAGAATCGGAAAACCAATTAGGACAATAAAAAGGGATTGCAGATCTGTGCACTGCAAAATATACAGATAATAATGCAATCTAATGGCTTTTCTTGCCCCACAGGGCAATAGTCTACACGTTTTGTATTTAAACTATGATTCATGAAGACAGTTATACCCTATAGGGATATTAAAAGCTTTTGTGTTTAACACACAACTGTCGTTTCACTTGCTAATGTTTTCTAATGTTTTCAATGGAGTAATTCTGGTATTGATTGTCCTTTGGAGTCTGACAGCAGTGAGTACGAGATATGGGCTGCTTCACGAACATGGGCGTGTTATTATATTGAACTTTGCACCATAATATCTGCTCAGAATTGGGGTGGATTTGCCTGAGAGACAATTGTGTTGCTGCAAAATATAGGCATACTATAAATATTATGCATATATTTTTAAGTACATTGATTGGTGTGGTTTTACGCCGTTTGGTTCACAGATCAAATTAAAAAAGAGAAACCAATACATGGTAAAAGATATGGAGCAGTAAAAAAAAATCTATATTTAAATATGTATTTATTATATCACTAAATAGAGATTTTTCACTCTTTCTTACTCTCCAGTATTGGTCACTTCTCATTTGATTTGTGAATACAATCAACATTTACTGGCTGTCCCCTAGCCATCAATCTTTTTTATTTTTCCCATCAATCCACCGTGTTCGGAACTCTGAATAGTGAATCAAACAAACATATTTCGCTAATTGTTTGCTCGATCAGCCTAAATTTGGACAAATTGTTATCAGTCCGTAAAACCAAATGTGCAAATCTACTTTCCAATTTTCCAGCAAACATACTTTTTCTGCACTGGGCAAGAAACTGGAAGTCATTTGATTAGATAATTACAGTAAATTAGTAATTAGTAAAATAAGTTAGAAAAAGAATCAACCACCAGACAATTTCTTTCATTCTAAGGGGTTAGTCCCAATTGTGTCTCTTCTAATATCTTTTTTGGGCAACCCATCCTTCCCTCCAGCCTTGTCCTCCGGCTCCTCGTACATACACTCCCTTATGTCCCACACCCTTTAAAGCTTTACGACATACGCGCAGGAGGTACTCTCATCCCTCCTTATGACCTATGCCAAGTTATACCACTCACAGTAAGTTTTAGATATTTTCAACTAGCTTATTTTTCTACCAGCTTACTTCGCTCACTTTATGTTACTCGCATCCTTACAGATTATATGGACATCCGCACCCAATCAAAGCCCTCTGCTCTGCTACTGCATTAAACTCTGGTATAACATTCTCCTCACATCCCCTGAAGGCTCTCATTTTCCACATTACATCAAATATTGAAAAAGGTGCCTCAGAAAAAAATGTCTAAAGCTCTTATAAACTTATACACTAGTCATCCATATGCACTAAAGAGCAGCAAAAAGGATTTAAAGTCCACACTAATTGGTATCAAATTCTTGAAATGATCTATGCATATTCTCCTGATATAAACCCTGGATGTTGGAGATCTGGTAGAGGACTTGGTACACATTTTCACATCTAGTGATGTGTTTGCTTATTCAACCATTGTGGAAAAGTAGTATGCACCAGATATTATCACACCACTCTCACCCACTAGCTGATGATCTAGCAAAATATCCCACTGTCTCCTGATGGCATCAAATATGTAAAACCCTTTTGGGTCTGTCTCCTCTTCTTTGTCTTTCCTATATACCCTTCCCCCTTTTTCCCTCTTACTCCCTCCTTTCCCCTTTCCTCTTTTATTATCTTGCTAATTGTCTATACTTTTCTTATTTATTACTCTATAACAGCAGTTCCCAAACTGTGTGCCGCGGCACCCTGGGGTACCGTGACAGGCACACAGGGGCACCGCAAGATATTTTCCCGGTGCTATCATGATAGCACCGGAAACCATGCCTCCCTCTCCCCTGACGGCTCTGCAGTACTCAGATCAGAGATCTCCCTCTTTGGCCCACTAGCAGTGTAATGCCGGCAGCTGGCAGGAGAGAGAGAGGGGACCCGGTGGAGCTCTAACCTGCAACTCCGCCAGGTTCTCCTCTCGCGAGTTACCATGGCAATGCTCCGAATCTCGCAAGAGTGAATTATAGCAGCTCCTGAGGCTGCTAGAGTTCACTCTTACCACTTGGACCACCAGGGCTTATCCACTGGACCACAAGGGATTGCCTTGTACTGTCCCCCCTCCCAGGCAAAGGTAAGCAGGTAGGGGGGTATGAAAATAATATATATTTTTAAAGTATATATTTATATATATAAGTATATATAAATCTGCCCTTCTACCATCACAATAACTCCCCCTATACACACAATTACCCCCATACACACACAATACCCCCATACACACACACACATTGCCCCTCAATACACACACATTACCCCCCCATACACACAAATTACCTTCCATACACATGCCTTACCGCTCATACACACACACTAGCCCCATACACACAAACAGAAACCTTCACACACACTGTACCTCTCACATACTGCCCCCACTCACACACACTGCCCCCCACACACACTGTACCCCTCGTACAACCTGCACTCACACACACACACTGCACCCCTCACACACACACACACATGCACACTGCACCCCTCACACACACACTGCACCCCTCACACACACACATACTCCACCACTCATGCACACACATATTGCACCCCTCAGACACACTACTGCCCCTATCCACTACTACTGCCCCTAACCCGGCAGATCCTAGGTAAGTTGTCAAACTGTTCTTAAACAGTTTCACTACTTACTCTGGGAGGGCACTACGGCACTACTGGCACAATAACCATTGCAAAGTGCTGTAGTGGTTATTATGACTAGATTGTTTCTTTAAATAATCTACCAATGCCCCACCCAAGATTAGGTTCTGGATCTGCACTTGAACAGCAAGCATTTCTGTTGAACAGGGGCCCAGTATATGCTGCTGCGCTGTACATATATACAACCTAGGAAATTGTTTTAACTTGGGGCACCTTGGAAAAATGTTGAAATATTAAGGGCGCCTTGCACCTAAAAAGTTTGGGTACCACTGCTCTATAACTATTTTCTTACTTCAACATCGATCACACTTATCACTGCCTTCTCTTTTACTAATTCCTTATTTCTTAAAGGAGCACTATATGGTCAGGAAGACAATCATGTATTCCTGACCCTAAAGGGTTAAAACCACCATCTAGCCCCCCTGAGCCCCTGACTAAAAATAGTAAAATCTTACTTGTATTCAAGTCTGAAGTTGCTTGCTTGTCCCTGTTTCCTTTACACCTGCCCACTGCCTGCTGATATCATCAGAAGTGATAGCCTGATCCAATCACAATGCTTCCTCATAGGATTGGCTGAGACTGAAAAAAGGGGCAGATCAGGGGCAGAGCCCGCACAATTCAAACACAGCTATGGCCAATCAGTATCTCCTCATAGAGATGAATTAAATCAATGCATCTCTATGAGGAAAGGTCAGTGTCTGCATGCAGAGGGTGGAGAATGTTTGGATGCATTTTAGGCAGTCATGACCCAGGAAGGATCTCTAACAGCCATCTAAAGAGTGGCCAGTGAAGTTATCACTAGGCTGTAATGTAAACACTGCATTTTCTCTGAAAAGACAGTGTGATATGGAATAATGAGCACCTTTCCCCTTATCCTGTGTCACACTACACAATTGATTAAGTAATGTCAGGATGCTCTATTATAACAGCTGGCCTTTGATCCTGATTTGTATAAATCTTCTTGTTTCCCCCCTGCACTGGATATCCTGTTAACACCTTGTCTTTGTGACTATTGGGAAGTGTTTGTGTAATCAAGTAACACCTTTTGACCAGCTAATGCCAAATGTGCTTTAAGTTCTTTGAATATGCAATTGACAGGACATGACTGTATTATGTAAAGACAACCCCTTTTGGATGTGTACAGAATTGTTATAAGATCTGTGTTTTCCCCATTAAATTTAGGAACAGTATTTTGTCATACACTTGTGTGATGGAGTACTGCCCTCCAAGCTTGTATTTCTGCTGTGTCCATTCCTTGTCTTCATACCTGAGAGAAAACATTGCTGTCTGCTGAATTTAAACCACAACAGTATGGTGCCAGAAGTGAGGGGAGTCCAGATCGGGTAAGGACATTTTCTGTTTTATTTTTGTGTTCTTTACCCTGTTTGGATTCTCTGAACAATTTTTTTTGTGGTTGCAGAAAAGTAATGTTTTTTTGTTTTTGTTGTACTCTCAGAAGTTAAAAGGGTTTGAGTCCCCAAGTAGCTGTGCATTATAATATTTTACGTAATATTATATTTTTACAGCATACTTTATGTTATGGGTTAGAGTCCCATAATAAGTTGTTATTAAGTTTGGGTTAGAGTCCCATGTAAAGTTGTTGTTATTAAGTTTGGGTGAAAGTCCCATGTAAAGTTGTATAAGAGAAAAATTGATATTTTATGGGTTAGAGTCCCATCTTACCGGTAAGTTGTATATAGTGGGTATAGCAGTCCCACTGAGTGACCAGAGTTAGTCACTATATTGGATGCACGGTTTGGACACAGTAGAATAAATTTTATTTTGTTTTTTGCAGCGCTGCATGTATAGTTGTATTGTTTAAAAAGTGTGCATTGTTCATATATAAAGTGTTATATATTGTAAAGTGTTATCTGTGTGAAGTTGGAAATGGGCTCCAGTAATGGTAAAAATTCACAAAAAAAAATTCTGTAAAATTTAAATCATCTAAAGATGTCCCTAATAGTGCTGCGTCACGTACTCCTCAAGTCAAGTCTCAGGGTCCTCGATTAAGCCAAACTCCATGCCAGTTTGTTCAAGAAACTATTGGAGATTACTATGCTGAGCCATTTTGTACAAATTTAGTTGTATGGTCAGAGAATTGTGATACAATGATTTGTAATCCATGGTCAAGAGAGGGTTCTTTTAGTGATTTTCATTTGCAAATGCTGAAAGGTATGTGTATTAAAGGTTTTAAAAAGTGGGGTCCAGGTGGAGATCCAAAATGGGATAAGAAGTATATGCATAATGCAGCTACAGGATGGTTAAAGTGTGCTCAGTTATGGGTTGTTCCTGATCAGACTGCAAAGTATGTTCAGGCTTCTGCAGCATCACCTGCTTATGTGCCTTCTGTTGTACCATTATATCACAGTTTAGATTAAAAAAATAAAATAAAAAAAAATGTTTTGGAATATTGATACAGATGAAATTTTAATGGCGATTGGTAGAGGGAAAAGGTATGTTGGATAGATGGTTGTGAGTCCTTCTGCAATGGTGAGATGCACTGCAGAAAGTGTTGATGTTGGTATGAAAAATGAGAAAGTGGCTAGAAAGTCTGTGGATGTTGGTGCAGGGAATAAGCATGTTGTTAGTGTTTTAGTGGTGGATGAGGGTTATAAGAGTTATGGTGTACTAGTTCCCAGGCGGAGTTGATTGCTCTTACACAAGCCTGTATTGCTTTTCAAGATCAAGATGTGACTATTTATACTGATTCGAGATATGCCTTTAGAGTCGTTCATGATTTTGGTGTCATTTGGCAGGCTAGAGGTTTTGTTGCAGCTGATGGTCGAACTGTTTCTCATTTTGCATTAATTGATGGATTATTGAGGGCCATACTGTTACCTAGATCCTTAGCTAGATCCCTCAAGCTTCTACTGTGTTACTCGTCCGACAGTTCCATGGCTATGGACATGTCGGACGAAGAGGGGTATTGGCTATGCTAAGGAAAGATTTGTAATTAACAGGTTAGATCAAACAGTTACCAATATTTTATCCTGGTGCTTAACATGTGCAAGAGTTAATACTACCAAACCACAGTTTAGTAAACACGACTACCTTCCTGCAGCGGAAGGCCAAATGTTACATTTACAAATTAACTTCATGCATATGACAACGGCAAAAGTGGACTCAAGTATTTACTTGTCATTGTATACATATTTTGACTGCCCAGTTAGGATTAATAGTGATAAAGGAACTCCTTTCGCTTCAGCAGTTACACAGCAGGTTTGTAAAATGTCGAGTATAGATTGGAAATTTTATATACCCCATCACCCTCAGTCATCAGGGCAAGTAGAAATGATGAATAGAACGATAAAGGAGAAATTGACAAAAGGAGGCTTGGGTAGCACACGTAATTGGCCAGACAATTTGCCAGCAGTTTTAGCTGAAATCAGAATGACCCCTAGTTCAACTACGGGTTATTCACCATTTGAAATTTTAATGGGGAGACCTTTTCCAACTTCATGGTGTAAGTCTAAAGGTGCTTCGATGGTGAGCGGAGACCTAAATGTTGTGTTATATGTATTGAACCTTGTAGACGAATTGAATGGCATCTATGGTGATTTGTCTCTATCTCTTCCTCATCCTTCAGGTACAACCACACATCCTTTCAGGCCTGGAGACCAAGTCTTGGTGAAGTCCCTCTTCAAATCCGGAACCTTTGATCCACCATACAGTCCTTCAACAACCGTTGTCGCCATCACCAGAAGAGCTGTTCTGACCAAGGAGAACCAGATGTGGATTCGTGAAAGCTGATTAGAAAGATGTCCCATCAAGCACTCTGGATATTCCAAGCAAAGAATGATCAACCTGTTCCAGAAGGAACAATAGTGCTCGGAGCACCCTAATTATTCTTCTTTCCATGGGACTTGGTTATGCGCTGATTAATATTATTTGATCCCAAAGAACAGTGATAGTAAAATATGTTATTAATATATTTCACTCTAAGCAGGCTTTATCTTCTTCATCATGGGAAACAGACAATCATTTTATTGGATCTGCAAAGAATTTATACCAAGCCCTAAAATTTAACTAATTGTTTAATAAACCTTAATTCGTCCAGGAGGGAGGGACGGTCTTATTATAGCCATGGCTCCCCGGAGATTTTCTTCAGAAATAACGGTTCTGAAGTTTTTTTTCTTCCCTGAGTGCTATAATAGACATTTAATTAATTTACTGATATGTTATTCTTTCAGAATAAAAGATTGGAATGATATGGAATAATGAGCACCTTTCCCCTTATCCTGTGTCACACTACACAATTGATTAAGTAATGTCAGGATGCTCTATTATAACAGCTGGCCTTTGATCCTGATTTGTATAAATCTTCTTGTTTCCCCCCCTGCACTGGATATCCTGTTAACACCTTGTCTTTGTGACTATTGGGAAGTGTTTGTGTAATCAAGTAACACCTTTTGACCAGCTAATGCCAAATGTGCTTTAAGTTCTTTGAATATGCAATTGACAGGACATGACTGTATTATGTAAAGACAACCCCTTTTGGATGTGTGGAGAATTGTTATAAGATCTGTGTTTTCTCCATTAAATTTAGGAACAGTATTTTGTCATACACTTGTGTGATGGAGTACTGCCCTCCAAGCTTGTATTTCTGCTGTGTCCATTCCTTGTCTTCATACCTGAGAGAAAACATTGCTGTCTGCTGAATTTAAACCACAACACAGTGTTTACAGCAAAAAGCCGGAAGGTAATGATTCTACTCACCAGAACAAATTCAATAAGCTGTAGTTATCTGGTGACTATGGTGTCCCTTTAATATTGACCAACAATTTACATTTGTTACTTATATACTAGAAGCACATGCTCTGTATTTAAAGCTAATATTGTAAAGTTTCTTTCTGTACCAAGTGAAAGCTGTGATTCTGCTACTGAACTTTTTTTCTCATTGCTTTGTGCTATCTTATTGGCAATGGTAATATGATGTATTGCAATGTTTCTTTACCCTCTAAATCCGATGTGTATTATTGTATTACTTTATTATATCTTTTTTTAATAAATATTAATTGCTATAGAAAGAAAAGGTATAACATTATACAAAGAGATACCAAAGTCAGTCAGATGAGTAAAACAAGGCAAGTATTGTCAACTGTGTAATAAATATCATCACAGAGCAGAGTACAACAGTCTCCACTCAAAAAAAAAGAACAAACAAACAAAAGAAAACAAACCACCCAACTGAAGAATGTAGTTTCAATTACACAGCAACTATCAACTAGCAAGGTAAAAGTGCATAAAAGAGGGGGTTGACAAAGCAAATAAAAAGAGGAAAAAGGAGAGAGGAAATTGGTAAAATGGGGTTTCTTGCACTGGTATTTTCTATTTGCTTTTACTTTATTATATTGAACAAAACTCAATAAATGCGGAATTACATAGAAACATAGTAATCTAAGTTGAAAAGGACACAAGTTCCTTGAGTTTAAGTTTTAAAACACATCTTCTGCCTTCCAAAAGGCAGAATTTTTTTTTAAAGTGAATTGTGCCACAAGTGAAAGCAGATTAAAGTAAAATATACTACATAAAGAGATTTTAAAAAAACCTTCTTGACTCCAAAATGACAATTAGATTTGTCCTTGAATCAACAACCTGATCACACACATATTAATTATATTTTGAAATGATATGGTTTTCCCACAGTTCCTTTGTGCATTTGTTTCTCCCCAATCCCTTTGTGTGTCTCTTTTTCCTCTTCCCGAGCTCCTCTGTGTGTCTCTTTGTCCCCCAGCCCTTCCGTGCATTTCTTTGTTCTCCCAGCCCTTCTGTGTGTCTCTTTGTCCCCCCTCAGCACCTCTCTGTGTCCTCTTTGTACCCCTGCCCCTCTGTGAGTCTCTATGTGCCCCACAGCCCTTCTACGTGCCTCTATGCCCCCTCCAGTCCCTCTGTGTTTTTCTTTGTCCACCCAGTGCTTCTATTTGCCTATTTTCTCCCCTCCAGCTCTTCTGTGTGTCTCCCCTTGCCCCTCTGTGCATCTGTTTGTCCCTCAAGCCCTTTTGTGTGTGTCTTTCTTCCAAAAGTCCCTCTGTGTGTCTATTTGTCTCCCCCAACCCTTCTGTGTGTCTCTTTGTCCCCCTCAACCCCTTTGAGTGTCTCTTTATGTCCCCAAGCCACTTTCTGTGTATTTTCCACCCCCAGCCCTTCTGTGTGTCTCTTTGTGCCCCCTCCGCCTGAGCCCTTCTTTGTCCCCCTTCTCTGCCCTAAATTTGTCCCCCTCCTCTCCTGTGCCCTTCTTTTGTCCCCCTTCCCCTCCAATGCACTTCTTTTGCCTCCCCTCCTGGGTTGTGCCCTTGTTTTCCTCCCTCTTGTGCTGTGCCCTTCTTTGCCCTTTCCTCTCCTGTGCCCTTCTTTTGTCCCCCTCCCTTCCTGTGCCTTTTTTTGTCCCCCTCCCTCATGTGCCCTTATTTTCTCCACCTCTCCTCCTGTGCCCTTCTTCTGTTCGTAAGTCCGCTCCAGTGCCTGCTCCGCCTCACCTCCTTCCATGTAGCATAACCAAGCAGGCGGTCCGCAGAGGAGGAGCTTTTGTTTCCTGTACTCGGTCTGACAGGAAGCTTTTAGTTGCTCTCATTGAGCACTTCTTGCCTGACCATGTAGAGGATGCCGTAACTCCTCTACCGCAGTCCTCCTGCTCGGCCACGCTACCTGTGCATTGCACAGTGCTTCTCTCCTGCCGGTCACCCGGATATCGAGCCCTCTGGGCCACAGTGCCACTCAGTCAGCCCCTGAATGGCACACCCCTAATGAGTAATACCCGGGGTAAGTGTTGTAGCTGTGTGCAGGGCCGGCACAACTATAAAGTGGCACAGTCAACCACCTTAGGATGCACCAGCCCAGGGACGCAATGTCTGGGTGACTGGGAAGAGGGGAGCATGCAGCATTCCCCTTCCTGTCGGTCACTTCATGGAGTGACCATGAAAGAGGATATTCTGCATCCTTAACCGGTCTGACAGGAAGCTGCTCACTGAGAGCAACAAACTAATACCAAAGAAAAAAAATAAAGTGCTCTGTTTTTGGTTTGGGATTTTCTATTAGTGTTGTGTAGAGCTGAATACACTGATAAGGTGCTGCTATTTTATTTAAAAAGGTAGTGTAATTTTCAAATTAGCGCCATATATGCTTGTAATTTTTTGTTTTTGTTGTATTTTACTAATGAGTGTCTCCTTTATTCCTCTTATAGGGGAAAATACTAGTTATTCTGCTCTGAAAGATTTGACTTCATGTCAACATTTGTCTTTTTTTTATTCTGAATTAATGAACAATACTTAAATAAAAATATGATAAAAAAAAAAGTATGACTTTTCTTTTCTGGAGAATTGGGGGCATTAACATTTATGGACGTACAAAACAAAGTTGAGGCATTAAACATTGCTAATACGCAATATGCTAAGTAATAACGTAACCATTTAGCTCCAGCACATTTGGAAGCTAAACAGCAATAGAGACAATGCTCCTAAAACCAGCTGGGAAGTAAAAAGGAGTTACTCTCATAACCAGAATAAAAAAAATTACTTTGTAATTTAAACGTGATGCCAATATGAAAAAAAGGGGTGGATTAAATTAACGGGCCTTGGCTTATTTGTATCAATAGGCAGTATTTCAGCATCGGTGGCTGAGTTTGAGGCTTGACTGCTTCAGTGTTATCTATTGGCTTCCCTAATTTACATCCAACTTCCTGTCTGTCAAATGATGATTGATCGTTTCTGTGTCTTACACAACCCCCGTGTGTCTCTTACTTCCCCAACCCATGCCCATGTGTGTCTCTTTTTCTTTCCCAGCCCCCTTGGTTGGCTCCTCCAGTCCCTGTGCATTTCCCTTTCACTCTAAGCCCATGTATGCATACTTTCTTTCCTTCCAGCCCCATTTGTATGTGTTACTTACCCATCAGCTCCTTTGTGTGTGTGTCTTATTCCACCCATCCTCTTTGTGTATCTTTTACTTTCCCCAGTCCCCTTTTTTTACAGGTTCTTAGTTAAATGTCCCCCCCTCATTATTTTTAGGGTGAGGGGGGTAGGTAGGGGGATCATTTTTTGGGGGGGGGAGGGGGGTGACATTTTTTTTGGGGGGGACACATTTTTTTAGGGCCCCCACCCGCCGCTCAGTGGTGGGGGCCAGGGGGAGGACAATAGGTCCCCCCTATTGGTATTTAGGGCCACCACTCAGGGTTAAGGGCATGGGGGAGGACATTAGGTCCTCCCCCCCTTACTTTTGTTTAGGGCCCCCCCTTACTTTGTTTAGGGCCCCCACCCACCACTCAGGGGTGGGGGCCAGGGGGGGAGGACATTAGGTCCCCCCCAATTTGTGTTTAGGGCCCCCACCCACCGCTCAGGGGTGGGGGCCAGGGGGGAGGACATTAGGTCCCCCCCCAATTTGTGTTAGGTCGTCCCCCCCTTACTTTTGTTTAGGGCCCCCACCCACCGCTCAGGGGTGGGGGCCAGGGGGAGGACATTAGGTCCCCCCAATTTGTATTTAGGGCCCCCACCCACCGATCAGGGGTGGGGGCCAGGGGGGAGGACATCAGGTCCCCCCCCTTATTCTTGTTTAGGGCCCCCACCCACCGCATCACTATTGTGGCCAGAAAGAGTCCCTGTGGGTCCCTGTGGCCAGAAAGAGTCCCTGTGGGTTTTAAAATTTGCCTGCCTATTGAAGTCTATGGCGGTTTGCCGGGTTTGCTCGTTCACGAACATTTGCGGAAGTTCGCGAACGGAAAACTTCATCTTCGCAACATCACTACTGGTAGACAATAAAAACTCTTGTTTTTGTATGAGGATAAATATCTGTACTGAATAACAGTTATTAATTAGTTCCCTACTGTGATACACTTTATGGTCACACTTTAGTGTTGTGACTTTGAAACATTGCTGGAGATTTTTTTTTTGTGCAATTTGGAAAGCAACTTGTCACAGCTGTATCTCTTTCCAAGCTTTATTTATTCAGAGATTTTTCTCTAAACTCTATATTTTAAGGATAGCATTAACTATTATTGCTAAATCAAATGGTAAAAAATATATTTACCATTTTTTTTGTTATGCATAGAAAAGGAGATTTGTAGATATGCAAGCAAAACCGTTTTCATTTCATTTTCAAAGTGATGTTATCTTTCCGCATTGGGAATAAAAAGTAGAACAAGATAAGATAACAGTGATCTCAACCAGTCAATGTTTGTACCTGCCTTTTTCTTAAAAATAAAATAATGTATGGAATGAACTGATCTAATAAGGAAGTGCAAAGTACATATTTACAATAATTTACAGAAACAAGACAAGTTTCTAAAATTTTGTATGATATTGGTTTATGTTTACAAACTGTAAAATGTTACATAAGTATTTGCTAAAGAAATTTCCATGTCATGTTTTGAGAGTCTAAACTTTCTGAATTCAATGCTAAATGTAAGAATTTGAACCCACAGAGAAAGTATCTAGACAATTTAATGAATTCAGCCCATGTGAGATTATCACTATAACACCGTAATAACAGCGAATGAGTTCCTCCTTCCAAACCTGCCCTCACCTCATAGGGAAGGGAGGCCAACACACTATTTGGGGGTGGACAATGACATATCCACTCCTCCTTGTATAATTATTTAGAGCCCCACCCACCCAGAGATGAATTTCCCTTTAGGTCAAGTAGGCACCTGCCTACAGACACCGTCTGCCTCCAGCACTCTGGCATCGCTGTATTCAGTCTGAGGAAGCCTGATCTGCGCATGGCATTGGCCCCTCAGGTTGAACAAAGAGATCTGTACATAGCCCCGCCCTCTCAGACTGAACAATGTGATCTGTGCATGGCCCCACCCCTTCAGACTGAGCACAGTGTTCTGTGCATTGCCCGTCCCTTCAGAATGAACACAGTGACCTAATGGAGGAAATGAGAGAGATATGGCCATGGGAATTAAGAGGATGGGGGGAGGCTGTTGTGGTGAACACTAGGTCCTCCCCTTGTATAATTATTAGAGCCCCCACCTGCCAGTGGCGGATCCAGGGGGGCAACGGGGCAATTGCCCCCCCCTGGGAGCGGATCCTGCTGGGTGCCTTCACGGACCGGAGGGGAGATCAGAGATCTCCCTCTCCAGTCCGCTGGCACATTGCTGGGCGGCCGGCATTGGAGGGAGAGGAGACCCGGGAGCTCTAGCTTGCAGCTCCGCCGGGTCTCCTCTCGCGAGAACGGAGCGTTGCCGCGGTTACCATGGCAACGCTCCGTTCTCGCGAGAGTGAACTCTAGCCCACGAGGTGCAGGCTAGAGTTCACTCCCCCAACCAGGGCTTCACAGAATGGATATCCCCCCTCCCTGGGCAAAGGTAAGAAGGGGAGGTAGATATAAAGCATATTTTTTAATTTAAAAAACAACAACACTTATCTGTTTTAATTAGCCCCCCCCCCAACTACACACACACTGCCCCACCACACACTTACCCCCACTGCACCCCCATACACACACTGCCCCACTGCACCCCCATACACACACTTAACCACACTGCACCCCCATATACACACTGCCCCCACTGCACCCCCACACACACTGCACCCCCATACACACACTGCACCCACTGCACCCCTATACACACACTGCCCCCACTGCACCCCCATACACACACTTACCCCCACTGCACCCCCACACACACACTTACCCCACTGCACACTCTCACACACACTGCCCCCACTGCACCCCCATACACACCCCCACTGCACCACCATACACACACTGCACCCACTGCACCCCCATACACACACTGCCCCCACTGCACCCCCATACACACACTTACCCCCACTGCACCCCATACACACACTCCCCCACTGCACCCCCATACACACACTTACCCCCACTGCACCCCCATACACACACTGCCCCCACTGCACCCCCCACACACACTGCCCCCACTGCACCCCCATACACACACTTACCCCCACTGCACCCCCATACACACACTGCCCCCACTGCACCGCCATACACACACTTACCCCCACTGCAGCCCATACACACACTTAACCCCACTACACCCCCATACACACACTGCCCCCACTGCACCCCCATACACACACTGCCCCCACTGCACCCCATACACACACTGCCCCCCACTGGATTGTTTCTGGATTGTTTCTTTAAATTATATATGAGTGCCCCTCCCGAGATAAGGCTCTGGATCCACCAGTGCCACCTGCGGCCAATGGGTGGGGGCTGGGGGCACTACGTTATGCCTGGTGTAGTTATTAGAGACCCCATCCTCTACCAGTGGATGGAGCCTGGGGTGGTGACATTAGATTTTGCCTGTTTAGGCCATGTGTGGGGGCAGGAGATAGACAGTGATCTGTCCAAAACTGGGCAGACTAGATGGGCCGAATGGTTCTTATCTGCCGTCACATTCTATGTTTCTATGTTTCTATTATTTTTTATTTATTGTCCCCCACCTGATGCACATTGGTAGTGGCATGGGAATACTATGCCCTCCCTCTGTTACTTACAGGCCACATCCCCATGGCACCTTTCTAGCAACTTGGAAGCTACAGTGACCTAGTTGCTAGTTTTTAATATTTAGTAGATACACCAACGCCTGCTGCATGGCTGATGGGGGGGCATAGGGAGTTATACAACCTCCCTTATAGTTAGTAAATATAACTATAAGGGATCTCTCTAAGGAGCCTTAGAAGCATAACACTAGAGCCCAGTAAAATCATGGCTCTATTTTTGTGAGTGCTATTAATTTATATGAAAAAAATCTATTCTGAAATGTTTTATCTGCACTATTATTTTTCCTCTTTTTATTTTTACAGAATTGTTGCATTGATATAATTGAGGAAAGTATATTTCTGCATAGCTCCACCCACTGTATGTTTGTTCGGTATCTGTAAAAGTGTGGGTGAAGGGGATAGGAGTACTAAGCTTTTTTACTACTTATTGTTGCACTATTTTATAATCTTGTTTTACCACTTTTTTACCACTCATTGTTGCACTATTTTATAATTTTGTATTTATTTATTTATTTATGTATTTATTAATGTGGCAGCTGAGTTGCAGGGTTTTTAACTATTGCAGTTTTTAGTTTTAACTATTTGCCAAATAGTTCTGATTTTTTTTTTTTTTTTTTTTTTAATCCAGGACCAAATTTGAAGCATGCAGGTCCAGTTTCCGCAATCCAGAAGCATTTGGTTTGGCGCAAATCTGGAACTATTTCAGTCAGACTCAAGTGGAACTTTGATGATTATGGGCTTCTGATAAATCTTTAATGTCAGTAATTTAATCGATCTAAACTGTTAAATGGCTTATTAGGAGTTGATAAACATGATAATCTCTAATTAAATCAAGGCTTAAGTGCACTTAGCGCTACCTCACCTTTTGCATACAAAATATAAACAGAAGAGAATCAAACTTAAACTCTCACTGCTATGAGCGACAGCAACGACTATAGCACACATCAGCCCGAATACATAAAATAAAATCCAAAGAAAAAAGTTACCTGCCCACTAAACCTGGATGGTAATAAATGGCCATTGCAGTGATACTAAAATTCCTCTAGTTAATAAAAATTTGCATAGAGATTTTGGATAGTGCACAAACTTTTTTCTTTGGGTTTTATCGCATGTATTGGGGTTTATGTATACCACAGTCATTGCTGCTGCCCAGGAGTAAGTGCTTTTATAGTACACAGCAATGTTATAGTGCTGCCACCTACCCCATGTGTTCCATGTAAAGAGTTAATAAGTATGTAGGGGTTTATAAAAAATACCCCTGTCTGTCTCATTAAGGATTTTGCCTTTTTGCTGAAAGCTGTTAGGTGAATTGTTAGTGTAGGACTCGCCTTTACGTGGCAGGTGAGCTTACACTTGAATGACCATTGGAATGATACTATAAAACCTACAGTTATTTAAATGAACTATGGGATTTGGGATAGTGCGCAAGTAACTTTTTTTTTTCTCTGGGTTTTTAAATAATAGAATCATCTACAACAATTGATCAAAAAATGAGACACAGAGGTTTTAAGGCAAGCATGTCAAATATGCGGCCCACAAGGACCATCTTTGCGGCCCGGCAAGCCACGAGTACATGCTCAGTGTTATAGCAGAGTAGGCATCTGCTTTACCCACATTGCAGGTGCCTACTCTGCTAATACTTACCCGGCTGGGGAGAAGGGCCAGTGAGGGAGCTCAATGTTCCTGCTCCTTACTGCTCCCTCGCGTGTGCGGTCTGTAGTGAAGCCAGGTGCCGGAATATGACGTCATATTCTGGCACCCGGTATCACTAAACCGTGCGAGGGAGCAGTGAGGAGCAGATAGAAGGACACCAGGGAGATGCCCCACTACGGCTCCAAAAGGTAGGAAACAATAAAGAAAAGTATGTGTGTGCAAGAATGTGAGTGTCTGTCAGTGTGTGTGTGTGTGTGTGTGTGTGTGTGTCTGTCTGTGTGTCTGTCAGTGAGTATGTGTCTGTCAGTAAGTATGTGTGTGTCAATCTGTCAGTGTGTGTCTGTCAGTGTGTGTGTGTCTGTCTGTCTGTCAGTGTGTGTCTATCTGTCAGTGTGTGTCTGTATGTCAGTGTGTGTGTGTGTGTGTCTGAGTCTGTCTATGTGTCTGTCAGTGAGTATGTGTATGTCTGTCTGTGTCTGTCAGTGTGTGTGCGTGTGTGTGTCTGTCAGTAAGTATGTGTGTATGTCTGTCAGTGTGTGTGTGTGTCTGTCAGTGTGTGTGTATGTCTGTCAGTGAGTATGTGTGACTGTCTGTCAGTGAGTATGTGTGTGTGGGGGTGTCTGTCAGTGAGTATGTGTGTGTGTGTGTGTTTCTGTTTGTCTATCGGTCTGTCAGTGAGTGTGTGTGTGTGTGTGTGTGTCTGCCAGTGTGTCTGTATGTGTGTGTCTGTCTGTCAGTGAGTATGTTTGTGTGTCTGTCAGTGAATATGTTTGTGTGTCTGTCAGTGACTATGTGTGTGTCTGTCTGTCAGTGAGTATGTGTGTGTCTGTCTGTGAGTATGTGTGTGTCTGTCTGTGAGTATGTGTGTGTCTGTCAGTGAGTGTGTGTGAGTGTGTGTGTGTGTGTGTCTGTCTGTCAGTCAGCGTGTCTGTATGTTTGTGTGTCTGTCAGCGTGTCTGTGTGTGAGTGTGTGTGTGTTTCAGTGAGTGTATGTGTGTCTGTCAGTGTGTGTGTATCTGTCAGTGAATATGTGTGTGTCAGTGGGAGGATCAGATTTGGCACAGGGTGGTAGAGGGGGGGGTGCTATGGTTTAGTTGAGGGGGGAATGTGAATTAGTAGAGGAGGTGTTGTTTTTTTTTTCTATACTGTACTTTTTAAAATAAACCTATGTTACTATGAACATTTAAGGTGTTTTTTTTTTTTTTTGGCAGCCCGCATAAACTTAAACCTTGTTTATGTGGCTCGTGCCAGACTTTGAGTTTGACATACTTGTTTAAGGAAACTAGTCTAGCAGCTAGTCAACTTCTGATCCTTGCATTAAAACAAATATATTTGTATTTACTTTCTTTACGTCAAACAGTAGAAGGGAATTTTTTAAAACCAACTTCCTCTTCAGTGATACTCAGTTCAACAAAGGCAGTGCATCACAGAGAGAGAACTATGAAATTAGTACTGCCAACTTCCTATCAGGCAGTCCAATTTGCAGGCCAACTCCATATCAGGAAGGTCAATTTGAACATCCCAAAAAATTGGAAATACGTTGTTTCAGACTGTGCTAAAATGCAAAACCTACTACAATATTGCCTGGCCTAATGACTAAACAATATCAGCTATTTGTGTAATGTCAGTTCTGAGCTGACAAAATCTTGATTTTTTTTTTCTTTTGCTTTCTTTTAGAGCAAATTTCAAAATAGGTACTCATCTAAAAATAAAAAGGATAATGTCAATTGGCAATCGATTACCCACTAGTGATGTACCAAACTGTCCGCCGGCGAACAGTTCCCGGCGAAATTAGCGTGTTCGCGTTCGCCATGGCGGGCAGACACATGCGCAGTTCGATCCGCCCCCTATTCGTCATCATGGGGCAAACTTTGACCCTGTGCCTCTCGGTCAGCAGACACATTCCAGCCAATCAGCAGCACTCCCTTCCACACCCTCCAACCTCCCTCCCAGCATCCATTTTCGATTCATTCGGAAGATGCATGCTTAGTGAGAGGAGGGAAAGTTTAGCTGCTGCTGATTAGATAGGGAAATTGATAGCTAGGCTAGGGTATTCAGTGTCCACTACAATCCTGAAGGACTCATCTGATCTCTGCTGTAAGGACAGCACCCCAAAAAGCCCTTTTTAGGGCTATAACATCAGGCTGCTTTTTTTTTTTTTTTTTCCTGTGTAATGTAATTGCAGGTGCCTGCCTGCCAGCTTCTGTGTGAGGTTCACATTGGATACTGTGCCTATTTGCCCAGTGCCACCACTCATATCTGTTTTAACAATAGGTTAAGCTTTACATTTAAAATAAATATTTTTTTTTCACTGTAATAGAAGAGCAGTTGCCTGCCTGCCAGCTTCTGTGTGAGGTTCACATTGGATACTGTGCCTATTTGCCCAGTGCCACCACTCATATCTGTTTTAACAATAGGTTAAGCTTTACATTTAAAATAAATATTTTTTTTTCACTGTAATAGAAGAGCAGTTGCCTGCCTGCCAGCTTCTGTGTGAGGTTCACATTGGATACTGTGCCTATTTGCCCAGTGCCACCACTCATATCTGTTTTAACAATAGGTTAAGCTTTACATTTAAAATAAATATTTTTTTTTCACTGTAATAGAAGAGCAGTTGCCTGCCTGCCAGCTTCTGTGTGAGGTTCACATTGGATACTGTGCCTATTTGCCCAGTGCCACCACTCATATCTGTTTTAACAATAGGTTAAGCTTTACATTTAAAATAAATATTTTTTTTTCACTGTAATAGAAGAGCAGTTAGTTGTCTGCAAGCGTCTGTGTTTCAGGCCTACTTCAGCGTGTGCTCTGCAGACCTGTGCCAGCGTGCTTTGACAGTTGCCACTCATATCTTGTGTCTCTATAGCGTGCTTTTACAACCAAAATTTTGTTTCCACTGTAATAGAAGAGCAGTTGCCTGCCTGCCAGCTTCTGTGTGAGGTTCACATTGGATACTGTGTCTATTTGCCCAGTGCCACCACTCATATCTGTTTTAACAATAGGTTAAGCTTTACATTTAAAATAAATATTTTTTTTTCACTGTAATAGAAGAGCAGTTGCCTGCCTGCCAGCTTCTGTGTGAGGTTCACATTGGATACTGTGCCTATTTGCCCAGTGCCACCACTCATATCTGTTTTAACAATAGGTTAAGCTTTACATTTAAAATAAATATTTTTTTTCCACTGTAATAGAAGAGCAGTTGCCTGCCTGCCAGCTTCTGTGTGAGGTTCACATTGGATACTGTGCCCATTTGCCCAGTGCCACCACTCATATCTGTTTTAACAATAGGTTAAGCTTTACATTTAAAATAAATATTTTTTTTTCACTGTAATAGAAGAGCAGTTAGTTGTCTGCAAGCGTCTGTGTTTCAGGCCTACTTCAGCGTGTGCTCTGCAGACCTGTGCCAGCGTGCTTTGACAGTTGCCACTCATATCTTGTGTCTCTATAGCGTGCTTTTACAACCAAAATTTTGTTTCCACTGTAATATAAGAGCAGTTGCCTGCCTGCCAGCTTCTGTGTGAGGTTCACATTGGATACTGTGCCTATTTGCCCAGTGCCACCACTCATATCTGTTTTAACAATAGGTTAAGCTTTACATTTAAAATAAATATTTTTTTTTCACTGTAATAGAAGAGCAGTTGCCTGCCTGCCAGCTTCTGTGTGAGGTTCACATTGGATACTGTGCCTATTTGCCCAGTGCCACCACTCATATCTGTTTTAACAATTGGTTAAGCTTTAGATTTAAAATAAATATTTTTTTTTCACTGTAATAGAAGATCAGTTAGTTGTCTGCAAGCGTCTGGGTGTCAGGCCTACTTCAGCGTGTGCTCTGTAGACCTGTTCCAGCGTGCTTTGACAGTTGCCAATCATATTTGGTGTCTCTATAGCGTGCTTTTAAAACCAAAATTTGTTTTTCACTGTTATAGATTGAATAGCAGTTACTTGTCTTCAAGCGGGTGTCTCAGGCCTACAGTGTGTGCTCTGCAGAACTGTTCCAGTGCACATTGCCAATCATATCTGGTGTCTCTATAGCGTGCTTTTAAAACCAAAATTTGTTTTTCACTGTTATAGATTGAATAGCAGTTACTTGTCTTCAAGCGGGTCTCTCAGGCCTACAGTGTGTGCTCTGCAGAACTGTTCCAGTGCACATTGCCAATCATATCTGGTGTCTCTATAGCGTGCTTTTAAAACCAAAATTAGTTTTTCACTGTTATAGATTGAATAGCAGTTACTTGTCTTCAAGCGGCTCTGTCAGTCCTTCCTTCAGCGTGTGCTCTGCAGAACTGTTCCAGTGCACATTGCCAATCATATCTGGTCTCACAGTAGCTTGCACGCATAGTACCACTAATCCCCCAAAAAATGACAGGCAGAGGCAGGCCACCCCGCAGGGGCCGTCGTGGTCGTGGTGCTGTGATTCCCTTTTGCCCTAGAATAATGCCCAGTTTTCAGAAGCCACGTACCCTGAACTTGAAAAGTTCTGAGGACTTAGTTGACTGGCTAACACAGGACACCCAATCTTGTACAGCCTCCGCTCGGAACCTTGACGCACCATCCTCCTCCAGCTTAGCTTCAGGCACCTCTCAAGATAGCACTCACCCGCCTGCCGCCACCACCAAAACTAGCACCACAGCCGCTTTACTTGGTATGTCAGAGGAGTTATTCACACACCCGTTTGAAGAAATGAGTGATGCGCAACCATTATTGCTAGAGGATGTAGATAACAGGGATATGTCTCAGGCAGGCAGCATTAAACACATGGAGGTACGGTGTGATGATGATGATGTTGTACCCGCTGCTGCTTCCTTTTCTGAGTTGTCAGATACAAGCGAAGCGGTTGATGATGACGATGCGTCCATGGATGTCACGTGGGTGCCCGCTAGAAGAGAAGAAGAACAGGGCGAAAGTTCAGATGGGGAGACAGAGAGGAGGAGGAGGAGACCAGTTGGAAGCAGGGGGGGTCGTCGCAAGGAGCTAGTGGCACAGTCAGACAGCATGCATCGGCACCCGGGGTCAGCCCGACAGCACGCCAATCAATGCATGCTGTGTCCACCACCAGAATGCCGTCATTGCAGAGCTCAGCAGTGTGGCATTTTTTTTGTGTGTCTGCCTCTGACAACAGCGATGCCATTTGCAACCTGTGCCAAAGGAAACTGAGTCGTGGGAGGTCCAACACCCACCTAGGTACAACTGCTTTGCGTAGGCACATGATCTCACATCACAAACGCCTATGGGATCAACACATGAGTACAAGCAGCACGCCTACTCTAAGCCGCCATCCTCCTCCTGGTCCAGCATCTTCAGCCACGTCAACCACTGCTGTCCTTCTTGCCCCCTCTCAACCATCCGCCACTCCGTCTCCCGCCTTGAGCAGTTCCCGCTCATCTGCCCACAGTCATGTGTCTGTCAAGGACATGTTTGAGCGTAAGAAGCCAATGTCACCAAGTCACCCCCTTGCCCAGCGTCTGACAGCTGGCTTGTCCGAACTATTAGCCCGCCAGCTTTTACCATACAATCTGGTTGAGTCTGAGGCGTTCAAAAAATTTGTAGCTATTGGGACACCGCAGTGGAAGGTACCCGGCAGGAATTTCTTTTCACAAAAGGCAATCCCCAACTTGTACTCGATTGTGCAAAAGGAAGTCATGGCATGTCTGGCACACAGTGTTGGGGCAAGGGTCCATCTGACCACTGATACCTGGTCTGCAAAGCATGGTCAGGGCAGGTATATCACCTACACTGCGCATTGGGTAAACCTGCTGACGGCTGACAAGCAAGGAATGCGTGGCATTGCAGAGGAGTTGGTGGAGGAGTCCTGCTGCCACCTCCTCTACTCCTCCTACTCCATCCTCTTCCATAACCTCCTCGGCTGAGTCCTCTTGTGCCGCTGCTTCTTGCTCCACATCAACGGCACCCCCCCAGCCCCCCAGGTACTATTCCACATCCCGGATACGGCAGTGTCACGCCGTCTTGGGTTTGACTTGCTTGAAAGCAGAGAGTCACACCGGACAAGCACTCCTGTCCGCCCTGAACGCACAGGTGGAAAAGTGGCTGACTCCGCAGCAACTGGATATCGGCAAAGTGGTGTGTGACAACGGAAAAAATTTGATAGCGGCATTGAAGTTGGGCAAGTTGACACATGTGCCGTGCATGGCACATGTGTGTAATCTGATCGTACAACGCTTTGTGCATAAGTACACAGGCTTACAGGACGTCCTGAAGCAGGCCAGGAACGTGTGTGGCCATTTCAGGCGTTCCTACACGGCCATGGCTCACTTTGCCGATATCCAGCGGCGAAACAACATGCCAGTGAGGCGCTTGATTTGCGACAGCCCTACACGTTGGAATTCAACACTAATGTTCGACCGCCTGCTCCAACAAGAAAAAGCTGTTAATGAATATTTGTATGACCGGGGTGCTAGGACAGCCTCTGGGGAGCTGGGAATTTTTTTGCCACGTTACTGGACACTCATGCGCAATGCCTGTAGGCTCATGCGTCCTTTTGAGGAGGTGACAAACCTAGTCAGTCGCAGTTGTGTGTGTGCGTGTGTATGGCTGTCTGCCTGTGTGTGTGTGTGTGACAGGGTGAAGATTTCTTGCACATGGGTGTGACAGGGTGAAGATTTCTTGCACAGGGTGCCCAAAGGCCTAAGGCTGGCCCTGCGCATGGGTCAGTGGCTCTGCACCAGACTTCCCTCCAATTGATCAAAGTTAAAGGATTTCAAGTGGACTGATTACAATTACAGGGCCTCTAAAGAGTCCTGTATTGTTATTTGTCGTCACTAACTTCCCGCGTCGGGAGTGGGTCATTTGCGCCCCTGCTGCCTTCCTTGCATGTGGTAGCTGTTTGTCAGGGATTTGTCAATCCATATCTGCCAAGTGACCCTATGACAGGGTGAAGATTTCTTGCACATGGGTGTGACAGGGTGAAGATTTCTTGCACAGGGCGCCCAAAGGCCTAAGGCTGGCCCTGCGCATGGGTCAGTGGCTCTGCACCAGACTTCCCTCCAATTGATCAAAGTTAAAGGATTTCAAGTGGACTGATTACAATTACAGGGCCTCTAAAGAGTCCTGTATTGTTATTTGTCGTCACTACCTTCCCGCGTCAGGAGTGAGTCATTTGCGCCCCTACTGCCTTCCTTGCATGTGGTAGCTGTTTGTCAGGGATTTGTCAATCCATATCTGCCAAGTGACCCTATGACAGGGTGAAGATTTCTTGCACATGGGTGTGACAGGGTGAAGATTTCTTGCACAGGGCGCCCAAAGGCCTAAGGCTGGCCCTGCGCATGGGTCAGTGGCTCTGCACCAGACTTCCCTCCAATTGATCAAAGTTAAAGGATTTCAAGTGGACTGATTACAATTACAGGGCCTCTAAAGAGTCCTGTACTGTTATTTGTCGTCACTACCTTCCCGCGTCGGGAGTGGGTCATTTGCGCCCCTGCTGCCTTCCTTGCATGTGGTAGCTGTTTGTCAGGGATTTGTCAATCCATATCTGCCAAGTGACCCTATGACAGGGTGAAGATTTCTTGCACATGGGTGTGACAGGGTGAAGATTTCTTGCACAGGGCGCCCAAAGGCCTAAGGCTGGCCCTGCGCATGGGTCAGTGGCTCTGCACCAGACTTCCCTCCAATTGATCAAAGTTAAAGGATTTCAAGTGGACTGATTACAATTACAGGGCCTCTAAAGAGTCCTGTATTGTTATTTGTCGTCACTACCTTCCCGCGTCAGGAGTGGGTCATTTGCGCCCCTGCTGCCTTCCTTGCATGTGGTAGCTGTTTGTCAGGGATTTGTCAATCCATATCTGCCAAGTGACCCTATGACAGGGTGAAGATTTCTTGCACATGGGTGTGACAGGGTGAAGATTTCTTGCACAGGGCGCCCAAAGGCCTAAGGCTGGCCCTGCGCATGGGTCAGTGGCTCTGCACCAGACTTCCCTCCAATTGATCAAAGTTAAAGGATTTCAAGTGGACTGATTACAATTACAGGGCCTCTAAAGAGTCCTGTATTGTTATTTGTCGTCACTACCTTCCCGCGTCGGGAGTGGGTCATTTGCGCCCCTGCTGCCTTCCTTGCATGTGGTAGCTGTTTGTCAGGGATTTGTCAATCCATATCTGCCAAGTGACCCTATGACAGGGTGAAGATTTCTTGCACATGGGTGTGACAGGGTGAAGATTTCTTGCACAGGGCGCCCAAAGGCCTAAGGCTGGCCCTGCGCATGGGTCAGTGGCTCTGCACCAGACTTCCCTCCAATTGATCAAAGTTAAAGGATTTCAAGTGGACTGATTACAATTACAGGGCCTCTAAAGAGTCCTGTATTGTTATTTGTCGTCACTACCTTCCCGCGTCAGGAGTGGGTCATTTGCGCCCCTGCTGCCTTCCTTGCATGTGGTAGCTGTTTGTCAGGGATTTGTCAATCCATATCTGCCAAGTGACCCTATGACAGGGTGAAGATTTCTTGCACATGGGTGTGACAGGGTGAAGATTTCTTGCACAGGGCGCCCAAAGGCCTAAGGCTGGCCCTGCGCATGGGTCAGTGGCTCTGCACCAGACTTCCCTCCAATTGATCAAAGTTAAAGGATTTCAAGTGGACTGATTACAATTACAGGGCCTCTAAAGAGTCCTGTATTGTTATTTGTCGTCACTACCTTCCCGCGTCAGGAGTGAGTCATTTGCGCCCCTACTGCCTTCCTTGCATGTGGTAGCTGTTTGTCAGGGATTTGTCAATCCATATCTGCCAAGTGACCCTATGACAGGGTGAAGATTTCTTGCACATGGGTGTGACAGGGTGAAGATTTCTTGCACAGGGCGCCCAAAGGCCTAAGTCTGGCCCTGCGCATGGGTCAGTGGCTCTGCACCAGACTTCCCTCCAATTGATCAAAGTTAAAGGATTTCAAGTGGACTGATTACAATTACAGGGCCTCTAAAGAGTCCTGTATTATTATTTGTCGTCACTACCTTCCCGCGTCGGGAGTGGGTCATTTGCGCCCCTGCTGCCTTCCTTGCATGTGGTAGCTGTTTGTCAGGGATTTGTCAATCCATATCTGCCAAGTGACCCTATGACAGGGTGAAGATTTCTTGCACATGGGTGTGACAGGGTGAAGATTTCTTGCACAGGGCGCCCAAAGGCCTAAGGCTGGCCCTGCGCATGGGTCAGTGGCTCTGCACCAGACTTCCCTCCAATTGATCAAAGTTAAAGGATTTCAAGTGGACTGATTACAATTACAGGGCCTCTAAAGAGTCCTGTATTGTTATTTGTCGTCACTACCTTCCCGCGTCAGGAGTGGGTCATTTGCGCCCCTGCTGCCTTCCTTGCATGTGGTAGCTGTTTGTCAGGGATTTGTCAATCCATATCTGCCAAGTGACCCTATGACAGGGTGAAGATTTCTTGCACATGGGTGTGACAGGGTGAAGATTTCTTGCACAGGGCGCCCAAAGGCCTAAGGCTGGCCCTGCGCATGGGTCAGTGGCTCTGCACCAGACTTCCCTCCAATTGATCAAAGTTAAAGGATTTCAAGTGGACTGATTACAATTACAGGGCCTCTAAAGAGTCCTGTATTGTTATTTGTCGTCACTACCTTCCCGCGTCGGGAGTGGGTCATTTGCGCCCCTGCTGCCTTCCTTGCATGTGGTAGCTGTTTGTCAGGGATTTGTCAATCCATATCTGCCAAGTGACCCTATGACAGGGTGAAGATTTCTTGCACATGGGTGTGACAGGGTGAAGATTTCTTGCACAGGGCGCCCAAAGGCCTAAGGCTGGCCCTGCGCATGGGTCAGTGGCTCTGCACCAGACTTCCCTCCAATTGATCAAAGTTAAAGGATTTCAAGTGGACTGATTACAATTACAGGGCCTCTAAAGAGTCCTGTATTGTTATTTGTCGTCACTACCTTCCCGCGTCAGGAGTGGGTCATTTGCGCCCCTGCTGCCTTCCTTGCATGTGGTAGCTGTTTGTCAGGGATTTGTCAATCCATATCTGCCAAGTGACCCTATGACAGGGTGAAGATTTCTTGCACATGGGTGTGACAGGGTGAAGATTTCTTGCACAGGGCGCCCAAAGGCCTAAGGCTGGCCCTGCGCATGGGTCAGTGGCTCTGCACCAGACTTCCCTCCAATTGATCAAAGTTAAAGGATTTCAAGTGGACTGATTACAATTACTCTAAAGAGTCCTGTATTGTTATTTGTCGTCACTACCTTCCCGCGTCAGGAGTGGGTCATTTGCGCCCCTGCTGCCTTCCTTGCATGTGGTAGCTGTTTGTCAGGGATTTGTCAATCCATATCTGCCAAGTGACCCTATGACAGGGTGAAGATTTCTTGCACATGGGTGTGACAGGGTGAAGATTTCTTGCACAGGGCGCCCAAAGGCCTAAGGCTGGCCCTGCGCATGGGTCAGTGGCTCTGCACCAGACTTCCCTCCAATTGATCAAAGTTAAAGGATTTCAAGTGGACTGATTACAATTACTCTAAAGAGTCCTGTATTGTTATTTGTCGTCACTACCTTCCCGCGTCAGGAGTGGGTCATTTGCGCCCCTGCTGCCTTCCTTGCATGTGGTAGCTGTTTGTCAGGGATTTGTCAATCCATATCTGCCAAGTGACCCTATGTAGGGGTAACAGTCCCTATTCTGCTCTGTGTCAGTGTGTATCATGGTCCCATGTGAACAGTCTCTATTCTGCTCTGTGTCAGTGTGTATCAGGGGTTTTGAGGACAGGTGTCAATCCATATCTGCCAAGTGACCCTATGTATATCTGCTGTCAGTACACAGGAAAAGTTTAAATATTTCTTGTTCTACGTTCTCTGAAACTCCACGCACCGACTCATCCAATATGTGAAGATCTGGGGTTTCTCTGACTCTCCTCAGTAGTGTATCAAACAGAGTCTGCACTGTGGTAACACGGACATCTTCAGGACATAACTCAACTATTTGTAGATAGGCAGTCTGCAGCTTCTCTTTCACCTGTTCTCTTCTTTCTCTTATGCGTATTCTTGTCTATATGCAGGTGGTCTCTTGCCTTTCTTTTAACCAATTCGTTCCTTCCATATGGTTTCAAAAGATCTCTGGCATCATTACTTTCAACGCAAATAACGTCATCATAGTTAGTCTCCTCATTATTCACCGGGAAGAGAGTGTTTGCACTGACTACCCACAGCATGCTCTTGCCATTGCCTACTCCACCTTCAACGACAGGGTGCAAGTCCCAAGGAGAAGGATCATTCACTTTATTATCTGTCTTTATTTCACAAGTAGTGCCTGGAACATCCTCATGGGTCACAAGATGTAAATCTGGACTAATGTCAACCCCAGGGTCTGGAAAATCATCAATTTGAAATTTTTCGAATAATCCCAGTGGGCTGCCACATTCTTCCTCCTCTGATGGTATTAAAGTTTGCAGAGATTCACTATGGGGTGGTGTCAAGCATTTTGGAGAACAATTAAGCATCTCCATCCCAATACGTTTCAGATGTCCTATCAGCTCTTCCACCATATGCGATACTATGGGCAGGCTACCTGTGACGTCATTACTCACGGCCCTATTTCACGCGGACACTATGTGTTAGTGTGTATCATGGTGTCTGTGGACAGGGAACAGTCTCTATTCTGCTCTGTGTCAGTGTGTATCATGGTCTCTGTGGACGGTGAACAGTCTCTATTCTGCTCTGTGTCAGTGTGTATCATGGTCTCTGTGGACAGGGAACAGTCTCTATTCTGCTCTGTGTCAGTGTGTATCAGGGATCATTAGGATAGGTGTCAATCCATATCTGCCAAGTGACCCTATGTAGGGGGAACAGTCTCTATTATGCTCTGTGTCAGTGTGTATCAGGGATCATTAGGATAGGTGTCAATCCATATCTGCCAAGTGACCCTATGTAGGGGGAACAGTCTCTATTCTGCTCTGTGTCAGTGTGTATCAGGGGTTTTGAGGACAGGTGTCAATCCATATCTGCCAAGTGACCCTATGTAGGGGGAACAGTCCCTATTCTGCTCTGTGTCAGTGTGTATCAGGGGTTTTGAGGACAGGTGTCAATCTATATCTGCCAAGTGACCCGATGTAGGGGGAACAGTCTCTATTCTGCTCTGTGTCAGTGTGTATCAGGGCTGGGCTTTGAGGACAGGTGTCAATGTTAGGTGATTTCTGCCCTTTATGGATTAAAAGCAGACTCTGCATCAACTGTGTCAGTGTGTATCAGGGTCTCTGAGGACAGGTGTCAATCCATATGTCAAGGTGTCAATATGTCATATGTCAGGTGTCAATCCATATCCATTGTGATTTAGGAATGTTAGGTGATTTATGCCCTTTATGGATTAAAACCAGACTCTGCATCAACTGTGTAATTTTCCATGGGAGTTTTGCCATGGATCCCCCTCCGGCATGCCACAGTCCAGGTGTTAGTCCCCTTGAAACAACTTTTCCATCACTATTGTGGCCAGAAAGAGTCCCTGTTGTTTTTAAAATTCGCCTGACCATTGAAGTCAATGGCGGTTCGCGCCGTTCGCGAACATTTGCGGAAGTTCGCGTTCGCCGTTCGCGAACCGAAAATTTCGGGTTCGCGACAACACTATTACCCACTTATCACTTCCACTCTGACAAGAACAAAGTCTTTAGCAACAGTGCCCTATCAGCTATTATCAACTTTGTCTACGGTGGTAGCAGGCAATGCAAGACTCAGACAGGCAGGGAAAATCCACTACAATGAAGATTAATATTTTGTTTCTAAGCCAAAAAAAAATAAACAATCTTACTAACCAAAATAAGAATTTCTTGACCACAAACAGCTTAAACTGAGATCATTTCTATAGAAATCTTATTTTTAGAAATAAAAGAGGCTGCAGTTTTAATGATGGACTTAATGGAAGGGGCCCAGGAAAGACAATTCCTTTCATAGGATGGGGTGAGTATAGGTTCTCATACCTGGTACTTACCTTGCACACACCTATGATTCTCACAGAAGATGAGAAACCAATGGTAACACATCATTAATTTCATAGTAACTTCATTGTCTTTGAAGATGGTGTATCATTCCTTAAATGCAACCTTGTTATTTTGGGTACTCGTTTGGGCTGCAATGAGCTTCTTTAGAAATATAATTTGTACTTTAGTAAAAATTGAATAAAGTTGAACTTTACATGAACCTTCTTCCCAAAAGGTCACTCATTACAAACACCTTCATCACAATTCTGCTTAATACAGACTTGTGGTATCTTTGCAGATCTTGCTGTATACCAACACTAGGTAGATTACCCTTCACTTGCTCCCTACTCATTTCCTTGCCTCACAATTTTCGATTTACAAGTCAGCCCTTTTGGAGGCACTGAAAGTGATCCCAAAGTTTGCACTATCAACCCTTTGCCTTGCGTCAGCTGAAGATGGTAAATCTGCATTGGTGGCAGTGGAACCTTAAATTTGAAATTCACTGGGGTGTTGCTTAGCATGCAAGGTGAATGGACATTTGAGAAGTAGCTCCGTTCTTCAATAGCTCCGGTGTAAGCCTTACTACATTGCGGCAATCAATCAAAACTGTCCTGCTTGTGCCCATGATTGTAAGAAAATTTAAAATCTAAGAGATAATGCAGAAATGGTACAGTTGGAAGCACATAACTTTGACAATTTTTACAATCTACTCATCTGATATCAGCAGCAGAAGCTGAAACTTTGCTGCAACCTATAACAGATGCGGAAATTACTTTTGCCCTGTAGCCTATGCTGTTAGGCAATGTCCTTGGCCTCATGTCTTTATAACCTTGTATTAAAAACATAGTTGGCTATATACTTATACCTTACCTGAAGGTATTATTTAATGCATTTATGCATAGGTAGATCCTATTCCATCTAAGATGCTACCAGCATATGTAGTAACATTATTGAAACCCGGCAAAATACAGACTAGGTGTGCGGATCTGAGACCAATTTCACTATCAATTATAAACTATATGCAAAAATAATAGCACTATGCAATAATAGCACTATGCCTAGCCCCACTGCTGCTTAATCTAATAGCCATGAATAAAGTGGGATTTGTAAGAGCATTATGAGCAGGAGATGTAAAAAGGAGGGTCATTAATATTACGAGGAGAGATTCAGTCGGATGCCTTCTCCTGTCCTTGGATCCGTAGAAGACGTTTAACTGACTCCACTAGTTTTCCATTAAAACAACCCTCATATCCTTTGGATTCACAGATAACCTCCTATGAGCCATATTGGGCATATACACTGAACCAAAGGTGTATGTTTTAGTACACAGGCAGCGTTTCAGAGGTCTTCAATATATCTGATTGAACATGGCAAGTATGTCCTTTATCACTGTTATATGTGCTGTCATTGGAGCCACTTGTGTGCTTCATACGAAACAAGAATCAGATGAGAGGAATAGAAGTGGTCCACATGGCCAGCAAAACACAGCATTATTTGCTGACGACTCCTTATGGCTTTTATGATAACCCTTAAAATCTCTTCCAGAGTTCTTTAAGACTGCGCAAAGGTTTCCTACCATAAGGTAAATTGTGCAAAGTCCCAAGCATTGGGGTTACGTTTACATTAGAGTGGCTACTCACTAGTTGAGAATTAGACTGGAAAAGGGACACTATACATTACCTGGAGATAGACCTTTATGCTAATTAAACATCTACTCCTGCACATAATCTATCTCTGGTTTGGAAGTCAATCCACCAATCCCTGTTCCATTGGAAACATTATGAAATCTCATGGGTGGGCCATAGAGCAAGTATTAAGATAATGTTCATACTGAAACTGTTGTATAGATTTCGGACTATACCGCTCCTCATCCATCACCAAACAGTAATAGATATACAAGCTAATTTTAGCAAATGTATCAATGCATATAAGAAGCAGCAAATCACAGTATCCTTTATGTATAGACAGCAAAATAAGGGGGATTGGGAGTACCAAAAATCATATTTTATCACAATGGAGTATTGCTAGCCCAACCTTTACTATTACTACAGCCCATAGACATGGAGGAATTGCAGCTGAAGCCTAACCATCTAGCTATGGTCAAAAGCCCTATTACAACTAGGAAATATACTTAGCTCTACTAAACACTGCCTTTCGATGTGGTATAAATATTCCAACATGTATTAAGTAGCTGTCAAAGGTAGCTCCTCTTCAGACCCTCCGTCATTCAATTCCCTCTTCGAATGTCTCTAAATTGGCAGAGAAAGGAATTCTTAAAGCGGGCAACCTATATGATAAATCAGTGGTTTCCAAACCAGTCCTCTCGGCACACCTACCAGTCCATGATTTAGGGTGGTATGATGGATCACTTCCAGACATTGATGTATAATAAAAAATATTAATGAAGAGCAATATGGTGCAGTATATTTAGTATAAAAACCTGAAATATTCCTGCTCACCTTAGTTAGGAGCCCATAAATGGCTCCATGTTTGTAGGCTTATTGTCAAATATAGGGTGACAATGCTCTTTTAGGAACCCAGGAAGGGATCACTAATAGGTATATATTTCAAATAACAATTATTTAAAAATAAAATAAGCACCGATTATCACACCTGATTTAACTTTATCTTTTGCTTAGAAAATGGGCCTATTTGGCAGCAGACTCTCTAGCGATAATAAATAGATTGTGGGAACCATATATTAACATGCCAGCAATAAACTTATCAGAATATGGAGAGGGGTGTTGGTTAATCATAAAGAGTACTAAGACATATGGATAGGTAATAACCAACTAATCACTAGACTACCATGCAATTTTTGAACATTATCATTGACATTTTTCTTATATCCCACTATTTCTTTGTATATTTTAAAAATTTGCATTATGGGATGATTAATGTTGAACCCGTCTGTGGGTTACCATGCCTGTATGTACATCTTGATGAAGGCTGTTGACATTAAAATATATTAAAGGAACACTAGAGGGTCAGGAACACAAACGTGTATCTGATCTGCCTGCTTGGATGACATCATCAGAAGTTATGATCTGAGCCAATTACAATGCTTTCCTTAGGACTGGCTGAGACTGTCAAGAAGGCAGATCAGGGGCAGAGCCAGCACAAGTCATACATAGCCCTGGTTAATCAGCATCTTTCTCATAGAAAGGCATTGAATCAATGCATCTCTATAAGGACAATTCAGTGTCTCCTTGCAGAGGGTGGAGACACTGAACGGCACTTTTAGTAGCCATCTGAGGAGTGGCCAGTGGAGGTATCCTTAAGCTGTAATGTAAACAATGCCTAACTTTGCTTTTAATTGGTAAGGAAATCCAGCTGACATAATTGGGCAAACATTTTGCCCATTATGGATAAGAGGCTAATACAGGGGAGAACATCTTCCAGGAATTTAAAATCTACACCTGTGTACAAGACCTGTTTATTGACACCTGTACTTTTAGTACAAGCAAGGCCTTGTTCAGAGAGTGGAACATTTACTCCTTCACTGCACATGTGTCTAACATAAATTAGGTGTATTAAGCTGGTTTGAAAACACAAGCACAATATATGTAACCAATCAAAGCTCTATGCATGACTTATTTAAAGCCATAGTCCTAAGAGAGAAAAAAAAAAGACTTGGGCATTTGTTTTTGTGTCCATTCATCAACAAATGGAAATTTCTATGAATGAAATGAAGAACCAGTTGCTTGCTTAAAGGGACACTATAGTCACCAGAACAACTATAGCTTATTGCATTTGTTCTAGTGAGTAGAATCATTCCCTTCAGGCTTTTTGCTGTAAACACTGTCTTTTCAGAGAAAATGCAGTGTTTACATTACAGCCTAGTGATAACTTCACTGGCCACTCCTCTGATGGCTACTACAGGTTCTTCCTTTGACAGTCCTGCCTAGTGTGCATCACAACATTCAGAGTCTTCACCCTCTGCATGCAGACACTGGACTTCCTCATAGAGATGCATTGATTCAATGCATCTTTATGAGGAGATGCTGATTGGTGAGGGATCTGTTTGACTTGTGCTGGCTCTGCCACTGATCTGTCTCCTTGACAGTCTCAGCCAATCCTATGGGTAAGCACTGTTATTGTCTCAGACCACCACTTCTGATGATGTCAGAGGTCAGATGCAGCTCATAGCAGAGGCAGCAGCTCCAGACTGGAATGCAAGTAAGATTTTTCTATATTTAGGGAGGCAAGAGGAGGCCAGGGGGGCTAGATGGTGGTTTTAAGTTCAAGAATACATGTGTGTGTTCCTGACCCTATAGTGTTCCTTTAAAAATCTATCCAGCCTGAGATTACCTCACCCAGAGGTGATTGTTTTAAATACCAAGTAAGTAAGTTGGATTGGATATTACTAAGGATATTTCTTTTTTTTTTTGACAGTGCAGTAGTGCGTACATCATTTGGCATTGGTAGAAATAAGCATAGTGATATCGATGGACAGTAGATAATGTTAGTTTGCAAGAAAAAATTCAAAGCATACTGCACTGTTATTTTTTGCTTACGGTAGCGTAACAACATATATGAACAGAGTAATTATATATCTCAGCTTGCATGTCCTAACTTCATATGGTACTGGCGTTTATGTCTTATGTCTGTGCAGAAAGGGGGACCATGCGTATGTCTGAGGGGCTGGCTGGGCTTATGAGACTGTTAGTGTTAGGCACATGTTTGGAACACATATGCAGAAAGGAAAGCAAAAGAAATAAAGAGTCTGAGATATCTGTAAATAAACATGCTGGGCCGTCCTGTCTAACATGAGGGGCATACGGCATAGGCAGGTTAGGCTTAACATAGGTCAGACATTAGCTTCAGGGTCACTAGTGGCGTCCTGATTTCTAAGGATATTTCTAAATACACAGGGTATCCAAGTCTTGCAAATTCAAGCTAGAATATTACCTAAAAAGTAGAATTGGAGTAGATAATTGAGCTTGTAAGGTTTTTTTTGCTACTAGGTGCACATCATATCCAGTGGTTTGTGATTTCAATACCTGCATTATGATTATTTTTCTATACTAAATCTTTATTTCTAGACTATTGAATTTATGTTTATATTCCAATGCCATATATGTATATTAACTTAAGATGTTTAGTGAATACCCTTAATGGAACTTCGACAAACAACATTAATTTCACTTTATTCAGTTCCTGTGGACTGAACAGGCAAGAGAGCATTGGTTTACTTACTTGAATGTTGGTACATGACTATGCAAAAATTTGGCTCTAACTGCCAGAGTGAAAATCTAATTACATATATTGCAAAGCTAACTTTCAATATACAGGTGATACTCGGAAAATTAGAATATCGTGCAAAAGTTAATTGATTTCAGTAATGCAACGTAAAAGGGGAATCTAATATATGATATAGATGCATTACATGCAAAGCAAGATAGTTCAAGCCATGATTTGTCATAAGTGCGATCATTATGGCTTACAGCTCATGAAAACCCCAAATTCACAATCTCAGTAAATTAGAATATTACATGCAATCAATAAAACAAGGAGTGTACATAGAACAATATCGCACCTCTGAAAAGTATAAGCATGCATATGGACTCTGTACTTTGAATGGGCCCCTTTTGCAGCAATTACTGCCACAATGTGGCGTGGCATGGAAGCTATCGGCCTGTGGCACTGCTGAGGTGTTATGGAAGACCAGGATGCTTCAATGGCGACCTTCAGCTCTTCTGCATTGTTCGGTCTCATGTCTCTCATCTTTCTCTTGGCAATGCCCCATAGATTCTCTATGGGGTTCAGGTCAGGCAAGTTTGCTGGTCAATCAAGCACAGTAATCCCACGTTCATTGAACCAGGCTCGGTGCTTTTGGCAGTGTGGGCAGGGGCCAAATCCTGCTGGAAAATGAAGTCAGTATCCCCATAAAGCTCATCTGTGGAAGGAAGCATGAAGTGCTCCAAAATCTCCTGGTAGATGGCTGTGTTGACCCTGGACTTAATGAAGCACAGTGGACCAACACCAGCAGATGACATGGCTCCCCAAATTAACACAGACTGTGGAAACTTCACACATCTTGCAGTGTGTGCCTCTCCATTCTTCCTCCAGATTCTGGGTCCTTGGTTTCCAAATGAGATGCAAAAGTTGCTCTCATCAGAAAAGAGGACTTTGGACCACTAAGCATAAACTTAGTGTCGGCTATAAACAGCTCGACGTGCGTTTCGGCGTGTTAGATACGCCTTTCTCCTGGCTCTTGACAAAGGCGTATCTAACACGCGTCGAGCTGTTTATAGCCGACACTATGCCTATCTACTAAGTCTATTTTTTGTTTATTTTACCACCTGGGTTTTTATGACGCTATCCATGCGTCCTAGATTTTCACTGAAGTTTTGAGGGATTACATTAGGCTGCCATTGTAACGAGAATATACCCCTACACGCAGGATCCAGCCAAACAGAAGACAGCACAGAGGAGAGATACGTCTACCGGACCTTAGAGTGGCCGGACTCGACGTAATAGGAGAAGTACAGAGTCAGGAACGATCCGAGGTCAAGGGCACAAAGCGACAGCGTAAACGAGAAATAGCCGGGGTCTGGTACACAGGAAACAGCAAGCCGGCAAACAGTACAGACAAGGATAAAGCGAAAACGAAGTCAGAATACAAAGCCAAGGTCAAATACGGAGAAACACAACTGAACACAACAAGCACTAAAGGGAACTGTAGCAGAAACCACGATAGGGCAAGGAACTAAGGGAAAAGGGTAAGTATAAGTAGCCTTCAAACTAATGTAAGTAATGCTACAGTACCCCCCCCCCCTGAGGACACGCCCTGCGGGCAGGCAGGACCAGGCCTGGCAGGAAACCGCGAATGGAAAGAACGCACAAGGCGGGGAGCATGAACAGCATCCGCAGAAATCCAACTGCGCTCCTCAGGCCCATAACCCTTCCAATGTACCAAGTACTGAAGCCGAGAGTCAAGAACAGCAGACACTTCGAACTCCTCATGACCCTCCACAGAGACAGGAGGGGGAGGGGGAGTATGCCGGGTATAGCGGTTGCGTACGTAAGGCTTCAACAACGAGGTGTGAAAGACATTAGGTATACGCAGATTCTTAGGCAGACCCAAGGCATAAGAAATGGGATTAACCTTATGTATAATGCGATAAGGACCAATGAAGCGGGGAGCCAATTTCATAGAAGGCACCCGGAGGCGAATATTCCGCGTGGAAAGCAAAACCCAGTCCCCCACAACATAGGAAGGAGCCGCTCTGCGATGCTTGTCAGCCTGAGCCTTCTGGCGGGCAGCAGAGCCCACCAAAGAACGCTGAACCTGCTCCCAAGTATCACGCAAACCAGCCAAATGTTCGTCCAGAACTGGCATGCCCTGTGAGGAGAATGCAGCCGGAAGAACAACGGGATGCTGGCCATAGACAACGTAAAAAGGGCTTTTGCCGGAAGAATCATGAGTGGCGTTATTCCGAGCAAACTCAGCCCAAGGAAGCAGGTCAGACCAATTGTCCTGATGGTGAGACACAAAACAACGGAGGTACTGCTCCAGAGACTGGTTGGCACGTTCAGCAGCTCCATTAGACTGGGGATGGTAAGCGGAAGAAAATGAGAGAGAAATACCCATTTCCGAAAAAAAGGCTTTCCAGAACCTGGAAATAAATTGGCTACCCCTATCGGATACAATAGATACGGGAATACCATGTAACCGAAACACTTCTCTAGCGAAGATAAGAGCCAGTTCCTTGGAAGTGGGCAACTTGCGAAGAGACACAAAGTGAGCCATTTTGGAAAACCGATCTACTATCATTAGGATGACTGTGTTACCATTCGAAGGGGGTAATTCAACAATAAAATCCATTGATAGATTAGACCAAGGTCTCTCGGGAACGGGTAAC
Organism: Pelobates fuscus; assembly: GCF_036172605.1. Taxonomy (NCBI): domain Eukaryota; kingdom Metazoa; phylum Chordata; class Amphibia; order Anura; family Pelobatidae; genus Pelobates; species Pelobates fuscus. The sequence goes on along the minus strand of NC_086326.1, from coordinate 74,874,487 downwards.
GGATGCAACAGCCCACAAGGAACTCTACGAGAGGATTTCATACATGCACAAGTAGTACAAGCACTTATATAATCGGTGACATCCTTGCGTAAGGTATCCCACCAAAAATACCGAGAAACAGCTGACACCGTTTTGGATATACCAGGATGTCCAGCAGTCTTAGTATCATGATACAGTGACAGAATATCCCTTCTCTCGGGAACGTCAACGAACAATTTATCGTTAGGCTTCTCGCTAGGTGCCATGCTTTGTTTCGCTTGTATGGCCTGCAAGAGGGACGAGGAAATAGACAATATAGTAGTAGCTATTATCCTGTCTGGGGGGATAACAGGAATAACATCAATCTCCTGTTTGTCAATAGTTTCAAACTGTCTGGACAGAGCGTCCGCTTTAGTGTTCTGATCCCCTGGCCTATAGGTGATTATATAATTAAAATGAGACAAGAACAGTGACCACCTAGCCTGCCTGGAAGACAATCTTTTAGCTTCGCTAAGGTAGGATAGGTTCTTATGATCCGTAAATATGACAATGGGATCCTTAGTGCCTTCTAACAAATGTCTCCATTCTTTGAGTGCTAAAATGATAGCAAGGAGTTCGCGATTACCCACATCATAATTCTTTTCTGCTTTGGACATTTGTTTAGAAAAGAAACCACAAGGATGCAATGGCTTGTCAGGAGACTCTCTTTGGGATAAGACAGCACCTACCCCTATATCGGAAGCATCAACCTCAAGTATATAGGGCAATGAGGGGACAGGATGCTGTAAAATAGGAGCAGAGGCGAACGTAGTCTTAAGAAAGTCAAAAGCTTGAAGTGCCTCGGTAGACCAGACACGAGTATTGCCATCCTTTTTTGTCATACGGGTAATAGGTGCTACAATAGACGAAAAACCTTTGATAAAACGTCTATAATAATTAGAGAAACCCAGAAAACGCTGGATGGTTTTCAGACCTTGCGGCAGAGGCCATTCTATGACCGCAGCGAGCTTCCAGGGATCCATACGAAAACCCTTAGCGGAATTCAAATACCCCAAAAACTGGACCTCGGATTGGTCGAACAGACATTTTTCAAGTTTACAATAAAGGCCATTAGCAAGAAGGGTCTTTAAAACTATCGTAACATGTCTGTGATGAGTGTGTAGATCTGTAGAATATATTAAAATGTTGTCCAAGTACACAATAACAAATTAGTGAATAAAGTCTCTTAAGACATCATTGATAAATTCTTGGAATACGGCTGGGGCATTGCAAAGCCCAAATGGCATGACGGTATACTCATAATGACCTGACCTAGTGTTGAAGGTTGTCTTCCATTCGTGGTCCTTTTTTATACGTATTAAATTGTACGCTCCTCTAAGGTCTAGTTTGGTGAATACCGTAGCATGTTTGAGCCTGTCAAACAATTCTGTTATTAAAGGTATAGGGTAAGCATTTTTGATGGTGATCTTATTCAGACCTCTATAATCAATACAAGGTCTTAAATCACCTTCTTTCTTCGATACAAAGAAGAACCCCGCTCCAGCCGGAGAAGAGGATCTCCTAATAAATCCCTTGTCTAATGATTCTTTAATATATTCCTCCATGACACGGTTTTCTTGAACCGATAAGGGGTACACCCTGCCCTTTGGAGGTATAGTGCCAGGCAACAAGTCAATAGCACAATCGTAGGGTCTGTGAGGCGGTAATTTGTCAGCCTCTCTTTTATCAAAGACAGTCTTTAAAGATAAATACTGAGATGGTATAGCCGTAGACAAAGGAGGAATGGTAGGAGCATTAATAGAATTCACAGGCGTGACTTCAATAGTACATGACTCATGGCAGGCTTCACTCCATGATTTTATCTGCCCTGTCTCCCAGTCAAAAATGGGATTGTGGGCACGTAACCATGGATACCCTAACACCAACTGTGAAGAGGGAGAGGTGATGACCTGGAACCGAATGGTTTCATAGTGTAAAACCCCTGTGTACATGTGTAGCGGTGCAGTCTCATGAGTAACAATTGGAGATATCAATGGTCTACCATCTATGGCCTCAACGGCCAAGGGTATCTCCTTCTCCCTGATGGGAATATTGTTTTTCTTTACAAAACCAGAGTCTATAAAATTCTCAGCTGCCCCAGAGTCAACCAGGGCGTATATATTTTCAACTATACAACTCTCTCCCATATGTAAAGAAACAGGGAGAAGCAGTCGGTTAGGAGGCAATGTAGGAGACTTAGAAATCACACCCAAGGCCAGTCCCCTATAAGGTCTTAGGTGCGAGAGTTTTCCGGGAGCAAAGGACACTCCTTTACCATATGGTCTCTCTTACCACAATATAGGCAGAGTCCCTCCCTTCTCCTATGTAATTTTTCATTATCAGAGAGTTTGGCAACCCCTAATTGCATAGGTTCCTCTTCAGATACCTTTACACTCTCCGGTGTATTAACTCTGGGGTGAATAGGTGTAACAAAACGTCTATTTCTGTTCTTGGTATAGAGCCTGTCACGAATCCTATTATCTATATCTATGAGGTAGTCAATAAGGTCCTCTAAGACAACAGGAAGCTCCTTAGCTGCTACCTCGTCCAATATAGAGTCTGATAAGCCTTCCATGAAGGCAGTAGTTAACCCATTGTTGGTCCAATCTACCTGTGAGGCAAGGGTACGAAACTGAATAGCGAAATCAGCCACAGACCTAGAACCCTGTTTAACTCTCATTAATGCTCTTGCGGCATTCTTAGACCTTTTCATAGTGTCAAAAGTTCTGCGAAAAGCTGTAAGAAAACTGTGAAAGTCATGCACCATAGGTCCATTAGCCTCCCAAATAGGGTTTGCCCATTCAAGTGCTTTGTCGGTAAGTTGGTGCATAAAGAACCCAACTTTAGACCTCTCTGTGGGAAATGAACATGGATACATCTCAAAATGAAACTCTATTTGGTTAATGAACCCTCTGCAAGTCTTAGAATCCCCTCCATACCTAGGAGGAGGTGTTAAATGGGCCGAAGTAGTAGGCAAAGTGGATACTTCAGGAAGCAGGGGTGTAGGAGGGTTAGGTGCGGTTGCTGGAATGGTTCTAGCTAAGAGCGTCTGGAGAGCCTGAGCTATCTGATCCATACGGTGATCCTGCTCTACAAATCTAGCCTCATGGGACGCCATCTGTTGAGCTAAATCTACGGGGTCCATGGCCCTATCGTAATGTAACGAGAATATACCCCTACACGCAGGATCCAGCCAAACAGAAGACAGCACAGAGGAGAGATACGTCTACCGGACCTTAGAGTGGCCGGACTCGACGTAATAGGAGAAGTACAGAGTCAGGTACGATCCGAGGTCAAGGGCACAAAGAGACAGCGTAAACAAGAACTAGCCGGGGTCTGGTACACAGGAATCAGCAAGCCGGCAAACAGTACAGACAAGGATAAAGCGAAAACGAAGTCAGAATACAAAGCCAAGGTCAAATACGGAGCAACACAACTGAACACAACAAGCACTAAAGGGAACTGTAGCAGAAACCACGATAGGGCAAGGAACTAAGGGAAAAGGGTAAGTATAAGTAGCCTTCAAACTAATGTAAGTAATGCTACAGTACCCCCCCCTGAGGACACGCCCTCCGGGCGGGCAGGACCAGGCCTGGCAGGAAAACGCGAATGGAAAGAACGCACAAGGCGGGGAGCATGAACAGCATCCGCAGAAATCCAACTGCGCTCCTCAGGCCCATATTCCTTCCAATGTACCAAGTACTGAAGCCGAGAGTCAAGAACAGCAGACACTTCGAACTCCTCATGACCCTCCACAGAGACAGGAGGGGGAGGGGGAGTATGCCGGGTATAGCGGTTGCGTACGTAAGGCTTCAACAACGAGGTGTGAAAGACATTAGGTATACGCAGATTCTTAGGCAGACCCAAGGCATAAGAAACGGGATTAACCTTATGTATAATGCGATAAGGACCAATGAAGCGGGGAGCCAATTTCATAGAAGGCACCCGGAGGCGAATATTCCGCGTGGAACGCAAAACCCAGTCCCCCACAACATAGGAAGGAGCCGCTCTGCGATGCTTGTCAGCCTGAGCCTTCTGGCGGGCAGCAGAGCCCACCAAAGAACGCTGAACCTGCTCCCAAGTATCACGCAAACCAGCCAAATGTTCGTCCAGAACTGGCATGCCCTGTGAGGAGAATGCAGCCGGAAGAACAACGGGATGCTGGCCATAGACAACGTAAAAAGGGCTTTTGCCGGAAGAATCATGAGTGGCGTTATTCCGAGCAAACTCAGCCCAAGGAAGCAGGTCAGACCAATTGTCCTGATGGTGAGACACAAAACAACGGAGGTACTGCTCCAGAGACTGGTTGGCCCGTTCAGCAGCTCCATTAGACTGGGGATGGTAAGCGGAAGAAAATGAGAGAGAAATACCCATTTCCGAACAAAAGGCTTTCCAGAACCTGGAAATAAATTGGCTACCCCTATCGGATACAATAGATACGGGAATACCATGTAACCGAAACACTTCTCTAGCGAAGATAAGAGCCAGTTCCTTGGAAGTGGGCAACTTGCGAAGAGACACAAAGTGAGCCATTTTGGAAAACCGATCTACTATCATTAGGATGACTGTGTTACCATTCGAAGGGGGTAATTCAACAATAAAATCCATTGATAGATTAGACCAAGGTCTCTCGGGAACGGGTAACGGATGCAACAGCCCACAAGGAACTCTACGAGAGGATTTCATACATGCACAAGTAGTACAAGCACTTATATAATCGGTGACATCCTTGCGTAAGGTATCCCACCAAAAATACCGAGAAACAGCTGACACCGTTTTGGATATACCAGGATGTCCAGCAGTCTTAGTATCATGATACAGTGACAGAATATCCCTTCTCTCGGGAACGTCAACGAACAATTTATCGTTAGGCTTCTCGCTAGGTGCCATGCTTTGTTTCGCTTGTATGGCCTGCAAGAGGGACGAGGAAATAGACAATATAGTAGTAGCTATTATCCTGTCTGGGGGGATAACAGGAGTAACATCAATCTCCTGTTTGTCAATAGTTTCAAACTGTCTGGACAGAGCGTCCGCTTTAGTGTTCTGATCCCCTGGCCTATAGGTGATTATATAATTAAAATGAGACAACCTAGCCTGCCTGGAAGACAATCTTTTAGCTTCGCTAAGGTAGGATAGGTTCTTATGATCCGTAAATATGAGAATGGGATCCTTAGTGCCTTCTAACAAATGTCTCCATTCTTTGAGTGCTAAAATGATAGCAAGGAGTTCGCGATTACCCACATCATAATTCTTTTCTGCTTTGGACATTTGTTTAGAAAAGAAACCACAAGGATGCAATGGCTTGTCAGGAGACTCTCTTTGGGATAAGACAGCACCTACCCCTATATCAGAAGCATCAACCTCAAGTATATAGGGCAATGAGGGGACAGGATGCTGTAAAATAGGAGCAGAGGCGAACGTAGTCTTAAGAAAGTCAAAAGCTTGAAGTGCCTCGGTAGACCAGACACGAGTATTGCCATCCTTTTTTGTCATACGGGTAATAGGTGCTACAATAGACGAAAAACCTTTGATAAAACGTCTATAATAATTAGAGAAACCCAGAAAACGCTGGATGGTTTTCAGACCTTGCGGCAGAGGCCATTCTATGACCGCAGCGAGCTTCCGGGGATCCATACGAAAACCCTTAGCGGAATTCAAATACCCCAAAAACTGGACCTCGGATTGGTCGAACAGACATTTTTCAAGTTTACAATAAAGGCCATTAGCAAGAAGGGTCTTTAAAACTATCGTAACATGTCTGTGATGAGTGTGTAGATCTGTAGAATATATTAAAATGTTGTCCAAGTACACAATAACAAATGAGTGAATAAAGTCTCTTAAGACATCATTGATAAATTCTTGGAATACGGCTGGGGCATTGCAAAGCCCAAATGGCATGACGGTATACTCATAATGACCTGACCTAGTGTTGAAGGTTGTCTTCCATTCGTGGTCCTTTTTTATACGTATTAAATTGTACGCTCCTCTAAGGTCTAGTTTGGTGAATACCGTAGCATGTTTGAGCCTGTCAAACAATTCTGTTATTAAAGGTATAGGGTAAGCATTTTTGATGGTGATCTTATTCAGACCTCTATAATCAATACAAGGTCTTAAATCACCTTCTTTCTTCGATACAAAGAAGAACCCCGCTCCAGCCGGAGAAGAGGATCTCCTAATAAATCCCTTGTCTAATGATTCTTTAATATATTCCTCCATGACACGGTTTTCTTGAACCGATAAGGGGTACACCCTGCCCTTTGGAGGTATAGTGCCAGGCAACAAGTCAATAGCACAATCGTAGGGTCTGTGAGGCGGTAATTTGTCAGCCTCTCTTTTATCAAAGACAGTCTTTAAAGATAAATACTGAGATGGTATAGCCGTAGACAAAGGAGGAATGGTAGGAGCATTAATAGAATTCACAGGCGTGACTTCAATAGTACATGACTCATGGCAGGCTTCACTCCATGATTTTATCTGCCCTGTCTCCCAGTCAAAAATGGGATTGTGGGCACGTAACCATGGATACCCTAACACCAACTGTGAAGAGGGAGAGGTGATGACCTGGAACCGAATGGTTTCATAGTGTAAAACCCCTGTGTACATGTGTAGCGGTGCAGTCTCATGAGTAACAATTGGAGATATCAATGGTCTACCATCTATGGCCTCAACGGCCAAGGGTATCTCCTTCTCCCTGATGGGAATATTTTTCTTTACAAAACCAGAGTCTATAAAATTCTCAGCTGCCCCAGAGTCAACCAGGGCGTATATATTTTCAACTATACAACTCTCTCCCATATGTAAAGAAACAGGGAGAAGCAGTCGGTTAGGAGGCAATGTAGGAGACTTAGAAATCACACCCAAGGCCAGTCCCCTATAAGGTCTTAGGTGCGAGAGTTTTCCGGGAGCAAAGGACACTCCTTTACCATATGGTCTCTCTTACCACAATATAGGCAGAGTCCCTCCCTTCTCCTATGTAATTTTTCATTATCAGAGAGTTTGGCAACCCCTAATTGCATAGGTTCCTCTTCAGATACCTTTACACTCTCCGGTGTATTAACTCTGGGGTGAATAGGTGTAACAAAACGTCTATTTCTGTTCTTGGTATAGAGCCTGTCACGAATCCTATTATCTATATCTATGAGGTAGTCAATAAGGTCCTCTAAGACAACAGGAAGCTCCTTAGCTGCTACCTCATCCAATATAGAGTCTGATAAGCCTTCCATGAAGGCAGTAGTTAACCCATTGTTGGTCCAATCTACCTGTGAGGCAAGGGTACGAAACTGAATAGCGAAATCAGCCACAGACCTAGAACCCTGTTTAACTCTCATTAATGCTCTTGCGGCATTCTTAGACCTTTTCATAGTGTCAAAAGTTCTGCGAAAAGCTGTAAGAAAACTATGAAAGTCATGCACCATAGGTCCATTAGCCTCCCAAATAGGGTTTGCCCATTCAAGTGCTTTGTCGGTAAGTTGGTGCATAAAGAACCCAACTTTAGACCTCTCTGTGGGAAATGAACATGGATACATCTCAAAATGAAACTCTATTTGGTTAATGAACCCTCTGCAAGTCTTAGAATCCCCTCCATACCTAGGAGGAGGTGTTAAATGGGCCGAAGTAGTAGGCAAAGTGGATACTTCAGGAAGCAGGGGTGTAGGAGGGTTAGGTGCGGTTGCTGGAATGGTTCTAGCTAAGAGCGTCTGGAGAGCCTGAGCTATCTGATCCATACGGTGATCCTGCTCTACAAATCTAGCCTCATGGGACGCCATCTGTTGAGCTAAATCTGCGGGGTCCATGGCCCTATCGTAATGTAACGAGAATATACCCCTACACGCAGGATCCAGCCAAACAGAAGACAGCACAGAGGAGAGATACGTCTACCGGACCTTAGAGTGGCCGGACTCGACGTAATAGGAGAAGTACAGAGTCAGGAACGATCCGAGGTCAAGGGCACAAAGAGACAGCGTAAACGAGAACTAGCCGGGGTCTGGTACACAGGAATCAGCAAGCCCGCAAACAGTACAGACAAGGATAAAGCGAAAACGAAGTCAGAATACAAAGCCAAGGTCAAATACGGAGAAACACAACTGAACACAACAAGCACTAAAGGGAACTGTAGCAGAAACCATGATAGGGCAAGGAACTAAGGGAAAAGGGTAAGTATAAGTAGCCTTCAAACTAATGTAAGTAACGCTACAGCCATGAAGCAGCAGCTTAACAGTTGTTATTTATACAGTCAGTTTAGGGCATACTAGGTTCTTTTGTTTTCTGCGGGGAAGCTGTTACCCTTTTGCTGTAATCTCTATAGAACCACATCTATATGCCGTTTTTACTCCCTGTGTCTCTACCGTCTGTTTTCTTGGACGGCATTACAACCACTGCTAGACCTTCACTATCCCTTTTCATGTAAGAATATACTAATTTACTACCTATATGCTGAGTATTTTTTGGGTGATTTATGTTTTGATTGTCTGTTGACTACTACTATCTTCACTGCTTATCCACCTTTGTTTCATGCTCAGCATAGGTATTCTTTTAGCCTAGCCTGCCCAGGTTTTTTTGGTGCTGGCTATCACCATACACGATTCACACACCCTTTTTTTAGTGTACTTAATTTCTCTTTATATATTTTTTATTAAAGGTTATCTACCCCATTTATGTGACTATTTAATTTTGGAGGTATCATTCAGTGGACTGGATTCTCTACCTGTTTTAGACAGGTGGATTACCTATTTCACTCTCTTTACCTCTCTATCACTTCTATATAAGATATTGATTTATTTATATCAAGTTTTAAATGACAGTGAGCAGCCACTGGCATGCCGTGAGTAGGGGCATGCGGGAGGATTTAACCTGTGCCAGGCCTCCCTTATTACACTAGCGACTGGGCAGCAATAGCTGCCGTTAGTAAGGGCATGTGGGATGATTTAACATCCCTTTTATTAATGCCGGGGGGATATCTACTATCATTAGTAGATCTGTTCAACCCTTGGGTTGCAGGTTCAAATCCTGGCAGGGTTGACTCAGTCCTTTATTCTTCTGAGGTAGATAAAATGAGTACCATTAAATTGGGCAATAGTAATTCCTGGATGTTGGGCTAAGGTAACATCCCTGGTACATGAAAACCAGAGTAATCTGAATGTACCTTTTCTGGTTTAATACTTTGTTATTAATATGGGGGTCAGAGTGAGGAGTGGAAGGGGGGTTTGGAATGGTTAATGTTTATTCCAAAGAAGGAGATAATAGCGCTGCCGGCTCCCTCCTTGCTTTTATTTATTTATTTATTTTTATTGCGCCTGTGCAATGCTATATTCATGCTAATGGGCGAAAACTATTTTTTTTACAGAATGTCATTCAAAAAACGACAAATTAAAATTTTATTTAGTATGAACTCATTTGTATGAATTGAAAATTTCAGTTGTCCACATGTCTAGTTATTTCTCTTTGTAATACAGGTATCCGTGTAATGTTATAACCAAACATGCAGAAGAAATAGAGACAGATGAAAAGATCCCTAAAACAGTCCTTAGAATGGCGGATAGATAGAATGCAATATAAGTAAAGTGAGAACAATGCAAGGTCAAGGGAAGCAAGAAATGAACAAAAATTAGAAACAAAGTCAGTCTATGGTCAGTATATGGTTGGGGTTGTGGATAGCCCCCAAAAGGTGCAAGTGTGCTGAGCTCTATTGATTAGAGCTCCTCTGACGTCATGACGCCTGCACGCATGCGCTGTGTCATAAAAAGGGGTGGGTGCACAGCGACCGGCGGCCAGGAGACAGGCTGGAGCCTCATGCTGTGTGGGAGTGGTGGTCCACTGGATCTCAGCGTCGGCAGATCAGCGGACCCCTAAGTACAATGGGGCTGACAATCACAGTACCTTTGTTATGACTATATGGCTTAGCTTCAGTTTATTTACTCCAAGTTAAACTAAATAAACTTCCAGCATGCAGGCGTATTTTGGAAAATGTATTATGTATGCAAATACTAAATTAATCATAGTGTGAATACCTTTTTTTTTGCATATTTTATATGACTACCTATGCTAATTTTTGCGTGATGTATATTTAGACCCTTGACCCAGGTCAGTAATCTGGAACCTGATAGGTTTGTTTAATTTTCACTTTTCATAGGCTACTTGTTGGAGCTGAAATGATATCTCTTTGTATTAAAATATACATTTTAATTGTTGGTAAGGTGCACTTGCATTGCAATAAATTTGGCATGACAAATTGTATAACTATATCTGTTCTTGTAAGTTGTAATCTGATCTAACAACTGTAAGGGTCATAGTATATATTTTTTTCAATGCATGTTTTTTTTCCCCCAGGGATAATCCCTAGTTAAGTTCTTCCTGAAGGGGGAGCAGAAATAGTCATTTTTTTTTTCAAAAGGAAGTTGTACAGCAAAAACATAATCCTTAAGGGTTACAATTGATCCTTTAACCCCTTAAGGACCAAACTTCTGGAATAAAAGGGAATTGTGACGTGTCAGACATGTCATGTGTCCTTAAGGGGTTAAGATAAAGTCAGTTTTGTCAATCCAGGAGAAGTAGGAGAAGTCAGTACAAGAAAATTGCATTCAATATCGAAACAAGTTTTATAACATTAGCTATATAATATAGTACATAGGGTATAACCATTAGAGATGTGCATGGGCAAAAAATTAGGTTCGGAAATTCATGTAAGTAAAAAAAATTTGTCTGCTTCGGCAATTCCGACCAATGGCATTCGGTTTGGTTAGGCAATTCGGAAATTCGGCAATTCGGACCCTAACCCTAACCCATAACTCTAAACCTTACCCCTAACCCTAACCCCTAACCACAACCACTTGCTTTGCCACTTTTCAGAAATCCAAAGCACTTTGGAACTTTGGCAATTCAAACTTCGGACATTTGTAAGCATCCAAATATACGAATTTCATGAAATTCGTCTGAATGTACATTCAGAACAAAATGAATTGCACATGTCTAATAACCATGTTGTTATAGAACACATTCACCAAGAACAATGCAAATGTTTTGGTTGCATGGGCAAGTACAATGATAATTGGTCACACACCTTTCAGTTTCTTACCAATAATGTGAATTCATAAATCTTGATGGCTTCAGGGTCATTACTGTTTTGAAGTGGTATAAATAAATAGGGGTTTGGAATATTATCACTGTGCTCTTTTTTGGCTTTGATTTATTTCATGCTTAGCCTTGCTCTTAACAACTACAATAATTAGGCACATGTTCTTGCACTTTCTAGCATTACATAGGTAAATACGTTTAATCAGTTTTTCAAGTAGCCAAATTCAGAGAGGTTCAAGCTCATGGAGTTATATTTTATTGTGGGTATAAGAAAATTAGAATGGATATTAGGGTATTAGAATGGAGTTATTGGAGTTATTGTGGGTATTAGAAACAGTGCTTTATAGTAATGTGTCCTTACATGTTGATATATCTGACAGACATTGCATGCTTATGTAAAAACATCATTAACTACACTGGTTAAAAAAATTATTCACACATATTTAGTGTTTTACATCTACTTACATCTAATGTACTGGAGAAAATTACCACACTCCATAATTTTACAATAACCATTGTATTGCCCATCAAACATTCTGGTGACCAATCACAGAGTGTGAATGGCACTAGGGGCATCGTGTGCTACTGTTGCTCTGTAAGCAACCCTGTTCTTGTCATAGACCAAGAGTGATATAAGTAACATGAACTGGTAGTTGTATCAATCGTTTTCATTCCTAACTGAAGTTTAATTTGTTTCACTGCACTATGCCTTATTTGCTCTTTTATTATGTTTTTTCTTGATATCAAATCAGTACAATACACAGTTTCTATTAACAGATTATATGTATTCACTTATCACATTTTTATGAATTGTTTGATTATTTTACACATGCACCTCTACTCTTGTACTTAAATAACATGTGCATTTGGGTTAATCAGCAGGTAGCTATCCAGCTGAATTCAAAACAAATCCTATGGTGCCCAATCTTGCTTTAAAAAAGGAGTGTGCCTGCTGCTAGCCAAACATATTATCACTGTAATAATATTAAATTAAACTAAGCTTATATCCCCAGTATGTGAAAAATATATATATTAGATTCTATATTAGCAAGTTTGTCAATTACAAGCACTGCCCCCTTGTGGGATTGTTTTGCAATATATCCATAGGACCCACAGTAAATCCACAAGAAATCCGAGGGTGCTAAACTGGACCATGGACCAGTACAATCCCATTAAATGTAAATACCAGAAATAGAAAAAAAAGGGGTCCAGGCATTCCAGCAGCTTCAGGCAAATTTATTAGAACAGTCCCACTGCAATGTTTGAACCCACAAATGGGTCTTTGTCAAGCTTGGCAAAGACCCATTTGTGGGTTTGCATATGTTGCAATGTACTTTCTCTTTGAATACATTTGCCTAAAGCTGTTGGAGTGTCTGGAGTGCCTTGTGGAATAGTGGCACAAGAATATTTTACAATTACATAAAGTAATTATGGTACTTGAAACTTTTCAAATAGTTACGCGCATGTTATAAAATTTCTTAAATAATTAAAAGTATACATAAAGTTACTTGTAAGACGACTGCACTGTTCTGTACTAAAATATATTTGTGTGTAGTTTATTATCATTTATTTAATGGTGTATCATAAACACGTGTAAGGTTAGAATTAAGCTATATTTCCTATCAAGAAAAGAAAACAAAGTGACACTTTGGCCTAGCTACAAAACTGTATACCATAAAATACATTTTTTTATTTGACATTGAAAATATTCTGCTTAAAATATTTTCTTTCATTTAGTACATGACTTTATACCCTCCTAACACACATTAGGTAGTAATTCCAATAAATAAGATGTTCACAAAACAAGTAAAAAAAAGTAGATGGATAGCTGAATTAGTCTTCCATATTGCACAGGCTAATATCAAATGATTTAAAATATTGTATTTACAGTGACAAATGGAATTCACTACATAACATAATTGTACAAAACCCTACTTAAAAATTATAACTCACAATAATGAAGAATATCGGTGCACCATACAGTACATTTTATGTCGATGAGACAGGTTTTATTGCTCCACTGGTTTCTAACCAGTAGAGGGCAGCAAAAGAAAACATATGAGCTCACAAATATATGGGAGTTAATGTAATGTCAACATTTCCATAAAACCATGTTTAGGCTCATGTCAAGACATAATTAAAAATCGCAATATGCTAATATATCAAATACATTTATTAGATTACAGGGGAGTGGGGGTGCTGGCTGGAGGATTATATGTTTATTCAGCACAATTTAATTCTTAAAATATTTACTTAAATACGTAAAAAATTACTCAAGGATTCGTACTTTAACCCAGTATGCGACAGCTGGTTGAGCAAAAAGTTCTGAGCACTTAAGGGGTTCAAGTTTAGATTAATGAAGATGTAAAATATATTACGCTTTCATTAATATATATATTGTATCTATGTAGTAAAGGAGAATATTAGAGCTGCTGCCAGAACTCTTGGGGCCCCTTTAAAGCCCACTGGCAGCTTCCCCCATCCCAATATGTTAAATACAATGATAGTATCAATAGGTGATCCATACACAATACAGTGAAGGACCACGGGATGATCCATTAGTTGACAGCAACAGATTTTACTTTAAATTGTGACCAAATGGAAAACATTTAATTATAACAAACGGCAAGACTTGGAATAATTAATTTAAATGAATTCAATGAAAATCAATGTATTATCTCATTCTCATTGGTTACAGTTTGTGTGAGGTTGAATACATTGCTTCTTATAGCCTTTTAAGCTTTAGGTGGAAGAATATACTTTCCTATTGTACTCTGAGTCTAGCGGGAAAGGTCAGTACCACTGCCAGGTTAAATACTAGTGCTCATAGCTGTATCAATAGTCAAGTAATTCTCTCCCAGTCACAAAAATGCAATAATGGACACAACATAAACCAACAAATCTCTCCCACTATAAATTAAACCAGCTATAGTTAAAGTATTACACTTCAATACATATATGGAGACCAATGATGTTCCTAAGCTCCCTTTTCTACAAATGAAGTGGACATTTGGATGCACAAATCCTGCTCATTTGTTTTAATTGCATACTATTTGAGGACTCTCAATATGCGTGTTGGTGTTTTTGAATGTAGGAGGGAAGATCGGGGTGTCAATAGGTTTTCTTTTTGCTGTTGGGCTATTTATCTTGCATCTCTGATATCATACTTGCTACTAAAGTTTCTAGTAGGGGAATTAAAGCGGCCATTAAATAAATAACGTTTTAGTATGGGACAGTGTAGGCCGTGTGGGTTGATAACTGAGTTATTTACAGTATCATGAAATTAAAACAAGGCCAATACTCCATTAAATAAAAAAGGTTTTAATAAGCAATGCATTCAGCCTTTTACTGACCATCATCTTCAATGTAATAATCAATACAAAACATTGTCATAACAGCTCAACATATCGAGAAACTGAGGCCTTCCACACAAACCTGTATTTTAATAATTGATGCAGTATGCTAGTTTCCAAAAGGCGCTGATACCCTATTCATGAACTATTAACAAATTTAATAGTGGGGGGGGGGGGAGAAATGTATTTTAAAATAGTTTTTCTCCTAGATGTCCTTTTTTTATGATTTGCATTTTAAAATAATAATAATAATAATAATAATAATAATAATAATAATGTAATTTATAAATGCATCACGTAACAGCTCAGAGGCTCTCACCAGAATCCCTACTAATGGTATACCTCACTGAGTTATTTTATAGCTTTGTATAGCTCAATGATACATAATCAGAGCTGCAATTGGGGGCATATACAAGATGACCCTGCACTTTCATTAAACGTCTCTTCAGCTGATTACAGAATGAACAGGAATGTAGACTTAACTGGGGATGCCCACTTGAGCGATTTCATTTCAAAAGAATGTAAACTACACTTACTAGATAATATGACAATATTTGGTCCTTGGTATATTGGCATAAGCATACTATTAATCTTCTTTTTGACAGGGGGATGTGCAACACTTTTCTAAAACAATGAGTTATTCATTCCCTGGCTTTCGGTTTTAAATGTGGATCCATATTTGAATGCCCGTCCTGAAGTCTGCATTGAGACCTTAGTAACAGTGACATGCACAGCTTAAAGTTCATTCTCCAGTTCCAAAATGGCTGATATTTTACACAAATGTTTATAAGTATCTCGAGTATTGTATTTATTTCCGCATGTGAAGTGCGTCCTGAAATTTGGTGCTGGTATATCGGGCATGGAAACCCTTTTTGTTGATGGTGTCATCGGTGTGGAAATGAATCATGATGGAATCCCCGGCTGAATAAATTTCTTCTGGAGGCTAAAATGGAAACACACATATATTATGTCAGTATAGACACATTCAGCATAGAACCATAAAATAGAACCAGTGAAATTAACAGCAAATGAGACATTCAGGGGAAACCAAACATATTAGTCACAGGACTAAGGAAAATTCTGTTTTCATAAGTCACTTAAATGACCAGTTTATTGAAGGAGTAAAAACAGAACTGGGATGATTAATAAAATGTGCACGGGGTAATTATGTTAATTTCATAGAAAACCCAGATATTTGTATTTATTTATTATATATATAAATATATCCAAGGGTATAGTTATTATAGGTCACAAAGAGTACTATTTGCATTAATAGTTGATTAAAAGTTCATATTTTATTGAACATTTGTAATATTAATTTCTACATGGGCCAGTCCAATACCATGACTACAATAAGCGGTGCACAGTATGGATTGCCAGTTGATAGTACAAAAAATGTACAAATCTTTTGGGACAATTAACTTAGAAATCTGTCATTTTATTCACTTCTATATTTTAATGAGCTGTCAATTTCATTACACTAGAGATTATGTGGTTTGTAGTAGCGGGTGTTGGAAATTGTTTTTTTTTATTATCAGAATGCAAAGTTGAAATAAAATTTATATTTCAAACAATATTTGACCTACCCCAGATCCACAATATCTCCCCAGTCTTGGAGCTGTGTTATCATAGCCATCATATATTTCCATATAGTCATATCCACAGTCCGCTTCTTCTTCTATCTCAAAAGACTGGAAAATCAATTCCACTCCATAGCCATCGTCAGCTGCTATGATCCAGTCACAATTAGACTGCACCGGGTAATTGTTATCTCCAAACTGGGCATGAGAATAAAAATCCTTTGTTTGAATTTCAGCCTTTAGCCGTCCTCCACATTCTCAAAAGGAATAAGACCAATGTTAAAAGTGTAGATATTTATTACATTAAGACAATATTTACATAAATTGTAAAGATACAATCATACTAATGTCTGACATTAAAAGAACACTTGACGCACCATAACCACTGTAATTTCCTGTAGTGCCTATGGTGCTAGGAGCCCTGGTTCCCCCTACTGTAAATAGTTAAAGCGACACTATTGTCACCGAAGCACTTTAGCTTAGTGAAGCATATAAGGTGTATGCCCCTGCAGTCTCACTGCTCAATTCTCTGCCATTTAGGAGTTAAATCACTTTGTTTATAAAGTCCTAGTCACTCTTCACTGCATATGACTTACACAGCCTTCCTAAACACTTCCTGTAAAGAGTCATCTAATGTCTACACTTTGTTGCATAGTCTATTTAATTTAAAATGTCTTATCTTCTGCTCTGTTTATCGTTTCCTAGACACTACAAGATCAATTTACAGAGCAGAAGATGAAAAAATATATATTAAAATAAGTTACATCTGATAGAAAGAAATTTTTTTTTAATGCAGGCTGGGGCTGCATAAACAGAAGCAAAGGTGATTTAACTCATAAATGACAGTGAATTGAGCAGTGAGACTGCAGGGGCATGATCTATACACTATAACTGCTTCATTAAGCTAAAGTTGTTTTGGTTAATATATTGTCCCTTTAAGCCATGTTAGGATGTTTTAACTTCTCATCTTGAGGCCCCCGAGTGCTGCTCTCCACCTTCTCTCAGCCAATGAACTAGGGCTAACAATGAAAGGTAATGCAATTAGACCTGGGTCTTTGCATTTTCTCACTTGGGGCTACCCCATGAAATCCTTTTGGGTTTTGCTAATCTTCCAGAAATCAGAAAACATTCAATTAGCTACAATTGTGATTTAATGTGTGCTGTAGAACTGATCCTGTTTTGCCTTAATAAATTAGACCCTAAATATTTGTTCTAAAGTCAATTGGCATTGGTGTCAAATTTCAAATAGCGCACTCTATTAATTCATGATTTTCCATGTTTTAGGTGTTTAGGAAACATCAATCCGAATTCACCTGAATATAAAACAAATGTCAACCACATTAAACTAAAACAAACAGTACAATCTATAAAATAAGTAACTGAAAACATCCCATTTGAATGCAGTGTATTCTGAATAAAAATCCTATTTTTGTTTTGTAACCGATGTAAAAACTATGAAACTATTTTTTTTAAATCATTAAGAATAACTACACTTCTACTGTGCAATATAAACATTTACAAAAGTTTACTATGACACATCAACCTGTCTTTCCTTAATATCTCTAGAAAGAGAACAGTTTAGCTTTTCTGTCCATAAATGACTTCCAGTTCCACGCTTGGAGGGTGTCTGTGTGCCAGTAACACAGCAGGGTTCCTCCAGAGTAGAGATAAAAAATACCTCCTCCCAGAAACTGCTGCCTTGGAGACACATAAGACTATTCTTCCCTCAGGAACAAATTCAAAACACAGTCACGTCCTGAGAAAGAGATTTTGCATTTAATCTATATCATGCTAACTGTAAGCAATACTGTGGGGAGATCAAACAGTGACAAAAATTCCTCGGAGACTAAAATTCTGCCCTTTTTTTTTTACGTATTGTAAATTCTCACATAGATACAGTGTCTCATAAAGACTGTTTCTACAACTCTCCTAGAATGGCATGTGAAATATTCTGTTACCAGGAGACCAAGTAGTACTGTAGAAAAGTGCTTTCCAACTTAGTCCTCAAGGCACACATACGGTCTTGGGTTTGTCATCTCCCTATTGGACTGTTGGTGTACCTTGACAACTGGATGAGGAAACACTGTTGTAGAAGATCCATGCTTACCAAACTGGAAACTGTAAGTTCTTTAATGCCACCTACTGCTTATCTCCGATTCACCATTCCTCGTGTCTCATCTGTTTAGAATTTCTGACTAAATTGGCAGCCTATGAGCATGGTCAATTCTGTCTAGATAATATATATCTGTTTATCTTAGCCTGCTAACCTAACAACATTTTACGGTAACATCACAGCATAATTCAGTGGTATTGTAAAAATAAATAAGAATACACTTACCTGTGCTGTACTTTGCAAGGAATCCTTTTCTTTGTACAGATGCATCAGAATAGAAACGAAGAAACATATTACTTGTTGATGCAACCACAGGACCTGGGTTTTTGCTACCACAGAAACGACCAAGTATAGGGAATTTACTGCTGGGTCCGTCATACAACTCAAGGTGATCATACGCACATTCTTGGTGGTGCTCTATTTCAAAGTCATTGAACACCTGGAAGGACCAAATAATGATCACCGTAGCATGCACTTTTGCAATAATACAGAATTGTGTTTTTGATGTGTAGACTTTTTTTAAATAACTTTTCAAAACCATTTTGTATTCATATATACCAAAATACATTCCTTAACCCAATCATTTTAAAGTAGACTTTTCATGGCTATAGTTCCTGACAACTCAAATCATGTTTATTTTCTGCTGTTTTATTTACTCCAATACCTGTTTTCCACCACTAGTGGCCTTCCTAACCACTAGTCTATGCTCAGTCTCTCCCACCTGCCTAAGATGATCATCTGAATTGTGCTATAAGAGGCCACACTGCTAACCAAAGGGCCTTTACATTGATAGTTGTTTATGGTCTGATACCAACAAGACATCTGTTCCTGTCTCATTCTGATACCTGAGAACCTGCTTAAAGGGAAACTCCAGTGCCAGGAAAACAATCTCCCTCCAACCTCCCAATCCGCGGTTGCTGAAGGGGTGAAAACCCCTTCAGTGACTTACCAGAGGCAGCGACATGTCCCACGTCGCTGCTTCTTCCTCCGCCACCACTCCTCCTCTGCATTACGTCGGCCGGTGGACGAGACTGATCCCTGCCCGCCGGCCAGGGAGACCTAATGGAGCGCATGCGCATTACAGCTCCCCAAAGGAAAGCATTGAAAATGCTTTTCAATGCTTTCCTATGGGGAATTGAGTGACGCTGGAGGTCTTCACACAGCGTGAGGACATCCAGCAACGCTCTAGCACAGAAAATATGTGCTAGAGACACGCAAGTGCCCTCTAGTGGCTGTCTAGTAGACAGCCACTAGAGGAGGAGTTAACCCTGCAAGGTAATTTTTGCAGTTTATCAAAAACTGCAATAATTACACTTGCAGGGTTAAGGGTAGTGGGAGTTGGCACCCAGACCACTCCAATGGGCAGAAGTGGTCTGGGTGCCTGGAGTGTCCCTTTAAATCTTTTTACCTTTGATCCATCCTGATTCATCCAAACAACCTGCTTTATTTCAGACTGTACGTTGTTTCCTAATTATTCCTTATTGCTTTGGTCCTAACCTGTCCGGACTTTACAAACGTTCCTATTAATTGCAACTCTCCTTTTTAACCCTGTTCCACCTATCTGGTAACTGCTGTACAACCTTGAAGCAAAAGAGACTGATTATCTAAACTTAGAAGTAACCATAATTCCTTAAGCCTTTATTATATTCTGTTTATATCTGTCCTGTTATATTATGTTTGCCTGTTACCTATAATTTATCTTATAGGTTTCCCTGTTTCCTGTAAACTTGCTTGGGGCATATTGCCTAAACTTCTATTTCCATAACTACTCTTTCTTACTTACCTGTAATCCCATTTGTAGGTTTTCCTTCTTCTTTCAGCCTATAATCCCGTTTATAGGTACTCCTTCTTCCTCCTAGCCTATAATTTCTCTTATAGGTTTTCCTCTAACTTTGATTCCTGTAATCTCGTTTATAGGTTCTGCTTTCTCCCTTTGTCCTTATTGGTCCTTTTCCCTGTTTTACCTGTTACTCTTATTGTTACTTTGTCTAAACATGCCAAAGATTCAAAATAAAGAACCTCAAGTCAACCCAGGCACAAGTCTCTTATCTGACCTGCACAGGATCATGACAGTTTCACTATGGAATGCTACATATATAGAGTTTAAACCCTCTGCTGTGAGGAGTTACAGCTCATCACCGGGGCATCACAAGAGTTCCAGGCTGGCTAATATGAATTCTGTGCAAATTTGGCATCTGAAGCCAGCATAATGGTGCCAACAAGTTTATCCTCCCTGGGTGTAGAAACCATTTGTTCTCTTTAACAATTCAGTGCATCACTTTTAGTTATGGTCTCACACGTTTTGGTGATACCCAATGGATATAAGCTGATTATTTTTAAAAACAAAATACTGATGGCACACTTATGTCACCAATAGCTTGTTGGTTTTGACCATGCTTGGCCTATGGTTAATCTGTCTTCAAGAAAACCACTCATGACAAGAATTCAGGAATTGTTTATGTCAGTTTCCAGACTTTGGCTTGTGTATTAGTCTATAGTTGCATGTTTTTTTGTTTTGTTTAACCTGCTTAGAGCTATCTCATTGAGCCACCCATTGAGGATAACATACTCTACAAATTTTTCATTTGTAATTGTAATAATGTATCCATGCAAATTTTCATCATCTACAAAATGTAGTTTGTTTTATTAAATTGTAATTTCTATTTAAACATATCAATGTTTTCTAGATTTTTTTTAAACTAGTGCACAGTTCATTCTGCAGTCAATCATCTGATCACATAGTTATGCAAATACTGTACTGTGTGTATTACTAGATTGTCACAAGTAACTTACAAGTTTGACTCTATGACCAGCAGTTGCTGTAATGTCCCAAGTGCACTCTTTCCGACTTGGATATTTGTCCGGCCAGTTTGGGCTTGAAATGGTTCCCTCTGCACTTAGAATTTTGTTTTCACAACCAGCTAAAGATAAATGAATATTAATCAGCAAAAAATAAATAAGAGATAAATAATTTAAACCAAAATGATATGTTTGCTTTTATTTGTAATTCTGTAATATATTTATATTCCTCTTCTAGCAGGTGGAGGAAATGGTACCTAGTTCCACCCACTTCTTTACTTGCTTCACCTCCCAAATTGGGACATCTTGTAACTAAATTTTCAATTTTTTTTATCTCTCCATATTCCCATTATTTATTTCCCACATTTACCTTTCTTCACCAGGAATCTGATAAGTTGCCATGTTGGACAACAAGTACAAATTCAAGCACCCAATATTGAATAATATTTCTATTTATGTTTAACTGTCATACCTTCTTTACAGTCATGTGAATTTTCATGAAGAGTGAATCCATTCTTGCACTGACACATATAGCTGCCAAATGTATTCACACATTCGTGCTGACATCCACCGTTATCTTTTGAGCATTCGTCTTTATCTATAAACACAACAAATATGAGTTGGCTAATATGCTGTGCATTGAAACATTGAAAATAAAAACATTGAGTATAATTTTTTTATCCACTTAGGTTCTTATTGAATTATATTTCAATTGTTTGTTCACACAATAGTGCACATTCATTTATCAAAATCTGATCACCCTAACTTTATTGTTGCCATGTCAACATCTATAATAAACATTTAACCATGAATTATAAAAAGCAACTTCTATGGTGAAAAAGTACCAAATAATTTTATGCCTTAACATATCTTTATATTTATTCTACTCAAAAATGATGATCACTATAATAGGGGTAGTTACATACTGGACCTGGATTTCATTATAGACTACAAATCCTGAAGTCATTTTGCAGAGTATTTGGCTTGAAAATGTTTCAGTATGTAGTCTGCAAACATCTGGTTGACATGATTGAAATAGCTAATCGGAGGATAACATTTGTTCTACATACCTGAAAAAAAGTTGACCTTAAATCCTCTTTTTGATACAGTGTTATCGGACTTGAATTCCAGTCTTATGCTATTGCCCTGTGAGGCAATGACTTCAGGCTTTTCCGCGCCACAAAACCTTCCATGAAGTTTGGATTCTGAAGAAGATCCACTGCGAATTTCCACATAATCGTACTTACAAACCTTAGTGATAGAGCTGGAAAGTTATTACTGAACTGTACTTTTTTTTTTATATACAACCACATACCAAAGAAAATATTTGCAAACATTAATTAATTTTGTTAAGGCACAACATAGAGTAATTCATTTTGTTGGTCTTTTCTTTACGTAGCGTTTTAATTTTTATTTATAAAAGTACCAATAAAGGATTTTCTAGTGACATCTACATTTTTTATTTAAATTGTTTCAAATTTGGTTTAACTAAAATCAGGCACAATATTCTAATATATTGTGAGACATATAACCCTTATAGTAAAATAGAATCAATTTAAACTTTGGATAAGAAGGCCAAGCTGAATACAGTTTTGATTTCAAATAAATAAGTTAGAGGGTTTTTTCCCCAAATGATTCTGGCATCATTGAGATGGAAGCAGAACCTTGCAAAGAGGCTCCAGCTCTAAAAAGTTTAAACTTTTCAGAACATCTCACTATAAATATCTGGGCATGCATATTTAACGGGTTACTCACCAAAGGGAAAAAAAACACCAACTGGATAATGGGACTTTAAGGATTAAACGCTGTGAAGCACTAACCAAGGTGGACAACAATGGGTTCACATTGTGTGGCACTGGTGCAGTTTACAAAGCAGTGATGTCTTTGATGTGACAAAACTGAAAGGGTGAATTGCGTGCTTGTTTTACAGTTTAAAATACAATTTCCCATCTCCTGGTTCTCTGACTGGTTAACCCCGATCAGTGTGGCAGACCATCAGTGTATCTTTTCCTTAGTTTCCTAATAAGCACCCCCATACTCTAAAAAAAATTATATGGTTAAGTGATTATTGAAAACAATATATTATTTAGCGGGTCAACCTAATATTTTCTTTGCAGCACATGATCAGCAAAAGGTGGATGCCACAAACAAGGCTCCAAAACACAAACAAAATCCAAAATGCATCAATATTAAATACTTGTCTTTACTGTATAAAATATTTGCCTAAATATTTAGGTCTAAAATGTTCAATCTTTTTATAAGGAATGGTACTCACTAAGAGATAGGGGATCAACACTATGGTGCCACACAGACCAGGGCGACTATCTCTCTTATGAATTGTAGACCGAAGAAACATATGTGGGCACATAGGCTTTTTTCTAAACTTCAGACTTTGTTGAAGTTGAAAAGGCAAAGTGTTGGCTCACACAGTAGCCTTTCTCAAGTCACAGCTTGAAAGGGCTCCTGGCTGAGCCAAAACCTTGTCTGTTCAACTTCAATAAAGTCTGCAGTTTGGGATAGAGCCTATGAGTGCCCACATAATTTTTCTTTGGTCTAAAAGTTAACATTTTTATTGTATCAGAAGGTGAAGGTGCCCAAAGATGCACAGAGAATAATTTTATCTCATTGAATAATTAATATACCTATCAATGGCCATCCATATGCTGGATCATAAAGTAAAGGCACCTGCAATTGCATTTAAAGAATTTGCTGTGCTGAAAAGATAACAAATTACATCACCAAAGAAAATAAAATTTTAATTTATTAAAACAGAATTTGTATCTGGAATGTACATTTTTTGGAGGACATATTCCACATAACCCACGTGGGTTTGTTTTGCACAAATTGAGGGTCAATCTCTAACTGAAACCTATGAGCAAACTGCTTGATGTTTGAGAAACATTTATCTGGTTAAAGAACTCTGTCCCACCATATTTAATTTTGAGAACCATCGTGATTTTATACACAACCACTGAGACAATTCACTGTGGGCAATGGTATAATTAGTTATTTTACAATTTTCCGAGCAATAACTTGAGTGTCAGTTATTGTCCATGTAAGTTCATAAGCTTACTTAGAAGGGAACTCAATTTTTAAAAAAAAAATGTATTGCCTTAAGTTTAATGCAAACAAGAGATGTAAGGGGCAACCTGATTATTATTCCCTGACTGATCCTGTAAAGGTACTCTGCGGACAATTCACCAATTTAGGAAACAACTCCTACAGATCAAAGAATTGTAAAGGATGCACACAAACACAAGTTAGAATGTATGGTAGGATTTCATGTGATTTCACAGATTGCTTGTCAGTGTTGTTATTTATTTGAGATTGGTGTCCACTATACTTACATCATTGCCTTCTAGTTCAAAGACTTCAAATTGCAGAGATATTCTGTATTGTGCTGGAGCGACCAGTTGCCATACACAGTTTTTATTAGTGGGGTATTCCTTTGGCCAGCCTGGACTTGTCACCGTTCCATTCAGCTTTGTAATGTATCCACCACATGCAGCTGAAAAGAAGATTAGTTTTCTTTCAGGAATTGCTGAGTACGGACATTGTAAATTGAAAAAGACCATTTGTTTAAAATGGCTGGAGAAACCATTTAAACCACATACCTTCACAACGTTTCTTGTCTGCTGTCAGCTCAAATCCAGGTTCACAGACACATTTGTAACTTCCCAAAGTGTTGACACAGCGCTGGGCACAGCCACCATTATCAGGCCTGGAACATTCATCCATCTCTTTTCAGAAATAAAGGGTCAGCAGTATTGAATCCAGTAATAGGTGTTAACAATAAAATATATTAAAATAGGACAGTAATAAGTACAGTATTGTGGAATGTTAACACTGGGGGAAATTATTTGAAAAACATTGGGACATAGTACTAAAAATCCATTTTTTTTATAAAGACATAAATCACATATACACAAAGTGATTTAGCCCACAAATTCTTAAAGAGACACTCTGGGCACCAAAACAACTTCAAGTAAGCACCGGCTTACCTCAAGGGGTCAAACTGTTAATTTCCGTTCTTTGTCCAAGGCTTTAAACAGGAAGCCCTGGACTGGACACTGATGATAGTCTGAGTGGGTCTGCTGTAGCTCTCAGTCTATCAGTAGCTCACCAGTCACAAAACTGCATAAGAAAAATATTTCTCACTCTGTGTGGGAAGCATCAGCCTATTTGCAGCACCGAGCTTTCTGTTTGAAGCCTCGGGCAAAGAAAGGAAGTTCAGGAGCAGAGCTACTGAAGACTTTGCATACAAACCATTCGAGAATGGTTTAACTTCTTGAGGTTAATTAATGTCGAGGACCTCCTTGCACCTTAACACCCTAATTAAAATGAAGCTGTTATGGTGCCAAGAGTGTCCTATTAAGGACTTAATGATTGCCTATGCTGTCATAAAAAAACAGCTCTTTAAAAATTAAATTTTGAATGGAAAAACACAGCCATTTAACATATACTGTACATGGCTCAAATTAAATTCTGAACCAAATATGCCAGGCTTTCTAAACTGGCATACACATTTTAGTGATCAGATTAGGATGACAGCAGATGCTACACTTCCTTAAAGACGTCAGACATTTAGATAAAGAGATTAAAAATCTCATATTTTATACTGTATTTTCAACTTATATTTATAAATGTAGTCTAGAGTCTTGTGTAATTTTTTTTTAACCTACACTATGATTCATATAAATGCCTTTCATTGTAATATTGTTAAACATTAAATTGCCAATTTAATGGAACTTGGATAGACATAAATTGAAAATGTACAAAACTACGTAACAGCATTATAAGAAAGGAGATAAATGAAATGCATATACATCTATAAATGATTGTTAAACCAGATATCCCAAACTATCTTCATTCCATGAGTTTATTAATAATCAATTAATATGGAAAGTGGTGAATTATATCTAAAACGAGAAAGAAAAACATTAAAAACAAAAATATTGGCTTTGGACAATCATTACATTTGTCTATTGCGATAAAATTTCTACTTCTTTCCTGTTTATTTTTTAAACATCTAATTTTCCTATCTTTTAACTCTCATTTTAATATTCCTTTATTTATCCTTTTTTTTTTTTTTTTTTTTGCTTTTGTCTCTCATTTTTAATTCTACAAAAACAGTAAGCCATTGTAGTTTGCGTATGGCTATATAGAGTGCACAGCTCCTTGTCCCAAATCAAGGAATAATTATATCCATCAAAATAATTTATTTTTATAACACAGTGACCATGAGGAGCACAGAAAGAAGATATATAATGCATTTCACACCGTGTGGTAACAGATTTATCACCTTACATTTTCTGCAAATCCAGAGGAAAGTGCTAACTGCAGAGAAAGGTTTTGTTTTGTAGGTTCAAAGGTAATTGCTCTTTGTATTAGTATTTTCCCAACAATGTCATTGTTTTTCTTTGCTAAACAAAGCAATATATCTTCCTTGTTAAATACTGACCATCCATTTATCAATGTTCTAAATCAATTATCTTATTGTTGTAGATTTTACTGGATATTTTTAATTACCTTTAAAGAAGTTGGCAGAAAATCCAGCTTTGTTGATTGACCCATCTGATACAAATTTTATCCACAGTTTGTTTGAGGTAGATTTAATATCTTCTGGTTTTTCATAACCACAAAAATGACCAATCAAAGTACTTTCTTCTGAAGAGCCATCCCGAACTTCCAGGTAGTCATACGCACAATTATCATGTCTTTCGATCTGGGTTCATCGGAAAAGAAGACAACTGGGGGTTTGTCAAAATTTAAGCTCACGTTGCTGATGCAACTTCATATGTAAACAATCCCTAGAATCACCATTTTTATAATGACCATTATCTTTATAAAGGCTAAAACTTAATGCTTTTGACTTTGTCACATTGTCTGCTCATACATTGAAGACATATGTGATCCATTCTAGAAATCATATATATCATCATATTTTATATATGGATGCACTGCAAATACATTTTATAAAAACAAGCAGAAAGGGCAGTCTGTAAAAAGGGAGACGGAGATTGCAGACTAAATTTGTTTGACTTGTCATTCCACTTATAGCCACAAGATAGAAAAAGATACAGCTATATTTTAAAACAGCACTTCAACCAAGACTGCATCGTTCTTGTTATTTATAAATTGTCGGTGCAGTTCTGTTTTTATAAGGGCTAACGTATGGACAAGCTAAGAATGTGGCTTTCATTACCTTTTAGGTGGAACATGCCAAGCTTGTCCTACTAAGAATTATAAATCTATCTGATTATGAAATAGCACCTGTGTGCAATTTATAAAGTAAGCTACCCCAAATTAATGTACATTACCTCAAAGGCCTGGAAAGAAAGACCCACTAGGAATCCTTCTGAAACAGTAATTTTCCAAATGCACTCTTTAGATGGACGGTAATCGTCTGGGTAATTGGGAGACTGAATTTGTCCTGAATCTCTCTTGATTTCTCCTCCACATATGGCTCAAAGAAAGAACAGGGGAAATGTTAGTTTTGTTAGCAGTGAAGATCAATATTAAAACCTTATACTTAAAACATGTATGCCTGTTTATAGCTTTCTCGACTTCTTCCAAAGACTGCTGATCATTGTATTTCTCATTTTAGTTTTTTTTTTGTTTACCTACTCATGTGTTTATTTTCTATACATAAAGTTGTACAGTGTGCAGTGCATTCATTTGCGCAGTGATACGTACTAGGAGATGAAAAAATTGTTGGTTGCTCTATATACCAGGCTAACTCAACTTTATTAGTGTACTTCTTCATTGTGAATTTTTTTTAATGGTGGACCCTGATTTTAGTCTAACTTATTATTGATATATAGAAGTGATTACATTCTATACTTAATGAGACTTTCCAATATTTATTGTATAGCAGACAAGACAAGTCACAATAGGAGCATGGTATTTAAAAAGTTACTATTTTTAATTTTAAAAATGCAATATTTTAAGAATTCCCAATGTTCATCTTATAGTGTGTCCACATTCATTTTAGTATAAATAAAAGAGCACACATCACAGCAATGTCTCATTAAAATCAATGTTAGATTGAAGTTGAATCACGGCTAGAAATAAAGCTTCAAATAAACTAGAAATAATTTCATCTTCTCTGTTAAATCCTGATTAGAAGACGTCATATAGATATTTTATATAGCAAACACAATGGGCGAGATGGGTATCCTAAAATGGCCATTTATACAACACTTTATACATCAGTATAACCTGTGAAAGATAATATTGTATGATATCAGATATAGTCATCATTGTTATATGGACATCATTCACAATATGCAAAAAGCTACATTTAAGAATAGTGTTAGGCTGATCTTGCACTTTTGTGGAAGAGAATATATAACATCAATATATAGTGCCATATATTTATCATAAAACTGTTCTAAGTAATTGAAAGTCACCCCACAAGAACCAAAAATAAAGCATTATGTAAAATACAAGAGCAATGTTCGGTTGCATGTATTAAACTATTTTATTTTCTTGATTAGTACTTTTTTAATTTAGTGGGGTTTTTTGTCAGCATATTTTTGTAGGGTATCTCAAATTATCTAAAAGATCAGAACTGGGATTGTGACTAACATCTACTATAAGCTTTGAAAAAATGGAAGGACGATGTTAAAATATCCTTTCCTTTATGATAATAATTTTATAATGTCTAGCACTTTCACGCACATAGTGGAGAAAATATATCCCCCCCCCCCCAAATATTATATCACTTTTTTGGGGGGTAGTATGACCGTGAAATCAACCTTGAATGTTTTTCATTGTGGTTGATGTGAACAAATTAGATTTTTACCTTCATAAACCGCAAAGAATCCCTTGCCCAAAATATTGCTGCTACTTCGGAATTCAATCCATAGTTTGCTGTCAGATGAAATAATCAGTTCTGGAAGTTTATCCCCACATAATCTGCCTAAAATAAAGAATGGTAAGTAACAAAGCATCATGTTAGGGAGTTTAATGTTTCCTTAAATTCTCCCATGAAACACTGACAACAAGAAGAACCTTTTTTTTTTTTATAAGCCGCTTCTTCCTTTGATTATATTTGGAAAGACATTTAGACAAACATATGTGAATATGCTGGTGTGGTTAGAAAACAGACTCCTCAACCTTCTACTTGATAATTCTGATGCCACATTATAAGTGATGTTTAAGATATTGTTTACGCCAATTCATACAACACAAGCTATGGGTGGGTAAGATCAAGGAAATACAAAGAAGTAGGGAATACAGTAAAACGTATTTAAAAAAACTACTGAAAAATGTGGGAATGGAACTTTGCAGAAAATAGACACAACAAAGCTTTAGAAAGCTATCTCTAATTATAAATTTAACAAAATGTGAAATAATATAACAAATATAATACAACAAAAACATGTGTGATAGTCATAATAAGTAATTATTCAGTGTCTGTAATAAACTAATATCTCTTGAACATTTTTGTAAGCGTAAAGGTGTTGCATGTGCATAAATAGTTACCTAGTAATGGTGCTTTTCTCCAATAACCATCTCTAATTTCTATGTAATCATACCAGCATAACCGACTTTTGAACAGATCCATTGCAGTAAAGTTTAATATGATCTAAAAGAAAATTATATATACACACCCTATAAGAAAAATGTAATGTATTAACAGTTCATTAAATATTTACCACTTGGAAAAAAGTTCAATAAATCAATGAATTTTTATAGAATTGTTTACCAAAACATTTAAAATATAAGTGCAATTTGCTGTCTACTTGAAAGAATAAAAACCAAATAGTAGAATTGTAATAATTATAGACCTATTTAATGTTATCTTCATTGTTTCTGAATAATGTTAAATGATATACGACAAGGACATTGCATTTACCATGTTACATTAAATGGTTGCTGCCTGAACTAGGAAGTCATGTTATTAAGGATTGAAGGAAAAATGATGAAGATATTTTTTCTTCTAAAAAAGCATTTGGTATGCAACAGCATGATTAGAAAATAAAATAAGGCAGACCCAGCAAGTGATGTTTGGGACATATCATTGCCACTGTGTGGAAGCAGATAGACCCTATCTTTTTCTAAAAACAAAAAATAACATCTCTGCTCCCTTGCAGCCTGGTTCATACTGATCATATAGAACCGGCTATAGTGTCATGTCCTGATGTTCTGACTGTTTAAAGGATTATCGATAGAAGTGTGTGATGGCCAAAAAGACAAAACACAAAAACATCACATAATATCTGGGAAAAGTGCCAGCGAGCTGCTGAAGCACTATCTGCAGGATCCAGGTACCCATGCAAACTGTGAGCACATCGAGGACAGTTTCCCTGAACCAAATCGCAATAGCAGGACAGGTCCCCAGAATCAGGACTGTCCCGCCATAATTGGGACTGTTGGCTGGCCTAGACAAGACATATATAGACATGAAATCACAGTCTAAAAGAGGCAATGGAGATATATAGAAATTGAAAAGATGGGAGAAATTGATAAAAAATAAATTCAAGACTGAAAGAAATAAAAATACGTTATTAGGCATATGGCTATTCTACAAGTAAAGTAGACAGAAATATATATATTTTTTAATATAAAGAATTAGCTTTTTTTCATAAGGAATGCTTCATACCATTATTCCTGCTCCACTAAAATTTTCAGTTGTCATTTTGAAGTCAGGCAGTTATCCTGCCTTAGTCAAATCCAGATAAATATTTTGCCCTGCCAGAAGATGAAACCTGATTCATTGCTCCAGTGAACATATTTTCCCTTCTCCATAAAAGAACATCAGTTACTTTTACATGCCTCTAGCTGGCAATTTAATTGTGGACGTGGAACCTAGCATTGAGTATGGCTACTTGGCTATTTTAGTTCCCGAAATATGTTTTTGAAAGTCACTTCCAGAGGTAAGTGAGGCCAGGTAACAGAACCTGCATAGATTCTATCCTGATTCTGATTTACATTATAACCAGTAACAGGAGCAGGCATGGAATCCATATTTGTCAATCCTCTCCCAGCTGTCACCCGTAACCTGGCTACATGTTTTTTTACCCTGATAGATAATTTCAGAAAATGTAAAGGCTTTAAAGCTTAGACTACTATATTTATAAGATAAAAGCAGAGAGATTGTAAATAAATGTACCTTTTCTCCTGGGGTTACAGATATCCTCCAAATACAATGCGTATACGATGGGTAACCACTTGGATAACCAGGAGCAGAAAAATTCCCACTTGAATCTTGCAAAGTTTCTCCACATGCTAAAATAAATAATAATAATAAATGAAGAGCTGACAATTAGTTGTTTATCTACTAATTAACTAACTACTTTGACATGTAGATGAGAAGAAATATAATGAACCTAGGTAGTAAAATATATTAAAAATTTGCTTTATTTCAGGATTTTAAATATTAACTGACAGGCAAGAAATTCAAAAATTACTTCTACAAATTATGTTAAAAACTAAAGAGTGTCATGTGAAGCCAACAAATAGTCCATATACTCATCGGCATATCGAAGATAAAATGTAGAGAAAGTTATTTTAAAAAGTGTTTCACAATATATATATATATATATATAAATAGAGAGAGAGAGAGAGAGAGAGAGAGAGAGACATTGCCATTCAGATTAAGAAAAAGATTTGTCAATTTTATAGGTGATTCGTCAAATTTTGGCATCCTTATTATTGTTAAATGTCATTGGTGGTCAGTGTTGGTTGGCGGAAATACGTGACCCATTGGGGAGCCAAAATTTGATGAATCACCTATAAAACTACCCCATCTGTATTCTTTAAAGACAATTAGGGACATCTCCACGATTTTGTCATAGGACAATTACACACCCATGTGACCTAAAGGAAGAACTACAAGACATTTACAAATGAAAGATTCACAGGACCACACTCACAGCCGACTGAAGAAGCTCTACAAGAGTGAAATTAGTTTTGGCTGTATACTTTTCATATTGCTATTTTATGTTATACTTTATATTGGATTATAAATACATTTGATTATTTTAATAAGTGCTCCAGAGCCTACAGAATCTACATAGGGGTAGTGGCACCCCCACTAATATTGGCACAAATCTATAATACCTCAGAATAAGGTAAGCATTTTAATTATTTCACCTTTTATATTGTTTTTAACAGACTGCACATTGGTTCCCTTCTCTCCTATGTTTTCTCTTTGAGATATCCCATACAGCGGATTGGAGGTGTGATGCTGCCCTAAAAGCTTGATTACGGAGCCAGTATTTATACACAGACTCCTTTTAATGTAAGTGTTCTTGACCACCACCAATTTTATCTTGTTCTACATACCATCTGCACTATATTGTACTTTTTGTTTTACATGTATTACAAGCCAAGTTTGTCACTAGGTCCCGTGGAGTAAGTTTACCCCCTATACACAAGGAAAGAGAAATGAGCTGGATATAACAAAAACACTCCTTAAAGGGGGTAACCCTGAAAATTGAATTAGCAAAAGGAAAAAATAAAAGTTGAGTGTCTTTTACACAAGATATAGGAAAGTGCAGATATTGGTAGTTGTTAAAACTTAGCTTTTATTAATAATGCTAAAAAATATATTTAAAAAATATATATATATATTAGAGTATATTCAAAAAGCTATATACAAAGGTAAGAAGAAGGGGAAGGGAGATCAGTAGCTATAGACCTAGTGGCTATGGAGTGGTGATAGTCTGATTAAGATACAAACCAAATTATGCCAATTGGGTACTAACTACAAATAGAGACCTAAAGAGTAATACAAACCTACCTCCACAGAAACTATAGTCCTATCACTAAAGTAACAAATAAGAAGACGAACGAACAAATAAATAAAAAAAGGTGAAGTGATCATAAAAGTGAAAAAGAGGACAAATGATCCCATCAAAGAATATAATCTAATAGTTCTGTTTGTTATTACAGTCTGATCTCGTTAGTAAATGGGTATCATAAGAGCCCCTGACACGCGTGTTTCGCCTAACATATTTATTTATTTATTCGTCTTCTTATTTGGTACTTTAGTGATTTTTTAGGAGGAAGGGAGACACTAGCTCTAGAGATAGTACATAATTTTTCTAGGTGCCCTTGAAGGCACAGATAGAACTGGCATTATAGTGCTATAGGAACCTTAGTAACAGCATTAGTATTGTAAATTTCTCTATGTGCCCTTGAAGGCACAGTTTGGGTTATTTTTTGAGTGGAGGTAGGTTTGTATTACTCTTTATGTTTCTATTTGTAGTGAGTACTCGATTGGCATAATTTGCTTTGTATCTTTATCAGGCTATCACCACTCCATAACCACTAGGTCCATAGCTACTGATCTCCCTTCTCATTCTTCTTACCTTTGTATATAGCGTTTTGAATATACTCTAATATATATTTTTTTATATATTATTTTTACCCCCTATACATAATTTTTCCAGGGCTCCACTTACAGGTGTAGGTTTTTACTTATACCACTCACAGACTTTTGGTGTGAATAAGAGGGTATTTCCTCAGAAGTGTATAGAGCTGCTATTTGTATTTATTTTCCCTGTTAGCCCCTTGTTGTATACACACTCCTCCCCAAAAGAGGTATATTTTACTCTTTGTAAGATGGGCTTTTCCCAGAAACAGAAAAAAAAAAAACATGCATTTGACAACTATTACAAAATATATTACAGATACAGGAAATTGGTTACAAAATAAAATATAAAACATCTAGTAGAAAAAGTAAGTATGTTTTCTGAAAATAAAGAACAGCATGTCTAGGTTACCTGGACATTTATAGAGTTTCTTTGCTTGTGCTATGTCTCCTTGGCTGAGCCGTATGCGCTGACCAATAGTGGGGCGGACTGAAGTGTCCATTCTTCTTGGAAGTATGGTATCAAGGAACACACCCCTATTTAAAAAAAAAAAGTTGTTGCAAAACGGTAACAAGTGTATTATGTAGTCTATGTAGTGGATCTGATGCCAGTAGTGCCCTGGATCCATCCCAATTTTAAGTAGCTAACCTTAAGTAGCCACTCCCCACCTCCTCTCAGCTACTAGGTGGGTTGGAAGCTCCTGTTTAGGGGTTCTGTTAGCTCTTCTGAGCTAAGCAGGGATAGCTCGTTGGCTGAGACTGTTGGTTGATCTCTCTCTGAAAGTAAGTTAAGCCCTGCTAAGCCCCTTGCTCAGGCAGAGATATTCTGGCTAGAGAAGAGTAGCTTCACAGACAACAGGTAAGAATTTAATGGGGGGCATTAGGTACTTGAAGTGTTAAATATGGAGTACTTTAGCATTACGGATCTCAAAAACAGACCCTCCTAGCATTATAAGAGACATTGGGAGGTAACTTATTAAAATTATGACAATATGTAGTACTGAATGAGCTGACATTGATGCGTTTACTTTATTTGGTGACCACACACTCCATACTGTCAGTATGGGAGTTCTAAGTGTGCATGGATTTTTATAGCACTTGTTGGGGATTGTGGTTACAACTAATATATGCTGCAGATTATTCAGCAATCATTTCCACGACCGGAGTGTTAGGATTTGATACCAGGCCCCAATGTGACATTTAGACTTTGGAGTCTTGGCCCCCTGGGTATTTTATGTATATTTTTCAATGTGTTATACTTATGCTGCTAAATGTGGGTTTGCTATAGAGATAATATTTGGTTGACATCATGGCTGCTAAACAGTTCTACCAAAACTCACCATGTACAGTTTAAAAAAAGTTTGTTAGGATATAAACAGCAGATCATATTCTTGTTCACGGTAATACAAAACTGTTTTTGAGTACATGCTTCAAAATTCTTCATAAAGTGCTACCAGTTATTAAATCTAATGGTTCAAATAATGTTTTCTAAGAAGAAGGCGGTAAAATTCACCTAAATGAAATGGGCTAAAAAATTAAATTTTTAAAACTACTGGATTAAGTTAAAGATCAGATCACATTTTCATAAAGGTAATATAGCAATATGTTAACTATAATGTTGGACAACAATTGCATAGCATATTATTAGTAAATGATTGCATAGTATTAAAAAAATGATAACATGTTTCCAATACACACAAATCTACTTATACCATAATGTCAACATAGTTAAGGTACGACACATTATACGTCCAAATCACTGTTTTCCTCCTTCATGCTTTGTCTCTTTCATTCTCTCATGCCATTAATCCATCTATATTATGTCTGCTAGTAAACAATGCCACATTCATGGCTCTCTCTGACAAAGCTGTCATTGCAAGAGATGATTCTTTTATCTCCAACGGCTCTTTTCAAGCTACAGGAAGATTAATATGCTTCATTTGTAAACAGCCTTTATTTGATAGGTGATGAATGGTTAATTCTTAAGGTCTTCAACTAAGATGGGTTGGCAACACAAGGTAGAATTTCTTTGTAACCTACCAGAATTGGGGGATTCCAAACACTGCATAGGTCATTAAATTATGTAATTTAAACAGTAATTTGATTTATAAGGAATTTCTTCTACCCTTTGTAAAGTCTGCACAATGTTCCCAATTCTCACTCAACTATACATTTCTTTCTTTTAAATCCTCTGTTGAATTTCATTTTCTCTTTATCTATAAGATGTCCAACTAAAATTAGAATATGATCTTAGCATCATTATCATCAACTTTGCAAGACAATAAAGACCATAAAATATTATATCTCCTTAAAACTGGAAGAGTTTTGCCAAAATCGTATTCCCGGTGCATCTAACAGTAGAGACAGGTAAAAATAATATAAGTTGCTTGTTTTCTACTTTGCTTTGGAAAGTGAACCGCCCAAGAACAATAGAGCATAACTCCAACCACTCTTGCTCAATCCAAGCCTAAACCTCCAGAACAATTTAGAATATAACAAGCTAAGGGATACAATCACACTCTGAAGTGGAAAACAGAGTCGAACAATATCTCAAACATTCTTTAGAACAGCAATTTTCCCACAATAAAGCCTTATCTCATTAGTTACACACTCACTTTCCATCTCTGCCAGGGGAAATGAAATCCTCTACTTTATTCCCAAATTATAGCGTGGAAACTAATAAGAATTTACTTAGGAATCAATTAACAATACTTGCAATTCATTCCATTTGTATGTAACTCCAATCTTCAATGAATGTATGTCTAAGAGCCCTTTTCTTCACAGTAGACAGAACATCTAAACAGGATAGAGTACTGTGTAGATATAAGTAGTAAGACTATCCTGACATATACACAAGTGAAAGATACATGCCCTATGAAACATAAGCCGCTTTTTAGCAATATCCAAATACACAGCTATGTCTACACTTTTACACTGCACTTCAAAGATATAAGCTAGCCTCATTGATAAACTTGTAGAACGATAAAACCTCTATTTGATCGCTATAAGACATTATTAGACCAACAACAGATCGCCCTGTGACTGGGAGCCTCCTCACCAAATGGAAAGAGGAATAAAGATGACTCACAGAAGACTTATTAACACCAACAATTAAAGCAGACAAAACGCCTAAAAGTGGCAATATACCTGCAATTTAGATAATACATCAAGTGTACTATTCCCTGGCAAAACAATGTTGTCTTGTAAAAACAAACTATCTTGGGCATGACTAGGTTGGTGTCCTTGAACAATGAAGATGCCTTTTAAAGAATTAATCCAAATGGAAATTCAAAAACTCTAGTTGGCACTTGACAAAGAATCTAGTGGGTTGCCCTCCAATAACTCTGTAACACTCTATGATATAGTTGGATATAAACTAATAGGCAGATATTGGCAAATTATTCTATTCTGATGAGTAGTTAAGACCAAGGTGGGGAGGGGTGGATAAGGACTAGAACTAACAGGTTTGATATGATTTACATTATTTATATTAAAATACAAAATATTCATATTAACTATATTGCAAATCATTGTCAGCTGTAGTGGTTATATCTTTGCCAGCTTACACTGGGCTCCTGGTCTTCTCTCACTGGTGATAAACTTCTGCAGAGGATCGAAGCCGTTGCAGTAGTCATTTATTTGCTGACAGCTTCTGCTGTCTGCTCTGAGCCATTAAAATTTGCACAGAATTGATATTAGCCGGCCCAGAATTCTAATTATAAATCCTGACAGTGTTATTTACATAATAAATTATAATAATTTATAATATTATTATACTAATATTCACATAATCTGCACTCAAGTCAATTTATGGAAAATGGTATATGCTGTATTTGGGAACAAATCTGAAAGACATAACACATCATGCCAGAACTACTAGGAACAGTCTAGGGGTAAAAGTATCCAAGAAATTGCACCATAGAGGGCTGATAGTACCAGTAGTGACCATGCTAATGTTTTGCACTTAGAATGTTTTGTATTTAGTTTATTTGTTGTGATTTTCCCATTTATATGTCACAATCTATGAGTTGTTTTATCTCCTTTTATTTATAAAAGTAACGTAAATAGTCAATATTTAGAAAGAAAAATATAGATATTTCAAGAGAAAGTCCTTTAAAAGTACTTTTTTCCCAAAGTAAAACTTTCCCGGTCTTACGTTACAATACATCCAGAGCAGCAAATGCAAAATCAATTTTGTGTACTGAGAGCTGTTTTTGGAATTTTTTTTTTTTTTTAAACAAGCTACAAGTATGTCAAGTAATATTTCAACTATGGGGCAGGTGGCAGGATATCACATTTATTAATGAAACTGAGCTGAAATGTTTCCATCTACATAAACTATGTTTTCCTCAGAAATTGATAAGTATCCAATAAGTTGTAGAAAAATCTGAAACTTGATCACACTTTGTGTAAAATAAAACAAAAACGCTATTGACCAACATTTTCAGTGGTGCCAAAATACATTGGTTTTAAATGAAATGGATTGATAAAGATGGCCAATTACCAGACAAACTTGTGCTTTTACACTAAGTTCCGGAATTATATTGAGTCTGCTAACAGCTGGCCTGAAAGATCGGTTTACTTTCCACGTTTGTGATCATTTAACAATCAAGATTACAGTTACAAAATCAATGCAGCTGTCTGTGTGCGTGTTGCATAAAAAAATACCAAGCTTTTCAATATATTACAACGTTACCATTAAATCACAGGACTAACTCTTTACATTAAATATTAGAAATTGGAAGAACATTGACCCACTAAAACATATAATACAGAGTTCAATTTAGTAATACAACAGGCTTAGAAATGGGTGATTTATCAAGAGCTTTAAAGTGGCTCAGTCATAATAAATCTTCTTTAACCCCTTAAGGACCAAACTTCTGTAATAAAAGGGAATCATGACATGTCACACATGTCGTGTCCTTAAGGGGTTAAACAAATCCAATAGCACTGTTAAGACAGGTTGTATCGTGTATTAATTATTTAATCTGTGTTGTATGTTTGTTTGTTTTATATAAGATTATATAAAATTAATTTTCCTTACTTGAGCCTTGTTTTTATAAGCTTTCCATAATTTAACACTGACCAATAGTTAATATTTTTGCACAAACTTTAAAAAAAAAATCAAAATATTTTTCATGATATTAAAGAATTTTAAAAGTTTATCCAAAAATATTAAATTACTTGCAAATTGTATAGTTTGGAAAGTTTTTTCTAACAGAATTTAATTATTTGAAAAGCTTATTAAATCAAGACATTCATTTTCCTTTAGGCACAATGAGCTTTCAGCATCTTCAGACATTTCAAAGAAGCACTTTCCTTGCCTTTGGCACAGGAATGCTGAGAGCTTATCAACTCGGCTTTACAAATGACAGATTTTGAAAGGCTGTTGAACCATCTGAGCATACAACCTTCTTGTTTGTTTGTTTTTATAATTGTTACTGATAGTTGAAAAATTGTGATGCACAGGTGCTCTCATGGAAAATTGTCATATCGTCAAGGGGTAATTACAGCTAAATTTACAATAGTTTGATTAGAAGGAAAAAAATAATCTGTTAAAAATACCGTATTTTTTTTTGTTCATGCAGCAATATTGCAGTTAATCCTAATTCATACATAAAACAGCTGTTTTAAATGTATGAAATGCTTGTGATAAATAACTAAATATTGTTAAGCGTACAGAAAGCCATTGATGAAACTTTATTTATGTATGCCTCATATAGGATGGAAATGTGTCCAATGTTAACCATGACCTCCAGTAATTATGTTTTTCCAACATCCCAGCCAGCCTTTTCTGACAACACATAGAACTTTATTAATAATTAGTAGCTTGGGAGGAAGCACATTGATTCTGTGTTTTAAAAGAAAGTAGAGAGTAGAAACAAGCTCCTGTGTGAGTCCCCGATGTGTATCTGGAGAAATCTGGTGGATGTGAAGTCATCAATCTTTTATGCTACAAATTCAACTATGAAAGTCAAATGATTATGCGACCCCACAGCTAAGTTTCTGTGCCCTCTGTTCCAGGGATTGCTGAGGGAAATAAAAACCCTAGTATGAAAAATAGTAGACAAAAAGTACATATAGTGGGTGGCACCCTCTGTTAAAATAACCCTCACACAAAATATCCAGTGAATGAGTGTACAGTAAAAGAGATATATAAATATACCCTATATCTGCTTTCTTCCAGTGTTGATTTTACTGAGTCTGTGTATCACTGGCTCATCGCTGGAGTGGTGAGGTAGATGTGTATGGGACTCCTGTAGTGGTATCCTCCACAACATAGAAATAATATAAAAAGGCTCCAGGTTACAAGACAACCAATGTAACATACAAATTAAAATCTTACATAAAAGTAAGGTGCCTTCAGCATGAGTCCCTCCTCATAGAGTCCATACACAACACATTTTGACAAGTCTTCCTCAGGTGCATACTCCACATATCTTTCTTTACGTTTTTATATCCAATTTTGGCACCATCCATTACTGTAGCTTTGTCCCCTGGTGTCCGACCACTTCCGGCACTTCCGTGTGACGTCATATGCCCTCCATACTCTCCTTCCCCAGTGTCTTACCCACATACAGGAAGTCCCTCTGCAGCCTTATTAGTCATTTGCATAGTATTACTTCCGTATGGAACATGATGTGGACTATTCACCTGAAGAAGACTTATTGTCGAAACGCATTGTGCATCATCTTTAGAAGAGGCTTCCTTTCTGGGATGACAGCCATGCAGACCAATTTGATGCAGTGCGCTGCGTATGGTCTGACCTCCACCCCTTCAACCTCTGCAGCAATGCTGGCAGCACTCATACGTCTATTTCCCAAAGACAACCTCTGGATATGACGATGAGCACGTTCACTCAACTTATTTGGTCGACCATGGCGAGGTCTGTTCTGAGTGGAACCTGTCTTGTAAAATCGCTACATGGTCTTGCCCACCGTGCTGCAGCTCAGCGTCAGAGTCTTGTCAATCTTCTTATTGCCTAGGCCATCTTTATGTAGAGCAGCAATTCTTTTTTTAAGATCCTCAGAGAGTACTTTGCCATCAGGTGCCATGTTGAATGTCCAGTGACCAGTATGAGAGAGTGTGAGAATGATAACACCAAATTTAACACACCTACTTCCCATTCACACCTGAGACCTTGTAACACTAATGAGTCACATGACACCAGGGAGGGAAAATGGCTAATTGGGCCCAATTTGGACATTTCCACTTAGGGATGTACTCACTTTTGCTGCCAACGGTTTACACATTAATGGCTTGTGTTGAGTTATTTTGAGGGGACAGCAAATTTACACTATTATACAGGCTGTACACTTACTACTTTACATTGTAGCAGAGTGTCATTTCTTCATTGTTGTCACATGAAAAGATATAATAAAATATGTACAAAAATGTGAGGGGTGTACTCACTTTTGTGA
Source organism: Pelobates fuscus (assembly GCF_036172605.1). Lineage (NCBI taxonomy): Eukaryota > Metazoa > Chordata > Amphibia > Anura > Pelobatidae > Pelobates > Pelobates fuscus. The sequence continues at coordinate 74,833,808 of NC_086326.1, read as the reverse complement.
GATACTGTTTGTTTATATATATATATATATATATATATATATATATATCTTTTACTTGCACACTCACTCACTTGATATTTTTTTGTGAGGATTATTTCACAGTGCGCCACCAAGTATATGTACTTTTTGTCTACTAGTTTTGTGGTGAAATTAGGTAAATGATTTCACAGTGGGGTTTAGATGCACCTACAGTTTAGCGCCAATTTGTATTGTTTGCACTTGTTGCTGTTGGTTTGGGCTCCTGTATTGAGATATTAGTATATTTTTCAAAATAACTCAACACATAGCCATTAATGTCTAAAACTTTGAAAACAAAAGTGAGTACACCACTAAGTGGAAGTGGTACTCACTTTTGTGAGATACTGTATATTTATGGCCGTGGCATCAAAAGCAGTAATGAGCATATTAGAAGTAGGTATGTAAGGTCCCTATATGAGACCTATAGGAATATGAAAAAGTCGGTCGTGGTGTGCTGGAACTGAAGATGTGGCAAAAAGAGTATACCATACAGAATTATACAGTCTACAAATCAAGCATATTACGATATATTACATATACATGTTACGGAAGTCTTGGCGTATTAAAGAACAGATTGATGTACATATCTGGAGTAAGCGGAGCCCTCCATTGTCTCAAAGTCCCATTAAAATGTACCAAATATTCCTGGTGGTATGGTTGTCAGCACTGATGTGGAAGGAGTGACCTGCTTACTTACGTGAATTAAGACCTCATCTGACCATGCAGTAAAAACCTAAGAGAAAGTCTGAATTTACTTGTAAATAGGCTAGAAGGAGCAGATCAGGGGAACCTTGAACAGAGGTTAGGTCATTATCCAGAATTTTTACTGACAGAATTGTAAAATATCATTAGTAGTGTTAAAATATTTAAGTAAAAGGTGGCAAAAGAAGTAAAATCGACCAGTGTACTCAAGAAGCTTGATTACAACATAATCGGTTAAACTGTAGAAACTCAGCGGAAAGCCTGTAATGGAGAACAAGATAAGTGATCAGTAGAGATGTCGCGAACATAAAATTTTCCGTTCGCAAACAGCGAACGCGAACTTCCGCAAATGTTCGCAAACGGGCGAACCGGGCGAACGCCATAGAATTCAATAGGCAGGCGAATTTTAAAACCCACAGGGACTCTTTCTGGCCACAATAGTGATGGAAACGTTGTTTCAAGGGGACTAACACCTGGACTGTGGCATGCCGGAGGAGGATCCATGGCAAAACTCCCATGGAAAATTACATAGTTGATGCAGAGTCTGGTTTTAACCCATAAAGGGCATAAATCACCTAACATTGCTAAATTGTTTGGAATAACGTGCTTTAAAACATCAGATATAATGTTGTATCGATCAGGTAGTGTAAGGGTTAAGCCCACTTCACAGTGACAGACCAAACTCCCCGTTCAATGCACCGCAAACAACCGCAAACAGTCCATTTGCACAACCGCAAACTCCCCATTTGCACAAGGTTGGATACCAAGCTAGCCATCTCCCGTTCCTTGTCCTCACTGATGTCATTGAAGGTCTCTTCCTCCATCCAGCCACGTACAACACCAAGGGTCCCCGAAAGGTGACAACAAGCCCACTGGGACGCCTGCTGTGTTTGGTCTTCCACCTCCTCAAAGCCACCTTCCTCCTCTGACTCCTCTCCTTCAGACTACTCTCTCTGTGTTGCCTCTCTCTGCGTTATTATAAGGTGTGTTAAGTAGTACTATTCCTATCAGTTTAATCCCTGTTACGTCCCCTATCAGGGGACGTGTATATGGCATAGATTTTAGGAACCGGGAGATGGAAAAAGATGCTTGGTTGGTCCTCCTACTTCAAATTTGGGGCACTGCACGTGTAATCTAATGTGCCACCAGATATGAGTGGTGTGTTAAGTAGTCCCCCTCATCAGGCCTTTTTTAGTCGAATGTATCGCCCACTGTCAGTCCCTTCGGGATCCATCCCTCATTCATCTTAATAAAGGTGAGGTAATCTAGACTTTTTTGACCTAGGCGACTTCTCTTCTCAGTGACAATACCTCCTGCTGCACTGAAGGTCCTTTCTGACAGGACACTTGAAGCGGGGCAGGCCAGAAGTTCTATCACAAATTGGGATAGCTCAGGCCACAGGTCAAGCCTGCACACCCAGTAGTCAAGGGGTTCATCGCTCCTCAGAGTGTCGATATCTGCAGTTAAGGCGAGGTAGTCTGCTACCTGTCGGTCGAGTCGTTCTCTGAGGGTGGACCCCGAAGGGCTGTGGCGATGCGTAGGACTTTAAAAGCTCTGCATGTCCTCCATCAACAACATGTCTGTAAAGCGTCCTGTCCTTGCTGGCGTGGTCGTGGGAGGAGGAGGATTACTTTCACCTCTTCCCCTGTTAGATTCCCATTGTGCTGTGACATCACCCTTATATGCTGTGTAAAGCATACTTTTTAATTTATTTTGCAAATGCTGCATCCTTTCCGACTTGCGGTAATTCTGTAACATTTCATGCACTTTCTGCTTATACCGGGGGTCTAGTAGCGTGGACACCCAGTACAGGTTGTTCTCCTTCAGCCTTTTTATACGAGGGTCCCTCAACAGGCACGAAAGCATGAAAGACCCCACAAGGTTGGATGCCGAACTACTCATTTCCCGTTCCTCCTCCTCACTGATGTCAATGAAGGTATGTTCTTCCCCCCCAGCCACGTACAACACCACGGGTACCAGATAGGTGACAACGAGCACCCTGGGATGCCTGTTGTGGTTGGTCGTCCGCCTCCTCCTCAAAGCCACATTCCTCCTCTGACTCCTCTTCCTCACAATCCTCTTCCAGCGTTGCCGCAGGTCCAGCAAGCGATGCTGATAAGGCTGTTTCTGGTGGTGATGGTGACCACAACTCTTCCTCTTCCTCTTCACGCTCATCTGCGGCCTGATCCAGCACTCTTCGCAGGGCACGCTCCAGGAAGAAAACAAATGGTATGATGTCGCTGATGGTGCCTTCGGTGCGACTGACTAGGTTTGTCACCTCCTCAAAAGGACGCATGAGCCTACAGGCATTGCGCATGAGCGTCCAGTAACGTGGCAAAAAAATTCCCAGCTCCGCAGAGGCTGTCCTAGCACCCCGGTCATGCAAATACTCGTTAACAGCTTTTTCTTGTTGGAGCAGGCGGTCGAACATTAGGAGTGTTGAATTCCAACGTGTCGGGCTTTCGCAAATCAAGCGCCTCACTGACATGTTGTTTCGCCGCTGGATATCTGAAAAGTGCGCCATGGCCATGTAGGAACGCCTGAAATGGCCACACACCTTCCTGGCCTGCTTCAGGACGTCCTGTAAGCCTGGGTACTTATGCACAAAGCGTTGTACGATCAGATTACACACATGTGCCATGCACGGCACATGTGTCAACTTGCCCAAATTCAATGCCGCCAACAAATTTCTTCTATTGTCACAAACCACTTTGCCGATCTCCAGTTGGTGCGGAGTCAGCCACTGATCCACCTGTGCATTCAGGGCGGACAGGAGTGCTGGTCCGGTGTGACTCTCTGCTTTCAGTTGATGTGGAGCAGGAGGCAGCAGCAGAAGAGGACTCAGCCGAGGAGGTTATGGAAGAGGATGGAGTAGGAGGAGTAGAGGAGGTGGCAGCAGGCCTGCCTGCAAGTCGTGGCGGTGTCACCAACTCCTCTGCAGAGCCACGCATTCCATGCTTGGCAGCCGTCAGCAGGTTTACCCAATGCGCAGTGTAGGTGATATACCTGCCCTGATCATGCTTTGCAGACCAGGTATCAGTAGTCAGATGAACCCTTGCCCCAACACTGTGCGTAGGCCTGACACACACGCTTGCAGACAACTAACTGCTATTCAATCTATTACAGTCAAAATTTTATTTTATTTTTTTTAAATGTACACTACTGTTACACCAGATATGAGATGCACTGGTGTGACACTGTGCCCTGGCAGGCCCTGAAACGCACACACGTGAAGAAAACTGACTGCTATTATTTCACAGTCAAAAAAGTGTTTGTTTGTTTTTTTAAATGTACACTACTGTTACACCAGATATGAGTTGCACTGGTGTGACACTGTGCCCTGGCAGGCCCTGAAACGCACACACGTGAAGGAAACTGACTATTATTTCACAGTCAAAAAAGTGTTGTTTTTTTAAATGTACACTACTGTTACACCAGATATGAGTTGCACTGGTGTGACACTGTGCCCTGGCAGGCCCTGAAATGCACACGTGTGAAGGAAACTGACTGCTATTATTTCACAGTCAAAAAAGTGTTGTTTTTTTAAATGTACACTACTGTTACACCAGATATGAGTTGCACTGGTGTGACACTGTGCCCTGGCAGGCCCTGAAATGCACACGTGTGAAGGAAACTGACTGCTATTATTTCACAGTCAAAAAAGTGTTGTTTTTTTTTTAAAATGTACACTACTGTTACACCAGATATGAGTTGCACTGGTGTGACACTGTGCCCTGGCAGGCCCTGAAATGCACACGTGTGAAGGAAACTGACTGCTATTATTTCACAGTCAAAAAAGTGTTGTTTTTTTAAATGTACACTACTGTTACACCAGATATGAGTTGCACTGGTGTGACACTGTGCCCTGGCAGGCCCTGAAACGCACACGCGTGAAGGAAACTGACTGCTATTATTTCAAATTTCTCGTTTTTTTTTTTTTTTTAAATGTACACTACTGTTACACCAGATATGAGTTGCACTGGTGTGACACTGTGCCCTGGCAGGCCCTGAAACGCACACGCGTGAAGGAAACTGACTGCTATTATTTCACAGTCAAATTTCTCGTTTTTTTTTTTTTTTAAATGTACACTACTGTTACACCAGATATGAGTTGCACTGGTGTAACACTGTGCCCTGGCAGGCCCTGAAACGCACACGCGTGAAGGAAACTGACTGCTATTATTTCACAGTCAAAAAAGTGTTGTTTTTTTTTTTAAAATGTACACTACTGTTACACCAGATATGAGTTGCACTGGTGTGACACTGTTCCCTGGCAGGCCCTGAAACGCACACGCGTGAAGGAAACTGACTGCTATTATTTCACAGTCAAATTTCTATTTTTCTTTTAATGTACACTACTGTTACACCAGATATGAGTTGCACTAGTGTGACACTGTGCCCTGGCAGGCCCTGAAACGCACACGTGTGAAGGAAACTGACTGCTATTATATTACAGTCAAAAAGTTTTTTGTTTTTTTTTAAATGCAAGCTATTGTGACACCAGATATGAGTGGTGGCACTTGGCAAGTGGGCACAGTATACGTTGTGAGCCTGACACACACGCTGGCAGGCAGGCAACTGCAATTAGATTACACAGGGAAAAAAAAAGCAGACTGATGTTCTAGCCCTAAAAAGGGCTTTTTGGGGTGCTGTCCTTACAGCAGAGATCAGATGAGTCCTTCAGGACTGTAGTGGACACTGAATACACTATTTGACATAGGAACCGAGGATAACTTAATCGCATATTACCAACATAACAGTGAGTACAATAGTTTGAAATAATGAACCAGAGCGTGAGTGAATACACGCGAGCACATGTATATACCTATATTTGCATACACACACCCCCACCCACTATATACCTACATATATATCTACCTATTAAGATATATATGATGTATATCATGGTTATCTACATTTTGCGAGTCAGGCATAAAACTGATCCGGTCAGTTGCAGCACCTGCTATTGAGGGGAGCTAAGGGGAATGACAGTATAGAAACCTATATGTCTTTGTAAGGGGCTTAATACCGTAAGCTAAAGGAGGCATACTGTGATGCTATGTCTAGCTGAAAGGCAGAATTTTACTAGTAGTAAAAAATCGCCCTGAATTAACATAGCTGATTCTATGAGGAGGGAAGTGGTTCAAGGATACACAGTGAAGTTACGTACAACCATGAGTAGGAAGTTGTGCAGTAAATCGTAGATACCTAGCACCTAAAGATACGATGATGTAACGTAAATGAGTGAGATGTAAGGCCAGCTTGTGGATCCAACCGAATAATCTATAAAACCTACCTAATGAATGTAGTATAAGGGGTAACCTGTAATAACTATGTTACCAGTAATGCCCTTGATACTAATATCCTCTAAGCCATGACCCCTATGGAAGAAAAAACGGATACAAGTGAAAGCAGCAGTCCTAATAATGAACCTAAATATATAATAAATTATGTGAGAAGTATCTCCGTGGCCCTGCCCGGGACCTCCTCGAGAGTAGAACAACAGACTTAAGATAAAACAGTAGTGCTGTTAAGGGACATAAACGTGGTAATATAGTCAAGAGAGTATACTATACACTTGAGTAGAATTAGGATAAGGATCTTAAACTTAGTTAAATAATTATATACCAGGGCATTAATTAAGGTAACATACTATACAGAACTTATGAGAACATCTAATCCCCAGTTAAGTGTCAAAGACCCGGTCTCCCTTAAATCCCGAAACAGATACAAGAAATCGTAGTCATACGTTAGAAATTGAATATTAATAGCATAGGTGCAGGTTATACAGTGTTGATGTTGGACATAGGTTAAGGAATCGAGCCTTAGTGACATGTGTATAGAAATACACCGGTGAACATTTAGAGTCTTAGTTGAGTGAAAACCAAATAGTGTTTATTTAAGCGAACCAGTGTATCGTCAGCATTTACTGACAAAGCATGAAAAACGATGAGCAAGCAAAGCGTTTGCTTTACCTAAATTAAATACTATCTTCAACAAAACATAAGACTAACTTAAAATATTGACATATTCAATATCAATATTGACCAATATAGGCCGATATTTAACACCCAGTATTAATCGAAACAAAGAATTTATAAACATTCCATAAGATTACGTGTAGAAAACAAACATTAAGGACTAGACAAACTAATGAGGGCCATATGTGGGCCGGAATAACTGTAACCAGTAATCAAACGAACAGTGAATTGTGAATATTAGCAGTAATGGAACTCCAAAGCAGAGTTCTCTGTGGATCTGAAACAAATATAACAATTGTAATTCCTGCATTCGATCGCTATAAAATATAAATATAATACATATATGTATAAACCCACCTAATTGCTTCTGGAGAGCAAAACTTTAGAGTCGTGCCCGAAAGATTAAAGGCCTTAATGTAACTTAAGTTAGAAGGTAGATAACCTCCCTATTGTTGAACAATAAGAACTGGCAATTAACCTGAATAACACAATTGAGTCCCCTACAAAGAGAAACATGCGTAACGTCAGAATATATGTATAAGGCATGAAAAATAATTAATAAGCAAGCGTTTGTTTGACCTAAATTAATCACTTTAAAATATCAAACTTCAAATATAGCCTGTGCAATATCAAAACTGACCACTAGAGGTCGACAATTAAAACATACAGTATTTAACTTAAACAGTGAAGTAAAACAATTTGTATGAAATCATGTGAAACCTACTGCTAAAATAGGGTGTTCAGTTATAAATATATGAACGGTCCTTGTGGTGGGCTAACTTTCATATATAACCGAACGTTCTGAGATTAACGAAAACTGCACGAAATAATAGTTTGAGCAATACAACAACTTGGTGTTCGTACATTTGAGCTGAACAAGTGCGTTAGTGCACATGCCCCGAAAGCCTGCTAACCTAAGTGGGATATGAACAGGCTGGAAATAGCCAAAAGACAGTACTATAGCCTAATCGTTCGCATAGCCACGAGAATACATAAAAAACAAATAGATGTATGCGAAAAAGAGATTAAAGCATAGAGCCGTCACGGAATGATGCTCAGCACCAGCGACTTAGGTGCGACAGATGGCTCGACTCACGTTTTTTATGATTTAGTCAACGAAGTAAGTGGAGCAGGTATGGGAGACCTGTCGAGGTTCTGGAGAGTTGGAAAACAGCAAAACGGATGACCAGGGGCTGCAGGACCAGGTAAGCATTCCCACTAGTTGAAGAAGGTAAGTAAAATGGCGATTTGTACAGACCGGAAGTCACGGTATGCAAATCGCCAGACTGAACGATAATGGGGAGCGGTCTGGCGTCCTTAAGAAGGGAAATTAAGCCCCTTCCATAACTACAGGCCCAGCTTTCCATATATATATGTAAATATATATATATATATATGTAAAATATATATATACGTGGCCCCTGACTATAGTTCAGACTGTCCCTTCACCAAGCCACCAGTGACCTCTAAGGACTACTAGACCCTAAACCTCTAGGGACTACTGCAGCATCCTGGTACCTCTGCTCTATGTAATGAAGGGGAGCGCCCTCAATCTGAAAGTATCATCAGGTAGCTCTCCTCCTCAACCCTCTGCTAGTGGTCTAGGAAGCAGAGTGACATACAGACTGTCATCAAGAGCAGATAAATTTAAAGAGGAACTATGAGGATTTTTTATATTTAATAATGAAGTGTTTTGTGAGTTTTTAGAAATAAAAGTAAATACACAAATCCAAACATTTATCCTGGAACTGAGTGCCTCCACTAGGTTTAATGTCAATTACTGTATAAGTTGCGTTCTTATCTATCGCTGATCATGATTTGTGGAGGTGGATAAATAGAAATAGTAAAGAGACTTATTAAAATGTTGCTTACACATTTACATCTAATGTAAATCTGTTGACTTTTCTTTATCTTTGATGGGGCCAGGGGGGTTTCTCTCTTTTTTTTTTTTTTTTGCAGTGACAAAATTAAGTTCTAATTTTTTCGGTTCCTGTTTCACATGTCTTTTTTTAGATGCTTTAAAAGTGTCAGTCTTCTGACATGGAAATTTCTGCAAAAGTTGGCCGGATTTACGATAATGAAAACCGCCACTTCTTAAATCAGTTTTAAAACAATTTAATAAACAATAAAAAAAACAATTAGTGCTTTCTGTGAATGCAAGAGCTTTGAAAATAAGACACACCTATGTCAAAACAAAGTCATAAGTGTCCTTCTGTTTTGATAGATAGAGATTAAAAGCATTGTTAGCCCATGTTAAAGGGACACTACAGGACAGAGTAGGATTATGGTTGCCCAGGGTCCCAGGCAGATTGTCTGATTGGAGCCCCGTCCTAGAGCCTAGACTCTATTCTGTGAGTGTAGTGTGTGTATGTGGTGGCAGACTGTTGTATGTGTGTGGGGAGACTAAGTGTTGTGTGTGTGAGAGTGTGTAGTGGCCGAGTGTTGTGTTTGTGTAGGAAGCTGAGAGCTGTGAGTGGGGGGAGATTGAGCGTGAGTGTGTGGCACTAATATCAGCTGCTGATCACTTTAACAGCCCCCTTGTGGTCCACCGTTCACGCAATTACAGCACTTGTTGTGACGGCCTGAGTCATTGAGAAATGATTGTGAAAGTTCTCTTAAAGTCATCTGCACTTGATTGAGGTACAGACCACAATGCTACTTTAAGGAGGTGAGGGGAACAGGGCAAAGCAGGAAGATGTTTTTATCCTCACAGTCAGAGTCAGAGTTCCAGCTGTATGAGCCAAGGCCCTAGGCGAATTCCTATGTCACCTAATGTGTAATCCACCTCTGCTATAGGGATTGGATTTACTCACATTTTTTACTGCAAAAAAAAGATAATACATTAAAAATAAATATATATTTATTGGTTCCTAAAACTTCTGCACGTGTACAGGCAAATGTCATCAGCATACAAACCCATTCAAAAGCGGGAACCTCTCATTACAATTCTATGGGAGAGATTTATTAAGGTTAAATTGGTGTTATTTTAATTGCAAAGTGATCAATGTTGAGACATGGGTAATTTCACCTTATTTACCACTTAGCTCCAAAATAGCACCCATTTTCCTTGATAAAGCTCCCACTATATGGTATTTTTTTTGTTCCATAAACCACTGTCCAAAAGAGATTTATAGGATATATAGGTCATATCTGATTAGCAGAATTGCTCAATAAGCTGGCAGATGTCATAGCACAGCTGCTGCAATTTATTAATAGTTTTTTGAATAGGGCTGTTTACCTGAGCCATGACCACACAATGGCGCAGATGAGAGTGTTTGTGTGTGTGTGTGTGTGTGGCTGCTAGTGAGTGAGCTTGTGTGTGTGTGTGTCTGCTAGTGAGTGAGCTTGTGTATGTGCCTGCTAGTGAGTGAGCTTATGTGTGTGTCGGCTAGTGAGTGAGCTTGTGTGTTTGTGTGTCTGCTACTGAGAGAGCTTGTGTGTGTCTGCGAGTGAGAGAGCTTGTGTGAGTCTGCTAGAGAGAGCTTGTGTGTGTGTCTGCTAGTGAGTGAGCTTGTGTGTGTGTGTGTGTGTGTGTGTGTCTGCTAGTGAATGAGCTTGTGTGTGTGTGTGTGTGGGTGTGTCTGCTAGTGAGTGAGCATGTGTGTGCCTTCTAGTGAGAGAGCTTTTGTGTGTGTCTGCCAGTAAGCTTGTGTGTGTGTCTGCTAGTGAGTGAGCTTGTGTGTGTGTGCCTGCTGGTGAGAGAGCTTGTGTGTGTATGTGTGTCTGGTAGAGAGTGAGCGTGTGTGTGTGTGTGTCCGCTAGTGAGTGAGCTTGTGTGTATGTCTGCAAGTGATTGAGCTTTTGTCTGTGTGTGTCAGTAAGCTTGTATTTGTGTACCAGTAAGCTTGTCTGTGTGTGTTAGTGAGCTTGTCTGTTGTGAGCATGTGTGTGTGTCAGTGAGCTTGTTTGTAGTGAGCATGTGTGTGTCAGTGAGCTCTTCTGTAGGGAGCACTTGTGTGTGTGTGATAGTGAGCTCATCTGTTGTAAGCTTGTGTGTGTGTCAGAGTTTGTCTGTACTAAATTTGTTTGTGTGTACCAGTAAGCTTCTCTGTGTGCATCAGTGAGCTTGTGTTTTTTATGTCAATAAGCTTATGTATATCAATGATATTGTCTGTGAGCCTGTGTATCAATGAGCTTGTGTCAGTGAGATTGTCTGTGTCTGCATGTGAGTATGCTTACTGTTTAATTTAAATACCCTGAAAGAATCAATATTTTGAATTAGAAAAATAAATATACCAATAATATGTATGGCTATGTCTTGCTACCCCCAGATAATTTATAAACACATTAAAAAAAATAATAATGTTTTTTTATATATATATATATATATATATATATATATATATGCACATTACATGGAACGATGGCCTATGGGGCTGGCATAGATTTATTTTCCAGGGCTGCTTTGTATCCCCAGTCCAGCCCTGTGTCACCACCACCAAAGGGGATGCCCCGCACGTCAACTTCTCAACTCGGAGTAATCTATACAACAACGGGCCATTCTACACAGCCCTTATACCAGTAACTCACCACGGCCCCCAAATACCCGGAACACACTTAGTTTTACTGAATACATCTACTGCTTGCATCTAGGTACTCTCACCGGGTCGGATGCCTAACTCCCAGTCCGCTATGGACATACACAGATTTGCATTACCGATATACGGTCCATGAGATCCTGGTAGCCAAGCACTCTTTACCCTGAAAGGACCGCTGAATGATAGTTATGCTGGTTAACTCGAAATTTGCGATTACATTCATATGCGTGTCTGGTCCCTGGATATCAATATGCTGCCCGAATACCAATTGTTGTTCTCACATTACTCTCACTATATTTTGCCATATGTGAACTTGTTGTAATACATATATGTAATACCTCAATAAAAACAGATTGTCAATAAAAAAAATCTTCTTTAACCTCAATCATCAAAGAAGCTGTCTTATCACTGCCACTTTAAGTCATTGTGTGTAAAGAAAAGGTGACAGGGGACATTTTTGCTGTATAACCAATGCACGAACATACATTGGTATGGTGCTTAGAGTGAACCTTTACGTGAAGTACAGATTCTTACTGGATGATAAAAAAAATGTCAGTGAGTAGAATGACATGTAGACATTCACAATATAAAAGACGTTATGTACGTACAGAGCAAATACTATGAAGAACTTAAGAGACATAACCTTAGATTCCAACCTTGAGAATGTGTTCCTGGCATAGTGCATGATACTTTCAAAGTCATAGGTCTCTCCCAGAGAATTAACTTCACCTTGCTCCATTTTCAGAAAGTTGTATTCCTGACCTATAATGACATCCAACAATAAACAACAACCTCAGCATATCGTAAAGCTGTAAAAATACTTTAATAACATAATGGAACACTTTCCAAAATTGTCGAAAAGCTACTAGTAAAAATAAACAAACTAAAAAAAGTATATGTTATTTCTGAAGAAGAAAATAACTATTGGAAAAGCAATATTCCATTGTGAGTTTGCGAGTTGAGGACTCTATATTGGAATGTATTCAGAAAGCCTCAAGTTCCTAACACAAACCTGATTTACACATCCATCAAATATTTATTTGCACGTGATCAAAGAAAATAATGAATGATACATATATAACTGATATTATTTAAAAGGATTTTTTCTAAATTAAATTCACCTTTAAAATGTAGACTTATAAAAATGTTACATACACCCCATGATTATGTCTGATGTTTAGGGCCTTCTGGAGGTGCAATATAAGATACTAGAAAGTGCAATATAAGGGCTATTGAACTTTCAATAAATCCATGAACAGGGACACAGTAAGTTATTCTTTTTCACTTATCCTACAAGTACAATGAATAATGAGATAGATATGCTAACATTTTTGTATATCATCTACAAATTACTTTGTTTACTATTTTATTGGCTTTAAAAGGTAGTTTTATAATGTTTTTTTCTACATAACCACTATTTTAGAGTTCTATGTAGGTCTCAAAACACATGATGGATTCTGCTGGGCTTAATTCTTCTCTAAATATAACTACACTAGGTTCCCATTTTCCAATTTTGGATTGTTTGCTTTGTAAAGCTTATGACCTAATGTCATGGGTGAATTTACTTTGTGTAAATGCTTCTATATTATATTTTGAGAGCTCAGTCTCTTCTCTCCTTAATTGTTGTGTTAAAGCAGAACCTAGTATGTACCTTTTTCATAAACACATAACATGCCTAACCTTGTCCTTTACAGATCTCTAAACACACAGTCATGAGTATTTTGGACATCACATTCGATCAACAGAGTTCAATGTAACCACTAAAAAAGTCATTCATATTACATTTTCTCCTAATCCATTATCAACCCATAGCAATGTCCTTTAAAACATGAAGAGTTCCCACTTATGTTGACACATTTTTTCAAACTAGGTATGTAACACAAATATAACAAACAATTTCCCCTCACAATTATAACATGCACTCTTCATACCTTGTTGTATGTTCTCTCTTATAATGGACACATGTTCATCTCTGTCTGGTCGAGTGTGTTCATGCCAAAATCCAACAACATGACCCAACTCGTGGACCACAATGCCAAACTTATCACAATTTTTGCCTATGGATATAGCCTGAGGACCTCCTCCTCGACGACCTACATATGAACAGCAGCTTAAAAGATTTTAAAAACAATTATAAATAATTCTCTACATTTAGTGCCTTGTGCATATATTCTGTAAGTGTGGGTATATTGCGTGTGTGCCATCTTTTCCAACATTACCAACAGTGGGCATACTGTGTGTGACATCTTTGTGTCTTTACAACCTTATGATTAAAGCTTTGCTATTGATTCATAAAAACAAATACTGCAATGTCTAGGTGATGGACCACCACCCAAGAACATCAAATAGTGTCATGCTCTGGGCCTGCATGAGTGCTGCCGGCACTGGTGAGCTACAGTTCATTGAGGGAACCATGAAAGCCAACATGTACTGTGACATACTGAAGCAGAGAATGATCCCCTCCCTTCGGAGACTGGGCCACAGGGCAGTATTCCAACATGATAATGACGCTAGGCACACCTCCAAGACGACCACTGCCTTGCTAAAGAAGCTGAAGGTAAATGTGATGGACTGGCATGCATGTCTCCAGACTTAAACCCTATTGAGCATCTGTGGGGCATCCTCAAATGGAAGGTGGGGGAGTGCAAGGTCTCTATCATCCACCAGCTCCGTGATGTCGCCATGGAGGAGTGGAAGAGGACTCCAGTGGCAACCTGTGAATCTCTGGTGAACTCCATGCCCCTGAGGGTTAAGGCAGTGCTGGAAAATAATGGTGGCCACACAAAATATTGACACTTTGGGCCCAATTTGGACATTTCCATTTAGGGGTGTTCTCACTTTTGTTGCAAACGGTTTAGACATTAATGGCTGTGTGTTGAGTTATTTTGAGTTGAGTTATTTCTTCAGTGTTGTCACGTGAAAAGATATAATAAAATATTTACAAAAATGTGAGGGTTGTACTCATTTTTGTGAGATACTGTATATGCTAACAATATTTTGAGCCTTTTGAACGGTATGGCTCTGAACATACATGTGTTTGGGTGCTTCTGGCGGCAACTGTACCTCTTCTGTAAATCAAGGTCCTCCAGTCAGGTGCATAGATAAAATGAAACACAATGGGAGCATACAATAGTGAAAAATACCTCTGTGGTAATAGTGAATACAAATATAGGTATATAGGTCTTGCTCACTTTTACCTGGAGTCCATAAAATATTGGCTCCAAGTTTTTGCACACATTGCCAGATAAGGAGTGGCAATTCCCCCTTTCTTTAACCCAATGAAGTAGGATATAAGGCCAAAATATGATGTTAAAAATATATGTAACTTTAATTATAATTTAAACATAAAATAAAAAAATACATACATACAAAATGTAGTTCAAATCTTTCTGGCCTCCGAGACGCATTTCACCTGGTATCTGGACTTTCGCAATCGGTATAATGCTGTCCTTGGGTTCTTCCTTTTATTAGGGACGTTTTTAAATTGTATCCGATCCCGTTTGCTCTTTTCTGGGGGCGAGGTAGGGCGTTTTCTTTCCTTCATTGTCCAATAAGTGCTTCTTTTGGGATGTTCCCCCTTCGTGTTCACCTCGTAGTAAGGTTCCATTCGATACGGATATGGCGCGGCGGCTGTTTTTTCAACACGTCACTTCCGCATCGTGGCCATATCTGTTTTATTGAACTACAAAGTCCAGGATTTCTAGCGCACAAGTGCCCGTATTGTTCACATTAATATCAAATACAGACATCAGGAGCAGAAAAAAGATTAAAAGAAGGGGAAAAAAACAAAAAAATATATATCTTGATATATGTAATAAAACAACCTCAGGTAAAGGTTATTCCCAGAAGAGGTAAAGGTAAGCAAGACCTATATACCTATATTTCTATTCACTATAGCCACAGAGGTATTTAAAACTATTGTATTCTCTCTTTGTGTTTTATTTTAGCTATGCACCTGACTGGAGGACCTTGATTTACAGAAGAGGTACAGTTGCCGCTAGATGGGCACAAACATGTGTACGTTCAGAGCCATACCGTTCAAAAGGTTAAAAAATATTGCAAGCATATATATACCACACGCTTACATATTATGTAACCTTTTGTACTATGTTGCACTATTATATTTTTTCTGCTTCTTTTTTATGTATATGAGATCATATTACCCCACACTTGTATAGGGGTAAGTTTAATTATTAGTATTATTTATAAGCGCTGCACTCGCACTTTGATGTTCTTGGGTAGTAGTCCATTACCTAAACATTGCGGTGTTTGTTTTTATGTATATGTAAGTGGGACACTTTTGGGAGTTCCCACAGAGTGCCACAGCTGCTGATTGGTAATTGTTTTCACTTATATAATCGATAAGCGCCACTATATATACACATTTCTTTCCACATCACATCTTATCCTCGCTAGTCATTCAGTTTGCTACTTTTGAACATTTTATGACAAGTATTTATTTTTTTACATTTTTAATATTATACAGTACAACGTAATAATGTGTTTCATTTGGAGCATTAGACCTCTATAACATGTAATGTATAATTTCCCTTAAAGTATATAAAAAATTATAAAAACTAGAAATGATAATCTAATTCCAATCATCTCAATAATTATAATCAATACATTTTGTTGAAATACTTTTCACATGAGACTTTAAAAAACAGAGCACAAAACAGCAAATTGAAATGGTTAATTTAGTCTGTTTGTTTCTTTTACTCAAGTGTTTATGTCTCATTTCATTGTCCTTAATATGATAAAAGACTCCATTTGCCCAATTAGGACAAAAGTCTGCAATTAATTTTATGAGGAATTTACTACATCTTGTGTTTATTTAAGTCAAGCTATCCAAGCTGTATGTTCTGTATAGAGCTAGTTATTCAAAGAATATTTGTAGTTTAATTAATTCAGATAAAAACCAAGATGTTTCACCAGACTCCGATTTTAAAAAGTGTTATGTGGGAAGGAAGACAATGGCTTGGGGTTTATAAAGTTGCAACCAGTACTACAAATTGTGCATGTACAATAGGTTTCCTTATCATTTTATTTCATATTTTTTTACATAGAGACCTTTAACTGCCTTGATTTGTTTTTATTAAGTATGATATTTATCATCTGAAATTGATAAACGGCATGTGCAAAACACTTGTAAATTATGCACATTTAGTTTGGAGGGGAAAAATTATTGGTTGTAAATCCAGCTCTGTTTACAACCTAATTTCATCACAAGTACTGATTTTAGGGTAACAATTTGACAACTAGTGACCTAAGGGATGATTTCATCTGAGCAAACTATTTAACAACAGTAACTTTCTATAAGCTGAATATCATTGGTCTTTGCTTCCAATTAATCAAGTTCATTCCCACCCTTTTTTCAAATATTTTTTTCATTATTATTGTTTTTATTTATTTTTTTTAAACGTAGGAAAAATAACTAAGGGAAGGGGTACAAAAGATAAAAAGGGGAAATGGGTAAGAAAATTATCTTTCCATCCAAAATCATATACATATTTAGGGGGACAGAAAATCTTTTTAAGATACATAAAATATGACATTAAACATAGAGAATATAATTATAACATTCTATGCATTGCTAAACATTATCTAATTTTATCTGATTTTCCAAGTAATTCCCACCCTCGTGAGTACTTTTTTGTATTTTCTGAAAATAGAGTAACACAATAGCCTGCAATGCAATCAGCCTTTTTCTTTTATAAAGATATGTTATTATGGTGCCATACCCTTTTTTATTATTATGGAAATAAAGTAGAAAGTCTCAGGAGAATGTTTGTGAAATGTCTACTTAGATATTTCTCCATTGACAGTATTCACCAAATAGTTTGGTAATTAGAGACACAAAACATATGGAACTTCTAGGGTCAGTTTTTTTTAAAGATTCCTAAATGTAATTTTCAATCATGTAATTTCAATAAACATAGTGAATGGAAACATCTTTGTTTCATATGGGATATGTATCATATGGGATAAGTACAATTCTCGTTTTATTCTTTGAGTCTTTCATGTGCATAGCAAGTTACGCATAATTTACATTACATGCAGTAGAGGGTGCCCTCTACTGTATGTAGGGTTTTCTCTCTACAGTTTTTTGGTTGTTACTTTAAGGAAGGGAAGTAATCTGATTTTAAGTGGCTGCCTACACTGTGTTGAACTGACCTTCACAAGCCAGTCTGTATTTGCACAGAACTGACATTAGCCAATTCCGGGCTGGCTAATGACACACCTATGATGGGTTGCAGAGGGATTAATCTCTGAATGTGCAACATTTCAAAGCTAAATGCTGTACATACAAACTCCAAGTACCATGACCACTTCAAATCAATAAAGTAGTCTTGGTTCTTGGAGTAACCAATTAATCGTCATGTACTACTCTTATCAAGCAACCAAAACGACTAGGTACCCCACAGGGACTCTAAACTTTAATTTATTTATCTACACTGTGTAAAGGCCAGAGCTTGTAGACTTTGAGTAATAGATATAAAGGTATAAATACATATTTTTTCACACAGGAAGTCCAAATGGGAAAATTAGATGGATACCACTTTTCTTTTTGCATTTTAGATGGGTTTTATATATAAATTGTACTTGTGGAGACACTCATTTTATTCAAGTTAACTGACATGCAATATAATGATATACATTTTGAATATAGAGGGATAGAGGGGTTTAAATCACTTTCAATTCTCATACTTACCCACATGTTCTATAAGTAAATATAATGAAACTTTCTTCATCAGTTCTTTCTACAAATGTTACACATGTATATTTTTCCCAATGCCTCATCGCCTGCTTAAAAATTGCTCTTTGAGTGCCTGAAAAGATAAAACAATGAACATATCATACAACTTTGGGATCAGTTCAGCAGTGATGGGTTCCGTATAACTACATTGCATGATCTAAAAAACATTTATTTATCTATCAAAATCATCACTTCAAAGTATACTACAGTGCCTTAAAAGAAAATATTAAATTTTTAATTTCATTCAAATCATTGTTGAAATCACTAATCCAATTTTATTTCATAACTTATAAAATAAAATAGGGCAAATATGTATCTAGGTTCATATACATAATAAAAGGACTGGTACACATTGTAAAACAAAAAAATTATAAGACAAAAAACATTAAGCATGTTATTCATGAAACTGAAAAAAGTCCTGACAACGTATAGTTTCGTGCACCGAGCTGTTCCTTCATGACATATCTGAAAACACTTGAGAAGCTTGAGAAAGATCCGTTGTGGGATAGAAACTTCCAATAGACCTGCTGAATTGATCCGTGAGTGTTTGGACTATAACTTTTGTTCAACTATCACAGGAGGGATAGCCAACCCCAGGTTGCACCAGGATTGTAATAATTGTGCGGCATTCCTATCTTTTTTGTTTAAAAAATGTTTAGAGAAAATGTTTGCGTAGCTTGATTGTTCATCAAAAATTAATTTCAATGAATATGCCCAAGTCTGTATTTTTAAAGAATGTAATTAAGCATGCCCGCATTCTTATTATCAGGATGCCTTTTTGAATACTGGCTAAGCATCAGGGCAAGTCTTGGACTCTTCTGGCCGGTTACAATTTTTTCAAGAATAAATAATAATTAAAATAATAATCAAAATTATTCTAAATGGCAACTAGATATGCAAAGGTGCCAACCACAAGGATGACTAGAATGTTCCATTGTGGCCAACAGCCTTAATATAAACTTGAAGGGTATTTTAAAACTAATTTCTCATTTTATTCATTTCTGAATTCTACTAATTATAGTTACTGCACTGGACTCCTGGTGCCAAACTTAACCAAGCTACCAAAAATGTTATAAACTGACCTGTGAAGTTTCCTCCTATGACATATGGTATGACTCCTCCAGGCCAAATTCTTTCAGTTCTTGATGTTGCAGCCCTGCGAATTCTTTCGTTATGTTCTTGATGATGCACAGTGGTATACTGCATTGTAGGGTTTTCTGTTACTGTATAATTTAGGGGGACACCTGGCAGGGAGACATTTGCAGTGTTGAATTAAGCCTTATTTGAGAAAACAGTACATCATTCATAAATCTGCATCCCAATTGTTATTTACTAAAGTGAGAAGTGTCAAAAATTGAAAGTGAATCTAAAGTGTTTTTCAAATTTAAGGCCAAAATAGCGGATTTATAAAAAAATATCTAAAATCAGCTATGCTTCCAGTTTGGCTATTTTGGTCTAAAATGTGAAATTCACTTTGAATTGCTGACGATTCTAACATCAGGAATATCAACTCATTTGCCAAATTCACACCCACTGTGTAAACTATTTGAAAGTTTGCAAAATATGGACAATACACCAGGTCAG
Source organism: Pelobates fuscus (assembly GCF_036172605.1). Lineage (NCBI taxonomy): Eukaryota > Metazoa > Chordata > Amphibia > Anura > Pelobatidae > Pelobates > Pelobates fuscus. The sequence goes on along the minus strand of NC_086326.1, from coordinate 74,814,228 downwards.
CTTGACTTTCAGAACCTACAACCCCACCAATCTTAGCCTCCTAAAATATGGCACTCTAGGCAAACATCTATTGAGTCTAATTTTGAAGTTAATATAGCTTAACATACCGTATATAAAAAAAAAAACATAAATATGCCCTAATCAGGGTTTATTTAGTAAAATCATTTTCACAATTCGCTGTGTATTCGCTGAGTTAATCCCTACGTATGATGTATAAACAGTCATCTAGACAGATTACAAGGCAACACTATAAAATGACAACATGAGTGGCCATGTTTTCTGGATGGTCAGCTCCTTTTAATATATTGGTTATCCTAGTCTACAAATGTCACAGCTCCTGTTCCTAGACTAATTACTGAGCTCCCGTTGGCACAGCAGGTGAAGGTACAACCTACCTGTCTTATCGATCCTTATCTAAAATAATAACATTTAAAAAAAAAAAAAATCTTGGTATGTCCATATACAGCAAAAACAGTTGCATGACAAAATAAAACATCTACACTATACTTAATATTGGAGGCAGTTTGTGAAGGAATAACCCCATCACTTGTTTTTGGCACATTTAGTTGGATATACATTTGTTTATTTTGTCCGTACCCACTTTGTTCGGTTCCCGAACGAGGACCACCCCAGAACCTCATTAGAACATGGAACACTAAGTACCCAGTACGAAAACCGCAAAGGAAACAATTAATAGAATGCTCCACTGGGTGGCCGGCATTTAGTGCAACCGAACGCACGTGGTTGACAGAATGCAGAATATCACCCACAACAGCACGTACTATTTTTAATGGGTTTTGGTCAACACCTAAGAAACCCAAAGCCCTCTCAGAATGTTACCAGGCCTTGATGGAGATGATGCCTAATAGAGACTTCCCATTCGCCAAACAATGGTCTCTGGAGATTGGCTGTGAGTATGTGTGTGTAATAGTGTGTTTATATGTCTAAGTGCATATGTGTATGTCAGTGTGTGCTTGTGTAAATTGTGTTTGCAACAGTGTGTGTTTGGAACAGTGTGGGTGGCAGCATTTGTCATAGGGTGGATGTAGAAGTATGTGTGTAGTAGAAGTGTGCGCAGGTACAGTAAGGGTAGCAGTATGTGGGTGTGTAACATTGTAGAAAGCAGCATGTGTAGTAGTATGTGTGTCTGTGTGTGTAACAGTGTGGGTAGCAGTATTGTAGTGGTATGTTTCTGGGGACAGTGATGTCAACAGTAAGTGTGTGTATTTGTGGCTGGGGGCAACAGTGTGAGTAGCGGTTTGTGTAGTACCATATTTTCTAGCAGAGCTATTCTGGGTCCAGTCCATTCCCATTCTTACAGCCAGTCATTTCCAATCTCCCTCGTAGAGATCACTGTGTTCAGTCTGATGGGGTTCGGCCATGCAAAGCTCACTGTCTTCAGTCTGTGGGGGTGGGGCCATGCACAGATCACTGTGTTCAGACTTTGGGGACGGGGTCATGCAGATAGCTGTGTTCACAATGAGGGGCGGTGTCATGAACATATCACTTTGTTCAATCTGAGAGGCAGAGCCATGCAAATATCACTGTGTTCCGTCTGAGGGGGTGGGGCCACACAGAGATCAGGCGCTCTCTGATTGCATACAGCGATACCATTGCCCAGCAGCCTCTGTGCCGGTCAGCAAACATCAATCACTGGGCCTGTGGTATGGAGTAATCTCATAACGGGCAGAATATGTCCCCCATCAGGCATGCGCCTACTCTGCCCATTAAGGCCTACTCTACCTAATGGGAAATCTGGCCCTGTTTATAATGCAGGGCCACTAATCTCAGGGCTGAACTTTAATTTGCTGCCTGGTTACATACACAGGCAACAAATGTTATCTGCTATTGCTACCAATACTTCAGTTCTCGTTGACACAATGCAATTTCCTCTCATGACATATCACAAAAAGAAGAAGAATTGAATTAAGTAGAGCAGAGATAAATAGCTACTTTTTAGGAGTACTACAACAACAACCAATGTTGGGAAGACCAGGATACATCGTTCCTGGTGCTGCGCTAAGTATAAAGCAGGAATCCCAAGCTATGGTCATCCAAATGTTGATGGCCTACAACTCCCAGAATTCTCTAAATGCAATAAATTGCCAGAGAATCATGGGAGTTGTAACGCAACAACATCGAAGGGCTGGAGTTTTAATGTTTTAAAGAAACTACAACTCAGCTTGTATTTATTTATTAGCCAGATGTTTTTATATGCTAATGAGCAGCAGACTGTGTCACTGCAGAGGTTCTCTTTTGTAAAAATCCACAGAGGATCTTGTAAGAGGTTAGTTGATAAAGTCACCTAAAATGTTATAGTTCACATCCCATGAAAGAAACGTGTTCTTTTTGACACATTTGGAATGTTGGAATGTATTTATTTATTGAAAGGCTTAATCCTGATAAACTGGAAACATCACTTCCACCAAAATGTCAGTGCAGAGATTCCATAAGACAAATGGGACCTCATGTAGATTTATGGGCCTGCAGCATGGATTCTTACCTTGTTACCTTAGTGTGAATTTCCACAGTCAGACACTTATGAAACCTTTACTTTGCAATCAGAATGGGGTCATGCTTCTGGTTCTGCATAACATACATAATTCAGTGTTGTCAGAAATGTGCAGATCTTTGAAGATGATCCCTCTCATCCAGTGACACTTGTTATCAAGCTGCAATGATTTATTCTCTTCTCTCTCTCTCTCTCTCTTCTGAATGTGTGTCTGTGTGTGTGTTTCTGCATGTATGTGTGCATTTGTGAGTGCTTTTGTATGTTTCCTTGAGTGTGTATCTGTGACTCTGACTGCACCATTTACTTTGAAGGAATCTCTATTCCTGCCCTCCCCCTTCCCCCCCAACACACACAGAATTGTTATCCCCACACAGCTGCTACCTCCCTCTCATCACATATTCCTTTCAAACACACACTACACCCCCTATCCCTGCATACAATCATGACAATTCCAATTTACCACACACAACACAAAGTACATTACCAATTCTCCCCACACATCATGCAACAGCCCCATATCACCTCAAAGACACACTAAAGCCCTTATCCTCTTAAACACATACTTGAGACCCCATCAACGTACAGACCCTATTTACATGCAAACACACACACAAGCTAGATCGCAACCAGCCTCATCCACACACACAAACCTACAACAACCTCCCTCTTACACATGCAACACAACAAACGACCAGCTGCGCACATGCAACCCCACAAACAGCATTCCCACTATCATACAAAACCACAAACAGCCTCAACTCACATATAGATACCCACCTTCTCCCAGCCTTGTTCCACCTATCATACAATTACCGACTTAGTCCCACTTATCATTTAATTTGAGCCAAAACCAGTCACATTCACACATCCAACCCAAGACGCCAAACTAGTAACATTAACCAGGAAGGAGGGCAAATCTAGCCCTGGTTGACATCTATTTTTTTAACTTGTGCTTCTCTATGTTTTACTCTGATTTATTTGCTCTATCTCCATACTTTTAAACACAAATAACAAAGATTAAATAAAACATTCTGTCAAATTTGGGGTCACTATCAAAAACATCTTAATGGTAGCTATGTGCAAACCTCAATTCATCTTACTTGACCTGAATTACTGAGGACAAAAAAAAATCAAATGTATTTCCTGGAATATCACTTAAATGGATATCGTTTAAAAATAGGACATTTCAGATTGCTTCCTCCACTGCCAATTAAAATTATATTCAATGTCTACAGTGAATTCCACTTTAAATGCCAAAATTCTGATTTACAAACCTGTAAAAAAGGATTTAATTATATTCTGAAATGTGCTACCCATCGCATGTATAGATATCTTTATCCTATATGTGGAAACTACCCAGGTACACTTTTTAGAAAGGAAAGGATGTACGGAAAATGAAAGTTCATGAGCGAATAGTGAGCCAATGTACATAACCTACAAACAAATCTTTAATAACGAATATCCCTGTTTTGCATTAACTTATGATATATTGGATTGATGCCATTTCTGGGACAGTGCTCTATGTAAAAATATATAAATCATTAAACTAGCAGCTATTTAAAATTAATGGTGCTAGTAACGTATGTTTGCATACTGGGTTTGCCAAGGAGTTTTTATTTAAATAAATACAGAGTTCAAACAAAAATTATAGGTTTAATCTCACAAATGTCATAGGTTTTTATATGACTTAGTGCTGCAGTATATAATTAAACCATTTTGCATTAAATTTTACATCCAAGCTTTGTGTGATCAAACACCAATTATCATAATTTTTAGCCCAGTAAAAATGGAAGTAAAACAACACCTATAAAGCTTCTTAGTTTGACCCAGAATCTCTAGGTTTGGCAGGTAGTCGTTGGGACTTCGAATGAAAACCTCTTTCTATAAGTAATGGTATAGTAATTTCTGACACCAAACCAAATTTCTCTCCAGTTTAGATGAGGTTTTACCCCATTGCTACTGGTTCATCACATTAACCAGTCCATAAGTTTAAAATCTTGAATCACCCCTTGCCTAACTTTGCCTTAGAAATTCCCCTTTCTCTTTGGCCCACAACTGCGGGTGAAGTTAAACAGTAGAAAGATGGCTCAAGAAATAGGCAAAGAAAATTCTGTTGATGGTGTCACTTACACGGCAAGAGTAATTATGTTCCAGTACTGAAGGGTATAAGCAAACTTGTTATTTTCACCAGATTTTACCAGATGCATATAGCAAACAAAATTAAATGCCTAGTCTTTTGTTCAGAATAACACAAGCTTGTTGTAAATCTCAGTGTCCTAGTTCAAGTAAGTCTTTAGTTTAGGAGAAAACACTTGCATAGGGTGTTGTAAGATTAGATTTTGCATTTGGGATTGTAAAATCAAATGACTCCAGTTCTGGACTGACCACTCATGGGTGAAAGAGTCAGTAGTTACCATATGTAAATGTATATTCTAAGCACCATAACCAACTCAGCTTATTGTAGTGGTATTGGAGCAAGGAATCAGGGAGTCCCTTCCCGTCATTTTTGTTCATACCATTTTCAAACGGTTTGACAAAATCTGAGACTCTCCTGGCACCCAAAGTCTTATCACCGAGACTCCAACTTAATAATGTGGAATTTCCACTTCGACATTATCCATACAGATCTGTCCATAAAAGGTATAAATATTTACAGCTTGTGCCATAACATTTATATATTTTTCTTGAATATGAAAACTGAATATTGAGCAAATTATCACTCCTGCATAATCACATTTTTTAAATATATCTGATATAAAGATGTATTCTGATTAAATGATTCTCCTACACACATAAATTATTATTATTATTATTATTATTATTATTATTATCATTATTATTAAACATTATAATTGAGATTTACTAGAGTCTTGAAAATTTAGTGTCACAGAAAAATAACACCAAAAATGCTATTTACAAGCACAGGTCTCTACTGTCCTGAATTTTCAAACTGTGCAGAGCCCTCCATTGAGGTGGAGGGTGAAGATAGATGTATTTTGGGGGTTCATTGCAATGCACTCTTATTTTTCTGGCAGGTTTTTTTATTTTTTGTAATTTTGGGTGGTTTTTCAATTAAAAAAATTAAGTTGAATATGCAACAAGCACAATCTAAATGCCCTGCACATTCCATGAGGTTAGCACTTTTTATGTCCAAAGGGAAAATAATGAATATGACAGACCTAAACATCCAAATATGACAAAGAGCACGTCAGAAGACTATGTATTATCGGCATTATTCTATATGCCCCCATAAAATAAACACTCAAGGAGTGTTTTAGAATAAGTTTTACTTACCTCAATTCAGCATCAGGCAAAGCTCCCCGGTGCTCCTCAGCTCACCCCTGTGTGATGTCAAGGTCCAATCAACACCCCATGTCATGTCAACGTCCAATCAAAGACTTCTCATAGAGAAGCCATTGAATTGAGGATTTAAAGGACTCAGTGTGCATGCAAACACTCAAAGTCAACAAACAGAGAGAGGGAGTGAGTGCATGGAGCTGGAGGGAAAACGGGGATTAAAAAAATAACGAATGGGATTGGGAAGATGGAGGGCTTCCCTCTGTGTGGGTGGGAGGGAGGGAGAGAAGAGGCTCTGCCTGCAATGGAAAAGCTGTATTGTCTATTGGCAGTGTGCAGTGTGCGCTGATGACAAATGTAAACTATGCACAGAATTGACACAAGATGACCCGGAACTTCTGGGCTGCGTAAGTTACAGGTGCTGAGGGTGCAACTTGACCTCAGCACACAAAAATGTATCTGGTTGTGCAGTGTTTCAAGCTAAAACACTGCAAATACAGACTCCTACCTTCATGACCACTTCAAAAAGCAAAAGTGTTCATGGTGGTAGTAGCAACCCTTTAAACTGATCCTTTCATCAAGTTTGGAAAGGAAATGAATTCTTTGTTAAATTAAGTATGTGTAAAACAAATTAGAAAAACGCATCCCTTTACCTTTAATTTATGACATTATCCTTCAGCCATACACATGCACCTTAGATCAGACAATGTTCACATTTGAGAGTTAGTCGGTCTGATGATGTCACTGCACTTGCCGTTAGTGAAGCAGGGAAGACCATAGAGACTATATAGAGGTTTGCAAACAGTCTGATCCAAGGTGCATGTAACTGCCTAAAGGTTCTAGTCATATACTAAAGGTAGGGATCCGTTTTTCTCATTTTAACATATACTTAATTTAACACAGAATCTGTTTTCTTTTAAAACTGGATGAAACTTTTGTTATATTAAAAAATAGTGATGAGGTGACAGTTGTCCTTTTAGCAAATATGAGGGATGATTGTAAGAGGTTTTAAATAAATATTTTGGGGAAAGTTGATATTACTACAGCCAATGTTAATCTTTCTTGGAATAAATATCCTGTTTGCAATTTAATGTGAGTCAATGTATGGTTGATGCTGGTTTGAGTGACCTAAGAAGAAAATGAGTCTCATTCTGTCATCTAGGTGATACAATACAGGTGTGCAACAATGTCTATTTAGGTAGCCCACTTGTATACACAACAATTTTACAGTTCAAGGAGAAACATGTATGCATGTGGAATTAATATCCTTGGAATGCAAAGTAATGATTTCTACCAGGTGTGTATATTTTCGATTCACATCCATTATAGTTGAAGGATATATAGTATATTTAACTGTCACAAATTTATCCAATGTAGAAAAGTTTATAAAAAGTGGGCTAAAGTGCTAAAGGTGGCATCACCATGGAGACCAGTAGAACCAGCAGGCACATGCGATTTGTAACTTTTACAAGGTTACACAACTTTTTAGAACAGAACACTTTGGTCAACCTTCCCTGTTGTAATCATTTTCCGTGACAAGTAAAAGTTAAGTTAGGTTAGGAAAAACTGTAGTGTAACAGAAATAGTTGGTAGGCAGTAGGAAAATTAAAACACTGAAGCAGTAGATAAATTAATTTTCAGTAATGCTTTCGCAACATAAACCATTATATGTTTTCAGTTTATAAAAAAGTAAATAAAGATACCCAAAGGTCTGGATAGGGTGCCACATTACCCTTTTTAACTTGGCGAGTAAGATTTGATGATGATGAGTCCATGCTTGAAGTGTTTAATAACTCACGAAGATTACCTGGAAAAGGAAAAGAAAACATCATTGGCTGGTAGACACAAGACTAATTTGTGGCATCTTTTTTTTACATTCTTTATTTAAGAATTTTTGTCAAACAAAGTTAACAGCAAAAAGAAAATAGGAGAAAGCATACAAGTATGAGTAGATACAGGAGAATACGTCCGCATGGCAATCAGTACCTCATATTAACAGAAAGCTCAAACAGTAGACAAAATAGCATAAATTTTGGTCACATTGGACCATGAATAGGTCAGTGAAAATGAACATAGCAGCAATGACTTGATAATTTAGAAGGCATAAGAAGGTAACTAACTTGTAAGAAAAAAAAATGGAAAGAGGTATGGGAAACTGAGGGGATGGGTGTAGCTCTAATGAACTATCGTGAATAATGAATGGGTGGATGAGTGCATGACCATTATTTGGTAGCTAATAGTAAAGTCATCAAAGAAGGAGAATTATGGTAAAGAGAAATAACAGTATACAAAAGAAAAGTAAAAGTAAAGATGAAAGAGGGAGAAATGCAAGGAGAAAATGGGAGGTAGGAAGAAAGAAGTAAAGGGAAATAGGGTAGAAAAGGGGAAGGATACAAAAGAGTTAAATTAGAGTCACATAAGGGTCAAGACCTGTTAGGAGAAAGAGAAAAGTTGGTTATATATTGCCACATTTTACGTTGTGATTTTGGCGTGCCATGAGTCTGGTTTGAAAGTGATGTATGGCATCTTTAAAGGCATTTAAGTATAAATTGAGCATTAACAATTCATCCAATTGTGTATTTTGAGGCTTCTGGTACTTGATTTCAAAGCACAAATCTGGACTCATATTGATGTCCTTTTTAAAAAGAGGTGCTAATTTGGAGGGGTGAAAATTATGTAATTGGTTATTCGGGTTACATTCAATTTGCATTCATCAGCTAGATGATTTCCTGTAAAATAGTTTTCACCAACCCATTCTCAAAAAAAAACCGGTCATATTGAATGCAATGGATGTAACATGTTCTGAGGTGGTCTGCCACCCAATTTACAGTGCACAAAAATAAACAGTACGTATTTTTTTCCAACATTTCCTTATTGTCTATTGATTTAATTTCAAAACTAAACAACTGACAAATCAAAATCATAAATGTAGTTGTAAATGCAAGTATGCCTGCTCCACTATCTGAGGTACTACTCCTCCTTGACACCGCAGACCAAAGAATAATTCACCCACTTTGGATACCATTGGACACCCAGCTTTCACACCTTGACACATTTGACACCTATGACTCCAAGTAGCTTTCAGCATGCAATAGTGGCTACACACCAGACACGACCTCAACTAGGGAGCTAAACCAGATAAGGGTAGCCAGCAGATCCAAGAGCCTCGCTAAATTGGGGGTTATCTATCAACTGCATGTGAAGACTGGATCCAGCTGACTTAGTAGAGGAAAACTCTGTGGTTCAATTGTTAGCAAGGTAGCGACAGCAAACTTTGTGGAATGCTCAGAACACAGTGAGGCATTTGGGCATCCCGTTTATCCATTGCACAGTGCTCTCCAGCTCTCTCGACTTTTGTCCTGCCATTGTATAGGAATTCGGAAAAGAGAGTGAGGCTGACATTGCACAACTCTACCTTATTTTAAACCAGTTTACACACAAGTCCTGTGGATATGGGCTAGGGACGAAGCAACAGGTGTGGAAGGATTTCTTCAGTTGATTATTATCTTATTGTGGACTCTATTATTTACTTCGTCTCCAAACCCTGATGGTCATTTATTTCCTGACTGGGAAGACGTCTATTGATGAGCCTTTTTACTGCTTTTATCTTGTAAGTGCAAACAATAAAGTTATCCTTTTATTCATACAGCTATACACTATGTTTTGCTTTTGTGCTTTGTCCTAAGCCTCCACTCTGGAACAGGAGAAGAAAAGAAGCACCTGAAAAGATTCATATACCCCGCCTATTTTATCCTTATGTTTGTGAGTGCATATTAGTCTTTTTCTTATATTTTATTATTTGTTTTTATCTACACTATTGCGGTCTCCCTATGCTGTATATTTTTAGGTTGTTCATTTTTTATATTGTTTTATATTTACGTTCAAGAAGACACTGAGGAGTCTTCGCACTTCCTACCAAACGGGGTAATTTATATTTAATTTTTTTTCCCCTCTTATAGCCACAAGGGTATTTTTTGCACTTTGTGCAAATTTTTTGCTTATATAGGTGTGGATACAAGCAGTTCAGGCATAATGGTTGTTCCTCGCTGACCAAAAGAGCAGTGGAACTGGGTGTCTTCCTGAGTGACTGAGCAGTCCTATTCAGGTTTGCACTGCTCACCCCTGTAGAATGAGGAGGGGGTTAGATAAGGTGCACTAAACATTGCCTGCTTCAGCTAACCCAGGCCAGCATATCACAGCTAACAGGGATCCCAGAAGTGGTCAACACAAATAAAACCTAGAGTGACACCGATGATCATTACTGGCACATGGAATGTGTTTGAGGTGAGCTACTGGATAATATTACAGTATACCGATTAGAGAGAAGAACAGCACTTGTCACCTTAGAGCTTGCATACTACAAAATTAACATTGCAGGCCTTAGTAAAACCCATCTTGCTAATGTAAGACAGCTGTAGGAGTCAGAAATTGGCTATACATTCTTCTGCGGTGGCCGCAGCATTAAGGTGCATTGCAAATCTGGAGTTGGTTTAGTCATCAATAATCATCTTGTTCATACGCTTGTCACTCTGCCCAAGGCTGTGAATGACCAATACATGGCAATGCAGCTCTCTCTTCATATATTAAGACATGTTACTTTAATCAGTACATATGCTCCCACAGTGATCAAAATCTATCCTATGAAGAACTAGATGCTCTGCTATAATCATTGACCCACACAGACAATCTGATCCTACTAGCAGTAATGACCTATAAGTGTTACAAACCTGTGCAGCACATGACCTTTTGATCACCAACACAATCTTCTGCCTGCCTATTCAACTGCATTTCATGGATGCATCCCCATTTCAAGCATTGGTATCTTATGACTATTTTGCCGTCAGGAGAAGGGACAGACAAGATATCAGTGTTACAAAAGCAATGTGCGGCGCTGACAGATCATAGACTGATAGCATCCAAAATTAATCTCCTTATCATGCTGAAGAGATGACTACAAGGTTGCAAGGCCATCAAAAGTATCAACATGTTAAAGTTGAAGAAGAGCCGCATCAACGAAAATCTAGCAAAACCTAGAAAATTAGTTTGCTGATCTTCATATTGAGAAACACTGGAAAAGACTGGATAATTATTTATCTACAAAAATCCCCATTGTGACTTCTGTAGATAAATCATTTGGAACGTTTTTCTAACAGTATTGAATAATTTGGAAAGTTTATTAAAGGACATGCATCACTTGACAATTTTTTGACAAGCTTTAAACAAATATAAAAAACAAAAAAAACACAAAAAAAAACTGAAAAGTATGTAAGAAATGATTCTAAACTTACTATAAACTTGTGTAGATATTAATATTAGTGTTTATACTTAAAAAAGTAATAGCAGCTCAAACAACACATGTTAAGGGTACCTTACTTCCTTCACCACAGGTATAATAAAATCATAAATATTACAAGTGAAAATACTTGTAAAGTATTGGTGGAGCACTCGTGTTTGGAAAGAGGTATCTTACCCTCTTGCAATAATTCTTGTAAGGGATTCAGGGTATAGCAACATATGTAAAAACATTAGAAAATGACAATATATAGTGCAGATGGTAATAATTAGTCATCCACAAATAACAAAGCAGATAGATACACTCACATGGGGTAGTGACAAAAATGATAGGCTCACTTTAGATGCAGTTATACCTTTTAAGGTAGCGTGCCACCTTTCTTCAATCCCAGTTTGCCAATCTCCAAGAGAAAACAGGAACAGATAATAGTGCAATATGTCTATATATGTCAGATGACCAGAAAGATAAAATGGTCTTCATCACCTGAACAGGAGCCTAACAAATCCCTAGCTCCAAGGTTTAGTGTCTAGTGTCAGATTATGGAGCTAAATCTTTTGAATGAGACAGCTTTCTCCAATAATGCATGTCCCTCTAAATAGAGGCAATATTTTCATATCTCCTTAATTTTTTGTATATTATATTTTTTTAAGTGCAGACCATTGTTTGTTATATATTATATAGTTACAATCTAACATTTAGTGTATCGTATTGAATTCGATCAATAGTCAGACAGACGGACTGACAGACAGGCAGACAAACAGACAGATCAGACATTCGATAGCAAGCATCTAGTGGATGCTTGTTTAGTAAGAATTGTTTAGTAAGTGTTTGCCTAGTCATATCAAATCAGATAAGTTCAATTCCACAATGCATTATGTATCAGCCTCGAGTGCCAGCATAATAAACCAATTTCCTACTTAAAACTTACACTTAAACAATAGTGTAACAAATATATACTTAAAACATATTATATAGAATAGTATATACACTTTTCATATAGAAACATAATTTGATCTTTCCTTGCTAATCTTTTTGCAGAATAAAATGAACTTTAATTTGTAGGGTTTATGAAACATTTTTCACATATATTAAATTGCAGCATAAAATGAGCAGGGAGATTGAATTGCAAATTCTTCCATAGTGCACACAGCAAGTTTGACCTTCATGCTATTGTTTTAAAATGCTCTTTCCCAGAAATTCACTGAACCATTTATTTAACAGACTGGGATATAGTGATTTCCTAGCAGTTTTTACAGTTACTCCAAGCACCATGACCACTTCAGTGCTATGAAGAGGTCATGGTGCAAGGAGCTTCTATGTGCAGCTTTTCAGTATGAAACCTGGCGCATACAGAGATATTTCGGTGCTAGCTGTCGGAGGTGTAACTCTACCTCGCTAACTTTAATCCTGTAAATATTTCTTTCACAGAATTTCATCTATGATTTAGGGTGCTCAGCTGATGCTCTTAGCCAATGAATAAATGGTTGAATTGGCAACTGGTTCCTTCGCGAGCTGTCAATGAGGTCTGGCACCAGGTGGAACTCTGGTAAGAGACTAACCATTGCAATGTGGTTTGTGTCCTCACCGGGTAACAGTGCCAAGGTACTCCTGGCATTATAGCCCAGTACAGTGGGTTGTAAGGGTTATGTTGCTTGAACTTCCTTTCAGCTTTTTATAACAATCACTTAACAAAATAACAACTTATAATGCTAAAAAAAAATAACTGCTATACTTCCATTTAATTTGGTTTTATAGTGTTTTCATCAAAGTATCATTAGTAATTCACACATTTTTCTTAAATGGAATTTCTGAAGATTATGTAAATTCAATAAACCTATGCTAATTGAACTGGGACACCTGTATAACTACTTGAAATCATTTTGGTTCAATTGTTCTTCCAAATAAGTTACCCACATGATTTATCTGTTCAGGTTTTTTTGGCACGATGTATAAAGTTTGAGAAAAAAACACCACATTGACATCAAGGAGCCTTTATTTTAGGTGTTTTTCAGAAGAATGCAGAAATCCTGCTTAGTATCCTGATTAGTGTGAGAAGCTGGGCTACTAGTCCTTTGACACATTAACCCTTTAGAGACCAGACCGTTTTTCAATTTTCTTACCATTAAGGACCAGGGCTGTTTTTGCATTTCTGCAGTGTTTGTGTTTGGCTGTAATTTTCCTCTTACTCATTTATTGTACCTACACATATTATATACCGTTTTTCTCACCATTAAATGGTCTTTCTAACTATACTATTATTTTCATCATATCATGTAATTTACTATAAAAACGATTATAAAATATGATAAAACTATTTTAAAAAGCACACTGTTTGTAAATTTGAACCCCAAAATCCGCTACACATCTACAACTGCCAAAAAACACCTATGCTAAATAGTTTCTCAGTTTTGTCCTGAGTTTAGAAATACCCAATGTTAAGGTGTTCTTAGTTTTTTTTGGAAAGTTACAGGGAAATAAGTACAAATAGCACTTTGCTATTTCCACGCCATTTTTTTTTTTTTTAAATTAACGCAAGTTAAATTGTAACACCGATATCGGTCAGGAATCCCTCAATAACCCTTCACATGTAGATATTTTTTAAAAGAAGACAACCTAAAGTATTAAACTTGGGGTATTTTGACTCTTTTCATGCAACCATTTTACCACCAATCTATGCCAAATTTAAGAAAAATAAAAGAATTGGGGATTCTTTTGACACACATAGCAATTTAAGAATACATGTACTGAGAACTTTAAGGGTTACTGCCAAAGAACACCCCAATATGTGTTCAGCAACATCTCATGAGTACAGTGATATCACCCATGTATAGGTGTGTCGGGTTCTCTGGGGGCTAAAAGACCTTATTTGGAGGGTGCGCATTCCAGTTTTCCAACTTGGAATTTTCACAGCTGGTCATCATGCACCCATGTCCTATTTGGGACATTTTTGAAGCCGGACAATATAATTTACCCCCATCAAACCATATATGTTTGAAACATAGACACCCTAGGGTATTTCAAATTGTGGTATTTTAACACTTTCCATGCACTAATTCTACCACCAGTCTTTGTCAAACCTTTGGGTAGTCATTTTTTTGTGTTATTTTTCTCTCACATTGTACTTTAGGCATGGATTCTCAGTTCCCATTATGTGTTACTGACAAAGAACACCCCAATATGTGTTCAGTAACATTTCCTGAGGTCAACAGTGCCCCAAATGTACAGGCTTTATGGGTTTTTGCAAACTTACAGGGTAAAATGTAGGGCTTTCCCGTTTCCCATGTTTGCACATTGAAATTTGACAGATAGGTTTGCTTGGCCTATGTTGCCTTTGAGACCGTATGGCAGCCCAGGAATGGAAATTTACACCATGGCATACCATTTGTAAAAGTAGACAATCCACGGTATTCAAAATGGGTTATGTCCAGTCTTTTTTAGTAGCCACTTAGTCACAAACCCTGGCCAAAATGAGCATTTATATATTTATTTTTGCAATTTTTACACATAAACTGCCATTTCACCGATTTTATATTATCAGTATATTTAATTGTACTGCTCTAAAACACTCATATTTGTATAGAGTAATGTCTCATGAGTAGTTCAACAGTACCCCTCAAGTACAGGTTTTTTTGTGATTTGGAAAGTTACAGTTTCAAACATAAGATTTGCCAATTTCTGTTTTTGTAAATTGCTATTTGCCAGATTGGCTATGTTGCCTTTGAGACGGTATGGCAGCCAAGATATGAAAATTAGCCCCACCATGACATACCATTTCACAAAGTAGACAACCCAGGGTAGTTAAAATGGGGTATGTCCAGTCTTTTGTAGTAGCCACTTTTTCACAAACGCTGGTCATAGTTACCATTTTTGTTTTTTGCATTTTGTTTTAAACAAAAACTGCACTTATCATAGTGGTGATATCATAGATAGGTTTTACTTTTTAAAACACTCATATTTGTGTTCAGCGAAGTCTCCCGAGTATAACAATACCCCCCATGTAAAGGTTTTATGGTGTTTTGGAAAGTTACGGGGTTAAATATAGGGCTGGGGTCTCCGGCAGTACCCCCCTGACCATGATCGCTGCAGATCGCCGGTCCAGGTAAGTCCAGGGCTCCTATTTGCTGCAGACGTCCTTAACGACCGTTAAGGGGATATATGTATTTTAACGTCATTCTAAATGTATTTTAAATATATATGTATATTAATATCAAAATACAGTTAGAACAAATTTCAACTGGTATATAATTTTTTATTTTTTTTATATATATATATATATATATATATATATATAATGTATGTTATTAACGTCATTCTAAGTGTATTTTTATATATATATATATATATATTTAATATTAAAACACACATTTAATAATGGTGTATGTGTGATTATGAGCATTTAAAAGTACTTATATATATATATATATATATATATATATACACATATATATATATATATATAATCTAAGTACTTTCTATTTACTTTATAAACTTTTATTTAACTTTTACTAACTTTTAAAACTTTTTTTCAGGCCGAAGGGGGACTGCCTGAGAGCTTAGGCAGGCCCCCTGCAGGCACTGCAGAAGCCAACTATTCCAGCCATGTGATCGCGAGGGCCCCACGATCACATGGCCCAGCAGGGCCGGACCAGGCAGCGTGAGCAGACCCCAGGATCGCGATCACCGGCGGGGGATCTGCAACGATCAGGTAAGTGCATATTTGCTATCGGACGTACCTGGTCATTAAGACCATTTTTTGTCGGACGTACCTGGTACTTCCAAAGTCGGGAAGGAGATAAACAATAGTCAGTGGTAAAAACACAACACCCTGAAACAAAGAACTCTAAACATAGTGGATTAAAATACAATAACATACATAATTTAATATACTACTAAACTAATTAGCAGTGTGATTACTTGACGGTATAAAACAATTTATGTGCGTCCTTATTTATTTATTAAAATAATACAGTTTGTAGGCAGATTCAAGGGGAGAACTACTGTAGGCACTATAATAACTTCAGCAAGGTTCCTCATGCATCACTTCTTGCCTCTGAGAACCGGAAACTCTGTTGGTTTTTCAGTGCAGATCCCGCTCATTGGCTGACTACGTCATCTGATCTCTTTAAGCCTGCGCCAGCAGTTTTAGCTCAGACAGAGAGCTCTCTGATGGCTGTAGTACACCTGGGCAGTGGCTCCTGGTGGACCTCAGGTTAAAAGTTAAACCATTCTAAAACTGTAACAGTGGCCTAGGTAAATCTCAACCAATATGAATATACACTGATCAGCCACCTGCCTTATATCATGTTGGTCCCACTCGTGCTGCCAAATCAGGTCTGATCCATCGAGGCATGGACTCCACAAGTATCTGGTATCTGGCATCAAGACAATAGCAGCACATGCTTTACGTCCTGCAAGTTGTGACGTGGGGTCTCCATGGATCGGGGTTGTTGTTCCAGCACATCCCATAGATGCTCAATCAAGATTGAGATCTGGGGAATTTGGAAGCCAATTGTAAGCATAACACCATATATCTGTGAAATATTGTTGGGGTACCGCTATGTCTTATACATGTATCATGTGTAAATGTAACTGGACCTGGCCTACTTGTCTTCGTTGGTGATGAGCTTGCTAACAGCAGCAGCAGGATAAATTATACATTTCATAGACACATTTAAAAAAAACTCATCAGAAGGCTCTTCAACCCATTCCAGACAATGACCCCAAATGAACTGTTAAAGTAACCAAGACATTTTTTCAGTGTAAAATATGTAATGTTTTTGACAAGCCAACCCCTGCCAGAATCTAACTGAGAATATGTTTCACTTGTTGAAAATGTAAAGAAAAAATGTCCCAATAAAATGGCAATTGAAGATGGTTCAGACATCTAAGAACATATAGCATCTGATGGAGGTTGTGGGACACAGATTTCAAGCGGTGTTTGGCTTTAAACGCTGTATGGATATGGACATATGGTATGTCTAAATGCCCATCTATATGTACTTTAGCTATGTAATTTTAACAAGCCTTGATGGCGAACATTTTTGAGCCTGAGTGCCCAAACCGCAATACAAACCAACTTATTTTCCTCAAAGTACCAATAAGGCAATTATACATACTGACACTCATATACACAGACACTCACAGAAACACACACACTGACACACACATACTCACAGATACACAGACACTAACAGATACATGGACACCCTTAGTGCTCTCCCTTTCCTTCCTGTCCTTAGTGCTCTCCCATCTCCTCCTGTCCCTTAGCTCTCTCCCCCTGTCACCCTGTGATCTCCTCTGCCCCACTGTCTTTTAGGTTTCTCCCCTACCCCTCTGTCCCTTAGTGCTTTCTGTCCCCCCCACCCTTAGTGGTTCTCTCCTCCCCCCCCATTAGTGGTCACTCCTCTTCCCCACCCCCTTAGTGGTCTCTCTCCCACTTTAGTGGTCACTCCTCTCTCCCACCTTCTTAGTGGTCTCTCCCCCCCTTTAGTGGTCACTATTCTACCCCCACCCCTTAGTGGTCTCTCCTCTCACCCTCCCCCCCTCCCCCGCCCTTTAGTGGTCTCTCCCTCCCTTTTAGTGTTCCTCTCTCCCCCTCCCGTTGGTGATAACCCCCCTCCCTGTTGTGCCTTCTACCTCTCTGTATAGCGTGGCTGGCTGGCGCAGACCGCGGTACAGGAGCTTCTATTTCCTGTACCCAGCCGGACTGAAAGGAAGTGCTCTCTCAACTTCCTTTCAGTCCGGCCGGGTACAGGAAACTGAAGTGCCTGTGCCGCAGTCCGCGCCGCCCGGCCACGCTACTCAGTGACTGGCAGGAGGGAGCACTGTGTGCTTCCCTCCTACCAGTTCACTCAAATCAGGCGCCCCCAGGCCGTTGCACCCTAGGCGACCTATGGCTGCATGCCCACAGAGATGTGCCATAGGTTCGCCATCGCTGGCCTATACCTATATAATGTATATACTTGTAATGTATATACTGTGAGCCCAATCTGTGGCTCTAAACCACGGGAGTTTGTCTATATAATTTGTCTATATAATTTATGTATGTTCTGTCTGAATGCATACTGAAAATAATTCAATTGGTAAGGGAAGGAAGAAGACATCATTCTTCAAGAGATCAGTGTTTGTTAAGAATAAGAGTTGTCACTAAGAGGCTCAAAAAAGCCTGAGTGGGTTAGAGTGGGCAATTGAAATAGTTGGGGGGGTGGTTTATAGCTTGCAAAGGGGTGTAATAACAAACTAAATTATTGCAAATGTCATGTTATACACGACAGGTTAGATTTTTTTTTTATTTCTTCAAATATTTTTATTAAAAAGGTATTTTGCAATATTAAACATAAACAACAATATACAATAAAATATAAAATGAAACAATAATAATAAAAACAAACCAAAAAAATGGGGGAGAGAGAAAAAAAACAAGGAAAAGAAAAATGGGATGTATTTTTACATGACCCAACAAAAAATAATACAATTCAATAGAAAAAAAAATACAATTTCCAATTATCGCAATAATATATATATATATATATAATTATTATGAAGTTAGTCAATGAACAACATTTATCATAGAAACATATACATATCTACACCAAATATATAGAAATAAACCCTACCACTTATATAATAAAAATTGTAATTCTTTATTTTTGTAGTGCAGTGATACATGCATGTTTCAATAATGACATAAGACATGAGAAACAAGCAGCATGGAAGAACAAGAGGTCGTGATGGACTGCACTTTTTTAAGAAAAAATAGACATGCTGCATAGTGTGTAAGTATAGTAGTGGTCAGGAATAGTGATAGTCAGGCTGTACAAACTGACATTATAGTAAAACAGGATTATAAGAGATAAATAGACAAGTAAAATTAACATGTCTAGGGTTGCATCAGACTACATGAAGAAATGCAATTAGAGTTCGCTAGACATACAAGTTAAAGGTAGTGAGTGCAACAGAGGTTATATATAATAGACATACTAATGAGTAGGTTGTTATGTCTGGTAGTTACATGTTTGAGTTGCACACATTGTTAGGAGAGTTATGACTGGGTATGGATATCACATCAATATTAGAGCACTGTAAGCCTCATGTGGATGAAGAAAGTAAAATATTTGATTTAAAAAAAAAAAAACATGAGATCGAGACAGTGACCACTAAGAGCAAGAGAGTGGTAGGCCTTTAGCCACTGAAAGTCACAGTCCTCCCATGCCCAATATTGGGAAGCAGTTGGAACATACTGGAGGTTTAATATCCCTTCTGCCAGCTGTCAGGCTTGGTGAGTGTTGAGTTTTCTGATGCAAGTCACGTCCTGATGCATAGGAAAACTCACCATTATCTCAGCCCCAAACACAGATGGGAGCTCTTTCCCCATGTCCATAGATCCCTTTTCCCAATGTGGCAGGATCGGTGGCCCACTGGTTCATCACATTTTGGATTGGCCCTCTGGTGTGTGAATGGCGGGCTAAAGACTGCTGCCCAGAAGAGGGACAAATAGATGAGATCACACTTTGGGTCGCCTGAGCAGCTGGAGGGGTGAGTACAGTGGATCTATTAGAGATATGATACCAAAAATTTTGGTAAACTGCATGGAATTTTGCACGGAAGGGTTCAGTCCACCTCTCGCAGAGAGTGTCCTCGTGGTCTGGAACAGGGTTCTGTGTGGCGGCCATCATGTTCACACCACGCGACTATGAAGGTTGCAGGATAGACAGCTGTAAGTGCTGATTTGACCATCCCAGTTGGGACCGGGATATCCCCTGCCTGTCCAAAAGGGGGGGGGGCAGGTAACAGGGCTCCTGGAGTGAGGCAACCGGTGGCCTACACAGCTTCAGAGATCTTCTGCTTCTCACCTGCATTCCAAATAGGCCTCAAATGAAAACAAGGTTGTTGTTGTTCAGCAAAAGAGTCCAATCCGGGCTGAGTAACTGGTGTTGGATCTGCTCAGCAATCAGTATGTGGGTCGGGATCACCAGTAGCAAGATTTTCACCAATATACACTTTGTTTTTGCTTGATTCAGCAGGATCTAGTAATAAATACATCTTGCCATATTGGACATCAGGCCCCGCCCCTATATAATAATAATGATCTAATATGCCTCTTTTTAATTGTGTCCTCCCATAAGTCCCAGTAAGGTCTAGTTTAAAAAAAAGAGGGTATGATTATCTTATGGACATTTTGCACCCTTCATTTTCACAAATAAGGATTTCACTATTTGTGGGAATTTGTACAGAGAGCCAATATCTTTGGATGACAGATATTGCTCCTATAAGTAAATATTGTGTGAAATAACAATTTTCTCATGTCTACTTATAAAACTTGGAAGCAATTTGATCAATCCAATTTTAAGAGAAAGGGTGGATACAGTTGGTGCAATAACTAAGGGACAGGATAGATTCCATAATGGTTTTAGTTTATTGCATTGTCACCAAACATGGTAC
Source organism: Pelobates fuscus (assembly GCF_036172605.1). NCBI lineage: Eukaryota > Metazoa > Chordata > Amphibia > Anura > Pelobatidae > Pelobates > Pelobates fuscus. The sequence goes on along the minus strand of NC_086326.1, from coordinate 74,793,685 downwards.
ATATTACCCACTTCTCCACAATTCCTCCAGCACAAATCTGATGTACCAGAGAACATTTTATTCAATCTTGTAGGCACCAAATGCCCTCTATATAGAACCTTAAAATCATTTTCGCGCATTGAGTCATTCCCTGTAAAGCATTATCAATTTTATACCATTCCAACAAGTCAAATTCTGATTGCATTTCATTTTCCCAAGACAACATATATTCTATTTTTTTTATTTGGAATTGAAGATAAATAACAATAACAAATCAATATAGAATTTTTTTCAATTGGGATTGAATAAGTAAATATTCTCAAGATTAGAAATTTGTAATTAATCTAATTTTTAATCTATATGTGGAATATTTTGTGTAATTTACATGAAATAATCTAGTATTGTATAGACATTGAATTTTCCATATTATATTGGCCCTGTTATTTATCAACATCCATTTCAGGAAACAATTTTTTAAGAGCTGAAAGTGGCAGAGCTCTGGATACTTGGTTGTCTGATCTTGTAGTAGTATATATGTTTTCCCAAGATTGGAGAGTAAATTTAGTAATATAAAATAATTTATCTTGCTCAAATCTCACTGTCTTTGGTAACCACAGAATCTCTTTAAGGGTATATGGCAATACTTTTTCACTTTCCATTAACAGTCATTTAGGTCTATAATGGTCTGTATTAAATTTAAGAGCTACAGATGCATTTGTGTCTGGAACTCCCAAACATCCCTAACTCCCAAACCTTCATATTGTCTATGTTTTTGTAATGTGGCTGATCTGATCCTATTCATTTTATTTTTCCATATAAATTTGGTTTATGTCAGAATGTTAATTTTTATTTTTTTTCAAAATGAACTGGGAATGCTCAATGGAATAGTTCAGGGTAAATACAACATTTTGTGAACATTTTTTTATTTCAGGGCAGCAATCCTTTGCAATCATGATAATTCAAACTTTCTCCATCTGTTTAATTCTTCCCTTTATACTGGACACTTCTTTTTTAAGTTTAAAGTACACATGTGAGAAATATTTTTGGTCAAATTAATACCTAGGAAAGAAATACATAATTTCTTCCATTCAAAACTATGTTATAGTTTTCAAGTCTGATAATTCCAGTAATGGGATATGTAGAGCTTGGGTTTTATGGGTATTCAATTTATAGTACAATATTTTACCAAATACCATTCAAACTTAATTTAGACTTTGTAAAGATGTGCTAAATTTACTCAATACTAATATAACAAGGTCCGAGAAAAGTCCAATTTTATGAGTAAATTGGGTATGTTGTCCTACATTAATCCCTTTAATATCAGGCCTGGATCTAATAGATATAGTGAGTGGTTCCATAGACAACACAAAAAATAACTGGGGACAATGGACATCCCTGTCTTGTTCCGTCAGTTAAATCAAAACCTTTGGAAACATAACTTGATGCAGAGACTCTGCCGTTGGGTTTACTATTAAGAGCAAAAGATGGAGAATTAATTCAACCAATCTGTAAACATTTTTTATATATTTTTGTATCATTGTTCATCAATAGTATGGGCCTAAAATTCTGGCACAAATCCAGTGTTTTTCCTGGTTTAAGTATTGTTATAATTTGTGCTTGTATAGCTTCAGGTAACATATAAAACCATTGTATTTGTATAAATTGTATAATTTTCTTAAGTGTGGATTCAAGATGCTTGTAAATGTTTTATAATAGAAAATGGTAAAACCAGCTGGGCCAGGAGCCTTGTCAATTGGTGTATCATTTATCGCTTTGAGAATTTCTAATGCTGTAATATCTTTATCCAATTCCTCTATCTTAGCTATAGTTATTTTGGGGATAAAAATCTTATCAAGAAACATTAAAATGTCATCTAGCGTAGGCTGTGTAGTGCTAGCATTATCTTGCTCATCTTTGAAATATTAAGTTGTTGTTTGTGTGATTATTTGTCTTAATTTGACTCCAAAAGGGAAGATACTTTATTGCTATTTGAATAAAATGATTTTTAAATTCTTTTTAACATTAATGCTGTTTGTTTCAATCTAATATTATGTATTTTTTTCCTTTGTTTCTTTAATCATTGCTGCCGCAGACAAGGAGAGATGGCATTTAGTTGCCTGTGTTAAGATGTACAATTCCTTCTCTAATAAAAATAACTCCTTTTAATAGAATCCCCTGTATAAAATAACCCCTCATGGTTGCCTTATAGGCATTCCACAGTGTTTCTTGTGACATCTCTAGAGAGGTATTCTCAATAAAACAGATTTTTAAAGCTGTCTCGGCTATTTAAATATTTTCCAATCCTTGGAGTAAATGATCACTCAATTTCCAGATTTTATAAGGTTTATCTGAATATATTTCCTTGAGATGTAGTATTATGGGACCATGGTCAGATCAGTCAATTGTCAAAATATCTGACTTCAGGACAAAAGGTAAAGTTAAATTATCAATCTATCAATTATGGCGTACATATTGTAAACTGTTGAGTGATACGTGAAGTCTTTTGCTCCAGCAATCATGTAGGCCAGGTAAACGGAGCAATTTTGAGCAGGATTGCGCCATATAAAAAGTGACATTAACCTTTGACATTCGTAACTGCTTCCTTGTAGTTTCCAAGTCATAATCTAACACGAAGTTGGTATCACCACAAATAATCAATTTACCTATCTTGGTTTTCTCATTCCAATAGGAATTTCAAATTAGCCTCTAATAGTATAGGGAAATTATACATTGACAATTGTGTAGGTAATATTATTAATTTTGCCAACAAAATTAGGTATCTCATATTTTTATCTTTTGCAATGTTTTTTGTAGAACATCCTTTTTTCTTACTAAAAAAGTAAAACCACCTCTAGTTTTCTTCTTGTTTACCAAGTGGTATAGTGTAGCTAAGTATTTCGAAATTAAACCTGTAATAGATTGCATCTTAAAGTGGTTTTCAGGACAAGTAAAATATCAGTTTTTTGGAATTGAGCTTTTTTAAGCAACATTCTCCTTTTATGTGGAGTGGTTAGTCCTTTCTCATTGAGATGCATTCTTTTAAGACTCATTCTATACTGCCGTCAAAATAGAATGTGCAGCATATAAAGAATATAATTAAGGAGACTAATAATGATTTATTTGACAGATGCACAGCATGTGCCAGCAAACCCCATAGAATTATACCATCAAGAGGCATAACAATATTTATTGATGGGTAAGTCAATAATTAGATATATGCATTAAACCTGTTATGGTCACATACACTGACATACAATTTATATCAGAATGGCCACAATTCAATTTAGGGTCATGTCTTTGCTCAGAAAATAGTTTTGAATTGTTAGACCAAAAAATGTAAAAAAGGGGAGGGAAAATGTAACAATAATAACCTGAACAAAAAATATGTATGTGCAAAAAACAATAGAAACATAGAATGTGACAGCAAATAAGAACTATTCGGCCCATCTAGTCTGCCCAATTTTCTTTTTTTTTAATTTCATTATTTATTATTTTTCAAAAATTTATCACAATAGACAATAAAAGACTTGTCTTTTGTTTATATTTTTAAATGTAAGTCTTTTATTGTCTAGTCTGCCCAATTTTCTTTTTTTTTAATTTCATTATTTATTATTTTTCAAAAATTTATCACAATAGACAATAAAAGACTTACATTTAAAAATATAAACAAAAGACAATACAACAATAAATACATTCCAACAGTTCTAGCTCTCTAAGATACCAATTTTTTAATTTATTACCCTTAATTATCACCTTATTTATAAATTAGACGACATACCAAATTTAGTATCTTCACTTCGACTTGAAAGGACCTTAAATAGCTATTCACTGTCTATGACAAACCATGTAAACATAAAAACGAACAAACCTAAAGTCATACTGTGCTGAGATCTATAAATCCTGACAAATAGTGCCTTACTATAGGGCTTGATATTTTCCCCTTTTCTTTTCCCTTTTCTCTTACTTTCTCTCTTTTCTTCTCCCTTTTTTAAAAATAAAATATATGCTATAAATAGCCAAAAGACGGCTTTATATAGAGATGCACAATATAGAAACATTACAACCTTATGAACATATCAACAGTGTTAGCTCTCTAAGATATAAAGTTATTAAGACATTTTTTTAATCTGTCTCTATATTCATTAGTTATTTGTCATACTAAGTTTATCATCTTTGATTCTTCTAAAAAAAATGTTAAGATATTATTCACTACTTGTATTTAACAGTAATGTCCAATATACATACTGTGCCAAGATCAAGTAATATATACTATTATTTTCCTTATGTAGGGCTTAATTTTTTTACCCATTCCTCCCATTGTTCTATTCTAGAATTAGTATAATTATCTTGTCTCAGGATTCCAATCTCCATTTTGCAATGGTTCAGGACCTGATATTTTATCATATCCCAAGAGGGGGAATTAGATAATTTCCAGTATCTCACTAATGTTGCTTTAGTCTCCGTTAAGATGTGAATCACTATGTCTTGTTTGTTTCTTGAAATTCTAGGCCAACCCAGATGTAGTACAAAAGACCTACAAGTAAAGTCAAGATCTACTTTTATCACCTCTTGACAAAATTTTGCTACTTTATTCCATAGTTCACTTAGGTTTGGGCAAGACCACCAGATATGGACATAGTCTGCTCTAGATGAGCCACATCTCCAACACTTATATTGAGAGGATGGGTACATTTTTCCTAATTTAGTGGGGACATAGTGCCATCTATTAATGATCTTATACTGACTTTCAGTTGAATTTTAAACAATGAATAGCCTTAGTTACGGCATTATTTGCATTTATCCACTCATTTCTTTTGATAGTAATCTGTAGGTCTTTTTCCCATGATACAAGGGCTCGAAATATTGGGCTTGGTTTATATAATTTATATAATTTAGCACAATGTGATACTAAATTTTTATTACTTTTAGAATTAATTCTAAATGCTTGCATTAGTCCCTGGCTTTATCTTATAGTTAGGATAGCCTTTATCTATCCCACGATGGCCAAAAAGGCCATTAAAGACTTAAGGTGGGGGGTCATTTATGTTTAGTAAAAACATTTGAAAAACATATGTTCCCCAAGATCAAACCAGAATATATTTTTTAAAATAAATAAAAAATAATTACCATTGAAGCTTATTAACATTAGCTTATGCTATATAAACATTGCATTCAACCAATAATCAAAATATGAACATGTGTTTAAAGAGTAGCATATTGCGATTATAAAATGATAAATTAAAGACATTGTATAGCTCATAATATAATTAGTTATAAAATAAGTAACAATGAATATGAAAAAAAAAAAGAAAATAAAACAATAAACCACCAATTCTGAAGAATCACTTTTTAATATAGAACTATTTTGATAGTTTTTGAATTTGCAGAAGTGTTCTTATGATTTTTGATAATTAAGATATATACAAGCTTCTAAATGAAATAAGTAAACTGTCATACTGTATATCTAAATCCCAGGAAAAATTTGATGAAACGTAACATTGAAAATTGCAAATCCAAACGATGAAGAGCATCAACAAAGGTGTAGTGTGCAAAAAAGTGTTTAAATAATGTGACAAAAATTAGCAGTTTAAAACAACCTGTGTGGGGTTAATCTTACACCCTGCACCAAAATAAAGAATAATGTACATATAAGTGAAAACACCTATAAATAATGGAGATGAATACTGAATTAATTAATTACAGTGATACATAAAAAGGAGAGCAGCAAATGCATATGGTACAATGGCCACAAAAGAGTTACAGTTAAAAACACTAGGAGAATTCACATAAAGTAGAGCCTGATAATAATAAGGCTCAATATTCGCAAAGGTTTGCCTTTGTAGGTAGCAACACACATTTCTTCATATGGAGCACCACTCTCAAAAGGGAGAAGGAAAAATGAAAAACAAATAGTAGTGCAGATGTCTAAACCGTTCCAATATAAACACAATACTGTATGTGCTCACCTGGATAAGAGCCAAATGATTCTTGGCTCTAGGTATTTAAGTTGGTACCCCATAAGTGACACAGCCCACAACTGGATATTAGTGGATGAAAGTGCTGGATACTGATAAAATATACTATGGAAATGTAATAAAATATACAACAATATTTATTAATACCCAAGTGTAAAAAAAAAAAAACTTCAGGAGCAGCAAGAATTGACAAAGTTAACGCGTTTCTACAATTATTTAGGTTTCTTCAGTCAGCTAAAATCCTTGATAATAAGATTGAAAGAAGGGTGAAAGATTTGGACAACAGAATAAGAGAAGGTAAAAAGAAAAAAATCATGAGGGATAAAGAAGATTATGATAGAGGAATACAGAGAAATTGGAGGAAACAAACAAAAAGGAACCCGACAGAAATAAAAAATCAGAAATATGAAAGACCTAATATAGGTTGGAATCAAGGAAGAACATTAAGAAAAGAAAGAATAGAACATCCCAAGAAAGAGAAAGAAAGACCATACTACCATCAAAGTCAGTATTATTCCCCTAGAAGAGAAAGGACTCGCTCTTGGAATAGAAATACATATAACGAGAGATGGAGAATGGGAACTCCACATGGCGAGAAGAAGGTGGAGAAAGATAAAAGAGAAATTCACTTTAAATCTCCTAAAGCAAAACAACATGTGGAACCAACCATTAACCCATCATCAAACAGAGATTTTTTAGGGGATTTTTTAGAGAGACGAGAAGAAACGAGGACAGCGCTCAAAAAGACATGGAGAGAGAGGAGGGACCCACCAAGATCACCGATACAAAGAAAAAGAATAAGAAGAGAAGAAGACGGAGAAGAATTGAATCAAAATTAACAAACATACAAGATGAAAATGAAGCCACCAGTGTGTTTAACCTATCTAATTATAACTTGAACAATGATGAAATGGCTTTATTAAAAAAGGGTCTAAAATTTGCCCCTAATGCAAAGAACTCACAGTTCAACACCTTCATTGATCTCCACAAATTCATTAGAAAATTAACAGTGAAAAAATTCTTTATGGAGAATAAGTATACCAAAACAGATGACCAGGAAGAGTACATTCATACAAATCTCCACCCACAATCGATATTTTATCCACAACAAGTGAAGAGCGATAATATCAAGGTATTTGAACGATTGGTTGAAAAAGATCTGAGGAATCTAAACAGAGGGAAGAAAGACAAAGACAACTTGACTCGGAAGGAAAGACAAGTATTGAAAGCACTGATGGAGAATCCTGAGATAATTCTAAGATCTGCAGACAAAGTATTACAGACTATGAGGAGGAAACCACGAGGCTATTAAGTGATCAAGACACATATCTACCTCTGACAGAGAACCCTGAGAAACAATTTATGGCAGAATTCCTTGAGTTAATAGATGAAGGAAAAGATAGAGGCATTTTAAGCAAAAGAGAATATGATTTTATATGCTGCAAATATCCAAGAACGGCAGTTTTTTATCATCTGCCAAAAATCCATAAAAGTCTCGACAAACCCCCTGGGAGACCCATTATCTCAGGAATCAATTCACTCACGTCAAACTTATCTCAGTATGTGGATCAATTTCTACAACCTATGGTGATCCAACTACAATCGTACCTGAGAGACACGACACAGGTAATTAATGTTTTGTCAACCATAAAATGGAAAAAGGAATATCTTCTGGTCACTGCAGACGTGACGTCCTTGTACACAGTGATCCAACATCTTCAAGGGTGCGAAGCCATTCAACATTCTTTTGCCAAGTACTCAGAACTGAGAAATGATCAGATCAGCTTCCTTGTCCAGTCAATTGCCTTCATTTTAAGTCACAATTCATTTTGGGCACAACAAAAGTTTTTTCTACAGATAGAAGGCACCGCCATGGGAACTAGGTTTGCGCCGAGTTATGCTAATCTTTTTATGGGAAAATGGGAAGAAGAATTTATTTGGAATAATTCCCCATTCGGCGCAAACCTGGTCCTGTGGCGGCGCTATATCGATGACTGTATATTCATTTGGGAAGGAAGTCTATCGTCACTGGAGGATTTTAAAGAATATTTACATTTTAACCCTTACAATTTAAAATTTACTTTTACTCACTCTAAAACCTCAGTCGAATTCCTGGATTTGGAGATATATGTTAAAGAAGAGATGCTTTTTACCAAAACCTTCAGCAAACCCGTCGATTGCAACAGTTTTATCCCCTCAGACAGCCACCACAAAAGGACATGGCTTGACAACATCCCATATGGGCAATTTAGACGCATTAGGCGCAATTGTACGGAATTGGATGTCTGTAAAGTCCAAATGGAGAAGATGAAGATACAATTCCAAAAGAAAGGATATAAGGAAGAAAAACTGACCAGTGCTATGGAGAAGGCTCTCAAATTACCAAGACAAGAAACTTTAAGAAACAGGAAAGAATCACGGAAAATTGAGAGTGAAACTCCAGCATTTATAACCCAATTCAGCAATCAAGCAGGAAAAGTAAAAAATATTCTGAACAAGCATTGGAAAGTCCTGAAAGGGGATAACATACTAGGTACTATCTTGGACGAGAAACCCAGAGTCATCTACTCACGTGCACCAAACCTCAAAACCATGCTAGCACCAACACTTAAAGAAATAAGACAAAAAAAGGAAAACTTGGAAAATGCAGGTTTCCATAAATGTGGTAAATGTTTGGGCTGTAGAAACAATCCGACTCAAGCATCAATAACTACACAATTTCAAAATATGAAACAGGATGAGAACTTCAAGATCAGAACAGCTTTGAGCTGCAATTCGAGTGGTGTTATATACCTCCTGATATGTCCCTGTGGAAGACACTACGTAGGACGAACCAAGAGGAAGTTTAAAATAAGATTGGGGGAACATATACGAAACATTAAGAAAGGATTGAGTACCCACAACCTCTCAAGACATTTCTCGATTTTTCATGCTAATAATCCAGTAGATCTCGAATTTTTAGTTATTGAAAAAGTTAATACTCATTGGAGAGGAGGTGATCCAGAAAAAGCCCTAGACAGAACTGAGGCCAGATGGATTTTTAAACTCAATAGTCTTGAACCACTAGGTTTGAATATTGATTTTGAACTGAATGCGTTTCTGTAGTACAACTTTTTGCCTCCCATTAGAAGAATATACGTGCATATATATATATATATATTTTATTGTAACAGTATTATTTATGATACGATAGAATGATAAGGAGAAAAACATTTTTTATCTTGCAGAAGACCATCTAAGAAAAACCAGCTGTTTTGAGAATAAGATAACCAAGTCCATTTTCTAGATAACATCTATTTTCAATGTATTCTATTTTTATAATTATTGAACAATATCTCTTTAAGTAATATCTAATTTTATAATTATTTTCTTCTAAAATATTTTTTAGATATAACTATTTGTATTTGTATTTTGTAAGTAATTAATGATTTTTATTTATAGATCCCTTTCTCATTCTTTGTTATGATACGATAGAATGATAATGAGAAACATTTTTTATCTTGCAGAAAACCATCTAAGAAAAACCAGCTGTCTTGAGAATAAGATAACCAAGTTCATTTTCTAGATAACAACTATTTTTAATGTATTCTATTTTTATAATTATTGAATAATATTTTTTTAAGTAATATCTAATTTTATAATTATTTTCTTCTAAAATATTTTTTAGATATAACTATCTGTATTTGTATTTTTTAAGTAATTAATGATTTTTATTTATAGATTGTTTTCTCATTCTTTGTCTTTATAGTTCATATTGACTTTTAATGTTTTAATTCTTAACCATTACTATTACCTATAATGGGATGTTTAACATAATGTTAATAGCTGACCAATTAACATTTCTCTAATAAGGAATTATGGGCTTATTTGCATTTGCCTCATTTAAAATGCAAAGTGATGTATTGTATATATCCATTTGAATATGTAAAATGACTTATCATATGCATTCCGTTTTATATGCAAAAATGATTTATGTAGTAGAAATCTGTTTAACAAATGATGCACCAGCAAACAAGGGGTTAATCTTTTAATAAAGCAATTAGACCAGAGTGTATTTAACAAAAGAGAGAACCGAGAATGCCATCCTCTGATGAAGTGATCCTACGATCACGAAACGCGTAAGGCGGCATTCTATTCCGATTCCCAAGAGAGTGAGCAGGAGAGGGAGCTGGAACACAAATCTGAGCTGCAGTGGAACACACACGGCTGTCAGCAAGTCTGTCTGCAACACGAAGAGGTCCAGATCTGATTTCATCCGGCCGGTGAGAGAGATTTTTAACATCTTTTGGACACTCAAAACTTTAATTTGACAGAAGCTGCTCTCCAAACTTGGGAACTTTTATTGTCTTTTATATTTTATGTGTTAGTTATTGACAGTGATTTATTGCTAATAAAAAATCTTTTTTTTTACTTGAAGCAATCTGTCGGCTGCACATATAATTGACACAGTTTTTCTACTACAGTGGGATAATACATATCTTTCCCAAAATTCATTTATTTTTTCAGTGTACTGGTTAAACATATGTGGTTAAACCTTTACTAGATTAATTTTATTCAGCTATTGTTTCATTTTTCTTGCCCACATATGGGAAGAAAAGATACAAAAAGCTGAGACATTTGTTACACAATATTGCTATTTTGTGAACTCATATTGCCTTAATAACTATCTCCACAGAGTCCTGCTATTACTATTGATTATTCAAAAGACACACTTACTAGCTAAAATCCTTGGTTTACTGTGCCAGGTTTTAAATGGTGTTGCCTTCTTTATTGTTGCACTCACATGATTCCTATGTCTAATCCAGAAAGATTTTGGGCATCCTTCCCTTTCCTTCAGCGTCAATGTATTTTGACATAAGGAGGTACTTCCTCCTTATGCCATAGGCAGAACTTGCAACTGGTGTTGTTTAGATACACCTGAACTATACGGTGAAGAAGGTTCGATTCTCCATTTGTCTAAGAACTGCAAACCTTCTTTAGGAGTGTGAATTTCAAAGTTCCTACTTCTCGCTGAATGAATAACTTGACCGGATAACCCCATTGATATAGAATTTTGTTCGCTTGTAGTGCTCTTGTAATAAGGGCAAAATAACCTCCTTTTTAACAATGTAGCTGCAGAGATATCTTGAAAGAATTTCAAAGCTTTCTAATCCTCATTCAGAGTTGCTGAAATATAATAAAAATGTATGCAAACTATAGTGTCTCTTGGAACTCTTGGCGAATAAGCCTTAGATCGCGGGAGTCTATGACAGAGGTCAATTAAAGGATCCCCTTCAGTAGCATTCAGAAGCACAGGATGTATAATAGCTTGAACATATTGAAGCAATTTAGTGGGTCCAATGGTCTCCTCAATACCTCTAATTCAGACATTATTTTGACAGTTTCGATCTTCGAGGTTCGTCAATATCGCCGTCAGTGAATCAAACTTTTTATCCAGCAATTCTACCTTGCCAACTATTTCATTATGAGCTACAGTCAGTTTATTCTGTATTTGCTCTATTGGAGTTGTTCACTCTGCCACATTCACCAAATTTCCTGGAGGAGATCGCGTCTTAACGATTCTCAGAGTGAGGAGAGCTGTTTTTTCATAAAGGCAGGTGTAAGCTCTGTTTTTTTCCTTTTTCTTAGCAGCTTAAATAGACATACTTGAATGAGCTATAATAATCTCCTCCTTCTCTAAATCGGGCCCGCACAGTAAAGCGGCCTTGTCTGATTGTTCAGTATTTTTAGCTCCAGACTGCAGTTTTTCAATCGTTTTTGATTACTGCAAATTCACTCAATGTTCCAATATCAAATTATGACCAAAATAGGTTGTATGCTCTTGATTAAAAGTGGATTCTGTGGGGGGGCGTGGCCAGCCAAGCAGCAGAGAAGACGTGTTTTCACAGAGCTCTGTCCAAATAGAAGAAAAAGTCGCTTTAAACTCCGAAATTAAACACCTAAATAAGCAGAAAGCCACCTACCCCCGCACGGAAGGTACTATGGGGCGAAAAAACAAAAAACCTCGCCACCCAGAGGCTCCAAAATCGCAAGATATACGATTATCCTTTGAGAGGCCTACACCGCGGGCCCAAGCCAAAATGGCACCCGACCCACCTAGTGAAGAGGAGGCCTCGGATAACTTCCAAGAGGAGGAAGACGCCCAGACCACACAATCGGAGGAGACCCCCTATAACGAGTCGGAATCAGAGGAGGACTCCTCACCGGCTACAAAGAGGGATATTAAAAATCTCCTGCTGGATATGCGGCGGGTGTGGAAGGCTGACCTCCTAGACACCCGTACGGAAATAGGGGCCCTCAAACAGCGGGTCGCAGCACTCGAAACTAAGGAATCAAATACAACCCAGAGTGTGCAAGAGTCCCACAACAATCTGCAAGCACTAACAGACCAAGTACAGAAACTTACCAGGTCGATGGTAGCGATGGAGTCTAGGCACAGAAGGAGGAACATCCGCCTCCGCGGCATTCCGGAGAGTATTGAGGGAGAGGCGATAATGCTTTTCCTCCGACGCTTCATGGCCTCGCTAGGCATAGGAAGCAATACGAACACAGAAACATTGACATCAGCGTTCCGGGTCCGTAAAGCGGCAGCAGCCCCTGCTGACGCCCCACGAGACGTAATTGCCGCGACTAGAGACATTATTACCCATTCCACAATCATGGCTAAATCGAGAGAGCTGGGCTCCTTTCAATTTGAAGGATGTGAGATAGCCATATACAGAGACCTCCCTTTTGCCGTCCTCGCGGTCAAGAGACAGCTGTTACCGGTGGCAAGACAACTGAGAGACGAGCAGATTAGATACCGATGGGGAGCGGACGGCTCTCTACTAGTAACACAGGGGACCGACATACTTACCCTCTCATCACCCGAGGGAAAAGAACTGCCTGCGAAGACCCAGAAGCCGAAGATAGGTACACAAGGACTTACCAGACTCCAACCGTTAAACCCGAGAGCTCGACCCCTGGCTATACCACGTCTATTGTAGATACACATTGCCCGCAGCGATCCTCTAGAACTGCCAACTACTTGACGTCGGGACATAATACCTGCCCAGCACTACACAGTCCATAACTGTGAACTCATAATAAGTATACGGCAAATACAGCCATAAAGCATAGGGACCACATATTAGCTCCCAACCAGTGAATATCCACTTGGCTCTGCGATACTGAATATCCCTCAGTTAAATGTTTTGTATTCTGTGCTAGCTGTAACTTAGAGGCGAATTGGTGTAGAACGCACTACATACAAATATGTCGATGCCTACTTATGTGATAATATACAAGTTAGCTGTACTATATGTTGTGTATGGCACATACCTAATATTATTGCCTTATAATCAACTGTACTGCCTTACACATTAACATGTATCTTACCATACTCCACCGTATGCCACACCTAATAAGACTTCGCAGAGACCACTTATAAAACTCCTGGTCTCCCCCTTAGACCCTCTGTAACGGGCCCACACACGCCCGATTTGTATGCCTAAATGCGTCTGAGATACTGTGTTGATTGACAGTCTCCACTCGTACATATCGACCACTGAATAGGGTTTAAGAGTCAATCACCCATAGCCCACAACATACACCAAAAGCCATGGCCTATGTGTACTTTAAATATGCTCTAAATTTGTTTTATATCTAAGTTGAATTATATGTTTGTTTGTTTTTTGAATTCTTTATTTTATTTGTGCATAGAATTAACAATCAGTTTTGTACTGCCACGACAGCTGGTACAAACACAGAAGAAACATGCGGTAATAGTAATGTGGCATAAGAAACACTGCACTTTTTTTTTTTTATATAAACAAGCTTAAGTCACTACGGTAGTTATGTGGTTTTCATCATACAGGCTATACATTATCAACACCTAGTAGGGTGTTAACTGCTTAATAAGATTTAACCATGCCTCTTCGAGGTTTGAATTATATGTTAATTATGCTCTGTTATATATGCTCTAAGCAAATGTGTCATTCTTACCTTCTGTAACCTCATACTTTGATGCAGATTATTTCTTTGGAATTGGAAACTCCAATAAAATACAAATTAAAAAAAAAAAAAGTGGATTCTGCATTAATCCATGAGGAGCTCTGCTAGCAAGCAGCCATCTTCCCAACTGTGATTTAATATTTTTTTTTTTGTAAGACTGTTCTAGAGCAATTAAAGTCTTAAAACAATTCTACATATCCATGTCTGCATTAGAATAGTTTTTAAAATCGAATAGTTTTGCCCTATAAACATTTTGCGTTGATAGAAAGCTACTTTAAAGGACCACTCTAGTGCCAGGAAAGCATACTCGTTTTCCTGGCACTAGAGTGCCCTGAGGGTGCCCCCACCCTCAGGGACCCCCTCCCGCCCGGCTCTGGAAAGGGGTTAAATCTTACCTTTTTCCAGCGCTGGGCGGAGAGATCTCCTCCTGCTCTCCTCCTCCGATCCTCCTCTTCTCCTCCCCGTCGGCTGAATGCGCATGCGCGGCAAGAGCTGCGCGCGCATTCAGCCGGTCACATAGGAAAGCATTCATAATGCTTTCCTATGGACGCTGGCGTGCTCTCACTGTGAAAATCACAGTGAGAAGCACGCAAGCGCCTCTAGCGGCTGTCAATGAGACAGCCACTAGAGGACATAGGGGGAAGGCTTAACCCATTCATAAACATAGCAGTTTCTCTGAAACTGCTATGTTTATGAAAAAATGGGTTAACCCCAGAAGGACCTGGCACCCAGACCACTTCATTAAGCTGAAGTGGTCTGGGTGCCTAGAGTGGTCCTTTAACACGGGCATTTGAAGGGAAAATTGTATTTTGCCATTTGTGAAAATTGCAGCCTTGAATACTTGTGAAAGTTTAAAGGGACACTATAGTCACCTGAACAACTTTAGCTTAATGAAGCAATTTTGATGTATAGAACATGCCACTGCGGCCTCACTGCTCAATCCTCTGCCATTTAGGAGTTAAATCCCTTTATGAACCCTAGTCACACCTTCCTGCATGTGACTTTCACAGCCTTCCATAAACACTTCCTGTACAGAGAGCCCTATTTAGGCTTTCTTTATTGCAAGTTCTGTTTAATTAAGATTTTCTTATCCCCTGCTATGTTAATAGCTTGCTAGACCCTGCAAGAGCCTCCTGTATGTGATTAAAGTTCAATTTAGAGATTGAGATACAATTATTTAAGGTAAATTACTTCTGTTTGAAAGTGAAACCAGTTTTTTTTTTCATGCAGGCTCTGTCAATCATAGCCAGGGGAGGTGTGGCTAGGGCTGCATAAACAGAAACAAATTGATTTAACTCTTAAATGACAGTGAATTGAGCAGTAAAATTGCAGGGGAATGATATATACACTAAAACTGCTTTATTTAAATAAAGTAATTTAGGTGACTATAGTGTTCCTTTAATATATTTTTGTGCTGAGTAGAACTGAGAAATGCAAGCTCTCCTTTTCTGTTTTGCTAGCTAATTCATTGAAGCCTCTCTTCACAAGCACATAAAGAACACAAAGGTACACAGACCTCCAGCAGAGATAAAAAAAAAAAAAGACAAAGAACTTGGATGCACAAAACAGAACGCTTTCAGCAGAACTTTAAAAAAAAAAAAAAAAACATCCAAAGCACAAAATCTAAACAAGGTTTCATACGCAATCAACAAAAGGCCAAACTGATTAAATTGTGAAATTGAACACATGATAGGGCATGTTGCACTCCTGCACTTCACCAACAGGATGCGTAGAAAGAAGCATATTGATGGCTTACAATAGCTTTAAAAACACCAATGATGTGTTGAGTCTTGAGGTCATATCCAGCTTGCATCGCAACTATAGTCTATTGAAAAGGAGAGTGGAAAACTCTAATTAGGACTACATTCCTGTCCAATGTGAGATTGCCTCCTCATAGAAATCCTCTGCTTTAAAACATTCAATCCACCTAGCAACAAGACACACTGAATATGAGTTGAAACTGCCTATACGTATGTGGGGGAAATTCAAGGTCAACACTTAAAACCGGCGTTTGGTGGGGGCTTTTGTAAGAAGAGAGTTTCAGCAAGAAATAGTTTATTTTAATGTTTAGCATAATCTATAGAATCATAAGTATCATTTTAAGGCATTATGTTTATTACAGCACATTACTTTGCAGATGTGGGTTAAATAGATTGTCTTAGTGCTTCCAGTTCCCAAGATGCACAAAGCATGTAAAAACCATTACAAAAAATCATAATATTATTTATTATAGTTCGGAATATAATACAACTAGTTGCCACCATACCTCTCATTATAGATAGGCTGCTATGCAGAGATTTGTGGCACGTACCACACAAGGTGGAATCTGAACTTAACACAGCACTCTTTTCTGAACATTCTATTTCAGGGTTTGCACCTTCAAGAAACGTCCTTGACGTATATAGTAGTAGCCTGCTTGCCAGCCTCCTGACAAAAGACTATGGTCCAGGTCAGCGACTGTAAAGACTCATATTTTATTCCCCCTGGTTCGGCACTTTCCATTTGTGTGCATAGAACCGAATGCTACATCCCTGGCAGCCGTTCGCATGGACCAAAACCGTGAAAATACTTCAGGGGGACTTAGCCGCGAATGCCATGGAACTATTTTCGGCATGAAGACTTCGCGGTTACCGGTCGGTCTCCTAGAGGCACTTAGCTGCGATTCTATGGAACTGTTTTGGGCATGGGACCATGCGTGCGGTTGGTCAAACTTTGACTTCCAGGAAATTCCTGAACCAATGACCCGATCTGGGGGATTTTTTGGATATGTTGGTCACCCAAATCGGGGCTATCAGGGAATGTAACTTTTGTGGGGGTTTCCTGTGTTTTGTGGGTATTTTGGGGGTTTTGTAAAAATGTGTTTTTTTGTGTCTGTAGATAATTGAGTTAATACAGTACTTGACTCAATTATCTCCCAGGTACAGAGGAGGGATTGACCTAGTTCGACTCCCTCAAGCCATCATGCATCCTGTCATTTTGGTTGTAAGGCTAATTCAACGCATGTAAAGACTATAGTATTTGTTGATAAATTGCATTATTTATAAATAAACACTTGCAATGCAATAGAAAAAAATAATGTGCGACAAATTTGAAGAAGGTTTTGTATGTTTGAATGTATGTATGTATTTGTGTGTAGTGTTGACATCTGTATGCAGTTGTATGTTTGTATGCACTGTTACAATTTGAGTTCCTATCTGGGGGCATATACCCACAGATACACACACACAGACTCATACAGATACACACTGACAGATGCACTCTCAATGACACACACTCTCACTGATTTGGAACACTCACAGACATACACACTGACAGACACACTGACACTAACTCTCAATGACAGACACACAACCTCACTGATTTGAAACACACCAACTGACAGACACACACACACTGACAGACACATACACTCACTAACAGACACACTCACTGACTAACACCCTGACATACTCTCAATGACAGACACACACTCTCACTGATTTGAAACACATTCACTGAAAAACACACTCACTGATTGATAGATAGATAGATAGATATATAGATAGATAGATAGATAGATAGACACACATACACTGACAGACACGCACAAACACGTTAATGTTATTTCTTGTTGTTGTTTTTTAGGTCCATTCCTTACCTTTTGGAGAACTGGTGTAGGTCCTCTTCCTGGGGTCCAGTGTGTGTAAATAAAGTACATTGTTTTTGTTCAAAATTATATTTTGGTTGCATAAATAATCAGCAACTTACATTTCTCAGCATATCCCCACCTTTCATTACACCCTCATCTACACCCCAATCACACCCCTAAAATATGTCACTCTTTATCCATTTCAAATGTTGGGAGGTATGGGATTACTAAAGAACAGCAAAAATACAGGAAATGTATGTACATTATTATATTATTTATCATAATACCATATTACTGATGTCAGAAGGTTTACAATATGAATTGTTCTTTAGAAGCTGTGACTCCAGTCAGAGTTCCTCTGCCAGGTGTGAGATGTCACGCATGATTTGCCTTCAAATCTAGCTTCATTGTAAACTAACTGGTTAATCTACCATATGCCTGTACTCCCTTATAGTTAGTGGATTCTATTGATAAGTGACCATTAGCAGTCAGTAGACCATTGTCTCTCAGTATCATATTCAAAAGAAACATTACTAATAACCCACAGATTCATAATTATGCCTCATTTTGTGCATATTCAGAAGAGGGATAGCACACCCTACAAAAGGAGTATAAAGATGGGTAGTGCAGCTTAGCACAATTTAGCACAACTTTGGAAGACATCTTTAGGTCATAAGTAGGAAGTGTATAGAGGAAATATCTCCAGGCACTCAGGACGTTAAAGCCGCAGGCAGGTTTATTGAAACAGAAAGAACAGCAATGCTTCGACCTAACAGGAGGTCTTTGTCAAACTTGACAAAGCACTCTGTGTTTTGACACCTTTCTACAATGGCCAGCATTACACTTTACAACAATGTGAGCTGCAGTAGCTCTTCTGTTTGATCAGACCAGATGAGCTAGCCATTGTCCCCCCCCCCCCCCCCCCATGCATTAATGATGCAAGTTCAGTGATTGTCCTTCCTTGCACCATTTTTGGTAGGTATTAACCACTGCATAACGGGAACACCCCACAAGACGTGCCATTTTGGAGATGCTCTGACCCAGTCATCTAGCCATCACTATTTGGCCCTATTTGTCAAAGTCACTCAGATCTTTTCGCTTGCCCATTTTTCCTGCTTCCAACAAATTAAATTCAAGAACTGAGTGTTCACTTGCTGCCTAATATATCACGTCTTGACAGGTGCCAATAAAACAATAACATCAATGTTATTCTCTTCACCTGTCAGTGGTTTTACTGATGTGGCTGATAAGTCTATATTTTCTGGACAGATATTCCAGAAAAATATACCATGCAAATAAATATGAAATCAATTAAAGTGCACAAGTGACAACAAGTTATTATCTTAAATGAGTCAGCATTGTAAACTTATTAAGTGCCAATAATTCATTTGTGTGCAAATATAGATATAGAATATAGGAGGTACTTGAGGACTGTGTTGGGAACCACTGGTCTATATGATTAAAACATAGTTTATGTATATTATCATATATACAAAAATCACCAGGAACATGTGCAAGTGATCTTCTTGCTAAAAAATCACTTGCACATATTCTCAGTGATTTCTTTGAACACAAATTAATTATTGGCACTTAATAAGTTTACAATGTTGACTCATTTAAGATAATAACTTGTCGTCACTTGTGCACTTTAATTGATTTCATATTTATTTGCATGGTATATTTTTCTGGAATATCTGTCGCCATTTTCTATGGATTATGGTATATAACTTATGTTGCGTACATATCCATTTCGATATAATTGGGAATCTATTTACGGGTATTTTTTTTTGGTTGCTGCACGCATTGATTAGTGACTCAATCTAAATTAGGCTTAAAATACTTGCACTTTGAAGTTGTTTTTGAGCCACCTAATTCATTTTTATAATTTTTGTTTTAAAATAATAACAGGAGTTGTTCAAAATCAATAAATAAACTTAATACACTCAAGGTAAAAGCACACAGAGTATCTCTTACTGAGCAGACTTTTTTCAATGTATTTCTACATGATTACAATCTTTTTATCAAATGATTTATTTGTAAGTGGTATATGACTGCATGTATGTCTTTGCTTCACTAATATCCCTTTTGGTTTCAGAAACATTTTCTATTTGTGCTGTTCAGTAAAGTCTCAAATATGTGCATTGTGGAAGTAAATCTTTATAACGCTGGCAGCTGCTCGCATTCCTAGCAGTGTGCCTACCATCTTTGGATTTAATACACCCGAGCACATTCTTCACCCACCCACAAAAAGAATGAAATTGCATGCATTTGCACGTTTGAGTTGAATTTATTTTACATTTTATTTTCTTAGGCTACTTATATATGTCAGCATGTAGTAAAAAGAAAAGGGTCTGATTTAACCTGAACCAGATGCCTCATACTTCCTAAGGCAAGAAAATTACTACGTTGTGCTGACACATTTCTACACAACTAATGAACAAATGACAGTGAATTTACTCTCATCCACAAATTCCTTTCTTGCTTGCCTTTACAATAAAGAACTATGACATATACCATTCATTGCACTCTATATATTTCATATAAAGTGCACTTATTTCTATTTCAGTTTTTCCAGAGTCTTGAAGAAATCTATTCAATTTAAATAAACACTATAGTCAGCAAAACAACTTTAGCTTACTGAAGCAGTTTTGGTGTATAGATCATGCCTCTGCAGTCTCACTGCTCAATTCTCTGCCATTAAGGAGTTAAATCACTTTGTTTACTCAGCCCTAGTCACGCCTCTCTGCATGTGACTTACACAGTCTTCTTAAACACTTCCTGTAAAGAATCATCTAATGTTAACACTTCCTTTATTGCAAATTCTGTTTAATTTAGAATTTCTTATCTCCTGCTCTGTTAATAACTTGCTAGACCTTGCATGAACCTCCTGTATGTGATTAAAGTATTAATTACAAAACAGGAGATAAAAACGTCTAAAGTTAACATCTGACTGACATTAAGTTGACGCTAAGTTGTTTTGGTAACTAAAGTATCCCTTTAAGGAACAGTGGTAATGTCACTACTTTAGAACTGGGAAACCTCACCAGTAAGTGTCTTCGTGCAAGACACCTAACAATGTACATCCCCCTTACTATTATTGTATGGTGCTGTGTAAAATGTTGGCACTATATAAAAGCTAATATTAATGGTAGTTACGGTAGAAAGAGACTACAGCTTCATACTACAACACATCGGAAAGATGTTAAACATCAGAAATCATTCAAACTTGTCTCTCTTCACCCAATCTTCACTTCCACATCACCAATATCATCTCCATCCAATCTGAAGGTCAATGATTTTCACTGTCAATTTTCACCACAGTTTGGCTGGAATTGATAAAAAAACAAAAAGACAAAAAAAGGCTACCTTCCATGAAAAGCTTGGCATATTGCTCAAAGCACTTGCAGTCTCCCCATGACAGCCAGGGTGTGCCTGAATTGTAGCCTTCCACTTATGGTCACCAACTGGATAGTCAATCCATTCCAACTGTAGTAGAATCAAACAGAGCTTGTTGACTCTACTGGAGTTGATAAAATGCTTGCTTTGCTCATTATTATCCTTAAGTGGAAAGTAGGACCTTCCCAAAAAAAAAACACGTGTCTGAGAGATACAAATACAAATCATATCAAGATAACAATGTAAGGTTAATATTATATTTTAAACTGTATCTATACCTGTAGCATGTCCAGTCTCATTACTTCTAGATTTTCTTAAAACGTTTGACTTATTTATTTGAAACCATTGCAGATCATCTTCATCCAAAGCAATGTCACCCCAGTAGGCAGCTGCAGGGAACAAACAAAAAAGAGCAGTTAGAATTTAAATATTTTGGGGGAAAATGTATGTATTCAAAATAACTTTTTTGTCATCTGTGTTTTTATTATACAGGATTATTAACTTAAGTGTGCATTGTTGGTAATTTACATTTTAGTCCAAAAAATAAAAACTTTTAAAAAAAAATTATTCAGCCCAGTTATTTTAAGTACAATTTCCCAGCAAGTCGCATTTTAGCCAATGTCTTTGAATATCACAATTCATTTTTCAGTCATCATCCATCCCAATGGTTCATTACTAGCTTTAAATATAAGGTTGGATACCAAGCTAGCCATGTCCCGTTCCTTGTCCTCACTGATGTCATTGAAGGTCTCTTCCTCCACCCAGCCACGTACAACAGCAAGGGTCCCTGAAAGGTGACAACAAGCCCCCTGGGACGCCTGCTGTGTTTGGTCTTCCACCTCCTCAAAGCCACCTTCCTCCTCTGACTCCTCTTCTTCAGACTCCTCTCTCTGCGTTGCCTCTCTCTGCAATATTATAAGGTGTGTTAAGTAGTACTATTCCTATCAGTTTAATCCCTGTTACGTCCCGTATTAGGGGACGTGTTTATGGCATCGATTTTAGGAACCGGGAGATGGAAAACGATGCTTGGTCGGTCCTCCTACTTCAAATTTGGGGCACTGCGCGTGCAATCTAATGTGCCACCAGATAGGAGTGGTGTGTTAAGTAGTACTATTCTTATCAGTTTAATCCCTGTTACGTCCCCTATCAGGGGACGTGTATATGGCATCGGTTTTAGGAACCGGGAGATGGAAAACTATGCTTGGTCGGTCCTCCTACTTCAGATTTGGGGCACTGCGCGTACAATCTAATGTGCCACCAGATAGGAGTGGTGTGTTAAGTAGTACTATTCTTATCAGTTTAATCCCTTTTACGTCCCCCTCATCAGGCCTTTTTTAGTCGAATGTATCGCCCACTGTCAGTCCCTTCGGGATCCATCCCTCATTCATCTTAATAAAGGTGAGGTAATCTAGACTTTTTTTTACCTAGGCAACTCAGCAAAGAAAGCAGCAGTGGGTACAACATCATCATCATCACACCGTACGTCCATGTGTGTAATGCTGCCTGACTGAGACATATCCCTGTTATCTACATCCTCTGGCAATAATGGTTGCACATCACTCATTTCTTCCAAATGATGTGTAAATAACTCCTCTGACATATCAAGTGAAGCGGCTGTGGTGCTAGTGTTGGTGGTGGCGGCAGGCGGACGAGTGGTAACTTGAGAGGTGCCCTAAGCTAAGCTGGATGAGGATGGTGCGTCAAGGTTCCGAGCGGAAGCTGTAGAAGATTGGGTGTCCTGTGTTAGCCAGTCAACTATGTCCTCAGAACTTTTCGAGTTCAGGGTACGTGGGCTCTGAACACTGGGCATTATTCTAGGGCCAAAGGGAATCACAGCACCACAACCACGACGGCCCCTGCGGGGTGGCCTGCCTCTGCCTGTCATTTTTTTTTCGATTAGTGGTACTATGCGTGCAAGCTACTGTGACAACAGATATGAGTGGCACTGTGCACTGGCAGAAGTTGGCAGAGTAGACGCTCTAGGCCTGACACACACGCTTGCAGACAACTACTGTATATACTCGAGTATAAGCCGACCCGAATATAAGCCGAGGCCCCTAATTTTACCCCAAAAAACTGGGAAAACTTATTGACTCGAGTATAAGACTAGGGTGGGAAATGCAGCAGCAACTGGTAAATTTCTAAATAAAATTAGATCCTAAAAAAATATATTAATTGAATATTTATTTTACAGTGTGTGTATGAATGCAGTGTGTGTGTATGAATGCAGCGTGTGTGTATGAGTGCAGCGTGTGTATGAGTGCAGAGTGTGTATGAGTGCAGCGTGTGTGTATGAATGCAGTGTGTGTATGAGTGCAGTGTGTGCGTATGAGTGCAGTGTGTGTGTGTGTGTGTATGAATGCAGTGTGTGTATGAGTGCAGCGTGTGTATATGAGTGCAGTGTCTGTATGAACGCAGTGTGTGTGTATGAATGCAGTGTGTGTGTATGAACGCAGTGTGTGTGTATGAATGCAGTGTGTGTGTATGAATGCGGTGTGTGTATATGAGTGCAGCGTGTGCGTGTGAATGCAGTGTGTGTATGAGTGCAGTGTGTGTGTGTGTATGAATGCAGTGTGTGTATGAGTGCAGCGTGTATATATGAGTGCAGTGTGTGTGTATGAGTGCAGTGTCTGTATGAACGCAGTGTGTGTGTATGAATACAGTGTGTGTGTATGAATGCAGTGTGTGTGTATGAACGCAGTGTGTGTGTATGAATGCAGTGTGTGTATATGAGTGCAGTGTGTGTATATGAGTGCAGTGTGTGTATGAATGCAGTGTGTGTATGAATGCAGTGTGTGTATGAGTGCAGTGTGTGTATGAGTGCAGTGTCTGTATGAGTGCTGTGTCTGTATGAGTGCAGTGTCTGTATGAATGCAGTGTGTGTGTATGAATGCAGTGTGTGTGTGTATGAGTGCAGTGTGTGTATGAGTGCAGTGTGTGTGTGTGTGTGTGTGTGTGTGTGTGTTGCAGAGCCTTGGTGGGGGATAGGCAATTTTATTTTTATTTTTAATTATTTTAATAATTTTTTTATTATTATTTCTTATTATTACATTTAATTATTATTTTTTTTATTATTATTATTATTATATTTTTTTTTCGGCCCCCCTCCCTGCTTGATAAATGGCAGGGAGGGGGGCTCTCCTTCCCTGGTGGTCCAGCATTGGCAGTTCAGTGGGGGGGAGGAGGGGGGCTGCAGAGCTGTAACTTACCTGTCCTGCAGCTCCTGTCAGCTCTCTCCTCCTCCGCACCGTCCGGTCAGCTCTTCTGTCAGCTCACACTGTAAATCTCGCGAGAGCCGCGGCTCTCGCGAGATTTACAGTGGGAGCTGACCGAGGTGCTGAACGGACGGCGCGGAGGAGGAGAGAGCTGACAGGAGCTGCAGGACAGGTAAGTTACAGCTCTGCAGCCCCAGTCTGTATTATGGCAATGCAAATTGCCATAATACAGACTATTGACTCGAGTATAAGCCGAGTTGGGGTTTTTCAGCACAAAAAATGTGCTGAAAAACTCGGCTTATACTCGAGTATATACGGTAACTGCTATTCAACCTATTACAGTCAAAAAATTTTTTTTTGAAATGTACACTACTGTTACACCAGATATGAGTTGCACAAGTGTGACACTGTGCCCTGGCAGGCCCTGAAACGCACACGTGTGAAGGAAACTGACTGCTATTATATTACAGTCAAAAAAGTTTTTGTTTTTTTTAAATGCAAGCTATTGTGACACCAGATATGAGTGGTGGCACTGGGCAAGTGGGCACAGTATACGCTGTGAGCCTGACACACACGCTGGCAGGCAGGCAACTGCAATTAGATTACACAGGAAAAAAAAAAAAAGCAGACTGATGTTCTAGCCCTAAAAAGGGCTTTTTGGGGTGCAGTCCTTACAGCAGAGATCAGATGAGTCCTTCAGGACTGTAGTGGACACTGAATACACTAGCCTAGCTATCGATTTCCCTATTAAATCAGCAGCAGCTACACTGTCCCTCCTCTCACTAAGAATGCAGCTTCCGGGGGGCGGGGCCTAGCTGTCATGGAGGAAAGACGCACTTCGTGTGAGCTCCTTCAATATCTCACTTTAAGCAGCTATCAACAAGCGAATTTCACCCCAGAAGGGGATGACCCAGCAATGTTGCTCCTACCTGACCGACCCGACATGCTTTATAGCGGTCAGCAACTCGAGTCTTACTTACTTCCGCGTGGCAAGTGTGGCCTGGTGCTCACCGGGCGGGAGAGGCGGCTGATCACCCGATCCTGGGATGCCCAGGAGCAGCTACTTCCCGACAGGAGCTCCGTTACCCCTCCCCCTCAGACCGGTGGGGGTTATCCCGGTCCACCCCTGAGAGGCTGTCTGGAGCTAATGGACGCACAGAGCACAGCCGCCCAGGCTGACATACTCATCTGCGACTCTCCCAATATGGCAGCAGCCGTGTGTCCTCCTGGTACCAGCAAAGCATGGCAGGTTATTGAGTCGAAGCTGGACAGACTCTTTAATCAATTTTGGAAGCAAATAACAAGCAGGAAGCCCCAACAAGCTCCACCACAGCCCCAACAAGCTCCACCACAGCTAAGCGAAGCAGTCCCCATTAAAATCCACCAACACAAAAGGTGTCGAAGACGGGACCAGAGGCGCAAACAGAAATGCAGAGCCTGCCCCACGTCAAGCACTCGCCTCCACCTTAAGCCACCACAATCCCGCACCGGACGTGAAGCACCACCAGGACAGATCCGACCACCCGACAAAACAAGCTTCCACCACTTCAAGCCGCGAACCTGGCACTCAGCCAGAGACTTGCCTTTGTTGTTCCAGGAATCAGGGACTCCCAGGGTCTGCACCTGGCGCCCAGAAGGGATCGGATGAGCACAAGCAGTAAACAGCAGCCTGCCAAGCATGTCCCACTATAGCCGATCCTCCACACCATGCCTTTGATCACACATCACATTAACTAATCGTAAAGTAGCAAGCGATTAAACATGTCATTATTTCACCTCCTAAAGAGTTTATTGTCGTAGTTCCTTACATGCCTTTACCTTAACCGTTCATGTATTATGTTATTCACTAGTCTCATCTCATGGGGCGACTCCCACTTGATTTATAACTAGTGGTGGAGCTGCTGATATAAATGCACAGATAACGTGCAAGCTACACCCTAAACATGACAGCCATCTTTCACAACAATGTACTGCTATATACTCATACCCTCAGTGCAACTAGCCATGATATACGCACGTTCAGCCTAGCATGCTCAAATATAACACACTTCTGTCTAAAAAAAAAAAAAAAATAATACAAAAAAAAAAATGCAGCTTCCGAATGAATCTAAAATGGATGCTGTCCAGGAGGTGGGAGGGTCTGGGAGGAAGAGTCTGCTGCTGATTTGGACTTACTTGAAGGACTTATTTTATATTATTTTGATTCAGTAGAATCTTTTATGTTATTTTCATTGTGATTTTTTATTTCACCCAATAAATTACTTCTTAATCATTTGGGAATCTTCCTATCTACATCTCTACTCAATCATTGTGAGTGGAGGAGACCAGGAGGAGACAAAGAAAGGACAGTGGATCCCCTTTAAAAGATCCCAAGGCGCTTACCACTAGAGCCAGGTGACCTCTTGGCTCTATATTTGTGAGTTTGAAATTCATATGGTTTTTCACTATATTTCATATCATATTACAAATATGATTTGGTTGTTTATTATTTACAGGACATTGTAATTACGGTTCCATCAACATATATCTAGTATTCGTTTGTACAGGTATTTCAGTGCTCCACTTATATTCTATTTCCGAACATCGCATATGTTCGCCATCCGTGGCGAACGCGAACAAGCTATGTTCGCCAGGAACTATTCGCCAGCAAACTATTCGGGACATCTCTAATCTCCAACCATTCCTTCCCACTATTTCTGACTTCTCATTTATCTATGAATAAAATCAACATTTAGTTACTGTCCCCAAGCCATCAATCTCTTTTTTGTCGCCATTTTTCAGAATCACAAATAAAATCAAACAGACTTGGCCATTGCCTTTTTATTTGGCTACATTTCAGATCAGAGTTCAGGAATTCCACCGACCGTTCAAAATTCGGACGACTTGCGGTTCAGAATAAAATGATTCTCCAAGTCTAGTCATCAAGGAAAACACAAGGTCAGCAACATGGAAAAGCTACGCTATAGCTGTTAAATGAAGCTTGCCTTACAAAAAGGGTCTCAACTAGTGCCGATAAAACATTCCCACCTTTTACATCACTGCCAAACGTTTATACCAGGGGTCCTCAAACTGTGGCCCTCCAGATGTTGCTGAACTACAACTCCCATGATTATTTGAATTACATAGTTAGCCAGAGAATCATGGGAGTTGTAGTTCAGCAACATCTGGGGGGCCGGAGTTTGAGGACCCCTGGTTTATACTAATGGTGGATAAAGAAATGGATTCATAGATTCAAACTGTTTACTCCAAGTTAGAACATTTTTAATGTGGATATCACAAAATAAATCAATATATGCCAGTTAAGAAAAAAAAAATTCAAAAGTTCAATCATGCACTTTTGGTGGCCATTTGCCTTTGATAGGCTCATCTTCATATTCTAAGCTTACAAGAGTGGAATCCAAACTGCACTTTATGTTGTAACCCATCTGTTTAAAAGTTTGAGAAGTTTTGAATCCAGAAATGCCCTTCTCCACTTCAATATTGTAAATAGCGAATACTAGTGGCATCTCTTTCAGCTTGTATGAGTCTAGTCAATCACCTCTGAAGTTTCTTATTAATGAGGTGTTCTTATCAAAGGAACCGTTGAATAGGATATGTTTTGTTTAATTTCATCCATTCCCCTCTTTTTTTCTTTCATACCATTTATTTAACAACTGAATTTGGGTCTCTCTCTTTTTATAAATGTTGGCTAATTCAAAAATCCTTTATTTGCATGAAAATCTTTATTTCCCATTATGTTTTTTTATACAGCTATGGTGTTAGAACATACATATATTGTTTATACGATAAGGCATACTTTATATTTTGTATGTATATTATCTCATAAGATTTCACAACTAAAAAAAATCGAATGTGTCTACTTAAAAATATAAGCATTAACATGTATGTAATAAGGGTAATTTTGGAAGGAATATAAATGAGAGAGCCAGAAATGGAGAGAGAGAGAGAGCATGTGCGCTAGAGACAGTCAACGGGGGAAATTACACAATTAACAATCCATGATATTTGAAGAAATGCCAAAATAGCTACATTTTTAAATAAATTGTGTTCCCATGAACCTTAGGCTATGTGCTTGCATATATCAAGTAACTATGTTCCTAAAAGAGGAAAAATAATTCTACTGTGACCAATGTAGTTAAATAGTAGCTTTAATACACTATTTGTTTACGTTGGTACAGATACAATAATCTGGAATCTATCCATACTACATTTTCAAGGAGAATGAAAAACTTTAAAACAGCCAAATATTTTTTTCATCTAATACGGTCTGGGACACCCTCCAGCTGTAGTATTTGAAGAAACTTCTCCATGTAATTCAATTCAACAAAGTTTTTACTGTAAGACACGTTGCTCATTCCAAACCAAGGGTTAGTCCTCTTAAATAGACAGGAGAAACAAAATCACAATCCTACATTGCATTATTTTTCTTCTGTTGATGCCAGCAAAATTAGAAATGTTGTCAATTAAAAATGATACTAGTGACTTCTCTTTCAGCTTGTATGAGTCTAGGCCATCACCTCTGAATTTTCTAATTAATGAGGTGATCTTGTCAAAGGAACTGTTGTGTATAGGATATGTTTTCTTTAATTCCATCCATTCCATTTGCGGCCCCCCAAGCCGTCACAGCAGACAGCGGGCTCCTCTCACCCGGTCACCACGGAGGTAATTACTAACCTCCTCACAGACCTCCGCCAAATGCTCTCCACTGAAATAACCCAGGTGAGGGAAGACATCAGGGGGTTCACTGCCCACCTTACTGCAGTGGAGCAGACCTCCCAAACAACCTCAACACAGGTCCGACCTGACAGTTGCTCACACTACTCTCACCCACCAACTAGCATCTATGGAAGATAAACGACGGTGGAAACATATAAAAATCAGGGACCTCTCTGATGGAGTTCTCCCAGCAGAAATGCCTCACTTTATGCGAAGGCTATTCGCATCCCTCTTATCCCCCAGGCAAGACAAAGGAATACAACTAGATGGGATGTTCCGCCTGCCCAAACCATCAACATTCTCAAGCGCAACTACCAGCAATCTACTGATTAAGTTCCAAAACGGGCAGGACAGAGCAGCCTTCATGAGTGCCACCAGAGGGAAACACCCCTATAGATTTGAAGATATGGAACTGTCGTTCTACTCTGACCTCTCCCACAATACTCTGCTCTGGAGGAAATCCCTCCGTCCACTGACAACTACGCTGGCAGCTAGGGGAGTGAAGTACCGCTGGGGACCTATGCATGTACTCCTCATTCAGCACCAAGGCTCTGAACATAGGGTGGCGGACATTTCTGAGATGGACACTGTCCTGGCAGCCCTGGGCCTCACAGCCCCACCCCCCTCTACAACCTGGGACCCAGCAAAAACTGTCCCATTCATCCCCGCTTCAGAGGGAGGACCTGGGAGGGAGAACACCTGACTCATAAGCCTATACATTCTTTATATGTTACTACTCTCTATGTTGGGCTTAGCCCTCTATCTAATGTTGACTACACTACACAATGTTATAACACGACCACTCACAGAGGCCGAACACAGCCAAGACCCGGAATTTCCCCGGACACGCTGGCTCCTTTTTAATAACCTTCCCCTCAGCTCCCATCATATGCATCCATCATACGCATTCCACGGAGGAGATGTACATGTACGCATTCGGACGCAAATCAGTCCAACCTATCCAAACACCACGCTCACCACATCAAGTGCCATGTATTCACCCTCTATTAATAACCACACACCGGAGCTACCAACATGGCTTGAAGCTCTACCTTACCTACACACAGAGGTACACGACTCAACCACCTACAACCCATACACTATTCATAAGAGCTCTGTCCCAGCACACCAGGGTAAACCGACCAATCCATCTCTGAGCCCTCTGACACACATACTCTACAGCCCCATAAATCGCCGCACAGTACCTATACTACAATATTCTGCTTACTTGCTCTGTTTAACCTCATTTAAAAATGTGCAGATTTCTCAACTGTCATGATAAAGCCTAAAGTTATAATACCTGTTCCAGCTGTTGTGGCCAAACAGGCTGATGTGTAAACCATGCATGACAAAAATAAAGAATTAAAAGAAAAAAAGGGTAATTTTGCAAGGAACATAAATAATTTATTATATATCATTTTTTTCAGGAGAAACATGCCTTTAATTTCACATAAACTATTCATATATAAAACATAATTTAATATGAATACAATTTTAAAAACTTTGAGAAATTAAGAAATGTTGTTATTTTTCAAGTTCTACATGTCATTTTAACTGTTAATTTCATTATACTGTTAGTTTTTATTGCAATAAGTTATACATATTTGTATTCAGCTATGTCTCACGAGTCCAAAAGTACCCAATATGTACAGGGTTTATGGTGTTTTGGAGAGTTACAGGGTCAAATACAGGGCTTTCCCCTTCTTCATTTTTACACATTGAAATTTACCAGGCTGGTTTGCTGGGCCTATGCTGTCTTCGGGACTGTATGGCAGTCCAGGAATGAAAATTAACTCCAGCATGGCATACCATTTGCAAAAGTAGGCAACCTAGGGTATTCAAAATGCTGCCATGGCCTATGACCAGGAAAATAAAATTATGGTAAGTAGGAATACATTTTCCTTTTTCCTGTCCATATCCATGGCAGCAAAACAATGGGTAATACCCAAGCAAAAACCAAGGGAGGGAAAGAAATACACAAGATTTCCAAATTATGAATGCAAATTGAAAACACACACACCTCATAAGGACATTGTAAATTAAAAACTGATTGTCCACTATTGCCACATTACCAGATTGACCTACTCAAATGTACCAAAGAAAATGACTGAAAAAGTATTGGTTGAGGACCAAGCAGGCATTTAACCTATAAATTCCAGGGAAACTTGGCCACTGATGCTCAAGAGGGAGAACGGGCTTAGTAGCCTGAAAAAAGCCAAGACTATCCCTCTGCTGATGGCTTATATAGAGGCATGAAGACCTCTCCTGGTGCATTAGTTAATATAAATAGACTATAAGTAGAAAGCCAGATAGTGATATAAAAATAGATCTTAAGACATCTATCTAGGACAAGAGAAGAAAGTTTAATTACGGAGTCTTCATTCCAATTTTTTAGAGCTGGAAGAATAATTTCTTCATTAATATGGAAAGAATAAGCCACTTTATGACTAAATTCAGTAACAGATTAAAGATTATTCTATATTGTGAAAGACAGTAAAGGGTTTTATGCCAAATAGTGCTTGAAGATCTGATATCCTTCTGCTGAATGCTAATGTCACCAATAGAGCTAACTTAATATTAAGCAGATGTGGAGAGATAAAGTCTCATCGTTAAAAGGGTTGAGAAGTCCACAGTTGCAGTGGTTAACTGAGAGATTATATAAATACAGCCAACAAATATTTAGATACCTCCATATCAAAGCCCCTTCACGAAAAGAGAGATATGAGAGTGCTAAGACATGTACCTCTGAGGTGATGTGGCTAAGTCCTAGATGAGTCCTGGATTGAAGAACTTAGAACTTGAATGGTCTAATTAGAAATAGACCAGGAAAAGAGGTATCCCAACTCTGTAAAGGTAGCAGAGGGTATACATGTTCCCTGGCCTTCAGAAGGGTATTAATTGCTGCACCTGAAAAACCCTTGTATTTAAGTCTTTCTTTCAATATCGAAACCTTCTGAAAGAGGAGAGTAGCACTGGACCTGGTGATAGAGGGAAGAACTCTTTTAGGAGATCCCATGGTGGTACTGAATAAGATACACAGAAGTGAAAACCATGTTGATGTTGATGCAAACTATGCAGAAGAGAGGTATTGGATGTTAAGAAAGTCCCTTTTATGAACATGTTCGATTTTGGAGAAAAGTGCCTCAACACCAGTGGATGGTATTGATAGTTTTCACTGTCCAAGCAATTTCTATAGGAAAGTTAACATCCTCCCTTGTGCCATCATCGTCCACTTAGATCTATGGTGGAGGACCTGGATCAAAACTTCCTCCCTGGGGTAATATGACAAACATCATCCTTACTTGATAAGTGTCAGGATCGGGACAGGGATCCAACACGCAGAGTACAAAGAGTGGAAAGGTACGTATACCGGGCCTTAGAATGGCCGGACTAACGTACCGAGAGTAAAGAATAGTCAGAGGCAAGCTGAGGTCGAGGAAACGAGAAGACAGATAAGCGAGAGACAAGCCGGGTCAAGGGATAACAGAGAAACAGGGTAGTACAACGAGCCGAGTCAAAACCAAAAGAGCAAACTAGAATACCAGAGCACTGAGTGACTAGACAAGCTAGAACCACGACAGGGCAATGAGCTGAAGTAAGGAGTAAGCTTAAATACCCTGGTTCTGGATGGAAATCACGCCTCTGAAAAGTACCGATTGGATATCGGACACTTGAGTGACAGATTGCTCGTGCTAGCGTCATGACGTCACGTATTGAGCGTCCTGCTAGAAAAGGACGTGGATTCCTCGCGGCCGGTGTTTAAGTGACTGGATGAACCGCGAGGAACGGAGGAGACAGCTCGCCTGGACGGATACACCACCAAGTCTCTACCTCCCTTAGAGGTAGAGGCCTCAGGTACCCTGACAGTACCCCCCCTCTCAGATACGCCCACCGGGCGGAATGAACCGGGGCGAGATGGGAAGCGAAGGTGAAATGCTCTGCGAAGGCGAGAAGCATGGACGTCCTCCTGAGGTACCCAACTCCTCTCCTCAGGACCATATCCCCTCCAGTTGACCAGATATTGCAATTTTCCCCTTGAAATTCTGGAGTCAATGATGGAGCTGACCTCGTACTCCTCCCGACCCTCCACCTGAACAGGACGAGGCGAGGAGACCTTAGAGGAGAATTTGTTGCAAATGAGGGGTTTCAACAAGGAGACATGAAAAGAGTTAGGAATGCGTAAGGCAGGTGGCAGAGCAAGGCGATACGCAACCGGATTGATACGAGTGAGAACCCTGTAAGGACCTATGTAACGAGGAGCAAATTTCATGGACGGAACTTTTAGGCGAATATTCTTAGTACTCAACCATACCCTATCCCCAGGAACAAAAACAGGAGCCGCTCTTCTATGTTTGTCAGCGTGTCTCTTAAACAGCGAGGAACTATGTAATAGAATTTGTCGAGTTTGATCCCATAATTTCTTCAGGTTGGCGACATGATCATCAACCGACGGTATCCCCTGAGAAGAGGAAACCGAAGGAAAAATCGAAGGATGAAAGCCATAGTTCATGAAGAAAGGGCTAGAGCGAGTTGAATCGCAAACAAGGTTATTGTGTGCGAACTCCGCCCAAGGAATCAGACCGACCCAATCGTCCTGGTGTTCGGAAACAAAGCAACGCAGATACTGTTCGATCTTTTGATTAGTACGTTCAGCAGCTCCGTTAGACTGAGGGTGATAGGCAGAGGAAAAGTTCAATTTGATGCCCATTTGAGAACAAAAGGATCTCCAGAAACGTGAGACAAATTGAGAACCTCTATCAGAAACAATCTCTGAAGGAATCCCATGTAGGCGAAAAACTTCTCTCGCAAAAATCTCCGCCAATTCAGGGGAAGTCGGAAGTTTAGGTAATGGCACGAAATGGGCCATCTTGGTAAATCTATCCACCACCGTGAGAATAACAGTCTGTCTTTTGGAAGCAGGCAAATCAACGATAAAGTCAATGGACAAACAGGACCAAGGTTTCTCAGGAATGTCCAAGGGGTGTAACAGGCCACATGGGGATGCATGAGATAGTTTAGTCTTGGCACAAGTCTCACAAGCTGCGACGAACTCCTCAATATCCTTACGAAGTGAAGGCCACCAGAAATCCTTGGATATCAGAGAGTACGTCTTGCGAATACCAGGATGACCAGCTATTTTACTTTCATGAAAACATTGTAAGAGCTCCAGTTGAAGTTCAGGAGGAACAAAGTTTCTTCCCTCAGGAGTGTTTTCGGGAGCTAGATGTTGTGACTTCAAGATCTGGTCAAGTAGCGGGGAATGAATTTTGAGACTGGTATTAGCAATAATATTGCATTTGGGTACAATGGAAGACAAAAGTGGTTCAACTGAAGCAGAGGGTTCATATTGGCGAGATAGCGCATCGGCTTTAGAATTCTTTGACCCAGGTCTGTAAGTCAGAACGTAATTGAAATGGGTAAGAAACAACGACCAACGAGCCTGCCTGGAGGACAGACGCTTGGCCTCTCCGATATAAGACAAGTTTTTGTGGTCTGTCAGGATGGTAACAGGATGTAATGTACCTTCCAATAAATGTCTCCATTCTTTCAAAGCCTTGATAACCGCTAGTAATTCTCTGTCACCAATGTCATACCTGCTTTCAGTACCGGTCAATTTTTTAGAGAAAAATCCACATGGATGTAATGGTTTATCAACACCCAACCTTTGAGATAGAACAGCACCTAAACCAGTCTCTGATGCGTCTACCTCGAGCAAAAATGGCAGAGAAGTGTCAGGGTGAACTAAAATTGGAGCGGAAGCGAAAAGCTCCTTGAGAGTCTTGAACGCAAGGAGAGCTTCAGTAGTCCAATTCTTAGTGTCAGCCCCCTGTTTGGTCATGTTAGTGATAGGTGCAATAATAGAAGAATAGCCCTTAATAAAGCGCCTATAATAATTGGAAAAACCAATAAATCTCTGTATGGCTTTAAGACCTGTGGGTAAAGGCCACTCTAGAATGGATTGGAGCTTATCCGGATCCATCTTAAATCCCTCCCCAGAGATCACATAGCCGAGAAAGGTTACCTGGGTTTGATCAAAGCTACATTTCTCCAACTTGCAGTACAAGCCATGCTGGAGAAGCTTGTGCAAAACCCTCCTGACTTGTTTGTGATGAATCTCAATGTCACTAGAATGAATGAGTATATCATCTAGGTATACAATGACGCACTCTTGCTGAAATTCCCTAAGAACCTCATTAATCAGATCTTGGAATACTGCTGGTGCATTGCATAACCCAAAAGGCATGACGGTATATTCATAGTGGCCATATCGAGTATTGAATGCCGTCATCCACTCATGTCCCTGCTGGATTCTCACCAAGTTATATGCCCCTCTGAGGTCTAACTTGGTGAAAATTGTAGAGCCCTTCAAACGATCGAAGAGTTCGGTGATCAAGGGAATCGGGTAGGCATTTTTAATGGTTATCTTATTCAGGCCTCGATAATCAATACAAGGTCTCAAAGAACCATCTTTCTTTTTAACAAAAAAAAATCCAGCCCCGGCAGGGGAGGAGGACCTCCTGATGAATCCCTTGTCTAAATTCTCGTGAATATATTCCTCTAGAACTGAGTTCTCCTTTATAGATAATGGGTATACATGGCCTCTGGGAGGCATGGTACCAGGGAGTAGGTTAATTTTGCAATCAAAGGACCTGTGTGGGGGTAAGGTATCGGCTTTCTTTTTGTCAAATACTGCCTTTAAATCTAGATACTGAGACGGAATTTGTGTCTCTGTAGGATTTTCAGAGGTATTCGATGTATTAGTTAATCCAAGAGGTAAGACCTTCCGCAAGCATTTTTCTTGACAATTCTCTCCCCATGAAACTATCTCCCCTGATTCCCAATTAATAATAGGGTTGTGTCTCCTCAGCCAGGAGTACCCCAGGACTATGGGAATAGACGGAGAAGAAATGAGCATCAAGGATATATCCTCTTTATGCAGGATGCCAACAGTCAAGTTAATCGGTATGGTCTCATGAAAAATAACAGGCTCAAGTAACGGTCTACCATCGATGGCCTCAACAGCCAGAGGTGTCTCTTTTAACTGGGATGGAATAGCATGCTTGGCAGCAAAACCCTGATCTATAAAGCTCTCAGCAGCTCCAGAATCGATTAGTGCCATAGTCTTAACTACTCCCTTCTCCCACTTTAAAGAAACGGGTAACACAAGCCTGAGCTCCTTGTAGTTGTGAATAGAGGACAAAGTAGAAACACCCAAGGCCTGTCCTCTAGAGGAACTTAGGTGCGAGCGTTTCCCGAACGATTGGGACAATTAAGGCGTAAATGACCCCTGACTCCACAATACATACATAAACCCTCCCTTCTCCTGTACTGTCTCTCCCTTTCAGTGAGATGAGTACTGCCTATCTGCATAGGTTCAGGAATACGTAAGTCTTCGAACTCAGAGATTTGAAAGGTAGGCGCTAGTTTAAAGGAGGGTCTACGGGTCCTATCTCGAGTGTTCTGCCTCTCTCTTAAGCGTTCATCAATACGAGATATAAAAGAAATTAAATCCTCCAAATTTTCAGGGAGTTCTCTAGTAGCGACCTCGTCAAGAATTACATCTGATAACCCATTCAGAAACACATCTATATAAGCCTGTTCGTTCCACTTAACTTCTGCCGCCAAGGATCTGAACTCTAGTGCATAATCCACAAGTGTTCGATTGTCCTGTTTAAGGCGCAACATTAATCTAGCTGCATTGACCTTTCTGCCAGGAGGGTCAAAAGTTCTTCTAAACGCAGCTACAAAGGCATTATAATTATAGACGAGTGGATTATCATTCTCCCATAAAGGATTGGCCCATCTCAAAGCTTTTTCAATGAGCAGAGTAATAATAAATCCAACCTTTGCTCTATCTGTAGGATAAGAGCGGGGTTGTAGTTCGAAATGGATGCTAATCTGGTTTAGAAAGCCACGACACTTCTCCGGTGACCCGCCATAACGTACTGGTGGGATAATACGGGAAGAAGTACCTACAGTGGCTACCTCTAGACCTGAGACTGCAGGAGAGATAGAAGGAGTACGTGTCTCCTCAGGTGGATTACTAGCACGAGACAAAAGTGCCTGTAGTGCCAAAGCCATCTGATCCATCCTATGTTCCATGGCGTCAAACCTGGGATCCGAAGAACCAAGCTGACTGTTTGTACCTGCAGGATCCATTGGCCCTGTCGTAATGTCAGGATCGGGACAGGGATCCAACACGCAGAGTACAAAGAGTGGAAAGGTACGTATACCGGGCCTTAGAATGGCCGGACTAACGTACCGAGAGTAAAGAATAGTCAGAGGCAAGCTGAGGTCGAGGAAACGAGAAGACAGATAAGCGAGAGACAAGCCGGGTCAAGGGATAACAGAGAAACAGGGTAGTACAACGAGCCGAGTCAAAACCAAAAGAGCAAACTAGAATACCAGAGCACTGAGTGACTAGACAAGCTAGAACCACGACAGGGCAATGAGCTGAAGTAAGGAGTAAGCTTAAATACCCTGGTTCTGGATGGAAATCACGCCTCTGAAAAGTACCGATTGGATATCGGACACTTGAGTGACAGATTGCTCGTGCTAGCGTCATGACGTCACGTATTGAGCGTCCTGCTAGAAAAGGACGTGGATTCCTCGCGGCCGGTGTTTAAGTGACTGGATGAACCGCGAGGAACGGAGGAGACAGCTCGCCTGGACGGATACACCACCAAGTCTCTACCTCCCTTAGAGGTAGAGGCCTCAGGTACCCTGACAATAAGTCAGTCTGCACTTTCTGAAGAGAGCTGTACCGTGCTTTGGACTGTGTCAAACCGTGTTCCCGGCTATACCCTGGACTGGGAGGGAGTAAGGTAATTTCAGCTGACATTTATCTTTCACCATGAAGATGTAAAAATGAAAGTCTTTCACTGTAATCTGAGAAACCTCTGGTGATGTGGGGCAATGGGTACATGGGAATAAGCATCCTGCAAATCTGTAGAAATCATCCAATGCACTAGGAACTCTACCTTTATGATGAAGAATGATCAAGAATCCTGTAAACTTATGCAGATCTAGAATGGATCTCCATCCGCGTGTTATTAACAGAATCTTTGTGTTATAGCGGCTTTTAAAATTTACAATGCGTATCTTTTTTACCTCTTCTCTTCTTCTGGTAGAAGCAGGGATGTACCTAGAGCATTTGGCACCCGGGGCGGATCCTGGGCTTGGCACCCACTCCCCCCCCCCCCCCAAAATAAAACCTGTAACATTTTTTTAAATGTTTTCCTTATGTATTGAACAAATTTGGAAACTTTGCAAAACCGCTGTCAGCCCCCTTCTACAAAACCCTTGTGTGCCTCACCCCCTCCTACAAAACCCCTGTCGCGCCCCGTCTACAAATCCTGTACTGCCCCCCATCTACAAAACCCCTGCAACCCCCATCTACAAATCCCCTTATAAAGACTCCTGTCCCAATACAAAATCCCTGCAGCACCACACACACATTTACAGGCAGACAGTCACACACACACACACACAGTTACAGGCAGACAGTCACACACACACACTTACAGGCAGACAGTCACACATACAGTCAGAGACAGTCATGCACACAGTTACAGGCAGACATTCACACACACACACGCTCACAGGCAGACAGTCACACACACACACAGTAAAAGGCAGCAGCAGACAGTCACATGCACACAGTCACAGACAGTCACACACGGTTACAGGCAACATCAAACAGTCACAGGCAGACAGTCACACATACATAGTCAACTGCAGACAGTCACACAATCACACACACAGTTATAGGCAGACAGTTACACACACAGTCAGTTACAGGTAGTCACACAGAGTCATAGCCAGGCAGTCACACACACAGTTATTGGCAGACAGTCATATATACAGTCACACACACACACACACAGTCACACACACATACACAGTTACAGTCACACACACAGTTACAGGCAACATCACACAGTCACAGGCAGACATACACACACACACTGTTACAGGCAGAAAGACACACACACACACCGTTACAGGCAGACAGACACACACACACACAGTCATACACCGTTACAGGCATGCAGTCACACACACACACACACAGTTAGAGGCAGACAGACACACACACACACACAGTTACAGGCAGACAGACACACGCACACAGTTACAGGCATGCAGACACATACACACAAACACAGTTACAGGCATGCAGACACACACAAACACAGTTACAGGCATGCAGACACACACACAGTTACAGGCATGCAGACACACACACACAAACACAGTTACAGGCATGCAGACACACACACACAAAAACACAGTTACAGGCACGCAGACACACACACACAAACACAGTTACAGGAAGACAGTTTTACAGACACAGTCACAAACACTATTACTTACAGACAGGAGCTGGAGGAGGAGTGGATTCACGGGAGTCCTCCTGAAACCTGTTAGGTGGAGAGGCATGGATGTCTTCTTGCTGCACCTCCATGTGCAGCAGTAATAGCAGCGGGTAAGGGCCGTATTAAGCCCCGCCCCCGTTGCCAGTTTGGCTCCACCCCCGATTCTGCTTAGCCCCGCCCCCACTTTACGTCCGTGCGGCCAGTTCAGCTGCTCTTAGTGTGTGAGCTGTTCTGGCCGCACAGTACCCTGACTACCAAGTGGGGGGGGAGGGGGTGGTACTGTGCGGCCACAGCTCACACAGCCCCCACACCAGGGTCATGGCACCCCCCACCCAGTGGCACCCCGGGCGGACCGCCCCCTCCGTTCCCCCCTTAGTACGCCCCTGGGTAGAAGAATAACCACTTTCCAAGGCTGAGATCTACAATACACATATTCCTCCATAATAACTATCTTAATAACTATCTTAATGGCACTGGGAACTTAAACAGATGCTCTGTTCGTTCAGACATCCGAAAGAAAGGCTAGAGGTAGAAGGCTCAACCTTAAAAGATTATTTCAGAGATAAGGACCTATGGACTCTGGAAATCATTTTGGTACACACACACATACGTACATACATACGCACATATATTATATATTTTATTATTTATATATATATATATATATATATATATATAATTCTAAGTGTATTTTGATATATATATATATATATATATATATATATATACATATCTCAAGATACGCTTATGACATTAAATTTTTTTTGCTATTTTATGTATATTTTTTAATATATGTATAATATATAAGTTAATTAAAACATCTGATTAGCATATTATACACATATAATACATATATAATTTATAATTTATATATATATTAATACCAAAATACAGTAAGAATTAAATTATATATGTATTATATATGCATAATATACTAATCAGGTGTTTAATTAACTTATAATATATTATACATGTATAATATATTATTTAAAATACAGAAGTATACGGTGAAAAAATTATAATCTGCACTCTGGTGCTACAATCACCCTAGTGGGCCACAATAAACCACTAGAAAGAACATCATTTATACAATTTTCCAACAGGCAACAGGCACCACGGGAGAACTCTGAATCACGAATCAATAGAGCATACTGGTCAGTTGTTCGGTTATATGTCTATATGGTGCTTCAGAGTTATGGAATTCAGATGACCCACGGATCAGCGAAGAATAGACAAATGAAAGCTAATGCACAAGTCTAGTGGATATATTTTGAAATTAATATATCTGTTTTTTTTCGATTTTGAGTTATAATGTGTCCCATTGTTGATTTCTACTGAAAATACTTTTTAATTTAAAATCTATATTGTCTTTTTTTTGTTTGTTTGTTTTTTTAAATCTCTAATAATAAATATATAGCGATATATTTTTTTCCTCAATAAATATTAATGGCATGTTTTTTTTACTTAACTGGAGTACAAATACATATCAGCCAACCTTCTTTCATGCGTTCTAAAAAATATTTGGTTGGCAGTTTGTTGAAAACATGCATACCAAACAAGTTCAGAAATGCCGTACGTTGAACATTAGAACTTTATTTTTCACATTCACACCAATTTCACAGATACCCAAAATTGACACCCTGCCATTCACTGTAATCTCCATGTAAAATGTTCCATTTTCAACAGTACGATATGATATCCGGCCTGATGCATATGGATAACAGTGATTGAGCAATCCTTCATGCTGAATTACAGACAGGAGTTACCCAACATGACACAATAACAAATCGTGATAAACTGACAGCCTTGTAGAAGTGAAGTGTCCATTAACCACAAGAATTTATAGTGCAACTGGAAGAAAACTATACATTGACTATACTTTGTATACACACTCATATAGTCTGTATCTCAATATCAGCATTGTAAATTATAACAGTCAATAAAACATAAGCAGTTCAGATATTCTTTTTTCCAATTTACATTCACCACACTGGAGGAGTTTGTCAAATGTACAGGTTTTCTAACCTTGAATCCTGGCCTGTGACATATATAGTAAATCAACTAAGTCATATTCAAGACTGGTTATTAATCCGTAGAACAAGTAGTGATTAACTAAGAAAGTTGAAAAAATTATAAAGCAGAAAACAGATGCAATATATAGTCAATAGTTAACAGGTTTAAGATTAAATGTGTATGCACCATGGCACTCTGATATTTAAATTACTCAAGAAACCACCAGGGAAAAGGGTAAAGATATGGTGTTCTTGGGTGTAATAGGCTCAGGGATTGAGTCACAACATAAGCTCTGGGATGCTGATATTATACTAGACAACACAAAATATTGTCGGGATGGTTGCTTGTATATACACTGAAATATGTTTTAAGTTCAAATTCAGAGAAATATTTATTGTACTCCTATGTTTCACACATATGTCCTGAGGCTCTGTAATTTTGTTTCTCAGGACACAGGTTCTTCATGCAAACTGAGGAAGCCTGAAAAATGGTGACACATGTTTTTTATTCAAAAAAGGACATATCCTGTGGACTTTGTATCTGTTTGTTTTTTAATCAAGTTCTGTTAATTTGATTTTTAATTTAAACATAAAGAATATTCTTAACAAATATATATTCATTGTCTGGAAGCTGACTCCTGTGCTCAGACTGGGGTTGGAATACATCTCCCAGAATCATTAGGGAGGCGACCCCGTTACTAAGAGATGGAATGCGCTTGGAGAGAGCCAAAATTGTAGGCTCCTGAACATGTGAGTGGTTCTACTATTTCCTTTTAATATTACAGTATTTATCAGAATACTACACTATACATTGCTCCTGTCCACTTCTTATCTCCGAGGTGTATAACTTGATATCAAGAGGGTGTAGAGTCTCCCTTAAGACTCTGAAATGCAATAATAGAGCCAAAAATAGAGGCTCTAGTCCACGTTACTGCAACTCCCATGAGAACCAATTGCTACTAAGTATTTATTTGCACAATATTTTAGCACTTTTTAAAAGTTTTTTTTAACACTTTTAAGGTTTCAAGAGTCACTGTATTTTGCATTTATGTGACACTATATTGTACTTTATTAAGCACCTTATGTCATTTTGGACACACTAGAAAGCACTTGTGGTTTTATTGATACAGTAACTTTGAAGTGCTGCACTATTTTAGATCATTTTTAATAGTGTTTTTAAGATTGTATAGCAGCTTATTTAATATACACATTAAGAATTTTTAATAATTTTTTGAAGCACATTTTATACTCATATATATACACACATTTTCTTAGATTGTACATTATCCTACAAATCTGTTCTGTTAACCATTGCTAGTCTTTTACAA
The DNA here is from genome assembly GCF_036172605.1 of Pelobates fuscus. Classification (NCBI taxonomy): domain Eukaryota; kingdom Metazoa; phylum Chordata; class Amphibia; order Anura; family Pelobatidae; genus Pelobates; species Pelobates fuscus. The sequence continues at coordinate 74,751,065 of NC_086326.1, read as the reverse complement.
ACTCAAATATTTTGCTAAAAATACAAGAAAGATACAGGGCGCAAAAGATAGGTGTGATAAATTTAAATCTAAACAGATATTATACTTATTCACACTTGTCCTTCAACGTATGTGAGCTCCACCTAAATATAAGAATAATCCATAGCATAATACTGTTTTTATATTGCAATCTTATTTTAGGTGCCAAATTTCAACTCACAATTCGCAGAGCCAAGTTTAGTAGGCTCTGACTATAACAGCTTGTTATAAATATCCCTTCAGGTAATCCTCCACTCCTCCACTTTCTCCAACTACTGCTGGTGCCAGGAATCAGCAGCGAAATTATGTTGGTATAGAGTTAGGATATTTAAAAGTGACTTTAATAAAAGTAAAATAAGTATAACGGGATAAATTTACATACAAATAAAATTGTCCAATAAATATTTTGCTTCATGAACCAACTATTGAAACATTCTTATACATGGCCACATTAGAGCAAATCTTGATTATGTAAAGTTACATTGTCCATAACATTGTATATTTTAATTGCATTTTTATACTGCAGTCTTTCATGAAATATATATATTTTTTACATTCAGCCAACCACTGTTTATAAATATATATATATATATTGCAGTAAAATTAAGTTTTTCACATTTCTCCAAGACATATTTGATTAAGTGCTGTAATTGTTTTCTTTAGTTTGACTCTTAGAATTAATTTAATTTAGAATGGACTATGAATCTCAGGCATAGCTCCAAACTTTCAAAGTTATTTCAGATTCAGTGGGATGTCTCCCAGGTCCACTAAATTTATCCAGCATGGTAGCAACGGTTATTATGTTTCAGTCCTTTAATCTCAATAGTGCTTTAATCTCAAAATGTGCAGACTATGAATAACTTTTTTTTTAGCATGGAACCCCCACTAATAAGTGCCTTTTGACTGTGCAAGTATGACTCAGTCTGCATGACCAGCCACAACATAAAAACCACTTGCCTGATATGGTGTAGGTAGAAACACCATCTGGCTCCCCTTGCCCCTCTAAATATAGCAAAATCTTACCTTTATTCAAGTCTGCTGGTGCTGGTTCTGCCCGTGATCTGCCTGCTTGGCTGACATCATCAGAAGTGGTGATCTGAGCCAATCAAAATGCTTTCACATAGGATTGGCTGAGGCTGTCATTGAGGCATAGACTCCACAAGACCTCTGAATGTGTCCTATGGTATCTGGCACCAAGTTATTAGGAGCAGATCCTTTAAGTCCTGCAAGTTGTGAAGTGGGCCTCCATGGATCGCATTTGTTGTTCCAACAGATGCTCAACTGGACTGAGATCTGGGGAATATGGATCCCCAAACCATGTCTGAAATTTTTTTTCAGTGTGGCAGGATGCATTATTCTGAAGAAAGAGGCCACTGCCATCAGGTAACACCATTGCCATGAAGAGATGTACATGGTCTGCAACAATCTCCAGGTGGTACTTGTCAAAATGAAATCCACATGAATGCCAGGAACCAAGGATTCCCAGCAGAACATTGCCCAGAGCATAACACTACATCTGCCAACCTGCTTTCTTCCCATATTGAAAACCTGCCACCATCTATTCCCCAGATAAACTACGCGCATGCACCCAGCCATTCACCTGATCTAAAAGAAAACATGATTCATCAGACCAGGCAACCTTCCTCCATTGCTTCAAGGTCCAGTTCTGACGTCTGCACTAAAGGCACTTTCAGCAGTGGACATGGGTCATCATAACGGGCACTCTAACCATTCTGCAGCTACGCAGACCCATACACTGCAAACTACAATGTACTGTGTTCTGACACATTGTTATCATGGCCTGCATTATGTTTTTCAGCAATTTGAGCTACAGTAGCTCTTCCATGTGATAGACAGGCTAGATTTCGCTCCCCAAATTCATCAATGGGCTTTGGAAGCCCATGACCCTGCCGCCGATTCACTGGTTGTCTTTTCTTGCACCAACTTTGGGTACTTAGGTACTAACCACTGCAGCTGGAGATGCTTTGATCCATCTACATGCCTCCCAACATTTCAAATGGAAAAATAGGGACACTTTAATATTAGGGGTGTAAATGGGGGTTGTGGCCAGTGGTGGGAAATTTTAGGTGACTTACCAATAACAATTTATGAAACTAAAATGTAATTTAGAGAATAATGTATCTTATTAACATGGACTGATTTCTAAACATGTGTATTGTGGACACATTACTGTGAGCATTATTGCAATGGACCAACAATATGGAGCTCCGAATAAAGAGGGAATTAGGATAGAAAAGATGGACAGAGGGAAATAGGGAGTGTCCCTCCTAAATAGGGGACACTTGTTCGGTATGCATCTACCCATCACTATTTGGCCCTATTTGTCAAAGTCACTCATATCTTCTCGCTTCCCCATTTTCCCTGCTTCCAACACATAAAAAACTGACTGTTCACTCGTTGTCCAATATATCCCACCCTTTGACATTGTAACCATGCAATCAATGTTATTCACTTCACCTGTCAGTGGTTTTAATGTTGAGGCTGATTAGAGTATATTTGCCAATATTTGGTATTTATAGTACATTGTACACATTGGTGATTTTGGTGCATTGAAGAAGCTTAGATCTAGATCAGACATATTTTTCCAGGGTTTTTCTTTGCCTTATGAGATCTGCTCCGGTATCCACTAGGGATGATATCACATCTCCATGTGTTTTCACATTGACAATATATTTTCATGTGTGCGCAGTGGTGTATCCTGGTTTTGTGCTGCCCTAGGCGGGACAAAACTCAGGCGCCCCTCTCCCCCCCCCCCCCCCCCGCGACACCCCCACCCAACCCTTCCCCCCCGTCCCGCCTTCTAAATACACACACACACACACACAAATTCCCTGACAGATACGCATACACTAGCTAACAGACACACACAGTCAGACACACACACTCACTAGCAGACACACACACTCTCTGTCAGACACACACACTCTCTAATATATAATATACAATATAATATATAATAAATATATAATATATAATATATATAATATAATAATATATAATATATATAATATAATAATATATAAAATATATAATATATATAATATAATAATATATAATATATAATAATATAATATATCATAAAATATATAATATATAATATAATATATACAATATATAATATAATAATATATAATAAATATAATAATATATATAATATAATAATATATTATATAATATAATAATATATTATATAATATAATAATATATTATATAATATAATAATATATATAATAATATATTATATAATATAATAATATATTATATAATATAATAATATATATAATAATATATTATATAATATAATAATATATATAATAATATATTATATAATATAATAATATATTATATAATAATATATTATATAATATATTATATAATATAATAATATATATAATAATATATTATATAATATAATAATATATATAATAATATATTATATAATATAATAATATATATAATAATATATAATATATATAATAATATATTATATAATATAATAATATATATAATAATATATTATATAATATAATAATATATATAATAATATATTATATAATATAATAATATATATAATAATATATTATATAATATATAATTAATTTAACCTACCCCCCAGCCTCCTTACCTTTGGGAATGCTGGGGGGAGGTCTCTTTCTCCCTGGTGGTCCAGTGGCTCCCGGTCGGGCTGCTGTGCGCTGGCGGGTAGGCGGCCGGCGAGGGAGCTCTTCCTCTGAGCTCTCTGCTCAGCTCCCTCGCGCGCCGCCCGCAGAGTGAGGCTGGGAGCCGGAATATGACGTCATATTCCGGCTCCGCCTCCCAGCCTCACTGTGCGGCGCGCGAGGGAGCTGAGCAGAGAGCTCAGAGGAAGAGCTCCCTCGCCGGCCGCCCGCCCAGCCCATCAGCCCGACCGGCAGCCCAGTTAGCCGCAAGGCTAACAAGGCATTTGCCCTGGGCGTTTGGGGGCGGCGTTTTTTGCCGCCCCCTGGAAAATGCCGCCCAAGGCAAATGCCTTGTTTGCCTTGCGGCTAATACGCCCCTGTGTGTGCGTGCTACCATGTCCAAAAAATGCATATGTGCAGTGTGTTTGAAAAACACTTTTATTTTTGAATCTTTGCTTTTTTAGATTCTACATTTTCAGCCATATGCTGGATATTTATTGATAATGTTTAAAACATTTTCAGTGGGTCAATTCTGAATAATTTGCATTGTATTCTTTTATTTAAAGGGGAACCTATACTTTCCAGGGTACTACACAATAGAGTAAAACAATTAAAAACATTTAGAAAAATCTGGAAAATTAGAACTTCTCATAAATCTTTCTCCTCCTTGATGGCTATTTGACTGTTAATTTGCATTGGCATCCACATTGTTCTTAAGTTTTATATTTTTTCAGTTTTTAATACAGTTTTGATTTAAGTCAGGATGTCCCTATATTATATTAAACATACACTCCATAATCACTGCAGTGCACAGTAGTGGCCATGATGCCCTGTTTTCCCCTCCTCAAGGCCCACCCTGTCTACTCCCAAACTCCAGTGTGGAAAAAATGGTTAAGATTAAATATACACTTACTACCCACTCATAATTTTGATTTAAATAAGGATCCTTCAGAATATGACTGGGTATATTCTTTCCAGATCTTGGGCTTTATTATGCATCTCAACAAATAAAAAAAAGACAAAGTGCAACTAAATTAATCAGCAGCAAAATAAAGTGCACAATACAAATGTATTCACTTACACAGAGTTAACAGTGGCAGGTACAGCATCTCACCGTGAGATAAGTCCTGCAAGTTTCATCTCAATTACGGACTTCCTCAGGGACCGTAATGTGAGTAATACAGGATACAAAGTGTATATCGATCCCCCCTACCCTCCCCAGTCAGCTCCTTGATCCTCCTCAGCTCAACTCAGCCCTTCATCCTTCCAAGGTCGATAAATGAGCACCATCAATTGGGTAATAATAACATCTGTTATTATTCATCTGGCAATTTGGTTAATTCCACGAGTGTGTGCTTTGTGTCTCACTGGGATAAAGGTGCTATATAAATACTAGTTACTATTGAGTCTCGTGAGCAATGATGTCATGCATTTTACAGTGATGACATTGCTCCCTCTTGTTTGGATGACATATGCAGGTCCTCATGCCTATCCAGTCAGGCTGTATTAAGAGTCCACAGATATAGTTCATAACTGGGAAAATGTGTATGAAATACTATGAATATAAGTTTAAAGTGGATTTTAAGTAGGGTATTGTCCTGTCCTGCTCTGTTCTGTGGAGATGTCTGGCCTTGGCTTCTAGTATCCAGTACTCTTGTTACAATTCTTGTTTAGTTTTCCTTGGTTTTTTTGATTTTCTATTCTATGTCTGGTTTTCTTTATGCTGGGATTTCTGGGTTCATTCCTGTAATCCATCCCTGGGATTCCCAGTCTCCAGGTTTCATTTAAATGTTTGTTTTATGTTGCCACACCCGTTTGTTTTCCTTCATTCACTCTGTTTCAGTGTTGCTGCAGGCAGCTCCTCAAGGCTTCTGCCCTTTCTTGCAGGTAAGTGCTATATATCTTTTATATCTTTTTGTTGATTTAGCATATACTAGTCTTCTCCTCTTGTTTTGCCTATGTTATCTTGTCTTGTTTTAGTTTGTATCCCAGTCCATGTACAGTCCTGTCTAGTCATGCCCATGTTATGTTTGTTTTCCTCATGTCTTGTGTATATGTTCTGGGTTTAGCTTACTATCCTTCTCTGGTTCTGGGTTCTATTAGTTCTGTCTTGTTTTCATGTTTGGTGCCTAGATCTCTAGTCTTGCCTTGTTTCTAGTACTGGATACAATCTTGCTGCAGAGCCTCCCTATTAAGCAGGGGTCAAGTCCTGGGGAAAAAAGTGTGGGAACTCACCCAAGATTCCCGCCCCCCCTTAAAAAAAATAATTAAAAAATATACTACTATGCATAATACTACTATGCATATAGTGCAGTGCAGAGTGTGTATAGTGAATGTAGTGTGTTTGTAGTGAGTGCAGAGTGTGTATAATGAATGTAGTGTGTTTGTAGTGAGTGCAGTGTGTATAATACATGTAGTGTGTTTGTAGTGAGTGCAGTGTGTATAATACATGTAGTGTGTTTGTAGTGAGTGCAGAGTGTGTATGATGAATGCAGTGTTTGTAGTGAGTGCACAGTGTGTATATTGAATGTAGTGTGATTGTAGTGAGTGCAGAGTGTGTATAATGAATGTAGTGTGATTGTAGTGAGTGCAGAGTGTGTATAGTGAATGTAGTGTGTTTGTAGTGAGTGTAGAGTGTTTATAATGAATGTAGAGTGTTTGTAGTGAGTGTAGTGTGTATAATAAATGTAGTGTGTTTGTAGTGAGTGCAGAGTGTGTATAATGAATGTAGTGTGTAGTGAGTGCAGAGTGTGTATATTTAATGTAGTGTGATTGTAGTGAGTGCAGTGTGTGTATATTTAATGTAGTGTTTATAGTGAGTGTAGAGTATGTATATTTAATGTAGTGTTTGTAGTGAGGGCAGAGTATGTATAATGTATGCAGAGTGTGTATAATGAATGTAGTGTGTTTGTAGTGAGTGCAGTGTGTGTATAATGAATGTAGTGTGTTTGTAGTGAGTGCAGTGTGTATATCATGAATGTAGTGTGTTTGTAGTGAGTGCAGTGTGTATAATACATGTAGTGTTTGTAGTGAATGCAGAGTGTGTATAATGAATGTAGTGTGTGTAGTGAGTGCAGTGTGTATAATAAATGCAGTGTGTGTAGTGAGTGCAGAGTGTGTATGATGAATGCAGTGTGTGTAGTGAGTGCAGTGTGTATAATGAATGTAGTGTGTTTGTAGTGAGTGCAGAGTGAGTATAGTGAATGCAGTGTGATTGTAGTGAGTGCAGAGTGTGTATAGTGAATGTAGTGTGATTGTAGTGAGTGAAGAGTGTGTATAATGAATGCAGTGTGTGTGTGTAGTGAGTTCAGTATGTGTATAGTGAATGTAATGTGTTTGTAGTGAGTGTAGAGTGTGTATAATGAATGTAGTGTGTTTGTAGTGAGTGTAGTGTGTATAATAAATGTAGTGTGTTTGTAGTGAGTGCAGAGTGTGTATAGTGAATGTAGTGTGTTTGTAATGAGTGCAGAGTGTGTATAATGAATGTAGTGTGTTTGTAGTAAGTGCAGAATGTGTATAATGAATGCAGTGTGTGCTGGATGAAGTGTGCGTGCGCTGGATGAAGTGTGCGTGCGCTGGATGAAGTGTGTGTGTGTGCGCTGGATGAAGTGTGTGTGTGTGTGCGTGCGCTGGATGAAGTGTGTGTGTGTGCGTGCGCTGGATGATGTGTGTGTGTGCGTGCGCTGGATGATGTGTGTGTGTGCGTGCGCTGGATGATGTGTGTGTGTGCATGCGCTGGATGATGTGTGTGTGTGTGCGTGTGCTGGATGATGTGTGTGTGTGTGTGTGTGTGTGCGTGCGCTGGATGATGTGTGTGTGTGTGTGTGTGTGTGCGCGCTGGATGGTGTGTGTGTGTGTGTGCTGGATGATGTGTGTGTTGGTGTGTGTATTGGTTGGTGTGTGTGTGTGTGCAGGATGATGTTTGTTGGTGTGTGTGTGTGTGTGCTGGATGATGTGTGTTGGTGTGTGTGTGTGTGTGTGCTGGATGATGTGTGTGTGTGTGCTGGATGATGTGTGTTGGTGTGTGTGTGCTGGAAGATGTGTGTTGGTGTGTGTGTGCTGGATGATGTGTGTGTGTTGGATGATGTGTGTTGGTGTGTGTGTGCGATGATAGGGGAGAAGCATTTTTTTAATTTATGTGTGTGTATATTCTTTTAGTTTATTCCCCCCTCCCTGCTTCTTACCTTGTCAGGGAGGGGGGAGATCGCCTGGTGGTCCGGTGGGGGAGCCAGCCGCTGCACACAGGGGCCCATCACACGCTGTGTTCCCTCTCCAGCTCTAACTCTCGCGAGACTCGCCTGTGCGGAGCGTTGCCATGGTAACCCGTGGCAACGCTCTGACTGCCGCGGGTCGCGCGATTGTTAGTGCTGGAGAGGGAACACAGCGTGTGATGGGCCCCTGTGTGCAGGTAGCAGGGCAGGTCCTGCAGGACTGGGAACGGGAACGGCGTTCCTGCATTGGAAAAAGTGCAGGAACGCCGTTCCCATGCGTTCCTGCAGGACCCGAGCCCTGCTATTAAGCTCCTGGGAGGTCTGCTTAATTTCCAAGCTCCTAGTTCCTGGTATCCGCTGAAGCTGATTCAGGGTCTTGGTATGTGGCTGCACAAACGCTGGTGCTCAACACCAGGGGGCGTGCGGTTACCCTGCACCAGACCCTGCTTATCCACCTCCACGCTGAAGACTCCCACTTAACATCAGGCATATTCGGTCCGGGTCCACGCGCCACTGTGCCTGGGTTCCGGGCACCGGACTACGACCCTAACAAGTATCTACCTCTGCTTCCACACATTATTATTAACCAAAAGTTCTTACACATTTTTTTTTACCCCGCCGCAATTCACTTCTGAATCTAGCTCCTACTACCAATTTCTAGGATTTATTGAACAAGCTCTGTTCATTTCTACTCTTTCTACTAAATTAGTTACTTGTATCTTTCTCCAATCATTGGATACTAAGTATTAGTAGTACTAAGTATCTACTTTCACACAATATGATTTAGATACATACAGTATATAGTATAAAACTAAGGGGTCTTTGAAACATACGATGAGGCAATTTTTATGCCCACTATGTATTTTGAGCAGGACTTCAATTTTGTCCTTTTTCTACTGTCTTTGAATACCTCTGTCCACCCATTCTTTAAATTCATTATCTTTTCACTCGTTTGTTTGTTTTGGTGTGCTTTAATTGGTTTCCTATTACTAATAAAATTTACTCAAATTATCTTCTATTACCTAAGAATGATTACTAATTGGTGGTAATTTTAGTGAAGTCTGGCCCCCATGTACGTGTGTTCATTTACCCACATATGCCAATATATTCAGGACAAATAGAGAATTGCAAACACCTAAACAAAGAACATACAATAAAATGGGGTAAAAAAAAAAAAAAAAAATGATTAGTCTAAAAAGTACCATAGATCATAATCTATATTAATTCCCCCTACATTGTCTGTACTTCTCTATCCACCAGGAGGCTCCCCAGAGGGTAAGTTTCCCTTCTTGCCCCAGCTGAGAGCAATTTTATCCCTGCTGAGAGAATGGGTGAGCTATTGCTTCCCAAAGCACATATTCAGAGTAGTTTTTCCCAGCACGCTCACAAACATTAGGTGAGATCAAATGTAGTGGTTTCAATGGTGATAATACAGGTTTTATATCAAACATATAGCAACCAGTGCTCTGACCTCCGTCTCTGACCTCTGCTGATGTCTTTAGATAACCGATCATGCTCTTTGATGAAGTTGCCCAGGCTTCACATCCTTGCTAGTATTTCCAGTAGACGCTAGGGTAATGTCTTTGTCCACTCTTCTTCCCGAGAAGCTTCCTACAATACAATGTGTCATTTCAAAGCTTTCAGTTGTCCCATTCTGGTCTCCGGTTACAGAAGCGACTCATCTTTAAATTTCAAGCAGGTTACATCCACATGTAAAACTCAACTGAGTGACCAGAAATTACATTGGAGACTGTTGAGGGGAAATGTAAAGGGGAAGTCCAAGAGGCCAAATCCAGGGTCAGGGCAGAATGCACTGCCAAGGGAAGGCGCATTCTCCGGGTGAACGACAGGAGGGGAGATACAGTCAAAAAGCAAAACCCACAGAAGCATACACACGCCATAAAAATATGCTGGCATTCTTCCTAGTACTTTGGATGTTGTCTTCATGCAGGGGAACTAAGGGGGCTGGCTAACTGTTTCAGCGCTGGTGGACACAATTTTTCACTGAATTGGATGTAGAGTACGGGAGAGCAGTCAGCGTGCCACCATATTGCAGCTCCTCTGTACTGTGACCACTCCCTCCCTACTCCTGACAGGATTCTCTCTGGTCTTGGCTGCTCTGTGCTCTCCCTGCCTGGTCTCCTCAGTGAGTTTCAACTAAGAGAGAAAGCACCACAGTAATAGAGACTCACAGGGAATATGATAGATTGTCATCCCTGTGTTGCTTCTTCTCCTATTGATTCCAAAAACTCACAAAGGAGACGAGGCACAAAGGTGCACAAAGCAGACAAAACAATTTGGGACTAGAGGGCTCTGCATTTAATGGCTGGAACCTCCCCAAGTCCACCCTAGCTGATTATCTACCACCAGGAGCCCTCTGCGGGGAGATAAAAGATGGTGGTTTTAACACTAAAGGGTCAGGAATACATGTTTGTGTTCTTGACCCTAAAGTGTTCCTTTAAAGAACCATATTGGAAATATGAAATACTTGAGTGCTAACAGAGCAGCTTGTAGGTAGAATAACAAAAAATAAACAAAGTAAATACCATATTCGATAGTAGCCATTTTCATAATTATTCATACACAAACTTGATTTAAGATACTGCCCTGTAGGATTTTCTGTGATTATGATGCACTTTTTACCTAATCCATCACAGAAGATAGTTGCTGGTGGTATATCTGTCAGAGGGGATTGTACCGCTGCACACTGCTATTATCCAAATTAAATGCGAGTGGCCCTTTTCTTTTCTTTAAGTATTACCTTGGTGATTTACCACACTGCACTATAGGGATTTTCTTCTTTCGTCTATTTCATAGCCTATTAAAGGACAGGGGCATAACTTGGAATCTAGGAACCCTGGTGCAAGAACCAAAAAAGGGATACCCTTTTTGCCCCTCCTTGCTCTGCCTAAGCAACACACCTGAATGGGATGTGTGTGGTGGTTTAATGTGTTTCTGAGTGGGGCTTGGCTGAGTGTGATTGTGTTGATTGGCTGAGTATGATATGTATGTGTGGAGTTGGTGAAGTGTGTTTGTGTGTCCGGCTGAGTGTGATTGTTTATGGGGTTTGGCTGCATGTGAGTGTGGAGTGATTGTTCATGCTTGGGATCACTTTCCTAAGTATGGTAATCCTAATACTGATGCTAACATGCTGGCTTTACTGTCAGCACATTGGCCTCAGTGCATCCAAAAGTCCCCCAGCAAGTGTGAGAAATGCCTGCAGGGGGAGAACCACAGTGACAGGGAGCAAGAGAACTGTGAGTCCCTCGATCGATGGTATCAGATCCTGATATCCTAGATTGGCATATAAGTCTAATGTTGAGGATTTCATTGCCAGCTCAGGCAGAACACAGAGGGCCTGGTTGCACTTGCAACCCTAACAACCACTGCTGTTTTGCCACTGTTTATTTTACAGAAGATAATTATTAGTGGATATTTGGTGGCTGTAAATAATCAGAAGAAGTTCTTATTTAAATAATGGTGTGGTTTGTTTTTTTTATGGCACAACCTTATTTATATCTCTACAACTTTAAGATTTTCAAGATGGTTCACTAAACTGAAAATTCTAAGTGAATTTCAAATTGAAGGCCAAAGTAAATTGGATAATTATCAGGTAGGTATGCTTCCAGTTTGGCTATTTTGTGCTAAAATTCATTTTAAATTCACTTTTTATTCTCACTTTTGTGAAATACCTTGTATATAACCATTATGATGACATTGTTTGCTGATAAAAATTGTATTTCTTTTTATTAATTTTTTTCTTTAATGATTTGACTATTATTTAGTGCATATCCAATTGTTTTAAAATAATGGTGTCTTAAACACATCTGTTTGAGTGTTCTAATCAATGTTTATTGGCAAAACCATGCATATCTCTTAATAACATTTCTCATTGCCAACCATTAGACCATTGGCTCTTAACAATCAGAGGACAATGCTCTATCTTGGAGGATTTAAACGTCCTTGACAAAACTCTTATTTAACCCCTGGTAAGTTTGATTCCGCATCTGTGTTTATTGTTGGCCAAAATTATATTTTAAAATATGCATGTTCATTCAAGGTCTGGTTTCACATTACTATAATTTTAAGAGACAGATGTACAGCACAATCAAAAAACACTATATCTTTAATCGAGTCTAGAAGTGTTTTCAATACAGACTAAATGAGAATTACTGGTGGTGACCCAGATCTGCTGGATAGCGTTGTCTAAAACAATTCCAAGACAACCTCTCGGAACATCATTGATAAAAAGTAATATATTCAACCTTTTCAGAAGAACCGTCAACCCTTCAGCAATCATTTATATGGGTATAAAAAGATAATGAATGCACATGGATATTGTACCACATATCTGGAGACATTCTACTCAGAATAATCAAAGATGATGTAGAATCGTATAAGAAATGTGAGGGATAAGTGGAAAACAGGAGGCAGATTTGTAGTTTTTTCCTTTCCCAATAATTTAAAGTGTTTTGGCAACATATATAAAGCAGACATTCAGTAAATACAGTTGTCTAACTGTTATTGCAGCCTGAAAAAAATGCCCTACTCAGGGCCGGACTGGGGATACAAAGCAGCCCTGGAAAAAAAAATCTATGCCAGCCCCATAAGTCATTGCGCCATATATTGTTGCATTTAATATGTAAGGCTATGTCTTGCCACCCCAGATAATAGAGTTATGATATATATATATATATATATATATATATATATATATATATATATATATATATTGCTTTTTCCAATATAATATATTGGTCCTTTCAGAGTAAAACATTTAATTATACAGTAAGCATACTCACATGCAGACACAGACAATCTCACTGACACACACAAGCTCATTGATACACAGCCTCATAGACAAACAATTTCACTAATATACATAAGCTCATTGACATAAAAACCCAAGCTCACTCACTAGCAGGCACACACACACACACGCAAGCAAGCAAGCTCACTAGCAGGCGCACACACGCACAGCTTAATGTAGTGTTTCTGGTGTCTATAGCCTGTCCCTGCAGGCTTTTGAATGTAAAGACTGACTTTGCAGAGAAAAGGCAGTGTTTACATTGCTTCCTAGTGACACCTCTAGTGACAGACACTCAGACGGTCACTAGAGGCGCTTCCTGTGTCGGTGCGGATTGGCTGAGATCATCAAGCTTGATGATCTCAGTCATAGAGGCAGAGACCAGCACAACGTTGGAAAAAAAAAAAGGTGAGTAAAACATTATTTTTAAAAACACACACTGACACACACACACACACACACCATGACAGACACACACACACACACACCATGACAGACACACACACACACACACCATGACAGACACACACACCATGATACAGACACACAGCATGATACAGACACACAGCATGACACAGACAGACACACACACACAGCATGACACAGACAGACACACCGCATAACACAGACACACACACACCGCATGACACAGACAGACAGACACACAGCATGACACAGACAGACACACCGCATGACACAGACAGACACACCGCATGACACAGACAGACACACCGCATGACACAGACAGACACACCGCATGACACAGACAGACACACCGCATGACACAGACAGACACACCGCATGACACAGACAGACACACCGCATGACACAGACACACACACCGCATGACACAGACACACACACACAGCATGACACAGACACACACACACAGCATGGCACAGACACACACACAGCATGACACAGACACACACACACAGCATGACACAGACACACACCATGACAGACACACATCATGATACAGACACACTGTGACACAAACAGACACACACACAGCATGACACAGACAGACACAGCATGACACAGACAGACAAAGCATGACACAGACACACACACCATGATACAGACACACCGTGACACAGACAGACACACACACACACAGACAGACACACAGCATGACACAGGCAGACACACACAGCATGACACACACACACACAGCATGACAGACACACACACACACACACACACACACACACTGACATACATACTTTTTGGTACCTGTGGGTTTGCAGACTGATCGCTGTGCTGGCGGCCGCAGGGGAAGCTCTTCTGGGCCGGCGGCCGCTGGGGGAGCAGGCTGTTCTGGGGGAGCAGGCTGTTCTGTCTCTGCTCCCCCTCCCTCGCGCGCAGCTTAATGAGACCGGAGCCGGAATATGACGTCATATTCCGGCTCCGGTCTCTTTCTAGCCCGCGAGGGAGGGGGAGCAGAGACAGAACAGCCTGCTCCCCCAGCGGCCGCCGGCCCAGAAGAGCTTCCCCTGCGGCCGCCAGCACAGCGATCAGTCCGCCAATCAAGTTCTCCCTGCGGCCGCAGGTCACCCCGGCCCCAGGTGCCGACGGCCCACCGGGAAATTTCCCGGTATCCCGGTGGGCCAGTCCGGCCCTGGCCCTACTGTTGACACGACAGTTCTTCCTTCCAGCAAGCACTTGTGCAACAGCAAGCCAACAAGCACCTGTACAACGTGTGAGGGAGGAACGTAATTCATATTTCTCTTAGATTGTGCAGTTAGATGGAACAGAGTGCTGGTATAGAATTGTGTATCTCCCCCAAGTGAGAAATGAAGGAGATTTAGTGGGGTTTTAGAATTTTTTTATTATTATTATTATTATTATTATTATTATTATGATTATTTATTCACTTCAAATCAACGCATAATGAAATATGTCCACTCTAAAACTTGTTGGTGGTAAAAATAGTACAACTGCAACTCCCATGAACTTACTGATAACTTGCCTCTTTAGTTTCATAGCTAGAATATTAATCTAATGGCAAGGGATAGTTAGTGGCACTCTGCTTCATCAGTATCTTCTCCACCACCAATTTGCCATTGTCCTATCACAAACTAGATTCACTCTGCTTATTTAGTATTATTGTTCTCCTATGAGACAGGGGAGAGGACTACCGAACAGGAAGAATGAAGTTGCATCTTCCGATTCTCATAAGCATCAATACTGTATTTTTTTTTTTTTTGTTCTACCTTCTTGCTACATCCCTAATCTGCCGTTGTTGTTCAAATTTAGTTCAGATGAAAAATAAATATAGTGAGTTTTCACAGTGATTAGCTGAGTTCTGACAGAGTTGTTTTGGTTTTTTTTTACCATGTAATTAAGGGCTTATTGATTTGCATCCCAAAAAATGGCTCTGAAATTAACTGAGGGTATCACAAGAACATCTAACACTTCTTTCAATTTCTTCTCATTCAATGTCCCAAACTGTAACCCTCTATCGCAATTAAATTGTCCACTGTGACAATTAATAACTCCATTACTGAATGTAGGACTGCAATATACAAAGACGTTTCAGTTAGCTATTTGAACGTATAAATCCTATAAAAGGTTTTGTTCATGAATCATTTCTCCATTCTTTAAGTCTAAATTTCGGAATTAAGTTGCCTAAAATAACTTTGGTTTTACTGTACATGAAAAGTAAACAGCAAGTCATAATCTGACTTCTGTTATCCCAAGAGATGTTTAAAGGAGCTAACCTATCTCCCTGGTCACGGAAGCTGAACATGGTTCATTGCCATTAGAAAAAAAAAATGTCTAGAATTTCTCCGCTCTGTAACTATGCCAGTTCACTTAACACATTTTTTGTCCCACTGTATAACGTGGGAACATTAGTTTATTATGTGTTATATTTTGAGGAAATTTGTGATGAAGCTGTTAGTAATGTTTTTTATTAAAACATATTTTTATATATGAATTTGCCATTGAAATTTGTGATGTAAATGCTTCACATGTGGCAAAAAGAACTACGTGCATTTATGGTAGCCATAAACCCAAGAATGGAAAAGTCAATGTATAATAAATGTAGCTACTGGCATTCACTAATGACAGATCTGGAAATAATTCAACTTCAAGATCCCTGAGAGGCGTCCAATTTCCAAAGAACAAATTGGCACTCAGTTAGCACTATAGCATGATTACCTTGGCCCACAATGAAAAGCTGAATAAATGAAGTCTCAAAAACATAAAGATTCAGTCAGACATTTTATGGAGGAGGAATTGTGATCATATAATTTTATGGTCTACCCTAGACTCCACAGCTAATTAAAGATCAATGTTAAACTTTCAAGTGAAGGTCATGGAGAAAGATATGTTTGTTGCAACCAAAATGGAATTCCTGGCCTGAGATGGTACAGTATGGACAGATGAAGAAGGGACAGCACACACTTCTCAATAATGGATCCCACTCCTTTGGTACCTCTCAGACAAGGGCATCAACTTTCCAGTCCAGGCACACAACTGGATGGTCCAAATCAAGCTTTATTAAGACATGGAGGTTGGCAAGGCTTGGTTTTTTTTTCAAGCATGATACATTTCTTACGAGATGGTATAGTAGTGAGACAGCCCCGGTATATGTACTGAACAACCAGCTGAGCAAGAGATAAGGGTGAGTGCTCAATCCTAATCTTCCTTGATGTCCCTGCTTCTCTTGACTCTGTGGATTTTAGAATTTGAATTAAAGGGGCACTATAGTCACCAGAACAACTACAGCTTAACCCCTTAAAGACCAAACTTCTGGAATAAAAGGGAATCATGACATGTCACACATGTCACGTGTACTTAAGGGGTTAATGTAGTTGTTCTGGTGAGTATAATTATTATATACAAGCATTTTTATGCAAACATTGCCTTTTCAGAGTAAAGGCAGTGTTTACATTGCCCCTAGGGACACCTCCAAGTGGCCACTCCTCAGATGGCCACTGCAGGTGCTTCCTGGCTCAGTGCTGCACAGTATGGGGACACTAAATATTCCTCACAGAGATGCATTGATTCAATGCATCTCTATGAGGAGGTACTGATAGGCAAAAACTGTGTTTGGCTCCAGCCCCTTGCCGATTTTATCCAATCCAACGCTTTCCCCATGGAAATCATTGGATTCTATAAAAATTGGCAATTTTGATTATGTCACCAAGGGGGCGGAGCGGCGCTGGAAATAAGGTGAGTTTTAATTACTTTTAAAGGGGGGGGGGGGGGAAGCCACCTAAATGGTGGGTTTTGCACTGTAGGGTCAGGGATACATGGTTGTGTTCCTGACCATATACTGTTCCTTTAATTCCCTGAAAGAAGTATGTGGACTGAATGGCACAGTTCTAGCTGGGTCAAATCTGATGTATCTCAAAGTATCCTTAATTATATACTTATCTACATGTACAACATTAATAAGTGGAGTAATGTGGAAATCCAATCTACCTCCCATGTTCTTTGCAGTAAACAGGAAACACTGTGAAACAACATGTCTTAGGCTGACACGGATATGCTAATAATACTCAAATTCACCTACTGTTTAAACTATACAGATGCATAAATTAGAAACAATTTTACCACATGACAGGAGGCTTCGTATTTGCATATCTTTCTTTACTGAAAACACCAGCAGCATAGAAACATAACAACCAATCAGAGACAAGTTAAGATGCCCATATAAGGCCCTGTCTATGACATCACTTCCTCTTTCTTGGCTGCTCCAGCCTACAGGTCAGAGTATTTTTTACCTCTCTGGTATATGTTATAATTTACTCTATCTTCAACTTTGTGCTTAAAATGTTATCCCTCTACTGCTCCTGGCTCTCTATTCCTGTCTCCCTGTTCCCCCTTATTCAGTGTTTCTCCTTTGCTACTCTTAATATTGTTTATTGTCTGATGGTCGGCGGGCGTCACGGCTGCCCGTGCCGCGCTCGCCACGCGGACCTATCCTACTTATACTCGGGGGACTGTGTGGGGACGGGTAGAGGGAGGCTGGGTCCGTTTTGCGTTTTCTCGTCGCGTTTTCTACCCGCGACCGCGAACGAGTACACACGCGGTCGGCGGCACACGTGGCCGGTGGCCATCTTGGATCTCGCGGCTCGCGAGACCCACGACGGCCGCCTTCCCTACTGGTGCAGCGGATCGGGAATCACCCGATCACCGCGCTCTGCGCCTCCATTAACCCCTGCAAGGGATCCACTAAAAGGCACACTCAAATATTAAAATATTTTTTCTAATATGAATTGACTCCATGGATGTAATCTTCATATTGTGCCTTACACTGGACAAATGTATATTGAGCATGCAAACAATCTTAAGGAATCTGTACCCTGCAAGACCATACTGTATTACTATTACTATACAAACACAGGGGCATATTATTTACTATACCCTTTACAGGGTCATATTATATTACTATACCCTATACAGGGTCATATTGTATTACTGTACCCTACAAAGGGCATATTATATTACAGTACCCTCAAAGGGTCATATTATATTACTGTACCTGACGGTACAAATTTATGTGGGTGACCTCTGTGTATTTTTTCATGGCACACCACCTGGGGTGACCCCCCCAGATATGCATGCAAGGTCACTTACAGACCATTATCTTAAAGTGGGTGTCCTCTGGTTACCACAGCACACCACCCGGGGTGAACCTCGATCATATGCACGAGGACCTACACCTCAACTCACATTTAGCCCTGATTGCTAACCTAACGTGCATACAGCTCTGGTGTACAACTGTGGCAAACCCAAACAATACACCACCACTGAGCACATAACAGGCGACACAGGTGGCCTCTCTGTTAGGCACCAGCCCCGTGTACAAAATGCCTTCTAAATACAATTTACTAACTGGGCGGCCCCCGGTTGTACCAAGAGTCTGTCACCATATGTACTGACTCTTCTCCACTGCTTCCACTGACTTTCATTATCGCCCAACAGGACGAGAAACACACTACAAGTCATGGAAGACACCCAAAACAGCCAAGACTTTCAGGCTATGATTAATGCCGCAGTAGCGGCATCTGTAGAAAAGGCCCTCTTGAGGGCTCTACCCCAAAGCCAGGGTGACATGAGCCCCCCAGAACGGATGGAAGCTTTGGGCTCCGAAGTGTCCAAGGCAAAGCGACAATGAAAGGGTTCGAGCCCCCCTTCCACTAAGGCTAAGGGCAAAATGCCCACCAAACGGATTAAGAACACGGATCGGCGACAACCCGCACCCCAACCACTTCAATCCTCTGACGAGGAGGACTCCTACGTACCACACACCTTGGATGTGGTTGACGAATGGCACGGGGATGTCTCACCTTCCGGAGAGGAGGAGTGGCAAGACCTACCTCCCACCTCCTCGAGATATGTTAAAGAGACTTTTCTCGGCAACGCCGACCGAGACAGAGAAAGCAACGACGACGCCTTCACCGATAAGACCGGGGACGGAGTGTTTATGGATGACCAAGGGAACCCGCTCTTCGATCCACGTACCATCCGACACCCACGGTCCTCCGAATGGAACCTACCTGAACACCTGACGAGGTTCATACACTACTGGCTGTGCAAACTGCTGGAAAAAGAGGTATGGGCCTAGACCTTTGCTACCCGATAAGGTGGCACTTACACCCGAATTTGACAATACGGTGGTGGTCTTCGTGTCACGCTCGGGCCGAGACCCTCAAAAAGGAGTGGAGAAAGGCATGAAAGCGGCACAGGACAAAGTACTAGACTTGCTCAGCCCCATCGCTAAGATACTCTATTTCGCGGATCTAGCCCTCAGCCAGGGCTCCCAACTAGACCCTCACATCATACGGGAATGGGCTCAACGATCGGTGTGCCTTCTGGGCACCGCAAATGCCGCATTGTGCACCGAAAGACGCAGGTTGGCACTGATCTGCATTGATAGCAATCTCCTGGATCTCGGGGCTAAAGAATTCGGACCAAAAGCCCAAGGACAGTTGTTTGGCGATGCCTTCATCGCAGAGCTTAAAAAGCACGTAAACCTATTCAGCACCTTGAATAAGGCCCAAACCTCACTCAAACAAGTTTTTCACACCCCGGCTACAAGAGATGTTTTTGGGAGGGCTGGTCGGCAGCAGAACCGAGCCACCAGCCGCTTTTGGGCCTCAGGTTCCAGATCATTCCCGCAAGCTCCGAGTTTCTTCCCATCTACGACACAAAGACCCTCTTCATACCGAGGGACGGGAAGGTCTAGAGGCTCCAGAGGTCGAGGACGCGGCCATTTCTCCAATGGTGAGTTCACCTACATACCAAAATGTTTCAAACTTTATAGCAGGTAGCCTATCCTTTTTCTTCCAGAACTGGGAGCTGATTACCAAAGACGCCTGGGTCCTACAGGCGGTACGAGGCTTCGTCATAGACTACTTCACAAAACCCTTACAAACCGCCCCCCCTCCTCCGATTCACATGTCAACGGAACAAGAACGCCTGGTGGATGAGGAGATCCACACACTCTTCAGGAAAGGCGCAGTACAATATGCGCCGGGAAGGGGAGGCTTTATAAGCAACATCTTCCTGGTCAAGAAGAAAACAGGCGACTACAGACCGGTTATCAATCTCCGACAGTTAAACTCGTTTGTAATATACAGACATTTCAAGATGGAAGGAATCCATCTTCTACCAGACCTCCTCATCAAGAACGACTGGTTTACGCGTCTGGATCTCAAAGACGCGTATCTGTCTGTTCCAGTAAGCGTACACTGCCGCCGCTTCCTCCGTTTTCGATGGAGAGGACGGATATGCCAGTTTACATGTCTGCCATTTGGCCTCAGCTCGGCTCCGTGGTGCTTCACGAAGCTACTGAGGCCGGTGATGGCTCACATCCGAACCATGGGCATAAGATGTCTCGTATACTTGGACGATTTGCTCATTTTTTGCGAATCCGCTTCCAGACTACGATTGCAGACGAAGTTTGTCGTTCACTTGCTGGAAAATCGTCTCTCTCTCTCCTTCCCAGTCGGTTCAATTCCTCAGCTT
The DNA here is from genome assembly GCF_036172605.1 of Pelobates fuscus. NCBI lineage: Eukaryota > Metazoa > Chordata > Amphibia > Anura > Pelobatidae > Pelobates > Pelobates fuscus. The sequence continues at coordinate 74,730,363 of NC_086326.1, read as the reverse complement.
CGACATCGATTCGAAGTACTGCGTGCTACGTCTCCCCTCGACAAAGATAGCCTTGATAAGGAAAGAAATCAGACGGGTTCTGAGGATGGACATAATACCACTCAGGATGCTCGCTCGGATTGTGGGACTCCTTTCCTCCTCCATACAAGCGATATTCTCGGGCCCGCTACACTACAGGGCTATGCAACGGCTGAAAGCGGGATATCTACGCACCGGACATTCGTATGACCACTGGATCCCACTGTCGACAGAAGTGAGGACGGAACTTCGATGGTGGTTACTGCACATACAAGCCTGGAATGGCAAGGCAATCTTCGGCTCTTTTCCGGACTTCATCGTGGAGTTGGACGCCAGCTTATGGGGATGGGGCGCTCATTGCACGGATGCCTCCACGGGAGGCCCAACATCTCGGCGGTACAGTACATCAACCGCCTGGGCGGAGCGAGATCTCAAGCATTGACAGAAGCCACGAAGGACATCTACAGTTTCTGCCTACGACGGAACATCACGCTACAGGCGGAATATCTACCGGGAATATCCAACCTGACGGCGGACTGGTTCTCACGCCACTGGCGAGACAACAGCAATTGGAAACTCAACAGGGAGATATTCCAAGAACTATGATGGTGGACATACCCACTAACAATAGACTTATTCGCCTCCAGGACCAACCACCAACTGCCGAGATACTACAGTTGGCTTCCAGATCCGAAAGGCAAAGCTGCGGACGCATTCCTACAGGACTGGCCCACTCAAGGGGCGTACGCCTTCCCACCAATCTCCATGATCCCACGGGTACTGCGATACACACACACCTGCAAGATATCGCTCCTGCTCATAACACCCCTTTGGCAGAGTCAACCGTGGTTCCCAGACCTCCTGGAGATGTCCCACGGACACCCCCTGCTACTCCCTGCCTTCCCGCTACTTCTGGCAGGACCTCAAGGGGAACCCCACCCCCTCGTCCTGGAAGGACAACTGGAGCTAGTGGCTTGGACGATTTCAGGGGTTCCTGGTCAGTCCACGACCTATCACAATCGACTAAAGACCTCCTATGGGACTCATGGGCTCCAGGCACCTGGAAATGCTATATATCCGCCTGGTCAGCCTGGAGTGATTGGTGTGTGGAAAGGGACTCCGATCCCTTTACTGCCCCTGTCACACTGATCCTTAACTACTTAGCTCATCTGTTCTCGCTGGGACGATCATATCGATCCCTCAACGTGATCAGATCTGCCATATCGGCGGCACACGCTCCAGTACAAGGCAGACCAGTGGGTCAGGATCCACTGGTATGTCGGCTACTGTGGGGCGCTAAATTAACGAGACCCCCAGCACCCAAATATTCTAGCCTCTGGCAGGTGGACGTGGTGCTGGATTTCCTTAGGGCATGGCCGGACAATCCCTATCTGTCACTGAAACAACATTCAGCCAAACTGGCCCTCTTATTATGTCTCGTCTCGTTCCGACGTAGACGGGTTCTCTCTCACTCCAGAAGTTATTTTTTCCATAACAAGACGGACAAAATCTGTGTCATACCCGTATTTTGGGTCAGACCCCAAACTATGCGTTGTCAAGACACTAATGAGGTATACAGAAATCACAGCTCCCCTTCAAACTAATTCGACGGGTCAACTCCTGATTTCTTACGTAAGGCCTCACGGACCGGTGTCTGCGACAACACTGGCTAGATGGGTCCGCTGGCTATTATCGTTAGCAGGCGTTGAACCTAGCTTCGGTGCGCACTCGGTCAGAGGGGCAGCAGCTTCCCAAGCCTTAACGGCAGGCGCCTCACTAATCGACATTATGCGCTGCGCAGACTGGACACGAGAGAGTACATTCAGGACATTTTATTTTCATCAAACATCCCATGCATCACATCCCACACATCACATTAGTCAATTCCAAGCTTTAAAAATGCAAATATGAAGCCTCCTGTCATGTGATAAAATTGAAGATTATACTAGCTTTAGTGTACTAATAATCTTAATTTCAGTAATGACAGGAGGTGAATATTCCCACCCTATAGGACCCTCCCATATGTTACTCAATTGAACAGAATACATCTTATGTTCAGGAAGACATGTACTATATGGGGGTATGTTCCATACTTAAACAGTATTTTGAGGGGATTGTATAGGGTGAAAAAGAATTAGACTTGTATCTGGGTATATTATGTATATATATATAGTTCTTTTAATAACAGTAGTTTAAATTAATATATTGTTTTAGTATCCTTTCAGACAGCCATGTGCTATGTCCGAGTCGTTATGTTTATGATATGCGGACACAATATCATGCCGGAGACCTTTCACCTTTTTCCTTTTTCTTGCAGTGTGAACGTCTTCTCAACAAGGCAAAGATGCAACCTCCATACCTCTATATCACAGAACTACGGGAGTTGGATGTTATGTTATATTTTTGCACTGTTAGCATTTAATGTTAGTAGATTTATAACTGTTATTTGTTACTTCGCTTCAAAGAAAGAGGAAGTGATGTCATAGACAGGGCCTTATATGGGCATCTTAACTTGTCTCTGATTGGTTGTTATGTTTCTATGCTGCTGGAGTTTTCAGTAAAGAAAGATATGCAAATATTCGCCTCCTGTCATTACTAAAATTAAGATTATTAGTACACTAAAGCTAGTATAATCTTCAATTATAATTTATAAATTAGAAACAATTATAAATAAATAGGGTGGATTCGTGCCAGGCAGCATAAACAGAACATGGATAAAACAAAACATGGCTTGTTCATTTTTAAAGCACTTTAAAACAAACTACTTGAAGGAACCCTTAGCTCCCTATGCTAGTATTTCACTTTAAAAGTCTCAACTGTGCTATTAAAGGGACACTATAGTCACCAGACCCACTAAAGTGTCTATGTCATGTCCCCACAGTCGTAGCACTGTAAAAGCTGATTTTGCAGAGAAATGGTAGTGTTTACGTTATAGTGTTCCATTAAATAGATCATTATTCTTTTATAAAGTTTCTTTTTGACGATGTAAAATTATGCGTCAGTCATCCAAACATTGAGAAGGGGATATTTCAACACATATTTTAATAGCCATATTTTATATTTATACATACATTCTCATTTGCGCCGTTTGGATATCAAATACATAAAAACTAACGATTCCAAAAGTTTAACAGCATTTGGAGTTCCAGCTTTCTGACAATTTGTATAAATTCAAAAAGTAAATGTCATGTAAACTGTTGCTATATAAAATGCCTTATACTCCAATTAATGTAAATAAATTACTAAAGTTAGAGTTAGTTTGGAACTTGAAGTCTTGATTTACATAAAATATTTTTTTTTATTTTGCTACGCTCAAGATAACATACTACTGAACCACAGGACATAAATATGCTGCAAAAATAACTAAACAACTTTCATGATCTACAATGAGATTTAAGATAAAACAGATGTATCGTTTCAAGGAATGACATTTTTTTCTATAGCACGGTTCCTGTGTAGGTCTTTGCCTTTTGCAATAAATATTGTGATAAAGTATAAATATATATAATGTATGATCTGTCTGGAAATATCATGTTTAAAATCCCTTACTCCTTGCATTGTTCTCTGTAATGATGGGTCAGCCAATCAATGCAGTGGCCCCTAAGCCAGCCACTCAACAGTCCCTATTTTGGGTTTCCTGATGGTTCTCTGGTGTCCACAGCCAGCATAGCATTCAGTGATGGCTGGTGCAATATCTCTATATAGTGCTCCAGCTATTAGTCCAGCTCTAGCTCTATCTGAGTCTCTAGCTCTCCCTTGCATGATCTCATCTTCAGTAGCGTTTCTTCTATGGAAACTCTATAGCTATCCCTTGCATGATCTCATCTTCAGTAGCGTTTCTTCTATGGAACCTTTAGCTTTCTAGTAAATGTTGTCACTGCTGCTATGAAACATGTCAGCAGCTTTTCATTCACTACTAGCTCTCAGCACACAGTGCGCACATGGTCAAAGCAGCATGACTTACTTACTAAGTTCTTAATCTTACTTACTCCTTATTATCTTCACAGCTGTAATGTCCTAAATGTGCAGTGTCAGTAATGAGCAAAGAAGTAGATATGGTTAACAGAAGCAACAAACATAACAGTTTGAAACAGACTGAAATCAGAATCGGCTCAGCTCAGCACTCGGAATTCACAGCCCCAGTCGTGAAGTGTGGAGATTCACAAGTTTCCAACTAGCTATGAGACTCTCAGGTCTGAGCTACAGAGTGACTGAGCACTTTGAAGAAGAAGGTGGGCACTGGGCAGCTGAGCCTACACTATACAATTTGCACTGGGAGGTATTAAACTATTAGAGACAGGTAGCACTTTGCAGTCAGAAATATCTGCAATTATGTCCTCTTTGGACTTTCCTGGATTGATATAAATATATATTTTAGTGAATTTTCTATTAATTAATTAATCAGACCTCAGGTAGACACATAGGCAATTGGGGGAGAGATAACTGTATAAGGATTATACACTTTTGGCAGGAGCTGTTCCTATTGTGTTCTTTCTGTGCTTCATGTAATAAAAGCTTCTTGCTTCTTTCTCATTTGAGCACTGTAACCCCACCCCTGGTGCTATCGGCCAATAATGGCCCTTGATTAAAGAGTCCAAGAGCATGCCTCCACTCATGGGCAACTGGCTCCGCTGTCCAAATATAAACTCAATGGGAAACCCCTGAAATTCCTTCTTAAAAGAGATTAGGCATGTGCAAAACCTGCTGAAACAGGACAGATTTAAAATATGTCCCCTTTTTTTACATGCGTAGTTGCTCACAAGAAATTGTCTCCAAACAACCCCTAATAAGTCATGGAAGGGCACTGCAGAACTGAAACCTATCAAAAAAATTAGAGACAGAGATTTTTTAATTTAATTTTTTTATTTTTTTTGGACACACACATTGCCAGTGGCTGGAGTATGTTAATCTACTTTTTTCTCCTCCACCCAGAAAAAAAGAATCTTAATACTTCTAAACACTGCAAATAAAATGTCTCCTACATGAAAACTTTTGAGGCACTTCTACACTGACAGCATTAGATGTGCTTGCACTATGCTGAGGGCAGTAGAGCCATGCAGAGAGTGTTTCAGCAGCACTATCTGCATGGTATTTTTTGTGCACGTCAGTCCTGGAGACTGTAATTCAGACTGGCATGGCTGATGCCAGATTGATAAGCCCCTGCTATGTGCCTGCCCATTTTTGGGCAGACCTACCAATTCTGGGCATCTACAGTGAGGCAAATTGTATCAATGATACACTCAAGACAGGGTAAGGACATACACATTCTGGTCAGGCCAGAATAAGAGGGAATTGCCCAACAGATAATGTAGCTAAATCTGCATCTTATAGTAAGTTTAACTGTTTTATTCTTTTGTAGTTTTGGTACATTTTGAACCTTTATAAACTTTCACTTGTTTTTAAGCAGAGCCACCTATCTGGTAAAATGCAGTTATGCTGCGTAAAAGCATACCAACTCATTCTCAGTATCCTTAGCAACACCAGCGTACCAGAAAGGGCAGTTGTAAGAGACACACAATGTAAGCACTTCTTTCTTTAGCAGGATTAAAAAATATTGAACAGACTCCCCTACAGTTCTCGCTGAAAGGCACAAAGTGAATTAACACAGCTGAAGTATTTTTATTTCAGAACTCGTAGATTCCTTAGAAACATGAGACAACTTTTACTTTCAGAACAATCACCCATAAGAAAAAACGAATGCATAAATAGTCTTACGTCAGTTTATCAAATTAGAAATGATATGTTAACTCAATGTTAAACAATTAAATAAATGATAAGCATTTAGTTAGGGTTAATGGTGGAAATACCACCTTATTTAAGAAATGATCATTATTATAAACTTCAAAGGTATATTCCAGGATGGAGATCACCACCCAATTTCTTTATGCATAAAAGAAAAATTGGAAAAAAAAAATGCCTAGTCTCTACTTTGTCTTATGTTTTAAAGAGAAATGGATCCGAAATGAAAAAAAGAACAGATTTTGCAATAGTATTAGAGAGAATTAATAATATTAATTAGCGCATCACCGCAATACACATTCAAGTCATCAGAACTTTTTTACAAACTGGTCTATCCGACCCTCCTAATGTTTATGTTCTTTTGAACTAGTTAAAACTCATATTCGTTAAGAAGTTATACATTGTATCTTAAAATTTTAATTTATCTTATTAAAATTGATTGTTTATCTTTTTTTTGCAGACTATACAGAAATAGCAGAGAATGATATGATATAGAAGGCTCCTGATAGCATTATTTATGATTTATGTTTGGTTATTATTCTTTGCATTTCGAAGGATAGTTACTGGGGAAACTGATTTGCCAATGCAACACTTCCTGTAGTATCAAAAAGGCCATTTGAGCTCTGTCCTGCAGTGTAAATCAGTTTCATATAGATCCTCTGGCTTTTATCTATAAACAATTAAAGCGCTTAGATAGTTCATTGAACGTTTTGTTTCATCTGACATCGACACAGTAGGTCGGTCTAAGTTTAAATGGACCAACAAAAAACGGCTGACCTATTGTTACGGATTGTGGAGAAAATTTCTTTAAATGTCAAGTGAAAATGAGTTAGTGTGCAAAATGTGTAGCCCTGACCATGGAACAATTTAAGATAGGATCATTACCTAACAATAAAAAAAACATATTGTGAAAAGTACACGTATGTCTTTATCAATCTATATACACATTTATGCACATAAATATTTATGATTAGGGATTTTTTTTTTTTTTTAAATATCTACAATTTAGTGATCAATGTACTGAAAATATGCCAAAATGCTCTAGATACATGTACATAAAGGAACACTATAGGGTCAGAGACACAAATGTGTATTCCTGACCCTATAGTGTTAAACTAACTATTTAATTAAATACTTGGCCCACCTTTATCCCAATTAAAAAGGTATTTTACTTACCTTTACTCCAGCGCCGCATGCGTCTGCCGGCGCAGGCTCCGTCCCTGATGCCTTCAGAACTGATGAACTCCCATAAGAAATCTGTGGATTGGCTGAGATTATCAATTCTGATTATCTCAGCCAAAGAGGCAGGGCAGAGCCGAACACTGTTCTGGCCAATCAGCATCTCTTCATAGAGATGCATTTGATCAATGCATCTCTATGGGGAAAGTTCAGCATCTCCATGCAGAGCGTGGAGACACTGTATGTCAGTGCTGCACATTGTGTATCACTGATCCAGGAAGCACCTCAAGTGGCTGTCTGAGTGACTGCTACTGGAGGTATCACTAGGCAGCAATGTAAACACTGCCTTTTCTCTGAAATGTTTACATTAAAATGCCTGCAGGGACAAAACTATACTCACCAGAACAACCACATTAAGCTGTAAATGTACCGGTCATTATAGTGTCCCTTTAAATGAACTCTCCATAATCACTAAAGATTATTAGTGGTTGACACAGGCACACAAATGCAACAATGTTTCCCATATCAATTAGTGGGAGTCATTTGAAAGTAAATTTGGCCTTTAAATGGCAAGTGAATACAAACATGTATTCCTGACACTAAAGTTCTGGTATGGCTCTATGGGTCCCCGGCACCCCCTTTCCTCGCTTTCAAAAGGTGAATTTAATCACCTTTTCTCCCACACTTTGCTGGGGCTGGTTCCACCTCTATGACTGAGATTATCACACTTGGTTATCTCAGCTAATCCAATTCTTTCCTAAAGGAGAGAGAGAGAGAGAGAGAGAGAGCAGTACAGTACCATCGACACTTTGCCTTGTGTCTGCTGAAGATTCAGGTGGATCTGGTGCTCACTATAAGTCCTCTCTAAAGAGTGCCCCACAAAGTAGATTCTGCTACGCTCTGCTATAGATGTTTCTTTGGGGGAGGCACCGAAAAAAGGTATAATGCTTGAATTTGCTGTGGTGCCAGTGGAACTGGCAGCACAAGTTGTTGCAGTATAAAAAGGATGGGAAAAACACAACTTTAAAAAAAACAAATTAGATGTAAAGAACATGCTGCTATCTTGAGGCTGAAAACTACTAATAGTGGGGGTGAGGAGGTGATGATCATGGCAGTAGTGGTGGTGGAGGCAGTCCTCATAGCCGAGGTGTTCCAACTGTCAGAAGCCATGGCTGATGGTGGATTGGGGAACAGAATCCCTTCCTCTGTCCTCCCTCAATTTCTGCTTGGGAGAAGCATGTGACAGTGATAATAGTGTTTTGTTTTTTTCTTTCTTATTACAATGAATTAGTAAGATATACAAATTGTTGTATATTGTATAAAGTAATACAACTTTACTCATCAAAAATAGGTGTTTGTGGGGGGGTGGCCAGCTGAGCAACGACCAAGACGTGTTTGTGCAGAGCTCCTGCTCAAAACGCCTAAAATCGACTTAAAAAGCCACAAAACCACAACATTGGGACCCTAAAATCGAGCTGTAATCAGAGCTGAAACCCCCCACAGAGAGATGGGGCGAAAAGCCAAAAGACTAGCCCGCACGGAAGGCTCCTACCTGCCCGATATCAGGCGCTCCTTTGAAAGGCCGCCGCAGCCGCCACAGCCTAAAATGGCGCCGTGAAGGCCTCGAAGCACCAGTGAATCGGACTCATCTATGGAGGAAGGAAATCCTCCGGCTCCACAGTATACCAGTCAGAAGAATCGGACTCGGATGACTCACCCTCCACAAAAGGTGACATCAAAAAGCTGTTACTAGATTTGCGGGAGGTCTGGAAGGCCGACCTGGCTGGCATGCAATCAGAGGTGGCCGGCATTACGGCGCGCCTAGGTGCAGTGGAAGCCCGGGAAGGAGACAGGGACACCTTGCTTACAGACACCAGAACGCAGATGGAAACAATGTCCCACCAACGACTCACCCGCACTGTCGCAACGATGGAAACACGCCATCGCAAGAAAAACGTCCGCATACGCGAAGCCCCTGAAGAAATAGGCCCGGAGGCCTTACTGGAGTATACTAACAGAGCGGCAATAACCATGGGGGCGAAAAAAGATGGCGATACTTGGCCGATAATGGCAGCATTCAGGATTAGGAAGGCCCCGACCGCCCCGGCGGATGCACCCAGAGACATAATAGCCGTCACCCGAGACATCTCAGTCAAAGCGGCGCTTATGGCCCAATCAAGGAAAACACCCACCACTAACATGAATAACCACCACATAAGAGTCTTTGACGATCTCCCGTTCTCAACCCTGAAGGAGCGGCGGAAGTTTATGCCAAACACCCGCCAACTGAGAGAGAGGGATATTAGATATCGCTGGAGGGAAGCGGGCATGCTAGTTGTACCACAGAAAGACACTATCCTTACGTTATCCGCAGAGGAAGACCCCGCAAGATTTCTCCAGAGCTTACAGCCGCTACAGCAGATGTCTCCGGAACGGGGGAGCGGTAAGACTCCAAACATTACCGGCGAGGAAGAAGATGTAGAGACAGGCACCGGAATGGAGAAGAAGAGGGGTAAACAGAGACCACAGAACCCCCGTAGCACTGCAAGACAAAATTGACTGTTACCCACATGCATAGTACCAGGGTCTGGATACAGCCCTGAACAATACAGGCCCACACGGGACTTGATACCCATATAACGTTCCTTTTATTTTTGCCTCCATTTGTTATCCTTTCCTTTTTTCTGTTGCTTTAGTCCACCTTATACTCTGAAGACACGCTGCCCAGCAAGCTAAGTGCAGCCCCTATGTGACGAATACACCACTATTAATGGCTCTCACATGAGGCCCTAGTCTGGATTATAAAGACTGACTGCTAGGGCGGAGGATTAACCACGATAATGCAGGCAGTGAGGAGGGGAAACACAGGGCAGACCTGAGGGGAAGCGGGGAAGACTTACCACTAGGGCAGAACAAATCTCCTTCCCCAGAATGGACCTGACTGGAGGGCATACAGACAAACAGGGTGCCCGCAAGGACTACAAGTTCAGCAGAGCCGCCAAGGCGACGTGCAGAACACATGCATCAATTCGAACAGGGATACTCCCGGGACCCCATACACAGGATAGCCTGAGATCTCCGAGAAATTCCCAACGGACTACCTGCCTAAACTCGGGCGAGCCACCCACACACGACTGGGGCAAGTAAGGCACACAGGACAGATGGGGAACCTAAGAGGGGACAACCAACAACCAACACCTAGAGAGAGGGCAATGAGAAGTGACCGAGGACATAGACGGGCAGGTCTGAGATATACCCAAACATGCAATACCGAACGCTACAACAGCGGGCAACTATGGGCACTGGGTCACATATAGAGATATGGGATACCGACAGCGGGAGAAGCCTCAGAGACCAGTCCACACTCACCGCTCCTGCCGCATATATAAACCTACTGCTCTTACTATGCTCTTGATTTCAATTAATTTCTGTTTGGACGTTACTTATCTACTAAACCGTGGCACATTTGACAATTGTCGATTTATCTGTTTGCTGCCACAATACAAATGAAGTATTAAAAAAAATAAAAAAAATAAAAAAATGTCTAGAGCTCAAACTTATGATGCTAGAAATTCCCGACTTAACCACTGGTAAATTGCTCAGCTTAATCCATAACACAAATTATTTGTTTAACAGTTTACGTTCCCTTACTATAAAACATGCACCATATTCAATGCCACTGTTCATACCGCAATGATAAATGTTTACGCTGTTGTGGCGTCATTGATATGCTCTTTAACCCCTTAAGGACCAAACTTCTGGAATTAAAGGGAATCATGACATGTCACACATGTCATGTGTCCTTAAGGGGTTAAACACCTTGCACAATAAAAATAAAGAATAAAAAAAAAAATAGGTGTTTGTGTTGCAAAATAGGTTAGGGTCGGGAGGATTTAGTGCTATAGTGTTTGACAGAATGAAACATTTCACAGTGATCGAGCACATGCACAACACACAATGCACCGAACACAGTCAGATAAACAACTATGAACTGGCAAGCTAGTCTCACGCTAGGAACAATGACCAAGGCTTGACAAAATGTTTTTTTTTCCTTACACTACACTCCACAAATGAAGGATTTTCTCTCCTCCAAACAGCAACAGCAACAACAACAAAAACCAGCAACTATGTTTATCAATGTATACCAGTAAAATAATCTCACACTAAAATGAATGACAAAATGACTGCCAAATTAATCTCCCACTCAAAAAATTCTCTAGTGCTCCTGGCAGTACTAGCTGCTAGATACAGCATGAATCTAAAGCTAGTCTCACACTAGAATCAATATCTCATACTCACACACAGGCACAGTAGCGGTAAACACATAGGATCACTGTTGGTCTGTATCACTCAATAGTTGTCAAGTCAAGGTGCCTAGTGTCAAAAAAACCTGCTTAATAGTATTGATGTTTTATTGGTCATCGTTTTTTTATCTCCATTGGTAACTTCAATCAATCTATGAATAACACCAACATTTAGTGGCTGTCCCCTAATTAATATTTACACCTCTTTATTGGACAGAAGATCCAGTCTACATGATTGGGTAGACCTCTTACCCATCATGGAAAACTAAGCTGCTTATTTGCTCCCACCCAAAAAAAAAAAAAAAAACAGCTGCTTCTTCATTCCATCGCCCTTTTTTTCTGGTGCCAGTAATAGCATTCTAAATCACGAATGAAAACTAGCATGTTCGGGATCGCACGAGTCAAGTCCCCTGAAATTCTAGCATGCAACGTTTCAGAAATCAGAATTTCTTTTGATCACCCTGAAATGAATCTCCAAGACATTTATCTACTTCTTCTAGTATTTAAATACATGATGTCCCAGCAAGAGAGATGAGAGCAGGAGTTCAAATACCCGCATAAAAAAAAAAATACCCTGGCGTCCCTAAGGCTATCAAAGCTTCATGGTAGTTGGAGTTCTGCAACAGTTGGAGCTCCAGCATTTGGTCATGCCTGGATCAGACGATATCTACCTTCTGATTATGATATTAATGTCCCAATAATGGCAGTGATAGGAAAGAAAAACTACCCCATACATCAGGTCCCTGTACTTGAATAAAACAATTAGAGGATGGAGAAGGTAGACAAAAATGATATCTCGACTAGAATGAGAAACTAGTGTTGGTTTACCACTAAAAAATAAGGTATTGTATTTATTCTAGCCTGGTTCTTTTATTTCTTCTAGTTCTGTTATTTAGAAACAACCCACAACATTATAACACCTCACAATACATTTGTAGAAAGTAGCCTGTTTATGTAGATATTTTTGTCTACAGTAAATGGAATCAGGCACATATTTAATATATACATATTTCAGTTCTTAGAAATATTTTTTGAAGATGCATTTTATTGCTTAAAAAAGTAACATGGTTCACGGCTATTACCTGAGTTGGGTGAACTCTAGGGCTTGTTTTAAAGGGAAACAATGGTGCCCGGAAAACAAAGTTGTTTTCCTGGCACAATAGCTCCCTACAGTGCCTCCCTCATGCCCCCCTCCACCCCTTCTGTCACTTACCTGATTTTAGCGGCAATATCCCTGGGCACTGGTTCAGGCTCCTCCTCCACCAATGTCAGGTGGCGTGTGACCTAAGGCACATGCGTGATGAGCACTAGGCCTCACATTAGGACTTACCCCATAGAAATGCATTGGATAATGCTTCCTTATGGGGTTTTGGGTTATGCTGGATTTCAGCCTCTAGAGGTGAATTATTGCAGTTATTTCAGTTTATTATTGCAAAATATACAATAAATTACCATTGCATGGTTAAGGGACCTGGCACACTGCACCCAGACCACTTCAATGAGCTGGAGTGGTCTGGGTGCCTACAGTGTCCTTTTACTTTGCTTGTTTTCCAAATTGTTTGTTTTACTCCTTAGTTAAAACACTTTTCCTTTATGCTCTCGTTGATTTCCAAATAGATATGCATTGTACCTGCAGTGCAGCTTAGGCCTAACCCTTTCTGTTCTGCTTCTCCCACAGGAGTACCACCCCTCCCTTCCCACTCCCCCTTTCCCCCCCACCCATCGCCTCCCCACACACACACACACACACACACACACACACACCACCCAGCATTTGACCAAGCATTTAGGGGTGCTGATTATATTTAACAATATACACAATTGGACACTGATTATAAATGTTGATTAAAGTGTTAGGACTACCTTATTATAGGCTAGCATATGTGTTAAAGATTTGTGTTTAAAATGTATTACGTATCACATGAGTATCTCAAAGTGTTTATGTAATCCTTTGATGCTACATTAAAAATAAATATTGGGGGTGGGTGGGGGGAGAAAGTATCCAGGTTTAGGTATTTTTGAATCTTGCCTCATGTGTAATTTTAATAGCTTTCTAATTTTTTTTTTTATTTAAATATTTTTCAAAGAAATGGGTTAAACTGTTTTTTTATCTTTACAATTTTACACACTGACACCTTTTAGGTTAACAACAGTTCTCATTTACTTTTACTCTCCAAATAGCAGGTTCTGAGTGTGTCACGATGACTAGTAAATACAGTTTCTAATTATTTTCCAAACAAAAGTTTGGAGTTTTCGCTTTTTTCCCCGTAAATATATATATACTTGAAAAACAATTCTTTACAAAAGTGTTTTTGTGTTCCACAGACAGCTCTCCGCATTAAACGTTGTAGGACAGTTGCCTTGACAGCTAGAAAATTAATCTCTAAATTTTTGTTCTTCAATAAAGCCACGTTATTAGCATTGCAGAGATATTATCATGGTCGTGACCGCCGCGGCTGAAACAATGCTTCTTTACTAGTTTATTAAAATGTTGCATTAGATGTTTATGGAGATAAAGAGCTGAGTTATAAAAGCCTTTTTGTTGTATGCAAGATAAATCTTTTTTCACAGTAGTTTCTACAGCTAAACTCCAAAAAACTCTGGAATGTGGATATTCACTGCTGAAACCAAGCTCTCCTGGTCTCCTGGCTTTTTCAGTAAGCCAGTAGGATGTTAGCAGCTGCTGCTAGATTGTTCACAGCTGCTGAATCTGTACAAAAGGGGTATAAACTCAATCTATACATTGTAATCCGAGTCCTACACTGGATAGAATTATCTGTGTCCAACGCAACTCTACATTGCCTGGGGCACAAGAAATCAGCAATTATGCCTCTTGAATGAAAAGGAAAAAAAAATAGATTACAAAATTCTAAGGTATTGTTAGTTAGCGCTCTGCAAAACACAAAACAGACAGTGAACACATTTGCGAGATTATATTCATTGAGAAAACACAGAATGAAATGCATCTATCATAGGTCGCATCACTATGGCTAACAGGTATCTAGAATGGTGCTGGTATTCAAACAAACCTACGTAATCGATTATAACTAGATGAGTTTCAAACCCGCAGGCAGGTTTATTTGCCAAATGATGACCTAACTGAAAAACAATGACTATATTTACACTGTCTCCACTCCTTCTAGTCTGTTAGTTGATATTTCACCAAGAGACTAGAGCAGGAATCTTGGCTATCTCAAGGCTGGCAAAGCCTCATGGGTGTTGGCGTTCCACACCAGTTGGACATCTAATTTTTGGCCATCCATGGCTTAGAAGACATCCACTTGCTATTACAACATATATAATGTTAGCACCATATCCACAACAGCGCATTTTAATGAGACCATTTTCCTAGGTCCCAAGGCACCTCCAGTTTGCACCTCTTTACAGATATTGTTAAAGTGGAAGTTCCTACTATAAAGGGCCTTAAGTTCCAATCTGTTTGAAAATGGTTTCACTGTTAACAATATCGAGGCACAAATTCAAAAACGTTTGTAAAATAAATAATATCACTTTGAGCATTCCTTAAAAAATATAGACATTTGGTAATGAATTTAAGGTGATTTTAATTGTGCACCTCTAATGATGTACCCCTTCATGGATTGACTCACATCTGTTCAGTTTCCTAGGACAGCAGCTCACACCATTATTGTCTTCTCTTAGGAGAATGTAGACTCTACCCCTCTTGATCTTTTTCTCGTGAACTATTGTTATATAGAAGTGAACAACTCATGAGACACTGGTGAGCAGTTTGTAAAAGTGACAGGATGTTTAGAGGTGGCTTAATTGTGGTTTGGCTCAAACACATGACCACAAGCCATTATTTCCATGCATTGTAGCACAAAGTGTACTTCTTTGTTTTCTTCACCAACAGAAGACAAGAACTTGCCATATCAGAGTGTGGTAGGTACATGCACTTATCCTTTGGCTTTATCATATGAGCAAAACCTTCCATTGGCACTGGGCGAAACACATGTACCAACTTCATTAAGGATGACAACAATAATGTTTTCTTATCTGTAGCTCCATAAAGAAACGTTTCAGACATTGGTTGTAAATTGTATTCATCATTTCAAGTACATTCAATTTTATGTTGGAAGCTCAAATATTTTCTTGTATTCTGTTGTAAAATTATTGGGAAGATTGCTAGGATCCACTTTTGTATTAAAGAAGATACAGTCAGACACGTTATGCCAATTTGCTTTCATGTTCTTTTCCCTTTATGACAATTCTAACTAACTAACCTCCTTTCATTTTTGACATTTTCTCATATACTCTTATCCCTTTATACTAGTCCCACTTTTAAATTCTGCTGTTCTTATTTTATGCCAAATACCTTTATATCATTGACGCTCACCATCCCACCGTGTCAATCCACCACAGTTATTGCAATCCCCACTTAACTTGGAGCTAGTCTCAGCTGCACCCCTAATTATTATTATTCATGTCTCTCTTGGCAATTCTCTTGGTTACACCTCTATTTTGTGCATCCTGTTTCCAACTTCTCTTAGTTCTCATTTGCCACCACCTTGGACATACTACAAAGATTAAGATACTTACAGGGTGGCAGGAGTTTTCCCCCTCCCGGGTGAAGAGCATCCAATGTCGATGTTGGGCAAACCTTTCTCGTTTTATTAAAAATGACTGGACTTTTTCCTGACAGACCTCATATTCGGGGTTGGTCCGGAAAAAGTTCAGTCATTGTTAATTTAAAGAAAACGGTTTGACCAACATCGATGTAACCTGGCAATCAAGGAGAGTACACTGGAATGCACATGCATGAACAATGATGACTAGTACTGTAGAGAGGGGGCGCTAGATGCCGTTGAATGAGCATGTGAACTGTGTGGCCGTCACATTCAAAATGACTTCGTGAGTAGAGCAACAAATCTGCGTTAAGCGTGAATATTCCTCTGTGGAAACTATTTGTATGATCCAGAAGACTTTCAGGGACGATGCAATGAGTGCATTGCAAATAAAAGTGTGACACAAACACTTCAAAGATGGTAGAGAATCTGTTTAAATCTTGCTGCTCTGTGACTTCTGGCTTTTTCCACAACAAACATCACCTTTGAAAGGGAAGAGATTTCAGATCCTTGATGAGATTTGAGATTCAGGTAAATACGACGAGGCAGCTACCAACATAGGATTTTGCAGAGTGTTTTGAACAGTGGAAGAAATACTGGGAGAACTCTGTCAGGTACCAATGTGCTTTCAAGGGGAATGAGGTATCACAGTCCTATACAATGTTTTTTGTATCCTCTTCAATAAATGTCTCTATTTTTCATATTACATGGCATACTTTCTGAACAGTTTTAGTTTGTATATTTGTGTTATAGCACGTGGGAGAAATCAACAGAATGGTGACTGTGACGGAGCTCCCATATTCTGACCAAGTACCTCCGCCAGGTTTGCTTCCTAGCTGCCACACGGAACTCTGGAGCACATTAGCCCCAGTTGCCAAAGCTTGACTGGGGTCTCTCCGCCGCTCTTCCATCCAACTAGGTTGAAGCACCCTTCCAGGCAGGTATTGTCCCAAACAGGTATCAATACTTCTGCATATTGTGATTCCAGCTCCTTTTGCTACTGCCAAGGCAGCGGTGGCTCTCAGGCCTAGCTCTTTTGCATTTGTCCTGGGCTAGCTACAGGGACCATGCAACCAGCCAACAGGTCCGAAGATTCTGTCACTGGGATCCCTGAACAAATCCACATGGAACAGAGAGTTCCAAAAGAAACGTACAATTCTTTATTTTTGAACTAGGACTAGCCTTTGTGAACTATTCCTAAACATGTGGTGACAACCATAAATATATAAACAACAAACATAATGTGAAGAACAAACAGCATAATAATTTCTCAAATCTATAAAATAATTACAATTTTCTAAAATATGTGAAGACAGAGAGGGAACTTGTCATTTTGCATCTTCTTAATTTGCATATTGTAATTATACAAATAATATTGCATTTTCCACAAACAGAGGGCAATGGAGAGCCTGAAAGAATACCCTTTTAAAATGAGGATATTTCAACCTCACAAACCTAAACCAGGGGGGATAGCTAGTTCAAATGAGGCCCTTGTACATGCTTCCCCAAAACAGAATCCCATTTCAGGCCAGGGCCTATAGTCTGTGAGGAGGAGGCTGACCTTCAGTCCTCTCCAAGTACCAAGGTAACAGAGGTGCCTACAAATTGCTGTTTTATAGTAATATAAAGTATAAACGACAGTGCAATCCAATGATGATACATATATTCTATCTGCAGTATAGCTGGGTATTGAGTCTCAAAGAGCCAATTTTTTTTGAGTCACAATTTTATTTTATGTGTTGCGTGACACTGTACATATCTCTCCCTTAAAAAAGAATATTACTTTTTAGATATTCGTGTACTTGGGTAATGCTCGTTGATGACCATTTTTGCAGACTCCCACATAGTGGTGTGTTTTGATTTTTTTCTTGTTCATTTATCATCCATCCATTGTTCTGATAAGAGTAACAGCCATTAGAGAAGCCATTTGTGAAGTGGACAGAATTGCCTGTAGGTTCCTGTTTCTTTTCACAGTTAGACAGGTGCTAAACACACCATCATTAGTGCCAGCACAGAAACAAAAGATCAGATACTGCAACACACCTTCTCCTTCCTGCTCCAAAGTGATCCCAAAGGTATAA
The DNA here is from genome assembly GCF_036172605.1 of Pelobates fuscus. NCBI lineage: Eukaryota > Metazoa > Chordata > Amphibia > Anura > Pelobatidae > Pelobates > Pelobates fuscus. The sequence continues at coordinate 74,712,459 of NC_086326.1, read as the reverse complement.
TACTACTTATTGTTACACATACAAAAGCACTATGCACCTGCATACTTGTAAATGTCCCATGCAGGATTTACAGACAAGTCAATTTGAGCAAGGTCAACCCTTTTTCCAAGTCAAACAAGTCATATTTGTTGAGATAGAATCGCTTGTAGGTCTCTTTTTCCCATTGTAGAGTATTCTGGAATAAACTGTTGCTTAATTAAGTATAACAATTATCACCGAGGAAATATTTGTCTTGCATACTCGTTTTCCTGGCACTAGAGTGCCCTGAGGGTGCCCCCACCCTCAGGGACCCCCTCCCGCCCGGCTCTGGAAAGGGGAAAGGGGTAAAAACTTACCTTTTTCCAGCGCTGGGCGGGGAGCTCTCCTCCTCCTCTCCGCCTCCGTTCCTCCCCGTCGGCTGAATGCGCACGCGCGGCAAGAGCTGCGCGCGCATTCAGCCAGTCACATAGGAAAGCATTCATAATGCTTTCCTATGGACGCTTGCGTGCTCTCACTGTGATTTTCACAGTGAGAATCACGCAAGCGCCTCTAGCGGCTGTCAGTGAGACAGCCACTAGAGAATTAGGGGGAAGGCTTAACTAATTGATAAACATAGCAGTTTCTCTGAAACTGCTATGTTTATAAAACAATTAGTTAACCCTAGCTGGACCTGGCACCCAGACCACTTCATTAAGCTGAAGTGGTCTGGGTGCCTAGAGTGGTCCTTTAACCACTACAGCAAGCTGTAGTAGTTATGGTAAAAGGCGTGCCCTGGCACCCTTATTGTAAGTTGTCAAACTATTTTAAAATGGTAAAGCTTCTTATCACAGGTTTGCTGATTACCGTTCCCCATGCCCACCACCACTACTTCAAACAGAAAACTGGAAGCTCTCTGTCTGAGCAAATCCTGGCGGTGGGTGCATGGCTTAACTCATAGGCTGAGAGGGATCAGATGACTGGCAAAGCTCAGGAGAGCTAGCAGCGCACTCCTAGGACCACACCCACCACAGAACATTGTAGCAGTTATATATTATGGTGCACATAAAGTGTTCCATTAAAAGGATATTCAAGTTTATTTAGTTAAATTTATTGAATTATCCCTGCTCTTTGTTGACATTACTGAAGAAAGATTATTCAGCAAACTGAGAGAATTGACAAAGGAATTGCACATTTACGGCCAACATGGAAAAGACAACAATATCGAGAGGTGACATTGAGTGGTGCATTAAACAAAAAACTTAAAAGGACAATCTAAGAACCATGATCATTGCATACAAAGCAGATATGGTGTCATGCTGATGGCACATTGCTCTGCTTGTCCAAAACTGGGGTGTTCAAGACACCGGTGGCCAGTCCCTTGCTCATAAGTTCCATTCAAAGTTCCAGTTCCACATTTTCAGTTTTGGACATATTTGGACCACTGACTTTTGTCATTCTCAACCCATCTCTGCTATTAAAACATAGACTAAATTGATATTGCTAATGCAGAAGTGGAACTTCTACATTAGAACACAGCAAGTGTTTTTCAAGCGGTTTTGGTCAAACTGCTTTAAAAAACACTTTAAACCAAGACCAGAGAATGACACCTGCAGTCTAGCGGAATGTAGTAGTTTTGGTGCTAGGATAAACCCTTTAAAGTAAGCATCTGTCTGCCAAACTACATTGTTAACAAACAAACAAAGTAAAATAAGGATGGCCACACTTGTCTTATTTACAGTCCAAAAGTACTCTGAAACTCTTTTTACAATAGCTCTGTGAAGAAGTGAATTCCTGAACACACATTATGTCAAAACTTGAAATGGATGGGCTGTAGCAATACAAGACCAAGTTGAATTCCACTTCTTCCAACTAACACAAAAGGCAAGGTTAAAGGGTCATGTTTATCATCAAAACCGTTTCAATGAGTATTGGAAAAATGTTGACTGTGTTTACAAATCACAATGTCATGTACATTGCCATGTTAGAACATGGAAAAAAAATGATGAATCTTGCTTTCTTTCAACAATATTGCCTTTTGATATAATGGTGTAGGAGACAGTCTCGTGGCACACAGTAGGCTCTCTTATACCAATACGATTATTGTATGAACATCACAGCATAAGTAGTCATTGTTACTGACAATGCACCCCCTTTCATCCACAGTCCACTTGTTAGTAAAATAATATTTCTAGGAACATTTACACACTAAGATTTCAGTTTGCTCGATGTTCTGCACAGTTCTCAATGCAATAGGGCTCATTTTGAAGAAGTAAAAGAAGTACTGAGCTGCATGAAACATCGAGAGGAACTTTGTTATGCTGTCGAGGTATAAAGTAGCAAACTGCCTGAAGAATATTTTAACGAAGAAAACAAAGGTGAGAGGGGTGGTTTCCCTGTACCATTACGGGCACTGAAAATGCATGATGTATTGGAAGAAAGAGTCTAACTACAGAAGTCCATTATCTAGCACGTGTACCTGCTCACTGCTCAATAGATATTAATATAATTTGTTTTGTTTTTTTAACCCCTTAAGGACCAAACTTCTGGAATAAAAGGGAATCATGACATGTCAGGCACGTCATGTGTCCTTAAGGGGTTAAACAGAGCAGCACAAGGAAAAAGGGTTATCCACATTTTTTACAAATTAGCTTTGGTTACCTTACTTGTCATTCGTGGAAGTATCTCATCTGCTAACCTATAGGTGACTATCCCCCCAGCAGATCAAGTCACAGCTCAAATGTAATAATAAAAAGAAATTGCAAGAAGGCACAAGAAGGAAGAGTAAGCATAGGGAATAATTTGAGGAGGGCATTTATCTCGAGAACGAGGAAAGGTGGGCAAAGAAAATGAAAGGGAGAGTTGAAAATGGCATAGGATTGAGCAGATGGAATGAAAAGCATAATGTCTGAAATGGGAAGTTGAAAGATTGGTGGAGTCAACAGATGGAATGAGATGGAAGTGTGAGCAGATCGAACCGAAAGTAAGTGTGGGAAACAGCATGCGAAAGAAGAGTCTGAAGATGATATGAGAAGGAAGTGTGAGGAATGGGTACTAAATGAAAGTATGGTCAGATGGCATCAGAGGAAAGTGTGGTGAAGATATAGCATACAATGGTAAGAAAAGAAAGAGAATGAAATTGGGGTTTGGAAATATGATATAAAAGGAGTATGAAAATGTGGAGTGGAGAGATGAAGTTAAAATCTGAAGAGATATAGGGGACATAAAATTAAGTAGAGACATTAAAAGGACAATAAGAATAGGAATGGAACATGCAAATATAGATGGGAAGTGTGGATATGTCATGCAAGCGGAGACAAGGACAGAAGGAGAAAAAGCATAAAATGGTAGCATTATTATAGGGAGTCAGAGAATAATAGACTGCAAAAGTAGCACAGTGACACCTCAAACAAACCTATACTCTTGCCTGTGAAACATATGCTGAATAACACAAAAATATATGTGAATAACACAAAATATAATATTTTTGAGCAGAAAATAAAGGTTTACATAAACTGAGAATGGTGTTGCCAAAGACTACAGTCAGGGGTAAGCAAACTTTCAGCAAACCAGGTGTTGTGGCCTCAGGGTCGGATTTTCCCATTAGGCAGAGTAGGCATTTTCCATTAGGTAGAGCAGGGCTGACCACTAGGGGGGACCTGTTTTCAGCAGGTATAATGTGCCTTTTGACCTTAAATAGGGGAGATAAATATCAGTAGCTTTGGGCAATGTACTCTTTAGTCTAGTCAGCCTTTTTAATATTTTAGGTATAATAGTATACTCTAGGGCTGCACCGTTCCTGTGGAACTCCCTTCACTTTTCCGTTAGATGCTAACCCAGTCTCCAATCCTTCAAAAAAACATTCAAAACTCACTTTTTCACAAAACATATCAATTAAACTGTTAATGGCTCCAGAATAAAAAAACACGCTAAGTCTTCATTGAATACTATTCTACCAATCTACTTCCCTTACCTTTTGTGTCACTTTACCCCACTCCTTCTAGTATGTAAGCTCATTGAGCAGGGCCCTCAACTCCTCTGTTTCTGTGTGTCAAACTTGTCTGGTTACAGTTACGTGTTTGTTAGTCCACCCATTGTAAAGTGCTATGGAATTTGTTGGCGCTATACATTGTGTCTACCCGGGGAGTCCCTGAGAAAGAGCCATTCCTAAAAAGTTTATACCTATCTTCCTTAGTGTAAACCACTGGGATTCCTATATCTTGTCAATAACAGAGCTGCATGAACAGCTACTGCCCAGCTAATGGCCAAGTGTCTGTGTGTGAGGCTGAACAGGAAGTGGAAAGTATCACTTCCCATCTGCCCATTAACAGGAGAGAGCAGGGCACTCTGGGGGAATGAAACATGAAACAAAGAAAATTTGGAAAATTCTGATCCTGGGTAAGAGAGAATGCGTAGGAGGAAATGAGAAAAAAAATAAGTGAGGTGCATAACTTGAAGTGTATAGCATGAGAGTAAGAGTAAAATTTAGATAAAAGATATAACAAATAAAGAAATAAGATTAAAGATTCTGTGGGTAAAGAGAGATGGCGAAGGAATACTACAAGAGAAAGGCATGTATAACTACACTAAGTAGGTATTTAACCGCTGAACTTTGAATCATAAAAAACTGAAAACCTAATTGAAAAGAATAGGTTAAAATAGCCAAACTGTTACTAAAGCTGGGTTGTAGAATTTCCCCAAATCATTTGCTTTTGCGGAAACTTTACCAACAAGATTTTAAATTACTTACATTTTTAGGTCTACAATAAACCATAAAGTAGTGTATTTGGTTTTTAATAAATATATACTAAGTGATGAATTCTGAATTGATTAAATTAAGCATTTAGGAATAAATATTATTTTGCCTGCAGTTTTAGTAATTATGTAATCAATTAAAACAGTTCACTATTGCAGATAAGCAACTCGAATTCATTACATTCTAAGCCTTGCAAACTGTAGGCTACAGTCCACAAACACCCTAAACCTACAGAATAAAGGTACAGCATTGTAACGATCATCCTTTTATAATGCCAAGTCTTTTTTTATTTGTTTACGGAATTGTACATTTTAGGCCAAAATAGGAACATTTTAAACTGAAGGTTACACTAAGGTATGTTTTATGTTCAGTAACTTTAGTCTAATACTTGTAATTGCCTTCTCAATAATCTACATTGCTTCTCTAGTAATTAATCACGATTTTGTTAATATGGGGGTAACTCACAATCAAGGACTGGCCTCCAAATAGTAGCGATTTGTGCCTTTCAGACAGTTCCATGAAAGTATTTAGAATGGAATCCAAAAATATCACAACTTTTTGTTTACAATTAACACAGTCAAATTTAGAATTTATCAACTTACTAAGAACTTAACTTCAGTTGTCATCGTTAATCATATGATTGGAGATAAATGCAAACAAACAAGATGGATTTCTCTTGGAATGATCTGACCTGCCTTTTTGACCCTTTTTAAAATAGAGCAGTAATGATAATAGGCGACATGTGTGTCATTAACTTGTAGTGTTCCAAGTCAACATTTCTATGTGTGCATGTTTCCTTAAAGTGTTACTCCAACCAAAAAACAATGTTTTCATAAAACACTGGTTAACTAAGAATAACCCTTTCTGAGGTGGTCTGCCACACCACAGCTTAAATAAATTAATGAAAGGCTAAAAGTCTAAATCCTCAATGGCTGATGACACTTCCCCTCGCCGGTCGAGGAGGCAGGTCGGGGCGAACAGACTAAGGGAAAAACATGGGAAGCAAGTGGAGGGGTGTGCTGCCATTGGCCGACTGGTGCCTTGTGTCCGGGATGGCATTAGACAGCACGGATCTTTGTTCTGGGCTGGCTACTGATGCTGACGGAGGTGAAATTACACCTCCAACAGCTAAGGGGTTCATTTCTGTATGTGCAGCTTTTCAATGTGAAATACTCTGCATATAGACTTGAGGCACCATGACCACTTCAGTGCTTGGAGTAACCCTTCAAACATGTTCACATCTGCCATTTGGGTATAGTGCACATCCATATTGCTACGTAATCTGGTTGTTCAATGCCTATTTTACTTTATTCTCTTTTATTGATTAGCAAGGAATCATGAGCATATGTTTAGTGATTTTAGCATGCCAACGTTATTATTGTGGTATTTGTTTTGTTTTGCACCAACACTTTTGTCATTTTCTCGGTATTGATTAATTGTTAGAAAAGCATTTTCTTTGGTTTGTAAAATCTTTGTTGATATTACAGTTACCTATGTATCCATTCAGGACAGACAAGGACTATGATTAGGCCAGTCACAGGCACTGACACACAGTTACATAAATGCAAGCACACAGATACTTTGGCACCTATATTCAGGCTCATATACATAAACACACATATACAGACATGTGTATGCAGAAGGTTGGGAGGTACATTCATTCCCAAAAAAGGGTGATCAGAAAATGGGCATGTCCGCCCGAATTACTTTCTGGTCAGCCTCACGCCAGGCTTCCTGCTAATCCTCTTAGGCCAGCTCACTGAGACCTTTTAGGGAGCACTGTTTTAATGCTACAAGGTCTTACTGCCATGAGCATAAAGGGAGCATGTCTAATGATGCACTTGCACTATACTTGTTGGGGACAGTTCCCTGGTGTTCCCAAAAGCAGAAACCAGGGAGCTAGGTCTGGAGGCCTGCAGATGAGTGCAGATGAGTCAGTAAAGCAAGGAGAGACTCAAGCAGATAAGTAAGGCAATCATAGGCATAAGCATTGAACATCCATTCTGGCCTCTCGCGTTACCTTACAAAGGAAGCTAAAATATTAGTTTGGCTGTGATGCAGTCAGCGGGGACTTATATGCACATCTTAACACAGTGAGTGCTTGTCATACACAGAGCATGGGGTCACTACAGGGGAGGATGACCTAGCCGCAGCCTGTATACTGGCACAGCCCAATGGGCATCTGCCCAGTATTCTGATGGACAATCCAGACACTGTTCCATAAATGAGCTGATAACTTTTCTTCAAAAGGATTGTAATTGCTTATTGTTGACAGGTTAACATAAGATATGGGGCCCAGCATCACCAAACAGAGAATGGCAAAGTGCCAATGAAAACGTATCAGAACAATGAAATTGTGATTCCATTACTGTCGTTACTGACTCAGCAGCAGACATGTCAATAATGATCAAACTATACATTGTAATTGATATTGTTATTATTATTATTATTATTACGTACAAGGGATCCTCTGAATCTAAAATATTTTAGCTAAGGTCCTAATAAGTAAGCATTGGTTCGTGGTCCAAAATGTTTGGCCTTCATACTCTGGACTAACATTTTAATATTTATAAATAAAGTTGGAGCTTTCTTTTAATAAGCTGAGTTGTCATGATGCCACTACTAGGATCACAACTTCCTCGCACTACAGCATTTATCTGCTTCTGTAGTGACTGGAACACCAATTGTCAGACAGATCATCCATAAGTAGTGAGTAACAAATATTGCTACTTTCTGATTCCTTTACCTTAATGGATTTCATTGTAATCCATCAACCAATCAAAAGGGCTCAACTGCCAATATCGTGCTTTAACAATCACTCAAACAGGCATGTTTTGTTTTTATCAAACAGAAGCCACCTCATGAGAAAGTTGTTAACTTATATAAATAATAAAATACTATTTTGATTTAAAAAAAAAAAAACTGAAATTCCAATGCAATTGAAAGATATATTACAAAGAAAGTATAACTATATGTGATTAGCAGAATAATTATTTTGACAAAGGGTGGCAAAGGTTACCAGTGACAGCTAATGAGAATAGTCATGAATCTTGCAAGACCTTGCATGGACCTTTATTTTGGACACAATTTTGCATGCACTAGAATACAGTATTTGACATGGTTGGTGATAATAGAATCCACTAGGTGCTGAAAATGTGGATAAAGTTATACTCTGCATGCAGTCTGCACTATCCTCGCTCTAGTTTCAGCCAGCCTAAAGTGGTTGTGCACCATGGGAAATATAAATCATACATACATGGTGTGCCATGAGTGGTTATCACATACATACTCAGTGATATACAGTAGATTTGGAGAGTCATTTCATTACTAATTGCAATTTTAAATTGGGTCAATCGGGTATCATCCGACTTCCCGATTTCCGAACCGCCATAATGACTAACCTATCACCTCTCGGTATACAAAAATGCACCTATCAGTGCACAGCAAAATATATACATTATATTTATATTTATCTATATATTTAGCAGTAGCCCATTTTTGCGCCCTTTTTTTTTTTTTGTTGTGCAATTCATTTTTCGAAGTCTTTTTCGGCTGCTAAAATGCTGACAAGCCAAGACACCACATACAAAATATTCTACCATCATCCCCCTCAAAATAATTTTTAGACTAAATGATTCAACAGTGGTCATTACGGGCAAATACTGATCATCAGCTCCTTTAATTCTAGAGTTGTACTAATTATCCTGGCTTGCAATGTCTCTTACAAAGCACAGATTTGGGGTTTTAATTATTAAATATTTATTTGTGGTGCGTTGAATAATTAAACATTGGAATTGGAGAAACTTTCAAAAGCTACCTTTGGCCTAAATTTTGCAATTAAGCTTTTCAGTTCATTTCAATTTACTGTTTAGTGAATAAACACATACTATTCAGAATCAGCAATCACACATTATGTGAAGATATATACCTTTCTTCAATAATATAATCACAATAAAGGCACAATCATGGTTACTATACTTGGAGATTCATGTTGGTCTGGACTGCAATTTATCCGCATAGAGCTGTTCAGGTGACAGGTGAAATGCGTTGGGCAATGGTGAACATGTTCGCTTTGACATTTGATTCTGATTAAGCCCGTGGTACCCAAAAAAAATGATAAGTAAAAAAAAAAAAAAAAAAAAAAAAAAGAAGAATTGCTAGGGGACAGTCAAGAAATGCTAATTGTATTCAGAGATCAATTGGGAAGTGAGCGAGAAAGGAGCAGAAAAACAATCTATATTTATATATTATATATTTTTAATTTACGATATATAAATATAGATTTTGTATTTTATTTTATTTTTTGTACTGTTTCTTCTGCTTTTTCCTCTACTGGTTCCATATTCTTGCTTGGCCCATTTTTGCGCCACTTTTTAGTATGTCCGGCTCATTTCTGAATATGGTTTTTGGCAAAAAAATTCTTCCAAGCCAAACCGACATATTGCCAAAATTATTTTCCCCTGAAAAATTTTCTATTTTGGGGAAATATGATTCAGACGAAGCAAACTTTTGGAGCGTGCACAAATCTAATGGTTACATAGCAATCTAGGTTGAAAAAAAGACTCAAGTCCATGGAGTTCAACCTTTAAACACATGTTCTGCTGTTGACCAAATATTACAAAACATATAGTAACTTAAAGTACTTACCCAAATGTGCTTGCAGTCAAGTATAAACAAAGTTCTGGAAACAAAGCTCTCACCAAATTAGATGACCTTGCACTGAGAATTGCCTGTTTGCCAAAGGCTGTGCCATTCTATGCCAAGGATCTCTGTTATGGCACATGACTTTGGTAGCAAACACATTGCAGAAGCCAAGCTTCTTGTAGATACAATTAATATGGATCAAATAAGATTCTGAAACTAATCCCTTGAAAAAAATGTGACATAATTGGCAAAACCAGGGGTCCTTATGGGGTTAACTATTTGTTTGACTAATTAGAGATGTCAGGCACACATAAGATATCTGTCAAACTTGTTATGTGAAACAAATTGTGCCAAATATTCTTGCTGGTACTCCAATGTTCTAGAGACTGATTGATCTCATTCATTAACATGCATGCCATCATTTTAAGGATTAATGAGTATGTACAGAGTTTGCATAACTACACGTAAAGTAAAATAAGCCTTGGTGGGAACTGTTTTGTTTGTTTTTAATAAATCCGTCTCATTAAAAAAATATATATATATATATATTATTTAACATATTAGATTAATTCTTAGAACAAACGATAGAAGCCCTTAGCTGATTATTAGAAGTCCACAGTGAGAAATAAAGAAGTCATAAAGATGCAAGCTCTGCAGTGATTGATTTGCATTTCAATGACAACATGCTATACAATAGAACTTGCAATCTTCCCCATCCCATACTGATCAGCTGGAGAGAGATCAGATCACTGGCATGCTAACTAAACCTACCAGCCTTGCAGGGATCCTTGTACTCAAAGTCATCCGTGCTGTCCTCCAGTAAGTACTCCAATCCATACTCATAGTCCAGCCCCAGGGTCAGGCGGATCACCCACAGCAGGGTCAGCGATACAGATGTCAGAGTCCACACAGTCCTCACGTTGGTCCCACAGCTCATTGCTGGAGAGAAAGAGAAGTAACTCTGAGAGTTCGAAATAGAACGTTCAGTAAACGGTGGCTTGCCAGGCAGAGGGGGGCTTCACTTTTAGTGATGGGAGGTGGCCCAGGGAGTATTTGGGATGCTGGTGCTGGCAGGAGGGCTCAGTGCAGTGCTCTGGGAATCAGGTCCAGCAGGCGGTGTATATGGGGTGCTTGATGTTGGAGGCGGTATCTACTGGGTGGGGGCGCGGTCCGGGGGGCGTTTTTAATTTTGCGGGGGTCTCACGGTGCAGAGATGGTCAGTGTGAGCCCCTGCTCTGTGTCTCTGGCTCCCCCCGGGGTGTTTTTCGCTGACCAGCTTGTCCAATGAGCTCATTCCTGAAAGCACAGCTCATTAAGCCATGGATCAGAGGGGCTGCTGGGGTCCCTAACACCTTCTGAAACTTAAAAACGCTTCTGTGTATGGACAGAACACTCTGGGTCCATGCGAAACTTAGATATTACCTTTACAAACGAGATTCTTAGGCTGCATTCTTACTGAAAAATGTGAAGATTGAAATTATTGCATTGTTGGTTACTAATGTATAATTTGCAGATCTTTACAAAGTGACTTAAAAAACTGTTAAGATAACAGGTACATGTTAAAACCTATTTAATTAATCATTTTGATTGGGAAAAAAAAACCAGAAAACTCTCTGTTGAAAAAAAGTATATAATAACTTGTAAATTAGGAGAATGTATTCAATGTCTTCAATACAAATTGTGCTATAGATATATTACACTATAATACAGTTAGGAAGCAGATACATGCTAGACACTGCAAAGAAGAAAGCTTTATGCTATTTACTTAATAATAGATATATCACATGTTGAGTTTATTTACCAGACACTAAAATTGTAGTTAATTGAAAACTGAATTTTGGCAAAATTTAGAAAACAATGCCCCAGCATGGCTATTTTAGACTGTATGTTGTCTCAGCATTTAGTGAATCAGCCCCTTTTAGAGATTAGTACCACTAACATGTTCAATATAATAATTTGTATGACTGCTTAGCATACAGTTAATGGTGTGATGTAAACATGCAGGTATCATGATATTTGCAAATGACTTGAGTCAGAGAGAAGTGAATTTGAGATTTGATTTTATTTTCTGTTGTGGTTTTTTTTTTTTACTACTTATAATTATAGTTTTCATTTTTACTTTAAATTCTGATTAATGGAAACACATTAATTCAAGCCTCCAAAATATCTGTTCTTAAAATGTTATCCATAAAAATCTATCAACACAGTATGCCAAGAACTATATACATGATTTTCTTTTACATATCCTAAAGTAAATAATAGAATGGTAAACAGCAAAAAGGTGAACATTCTCTTATAGCATAAAAGGTGGGTCAGAGGTAGAAGGTAACAGAACAAACTGAAAAAATAATGTCCAAACTCCAAAAAGCCCAGTTTCCAGCGAGACTAAAATACTGTATATAATGTATCAGAGGTGCACACATGAAACTATTACAAATAAATAAAATGTATTAACATTTAAGCTATAGTCTAAAAAAAATAAAAAAAATAACAAATAATAATCAAATTATTTTGTGCAAGATATAAGAAACCACAAGTAAATACAAATGTATTACAGCTAATTTTAAAGGACCACTATATGCACCAAGACCTCTCACGGACAGCCACTAGAGGCGCTTCCGCGATTCTCACTGTGAAAATCAAAGTGAGAAGACTCTGGACGTCCATAGGAAAGTATTCAGTAATGCTTTCCTATGGGCGGTTTGAATGCGCGGGAGGAGAGTTCCCCAGCGCCGAAGGAGCATGGCGCTGGAAAAAGGTGGGAGGGGGGGTCTGAGGTTAAGGGGATCTAATGACCCTATAGTGCCAGGAAAACAAGTTTGTTTTCCTGGCACTATAGTGGTGCTTTAACAATAAACAAACAAGCTATATCATGCATATATCTCAATCTTTACAACCAAAAGCAGTATAAACAAACACGCATATAAATAAACATAAATGGGTATTGACCACCTAAAAAAGTACTGGGTAGGCTCAGCCACCAATTTCCAATACTCCATAGTGCTTCAGCTGGTTGGGCTATTATCAAGGTAGGGTGAGAGACCAAATTGGGATATCGGGTAATATATACAGCGTTACTCATTAAAATGAGAATTTAAGGTGAATTCAAAATTTTAGATCAAAATAGCCAAACTGTGAGAAAAAAATAAATCTTTAAATAAGCTGTGCTTTCTGTTCAGTTACCGCGGCCTTACATTTTAAATACACTTCGAATTCTCACTTACGTAAATAACCCTGTTAGTATGTGACAGTTAGGGAAATAAGAGCACCGGAAGAGAGAAAGCAGACTACACGTGGAAATTACGTGGGTGAAAAGTAAAAGACGATTATCTAATGGAAATAAAAAATAAAAGTCCTGAAAATGAAACCAAAAATTAAAAACAAATGGAATACTGGTAAGTAAAATCACAAACAAAAACAGATAATAGTGGAATGTACATGGAGCACCGATGACCAGACCTGAGTACCTAGAACACAACTGAGTAGACGTATCTGTCACGCATATTGGTACACAACATTTCTATGAATGAAAAAATGGGCATTATATATCATATCATATATGACATGGAACTCTCCAATTGGTCTCCTTTTATAATGTCAGTCTTTGTGGTGCTTTTTGATTATGTGTACACACTTGTGACATCATGGTCCTGTGTAACCAATCACAAGCCAGTATAGGGTATATATACTTCCTTGTTTCCTTGCACTGCCATGGTTTCTGTTTAAGAGAGAGTGTGTTTTTGGCTATGCTTACCTGTTGTTGTTTTTTTACTTAGTCTTGCCTGACTATTCTTGTCCTCTGTTATCCTGACCTTGGCTTATTTCTTGTTTCTGTATATCTCTGTTATCCTTGACATCGGCCTGTTTACATTTATTCTGTTTCTTCTTGCAGACATTCTGACGTATGTTCTAAGTGCTAGCCTGGCCTCTACAAGGACCCCTATGCATTCATTCTTTATCTTTAACCTAGGTTTGTGTGTTAGGGTTGGTCGGGTCAGTCTAGACAACACCGCATTGCATTTATATTCCCTCTCTCCTATTAGCAGCCAGCCTTGTGTTTTAAGTTATACATACGGTTGCTATTGACTGCTCTAAGAATGTTTGCCTACACCTGTATTAATTGTCCTTCTGGTTTTATTACACACTCAAAGTATCCTCATTACCTTTGCTACAAGAATACTTTTCAGGTGTGAGTATTTGTTGCTGAATGTTTACATTCCATATTGTGTTTCGAGCAGGTTACCCCATGGTATAAAAGGAGGGATATGCTTTCTCATTCTACAATAAGATGACTGTTTTTTTTTTTTTTAGAAGTGTCCTCTTTTTCTTTGGCAATCTTTTGTTTGCTAGGTCTATTCACAGTATGATTACTGGGGGTGACTATATCCTTACTAAGCACATTTTATTTCAATGACATACATTAACTCAACACAACAAATGCTCCAAGTGGTTTCCCCAAATTCAACTGAAAATGCAACTTATAATGATTTTATTAAACCCCTTCATGGCAAGCATCTTTAGTGCTTAGTAGATCACCATTTTGCTGTTATGACCTGCTGCAAATGAGATACAAAGCCAGACACCATCATCAGACAGTGTTCCTGAGGAATCTTAGCCTATTGCTCATGAGGCAATGGCCTTCAGTACAATAATATTCTTGGGTTTTAATGCTTCAAATCCCACCAGATTTTTCTGTGGGGTTCAAGTCAGGTGACTGTGATCGCCACTGTAGAATTTTCCAGGACTCCTTCTGCAACCAAGTCTTGGTAGAATTTGATGTATGCTTGGCATCATTATCTTGTTAGAAGGTCCAATGACGCCCAAGCTTCAGCTTCCTCACAAACAGCATGATGTTTTCTCCAAGGATTTCTTGATACTTCAATGAATCCATCTTGTCTTACACGCAGTGGCGTACATACCAGGGTCGCAGGGGTCGCGGCTGCGACCGGGCCCGGCCCACCAGGGGGCCCGGCCGCCCCTGCGACCCGGTATGTACCCACAGGGCCAGCCTCTTCTGCTGGGGGGCCCAGGAGCCGGCCACCTCCGGGCCCCCCCGAGGCTGGCCCTGCTGTCACCCGGCTGGCGCGCGCGCGCGAGGGAGCACTGTCCCCTGGGTGCTCCCTCTTCAGCTCCTTCGCGCACCGCACTGAAACCGGAGCCGGAAGATGACGTCATCTTCCGGCTCCGGTATCAGTACGCGGCGCGCGAGGGAGCTGAAGAGGGAGCACTCAGGGGACAGTGCTCCCTCGCGCGCCCGCCAGCCGGGTGACCAGCAACACCACTGGACCCCAGGGAATCCCCCCAGCTCTCACACAGGTAAGGAGGCTGGGGGGATTAAATGAAAAAAAAAACAGAAAAAATGTGTGTGTGTGTTAGTGAGTGTGTTAGTGAGTGTGTGTTAGTGAGTGTGTTAGTGTTAGTGAGTGTGTTAGTGTTAGTGAGTGTGTTAGTGTTAGTGAGTGTGTTAGTGAGAGTGTGAGTGAGTGTGTTAGTGTGAGTGAGTGTGTTAGTGTGAGTGAGTGTGTTAGTGTTAGTGAGTGTGTTAGTGTTAGTGAGTGTGTTAGTGTTAGTGAGTGTGTTAGTGAGTGTGTTAGTGTTAGTGAGTGTGTTAATGTGAGTGTTAGTGAGTGTGTGTGTTAGTGAGTGTGTTAATGTGAGTGTGTTAGTGTTAGTGAGTGTGTTAGTGTTAGTTTGTGTTAGTGTGTGTGTTAGTGTTAATGTGAGTGTGTTAGTGTTAGTGAGTGTGTTAATGTTAGTGTGTTAGTGTTAGTGAGTGTGTTAGTGAGAGAGTGTTAGTGAGAGAGTGTTAGTGAGAGAGTGTTAGTGAGAGTGTGTTAGTGAGAGAGTGTGTTAGTGAGAGAGTGTGTTAGTGAGAGAGTGTGTTAGTGAGAGAGTGTGTTAGTGAGAGAGTGTGTTAGTGAGAGAGTGTGTTAGTGAGAGAGTGTGTTAGTGAGTGTGTTAGTGTTAATGTGAGTGTGTTAGTGTTAGTGTTAGTGAGTGTGTTAATGTTAGTGTGTTAGTGTTAGTGAGTGTGTTAATGTGAGTGTGTTAGTGTTAGTGTGTTAGTGTTAGTGTGTTAGTGTTAGTGAGTGTGTTAATGTGAGTGTGTTAATGTGAGTGTGTTAGTGAGTGTGTTAGTGAGTGTGTTAGTGAGTGTGTTAGTGAGTGTGTTAGTGAGTGTGTTAGTGAGTGTGTTAGTGTTAGTTTGTGTTAGTGTGTGTTAGTGAGAGAGTGTGTTAGTGAGTGTGTTAGTGGTAGTGTGTTAGTGGTAGTGTGTTAGTGGTAGTGTGTTAGTGTGAGTGTGTGAGTGTGTTAGTGTGAGTGTGTTAGTGTGAGTGTATTAGTGTGAGTGTGTTAGTGTGAGTGTGTTAGTGTGAGTGTGTTAGTGTGAGTGTGTTAGTGTGAGTGTGTTGGTGTGAGTGTGTTAGTGAGTGTGTTAGTGTGAGTGATTGTGTTAGTGAGTGTGTGAGTGAGTGTTAGTGAGTGTGTTAGTGTGTGTTAGTGAGTGTGTTAGTGTGTGTTAGTGAGTGTTAGTGAGTGTGTTAGTGTTAGTTTGTGTGTGTGTTAGTGAGTGAGTGTGTTAGTGAGTGAGTGAGTGTGTGTTAGTGAGTGTGTGTTAGTGAGTGTGTGTTAGTGAGTGTGTTAGTGTTAGTGATTGTGTTAGTGAGTGTGTTAGTTTTAGAGTGTGTTAGTGTTAGTGTGTGTGTCTGTTACTGAGTATGTTTGTGTGCGTCTGTCACTGAGTGTGTGTCTGTCAGTAAATGTGTGCGTCTGTTCATGAGAGTGTGTGTGTGTGTGTCTAAAGCACTTACCTTTCTCCAGCGCCGGGCTCCCTTGGCGCTGGGGATCTCTCCGTCCCGATCCGCCTCTCAGCTCCGAATGCACATGCGTGGCAAGAGCCACGCGCGCATTCAAACCGCCCATATAGGAAAGCATTACTCAATGCTTTCCTATGGACGTTCAGCGTCTTCTCACTGTGATTTTCACAGTGAGAATCGCAGAAAATCCTCTAGCGGCTGTCAATGAGACAGCCACTAGAGATGGATTAACCCTCAGTGAAACATAGCAGTTTCTCTGAAACTGCTGTTTTCAGCTGCAGGGTTAAAACTAGAGAGACCTGGCACCCAGACCACTTCATTGAGCTGATTTGATCTGGGTGTCTGTAGTGGTCCTTTAAGTGTATGTGTTTATGCATGCACTGGCGTACATACCGCGGTCGCACTGGTCGCAGCCCTGCGACCAGGTGCCCGCCCGCCATGTGTTGCGGCCCCAGCCCGCGCAGAGTAAGCGGGGGGGGCCCACAGATCAGTTTTCGCACCAGGGCCCCATGGGTTGTGTGTACGCCACTGCTTACACGCACTGCAAGCTTCCAGTGCCAAAGGATGCAAAGCAGCCAAAGAGTATCACAGAGCCACCACCATGCTTAACTGTAGTGTTCTTTTCATTCTATGCTTCATTCTTCTTCCCCCAGACATATCGCTGATTCATTGGGCCGAAAAAGACCAGCTTTGTTTCATCATTCCACATAACAGAATCCCAAACTTCTGTGGCTTATTTATATGATTTGAGCATATTGGAGCTGACTATTCTTGTGCTTTTGGGTCCGTAGTGGTGTATCTCTTGGAGTTCTGGCATGGAAACCTTCTGCATTTAGTATGCACCTTACTGTGCTCACTGAAACCTCAGTGCCTATTGCCACCAAGTCTTGCTGCAGATATTTTGCAGTCTCTCAAGGGTTTCTCACAACCTACCTTCTCAGAAATCACATTGTAGCTATTGATAGCTTCCTTTTTCTTCCCCACCCAGGTAGTGTAACCACTGTTTTTTTTTAACTTTGAACTTGCGAACTATGATTCCAACAGTGTCTCTAGAAACATTCAGTGCCTTTGCTAACTTTTTCTACCCTGTTCCTTGTTTGTGAAGGTTGAGAATCTCTTCTCTTGACTTTGTGGACAATTCTTTTGATGTATTAATACTGCAAATACCACCCTCCTGCCCCCTATCACTAAAATACCACCCTACACCTAGAAAGCCCCTCCTGCCCCCTATCACTAAAATACCCCTCTAGCCGTAGGATACCCATCTGCCGTCTATCCCTGGAATGCATCCATTTATAACATGCAGTCAAACATGACACTCAGCAAACTCCTAGCCAGTTCAGGTATTTCAAGTATTCCAGCTCAATCACACCTGATGCAACTAATGAAAGCCCTTGATACATTGCAACATGTGTGCTTGAGACAACATTTGTTTTGTATATTTGTGCTGTTGTGATGGATTCTATTCAGCTGGCTGAATAATTTTGAGACTGGAGAAGTTATTATAAATTGCATTTTCAGTTGAATTTGGGCAAACCACTTGAATCATTTGTTGTGTTGAACTATTTCAATTGCTTTTGCTTGATTGGTTCATTGCAAACAACTGAATGTCTGTACATTTTGACATTAAACCTGCCTTTCAATGGGGGTTGAATAATTTTAATTACAACTGTAAACTGTGCTGCCATGTTCTTTTTAGAGAGAAGAGGCTTTCTCCCCTGTGAACTATTCCAAACAAACCATACTTGTTCAATCTTTTTCTATTTGTACTGTCATGAACTTTAACATTTAACATGCTAACTGAGGCCTGTAGAGAAGTAACTATTGGATTTTTGTAGTTTCTCTGAGCATTGCACGGTCTGACCTTGTGGTGAATTTGCTGGGACATCCACTCCTGGGAAGATTGGCAATTTCCTTGAATGTTTTTCCCTTTTGAATAATCTTTCTCACTGTAGAATGATGGACTTTAAATTGTTTGGAAATAGCCTTATAACCCTTCCTAGTTTGATGGGCAGCAACAATTGCTTCTCCAAGGTTATTGCTGATGTCTTTCCTCCTTGGCATTGTGTTGACACACACCTAAATGATCCAGTATACTAAACTGCTAGACTGCTAAACTGCTGGACTGCTAAAACCTTGGCTTTTATAAAGGTGGTCACACTTCTGCTGATCAATTATTTTTTTAATTCTTTATTTATTCCAAGACAGTTATAATGCAAACAGTGTCTCTCAATCAGGTTACATACATAAGCAGAGTAATACATATATTCAGTGGTTACGTTCCCATGCTCCACATTCCAAGCACCCGACTACAAATGATGCCGGCCATGTCGCCTTCCCATTCGGTCATTACTATACTTTGTATATGTCTACTTCCCTGACGTTTTGTTTTCAGTGACTTATCCTGGTTTTTATCTTTTGAACGAATAACGAGAACCAAAACGTTTTTGATTATGTGTATGTCACATCCTCTATGTTGCATAACATTGCAACCTTCTTAACTAACTTAACACGCTTGTCCCCACTGTGGTTCCTATCCCTGTAAAGATCGGTCGCCCGTGGGAAGGTTGACTGTGGTGGATATGGTGCTATCCATCTATAGATAACTTCTTAACTGTGTGCTGTATATGTCCATTTGTGGTTTTACAACTGTATGACATCGTATGCTTTGTGGTTTAAAAATATGTCCGGGCAGGAGCCCCCTCGCTGTTCTTTATTGTAATGCCTTAACTATGGTATCCTCTTACTTCCTGGTTCCACGGAGCCTAGCCACACCCCTGTATGACACGGTCTGCCTATTTAATCTGACTGCACCAGCTGATCAAGGCTGGATTATTGAACTACGTTCCTTACTCACAACCCGGCTACAACTTCATGGTGAAAGCCTCTGCTACCAGACCGGACTGAAAGACTCTGCAAAGTTCCCTTCACCTCTCCTCATCCACGACTAAAGATTAAACACTCTTCATACGCCTCTGAGGAGATCTCGGGAACCAGTGTTCTATGTGCCGGAAGCTAAGTAAAACCAATGTGATAAGAGTTGCATCTAAAAGCTGTTATTACCTGTCTCCAAAAGTCCTTCGGTAAAAACAATCCCGTTACAGCTAACTTCAACTCATACTTCATATCAGTTATCTGCATCTGTCTTGCTTCAGTTAAAGTATGGAACAGCTATTGTAATTACTTATCACCTAAACCGTTAACTCTACTAAGAGACTCTTTATTGATTCAGTGTCTGCAATTTACTACCGTTTACTCCTTAAAGCTACAGTGCCTGTAATTGTGGACTTCAGTTATCATTTACTCCTTAAAGCTACAGTGCCTGTAATTGTGGACTTCAGTTATCGTTTACTACTTAAAGCTTCAGTACCTGTAAATTGGAATTAAAGTCTTTTCCTTTTACTTTCGTTAATAAATATTCAACTATACGAAATCTGCAGTTGTGTTCCTTCATAACAAATGTTTAAACGTGACAGAATAATCCAGCCATTGTAATGGATCCAGCAGATTTCGATTCTACTATAGCTACGCTGAATCAAAGAGTTAATGCACTAGCCCAAAGTGTGCAAGACCTGCAAGTTACTAATGAAAGACTTCTCACTTATATCAGAGATTTACAAACTCATACTCCTCATACTACTCTGCACTCGGCTAGTGATCCTGCTGTGTGTAACCCTGAAAAGTTCTATGGAGATCGTTCCAGATACAGGGAGTTCCTCAACTCTTGCAAACTTTTAATTGCTTTGAAACCTAGATCCTATCCTACAGAAAGAACTAAAGTTTGTTCGGTTATTTCCTTTCTAAGAGGTGAACCTATGTCATGGGCTCATTCCTTTCTGGAAAACGATGACCCCATTTTAGATTCACTGGATGAATTTTTTGAAGCCATGTCTCTTCTCTATGAAGATCCTAACAAACAAGCTACAGCTGATTTAACAATCAGAACACTACAGCAAAGAAATAGACCCGTTGAAGATTACATTGCTGAATTCAAAAGATGGGCTATAGAAACGCAATGGAATGACATCACATTGCGCAACCAATTTCGAATTGGTTTATCGGAAGCTGTAAAAGATGAATTATCTAGAACAGAACTCCCTACTAATTTGAACGCTCTAATTCGCCTATCAATCAGCATTGACAGAAGATTAAGAGAAAGAAATGCCGAAAAAGCCCTTTCACATTCAAAAGACCGCAAACCTTTCACTCCCTCAAAAGCTCCAGATAAGACTTCCATACCAAGTGAACCTATGGAAATAGGGGCTCCAAAGCCTCCTGACAACCCATCTGAACCAATCGAACCTATGGAAATAGGGATAATAAGAAGTCCCCTCACTCCTGAAGAGAAAAATCGAAGACGTCAATTAAACCTATGCATGTATTGTGCCTCTCAAGTTCATTTAGTCTCTGATTGTCCTTCATTGAAACGGATAAAAGGCAGAAGGCAGTCTCATGCCTCTTCCATCCTAAGTGTACTTCCCTCTACAGCAAATACTCAAATGTCCCCTATCGTTCTTGTATTACAGTGGGACAATAAAAGAATTATAACCAAGGCTGTTATCGATTCCGGTGCAAATGGAGTATTCATCGACTCAGCCTTTGTAACAAAGAATAAAATTCCTTGTGTTCGTAAAAGAACTTCTGTACCTGTTAAAGTGATTGACGGGTCCCTCATCTCATCGGGACCAATACTTCATGAATCCATCCCTCTAAAAGTAACCATCAATCATACTCATACGGAAAGTCTTATATTTGATGTCATCTCATCACCATTATTTCCTATTATATTAGGGATCAACTGGTTAAGGAACCACAACCCTCAAATCTCATGGTTTCCCTTCTCTCTTGCATTTGATTCTGATTATTGCAAGAAAACATGCTTGCAACGTATTCCAATTCTCCAGTCTACGAAAGAACCAGCTAAAACCTCATGTTGTTCTGACACCGAACTGGAGTCTCCTCCTCCTACAGTCATTGGAATCCTATCTTCTCTTATCGACGACGTTAAAGGTCTCAGTGAAGACGCTCTTGAACTTCCTAAATCAAGTAAATTATCCAAGAAAAACGGTCTCTACTATTTTAAAGACCGGATTTATGTACCTCCCTCTTTCAGAATTAAAGTACTTGAAATTATTCATGATTCTCCTCTGGCAGGTCATCCAGGTATGAAAAAGACCCTTGAATTGTCTAAAAGATACTATTGGTGGCCTCGTCAAGACCAAACTATTGAATCCTTTGTCAATTCCTGTTCTGTATGCCAAAGATCCAAACATGTGTCCTTGCTAAAGCCTTATCATCCTGACCCTTTCCAAAGAAATGTCACTACTTCTCCTGATCCCATATTGGTCCAGGGTGAAGAAGAATACGAAATTCAAAGTATACTGGATTCAAGGATCCATCGTGGCTCCTTACAATACCTCATCAGATGGAAAGGATATGGTGTTGATGAAGATACATGGGAAAACTCCTCTGTTGTTCATGCTAATAAATTGATTTCCAAATTTCACAAGCATAACCCTTCTAAGCCAACTCAATAGCACCCAGAGGTTGCCCATTAGAGAGGGGGTACTGTAATGCCTTAACTATGGTATCCTCTTACTTCCTGGTTCCACGGAGCCTAGCCACACCCCTGTATGACACGGTCTGCCTATTTAATCTGACTGCACCAGCTGATCAAGGCTGGATTATTGAACTACGTTCCTTACTCACAACCCGGCTACAACTTCATGGTGAAAGCCTCTGCTACCAGACCGGACTGAAAGACTCTGCAAAGTTCCCTTCACCTCTCCTCATCCACGACTAAAGATTAAACACTCTTCATACGCCTCTGAGGAGATCTCGGGGACCAGTGTTCTATGTGCCGGAAGCTAAGTAAAACCAATGTGATAAGAGTTGCATCTAAAAGCTGTTATTACCTGTCTCCAAAAGTCCTTCGGTAAAAACAATCCCGTTACAGCTAACTTCAACTCATACTTCATATCAGTTATCTGCATCTGTCTTGCTTCAGTTAAAGTATGGAACAGCTATTGTAATTACTTATCACCTAAACCGTTAACTCTACTAAGAGACTCTTTATTGATTCAGTGTCTGCAATTTACTACCGTTTACTCCTTAAAGCTACAGTGCCTGTAATTGTGGACTTCAGTTATCATTTACTCCTTAAAGCTACAGTGCCTGTAATTGTGGACTTCAGTTATCGTTTACTACTTAAAGCTTCAGTACCTGTAAATTGGAATTAAAGTCTTTTCCTTTTACTTTCGTTAATAAATATTCAACTATACGAAATCTGCAGTTGTGTTCCTTCATAACAAATGTTTAAACGTGACATTTATGTGGCTGAGCCTTGGTCCAGCCAAGGCCTGCTTCGGTCATAAGCGTGTGGGGGTCTGTGCCCGGGTTCCCCCTGGTTTTAAATACAGAGGGGAGAAAGAGAGAGAGTGTAGTAAAGAGAAGGATTTAAAGGGCAGGGTAGAAAAGAAAGGGAAATTAGAAAAAAGGGTGGGGGGGTTGTGCAGCGGTGCAGCACCGTGTGCTATTAGTTGGCATTAAGGACTAGGTTGGGTGACGCTTTTTTTTTTTTTGCCTCAGGAGGGGAAGGTGGATGTAGTGTCGTCCGAAAATTCGCTATTGAGCCATGGTATCCATAGTTTGGCTGATCAATTAATAAAGGGAATTTGAATAGCAGCACATGTCTGATACTAAGCCTCATGGAAGCAGTAAGGGTGTACTTCGTTTTTCACATATGGCTTTTCCATTTTCCATTTTGGCTTTTTTTTTTTGTTAATTACTGTACACCATGCCTTGGTGTAATATATTATGTATTGATGTCCATCTGAGGTTGTATTTACCTAATTTCAAGCTCTGCTAAGTAACAGATGTTTGTTATTATGCCCTAATATGTAACATAAGAGAATTCAAAGAGGTGCCTTCTTTTTCCCATGACTGTATATACAGGTATAGTGGAAAGGGATGCTAATTCCCCTTTGTACTACTAGTGCTTGTATCTACTGTACACCCCTCACACAAAAGCCATGGGGCAGCCTGCGTACAGAGCTCAGCGGTTGTGTCCAGCCTGGGGATCTATAGGGAAATAGGGAAGGACAGTGGTAGGTGGGTAGCTGCAATGAGAGGGGGCAGTATGATATTCCAGGGATAGGAGAAAGGGGGGCATACTTGGGGTAAGGAAAATATATAGAATAGGGAGGAGGCAGGGTGCCAATCCAGTGATAGGGGATGGGGGCATCCTAGGGGTAGATGGTCTATGAAAAAGGGAAGGGGCAGGGGGCATCTTAGGATTAGAGAGGCATCTGGAATACTGGAAGGCAGGGTGGAATTCGAAGGATAGAGGGACCATGATCCTAGGGGTAGGGGATATTTGAAATAGGTGGACAGGTGCATTCCAGGGATAGAGGGCAGAGGAGCATCCTAGGGCTAGAGGGGTATTTCAGTGATAGGGGGCAGGAGGAGCATTCTAGGGGTAATTTCAGTGATAGGGGGTAGGAGGAGCATCCAAGGGTATTCCAGTGATAGGGGGCAGGAGGGGCAGGGATATAAATCACATCATATGTCTGCATCCTGTATTCTTCAAAGAGCGACTGGCGTGGTGTGTATTGGGAAGGAGGGGCAACTAAAGCTCTAGCTATGCCACTGAGTGTTCCATCTCCTTCTATTTGCAGTGACTGGAGTGACTAAATCCCCTGCAATACAATAGCACGGAGATGTCTAGTCTATGTGGAACTAATTATGTCCTAAATGGACTCAGATGCCCAGTCATTTTCAAATTAAGTATGTCTAAATGACTCCTCGGGAATGTCTTATCTACTGGCTCTATGCAAGCTCACAATATTCCCATTAAATGGTGTATACCTGTCTGCAGCACCCTTAAGTACAAAACCAGGGCGGATGTCCAGTCAGAGTGGACATGTGCTCATGCCCTTCTGTATACAGTCTGCATGCAGGTTTTCAGCCTGATCTAGATGGCAAAGTACCAACTCTTTGCTCAAATGGCAGAGGTTTGAACAGTTGGAAAACATTCTGATTAATTCGACAGGTCATGGGGTTTACATGCACAGTACAATATTTACACAATGGGAGGCAGAGAGTGGCAAAGCACCGTGGACCTTATGGGAGACTTAATGGAGTGTCATGAAAGTAGTTTAGAATCATCTGGAAGCCTTCACATAGAACAATAGGTGCATGCTCTGTTTAAAGCACACTGAAAGCAGAATGAGGAGGTATAGATAGACACACAATGGACACTGATCACATTCTAACTGAAATCTAGTTATACAGAGGAGAATGTCCTAAAATGTTAAACCCCTCTTGGTTGTCACATTATAGTTAGTCAAGTGATGCTAAAGAAAGGAAAATAGGCTAGATCCAAGTCTCTACACATGACACACAATATTTATCTGGTAGTATAGTGACTATGAGGGAGTTGGGTTGCTCTCTCTGGGACCTTGTCACATCAGAATATAGCAGCATCCACCAGAAGGGACAGGTGCTTCTGTTACTAAAGGTTCACCTACATTTTCAAACACATATTGTAATGTTTGGATCATTGTTTTCAGTAAGAGCACTCAAAAGAAAAATTGGAGTGAAGCTACTTGGGAGCGTTGAGCAACATATCCCCCGCGGACCTTTGCAATCCAGTGGCTTGCTTGGCTTAGTATACCTAACCACTTATTTGTCCTTGGAGAAGTTGCAGATTTTCAGCAAACAAGGGAATTTTAGAAATGATCAAATCTATGTTAAGAACATTAGATACAATGGCATGGTATCTTTAAGTGATTTTATGTTACCAAAATCTGAAAAGAACGTTCAGTTCAGTTGTGTTGTATTTTAAACTGCAGACTTAGTTACAGTGACAAGTAATATGAGTGGATATGGGAACCAAACCTTTTGTTTGAAATAGTGCAACATGGTAGAAGAAAAAAAAAATAGTAAAAATGAAAATATGGCGTAAGGAATACAAATATAGTGAGAGTGCGTGTTTACATTCAGGCCCCATCCTTTGTTCACCTGTGAAAAAAGTTTTAATTACCATTTTAACACCACCGAAACTCACTTAGCCCGCTTCTCCTCCCATAAGGTAATCATGGAGGTGTTGTTTCCACAATTAATGCCCAATCCAATACTACTCCTAGAGGAGCATTGGGTCATTGTGCACATGTGCTGCACTCCAATTAAATACTTCTCATTGAATCCAATACTTTCCTGTGAGCTGCATTTGATGACGTTCGGCGTCCTCATGTACATCGAACATCGCATGACAGAGTTAACTTGGTTGTTAAAGAGGAAGCTCCTTTAGTGGCTGTCAGGAAGACCGCCACTAAAGGTGTGTTTAAGCCAGCAATATCAACATGTTTTACATTACAGAGTTAAAACTTCAGGGCCACTGCACCCAAACTACTTAATTGAGTCGAAATTGTTGCTTTGGCCTTCTTTGACCTTGGTAATTGAGTACCATAGAGACTGTTAATAAAATAAATACTGTAAGTAAGTAGGCTGCTAACATTCTGTGCTGCCAGAAGAATGTAGGATTTGCTTGGAAGAAATGATTAGCTTAAAAAATCTCAACATGCCACTTTACAGAGAGGAAATGTAATGTTTCAGCTGTATCATAATGCAATCCCACACCTCTCAAGTGTCCCTATTTAGAAGGGGCAGTCCCAAATTCAGGTATTCCTCTTTTCTAGGAGCTCTATGCTATTGGTGAGCACCACAGCAATAATACACACAGTATTACAATGTTGTAATGTCTAAATTATATTTCAGTTCCAAACACTTTTCGTAATCACCTTAAATTTCTCAGAACAACCCCTCCCTGGCCAAACTCCACCCCTAAAATGAATGTGTTCTTCTTTGTGTATTTGAAATTTTGGGTGGTATGCAATACAGAGCAGACACAAACTCACTTGACAGCCTCTCTGTCCATCACAGAAGATTCTCTAAGAATGTTGAGAGAAATGCAATGTCATAGAACTGTTTTGTGCTAGCTAGGTTATAGGATTAGATATTAACGATAACTAATTTAGCTTCTTTTTTTTTAAATTATATTTTAAGAAATTGAAAAAAATGTCAGTTGAAGATGTTAGACAGCTTTTAAAGTGCCAGGGGTGGTGCAGAAACCTGAAGACACATGTCTAAAGCATTAAGACAATCAGTGATCCATCTTACACTTACAATGAGCTGTAATTCTGATTATGACCCCAGGGTGACTAAGGATCATGGGAGTTTTAATCCACAGTTAATACTGCTGCAGTTTGCCAATCCTGATTTAAAGCAATGCATCTTATGCATTTGTTCTAACCTTTGGAATTACACAAGTGACAAGGGGGCACCGAGATGTCCCCCTCCCCAGCCCAGGCATTGTGTAGTACTAAACACAGTTTCTGGATGCTAACCAGCACATGCATTTCATGTTGTGTTTCCTTTAGTCGGGCTTAAGTAATGGACTGTAAAAGCACAAAGGCCCGATTGTTTGCATAGATAATTGTTCTATAGCTGCCATTCCCACAGCTAAAGTGTGGTTCAAATAAGGTGATATGGCAGACATGCTCACCAAAAGGAGCTCACAAACCTGTCCCAAAAACCATTAACAGGCAAGAATGAAAGACATGCAAAAAGGGCAACAAGAAGAAGATACATCTATGGTCAATATACGTATATATGGACTTTGGGGAGTCCCCATCAGACACAGAAACTTGAGAAATTGGTTTTACACAACAATCCCAGAGCATGACATGCAAATGAGCGCAGACTGGCATTGTGTTTAGAGCAGCGTTTCCCTATTGGGGTTCCGCCAACAGTTTAAAAAAAATAAAATAGCAGAGGGAGCAGTGATCTCCCTGCTCAGCTCACTTGCGCACACAGCAGTCATGCTGGAGCTGGAATATGACGTCACTCCGGCTCCGACACCACTAAGCAAGGGAGCTGAGCAGGAAGATCACTGCTCCCTCCACACCCACACGCTCAGCAGCCCCACTGGACCCCAGGGACTTCACGCTCAGCACGCAAGCTGCTCAGCAGCCCCACTGGACCCCAGGGACTCCATGCCAGCACTCCTAAAGGTAGGGGGGCTGGGTGGAGTGAAATAAAAATGTATGTGTGTCTGTTAGTGAGTTTGTATTTGTCTGTGTGTCTGTCAAAGAGTATATGTGTGTTTGTCAGTAAGAGTGAATGTGTGCTTATAAGTGAGTGTGTGAGAGTGTATGTGTTTGTCAGTGAGAATGTATCTGTTCTTGTCAATGAGAGTGTATAAGTATTTGTATGTGTGTCTGTAAAAGAGTATGTGTGTGTATCAGTGTGTTTGTCTGTCAATTTGTGTATGTGCCAGTGTGTTTGTATGTGCCTGTGTTTGTGTGTCAATGTGTGTATCTGTGGGTGCAAGCGTGGGTAGATGTCACTGTGTGTGTATGTATTAGTTGGTCATGATGTGTGTGTCAGTGTGTATATCTGTGTGTGTCAGATACATACACACACACACAGATACACACTGACACAGAGATACACACACTGGCGCATACAAACACAGATATACACACCTTGACACACAGATACATACTGTGTGTCAAAGTGTGTGTATCTGTGTCAGTGTGTGTATCTGTGTGCCACTATCTGCCAGAGTGTGTGTATCTGTGAGTCACATTCATACACACTGGCAGATACAAACACAGATACACACATCTTGATACACAGATACAAACTGTGTATCAAGGTGTGTGTATCTGTGTGTGTGTGTAAGATACACAGGCACATACAAGCACAGATATACACACCGGCACATACACAGGAAAAATTAATTGGGAACCCCTGGTTTAGAGTATCCTTAACAATGGATACAGTTGTAAACCCAGTGTTTTATAAACCAAAGCATGGGTTCAAATTTAAAAGTCTAACTTGAGATATGCAGGAGATTAACATGAGTTATTTTTCTATTTGCACCACAAGCTTTTTGGCACCTAGCTGTTTGCTTTTAGAGAGACTTCAATATTTAGGCGAGACCTGGCACCATGCTGGTGAGATCCAAAAGGTTGAAACTATACAGTCCATGACTGGTTTAGGGTTAGGGAAACGGTACAAAGGAATTAAAAAAAAAAAAAGGGTAAACAAATTATCCATCCACAATCAATTAGACATATATAGAATCAAATTATATTCCAAACAATCATGAAATATAGAAAAAAGCAGAAAGTATAATATTTATAAAAAAAAGTTTGATGCATTAAATGGAAAACACTAGCCTTATATCTAAAAATATAGATGTCTCATAGTGGATACAATGTAAGACACAACTGTATAATATATTATAGTTAATATAGTAACTGTTTTTTCTTACAAGTTATCATTCAGCATTACCCAGTTGTGCCAAATAGCTACTTGCACCTCCTGTCACCATAACTTTGATACACAGTTCTATACAGGGAGTGCAGAATTATTAGGCAAGTTGTATTTTTGAGGATTAATATTATTATTGAACAACAACCATGTTCTCAATGAACCCAAAAAACTCATTAATATCAAAGCTGAATATTTTTGGAAGTAGTTTTTAGTTTGTTTTTAGTTATAGCTATTTTATGGGGATATCTGTGTGTGCAGGTGACTATTACTGTGCATAATTATTAGGCAACTTAACAAAAGACAAATATATACCCATTTCAATTATTTATTTTTACCAGTGAAACCAATATAACATCTCAACATTCACAAATATACATTTCTGACATTCAAAAACAAAACAAAAACAAATCAGTGACCAATATAGCAACCTTTCTTTGCAAGGACACTCAAAAGCCTGCCATCCATGGATTCTGTCAGTGTTTTGATCTGTTCACCATCAACATTGCGTGCAGAAGCAACCACAGCCTCACAGACACTGTTCAGAGAGGTGTACTGTTTTCCCTCCTTGTAAATCTCACATTTGATGATGGACCACAGGTTCTCAATGGGGTTCAGATCAGGTGAACAAGGAGGCCATGTCATTAGATTTTCTTCTTTTATACCCTTTCTTGCCAGCCACGCTGTGGAGTACTTGGACGCGTGTGATGGAGCATTGTCCTGCATGAAAATCATGTTTTTCTTGAAGGATGCAGACTTCTTCCTGTACCACTGCTTGAAGAAGGTGTCTTCCAGAAA
Source organism: Pelobates fuscus (assembly GCF_036172605.1). Classification (NCBI taxonomy): domain Eukaryota; kingdom Metazoa; phylum Chordata; class Amphibia; order Anura; family Pelobatidae; genus Pelobates; species Pelobates fuscus. The sequence continues at coordinate 74,683,149 of NC_086326.1, read as the reverse complement.
CTGGCAGTAGGACTGGGAGTTGAGCTTGACTCCATCCTCAACCCGAAAAGGCCCCACAAGCTCATCTTTGATGATACCAGCCCAAACCAGTACTCCACCTCGCTGGCGTCTGAGTCGGACTGGAGCTCTCTGCCCTTTACCAATCCAGCCACGGGCCCATCCATCTGGCCCATCAAGACTCACTCTCATTTCATCAGTCCATAAAACCTTAGAAAACTCAGTCTTGAGATATTTCTTGGCCCAGTCTTGACGTTTCAGCTTGTGTGTCTTGTTCAGTGGTGGTCGTCTTTCAGCCTTTCTTACCTTGGCCATGTCTCTGAGTATTGCACACCTTGTGCTTTTGGGCACTCCAGTGATGTTGCAGCTCTGAAATATGGCCAAACTGATGGCAAGTGGCATCTTGGCAGCTGCACGCTTGACTTTTCTCAGTTCATGGGCAGTTACTTTGCGCCTTGGTTTTTCCACACGCTTCTTGCGACCCTGTTGACTATTTTGAATGAAACGCTTGATTGTTCGATGATCACGCTTCAGAAGCTTTGCAATTTTAAGAGTGCTGCATCCCTCTGCAAGATATCTCACTATTTTTGACTTTTCTGAGCCTGTCAAGTCCTTCTTTTGACCCATTTTGCCAAAGGAAAAGAAGTTGCCTAATAATTATGCACACCTGATATAGGGTGTTGATGTCATTAGACCACACCCCTTCTCATTACAGAGATGCACATCACCTAATATGCTTAATTGGTAGTAGGCTTTCGAGCCTATACAGCTTGGAGTAAGACAACATGCATAAAGAGGATGATGTGGTCAAAATACTCATTTGCCTAATAATTATGCACTCCCTGTATCTTACTGCTTTTGCACTTGGGCAGGTAAGCCAACCATGCTCAGCCAATTTATGCCATCCAGGGTGGACGAAACAAACATTTAGAATGTGGAAGTGTTGATACAGCAATTTGCATAAAAAACATAGAATGTGACGGCAGATAAGAACCATTCAGGCCCTTCTAGTCTGCCCAATTTTTTTTAAAAAAAATACTTTCATTATTCCCTTTCCTTATCTTATAGTTAGGATAGCCTTATGCCTATCCCACGCATGCTTTAACTATTTCTTAAAGATTTCGCTTAAGAATTTAAGCGACCAAGAAAAGAATGGTTATTCCTAAAGAGTTTGATATTAGACCAGTGGCTGCTGCCAGAGCATTCTAATCAACATAACTGACTCATACAGTCTACATGAAGAAATGAATCATCTTCAATCTTATTTTAGCTTGCTTCATCTCTGTTTTTATCTCCAGTTCTGTAAATTGAACTCTAATCATACACTTGAGGCTCCTGTATGGTCTAGAATGCTATTTACAGAGCAGAAGATTCTGACTTAAACAAAATGTGCTATAAATGAAGTTTCACATCTCTTTTTAGACTGCAGGGGCATAATCTATACACCAAACTGCTTCATTCTGTTAGAATTGTTTTGATGACTATAGTATCCCTTTAACTTCAGTTTTTGGTTTAAAATTGAAATTCCTTTTGATTCCATGTCAGTTCACACGTAACTGAATAACCCGATGAGTCTTGGATCCTACTGGTGGACCTCTAAGAGCTGAGATATCTGACAAGCTATATTATCATATGTAAATGTAAAACTATCTTTAATTTGTTTCTGAACTATTAAAGTTGATGGTTTACATGATACACATAACCATGTAGTTTGAATCTGCTTTTTGTTGCCATCTTGGTATATCCTGGCATTCAATGTAAATGACTAATTTCACACAGTTTTCTCCTGTGAACACATGCATACTTGGGAATATCATTGGAAGAAAGTTGAACATACCACTTGTAGTGTATCAGAGAAATGTGTGTTTTTACTTAGGTGTGCTGAACAGGTCAGTAACCCTGTAAAGGATCTAATGGCAGGATTGTATAACAAACAAAATAAAAGCTTCTTAAAGTAACTTTGTTCAGGGTCTGAACCCAAGCCTCCCTTTAACATCCCCCAACCATTTTAGGGCCCAGGAAGGGTGTAACTTACTTTCACCAACAGTATTCTGGTCCGGCCATGTCTGCTCTCAAAGCACCGACACATTTGTTTTCCTAAGATGGTGTCGCCAAGAATGACACATTCTGCCCTTCTTTAAGCATGCGTGTCAAACAATGTGCACTCCCAAGACTTCCATTGGACCTTTGCTGAATCTCACACGACATTTAGCACAGTTGCGATGTTGGAAGGAGGCGAGTACAGCCAATGAAAAAAGCCATGAGCCCACCCATAGTGTCTGTCTTCCATCCCCAGTGACGGTGACTACTGTCACAGCCATCAGCTTGATTCAAGTGTTATCCTTTGTCAACCTAAAGTTATACATAAGGAAAAGTAGTCTCTACTTTTCTTTATGTAAAACTTTCAAAATTAGCTTTGATTTAGAAAAAGAAAAAACAAAAACAAACATAATAATATAAAATGTGACAGAGCCGCTTTAATAACTTTTATAAGCAAACCAGAGTCAACTAAAGTTATAATGCAAATATTAGCCAACTTCTCAAACAACTGGAAAATACAGCTATGTCAAGTCACTTAGTTTGATCTTATCATGAAAATATTGATCAAGCATTCCATCGCTGGGTTTACGATATGAGGACACACTATTTAGTGTGCTAATGTGAATTGAAATAGTTGACAAAGAGCCTGAGACCAAGGACACTCGCTGTTCTAGCTAAAAAGAAGCTTTGTCTGAAAGATCAGTGTCATTTCCTGATAAAGGTTGCCTTGGTAACTGTTTAGGTGTATGAATAATTGCCTTAAATGATCAGAATGTGCATGAAGCATTTTTCACATCATATATTAAAAATAAAAATTCAACAAGGAGACCTATGCTTCATTTATAATCTATTAGAAATATATTTGTAAATGTATTAATGTACTAGAAAATCTTCTTTGTGAAATTCCAGCCTCCAAAATGCATATAAGGAACCAGGAAAATATTGCACGTGCGATTTCCAGTATAAAATAAGTATTTCAATGAGCAAACTAAGCATCTAGTTCAGGGGTATGCAGCCTACAGCTTATCAGATGTCCAACTAGAAGTTTTATAATGCTTGGCCATCCATAGGCTGGTAAAGGATTATTAGTGGTGTGTTTCACACATATTGACACTTGTGGCCTACCACTGATGCATAGTCTTTTAAAGGGAGTAGTATTATTTCATACATCCTGTCTAGTCTATTTCTACCCCTCCCGATGAATGTCAAAAATATGACGTCATGAAATATACTTGCTTCATTAAAACTTGCTGTATAAAACAAAAATATCACTTCAATTAAGAGATGCTGAAATTGTATTACATACTGTAGTTATAGCTCTGTCCTCAAGAACCACCACAAATTAGGACTGCAAGACATCCGTATACGAATAATGGTGCTTCAAATGATGATTACCAAACCATTGCTTAAACCATCTATCCTAAAACAGAAAGCGTTTTCTCCCCAGGGGGGATTCTGAGTGATTTAGCATACCATGGATTCAATTTTACCCAATTCAATAGCATTGCTTTTTAATTAATTTTTTGTTAATGGATTTACCTTGCTTTATTGGTGCATTAGCCAACTAACAAGTAACTGCTTTTTTTTGGACATTTTTATCTGGTGATCTGATCCAAAGACACGCCTCTGGAACAATGGTAGAAAGTTGATATTGGGTATGCAGACACTTGATTAAAATTTAAAGCCATATGTTTGTTCCCAACCAGTGCAGAGTATCTATCATTCATCCTTTATTATACCACTGGAACTACACAATTGTAAGTTTGTTTTAGCACAGCCGTCTTCACGTCTACAATGTTTTTGTGTCAATTACTTGTTAAAATTCCCCATTATATATTTGTAAAGCACTGCACATACTGTTGGCACTAATAAAGGTTAATAATAATACTGGGTCTCATCTGATTCCAGCTCTTTTTTATTTTTTTTCTCCTTTTAAACTATTTTAGCCATCGTTCATTTACCAATCAAGTACAAATATTTTGTCTGAAACTTGTAAATATCTACTTATTCGCCTTTTTTTTTTTGTTTACGCTTGATGGAAATAAAGCAAAGAGCTTATATATAAAAGAACTAAATTAAAAATATCATAATTCACTAAAACAAGCTAATGTATGCTCAACAAAGTAAAAACAAGGGTCCAGTAATAGTGGTGAAGTATTACAGTCTTGTCACTCATTACACATCACACGTATACACCACTTGGGATCTTACTAGATATCGCATTTCGGATGCCCTTGGGCAAAGCTGGGTATTTGAGAATACAGCTTCTTACTTTAAAGAGACGTAAGACAATTTCCTGGAGGGCCCCATCTTAGCTGCCTTTATTTTTGTTATTAAAATTATCGTCACTTCCTCTCCTACTGCTTTACAAGACAAGTAAACATTGAGAATGACACAAATTTGGGTATAATTTCCCCTTTTTTAAGAAAGGCCTATATGGCACACTAATGACAAGGTTATGTTTCTGCTTCCTGTGTAATAAATGGAAGCACCACGTTCATGAAAGAGTAGATGTTAAGGTTTGAGATGTTCAACTTTTGCTGCAGGGAGTCTTGAAAAGAATGCCTTGCTAATTAGATATAAACCCTTAGCAAATATTGACTATGCAGCTGCTTTGCTTAAAGTTCAAGCAGAGGCATAAAACACTATTTTGAAGGCACAAGGTCTTCATAAAGGGCTGATCTTCAAAAATGCTGGTGCACTATATTAATAAAGTTGTATTTTTTTTAACATGTAACTATCAACCAAACAACCACCAGTCACACTGTATTACTAAAATGGTATACATCTTTTCCTGTTTATTAGGTACCAAATACGACAATTAAATTCTGACCCCATATCCCAAAAATTCGGGGGGGGGGGGGGGGGGGGGGGGGGGGTTTGGCATTGATAAATCTGCTTTTAAAACAGGCTAGTGATCACATCAAATATGAGCAGTTTATAGCAAAACAGTACCTTGCAATGCTGTATATCGCCCAGCTCTGCATTAAAAATAATTTTATTAGCATAAACATATAGAAAATGTGAGTAATTTTGCATTCTACAGACATGCTTTTTTTTGCCCTGTGTGAAATGAGATTTGCCATCCCATCTGTATGGAGAGTGTGCAAGTCTTTGACAGCTGCTAAAGTGACCCCTGTTCCAAAGGGTTTTGTGCTCTATAGTCCATCAATTGTAGTGAGGGCAGTGTGGGAGGAATTTAGATGGGCAGAAAACAAGACAGCCTGCATCAATTAATCTTTTTGCATCAGGGTAACAAAATAGAACAGCATTCTAATATTTACACTCTTGCACAAAAACAAATTTGTGTATGGATAGAACATTTTATTCAAATGTATTAAAATATTAACGTGACCAAATAAAAAAAACCTAAGCAATGATGCTTGTACAACAATCAAATTTCAATTACAAAATGCTATTTTATTTTAATAATTATGGGTTTCTTGATAACTGCTCACAAGAAAATACATTTTAAGTCCCATCTAAGCATATCCTGCAGTATGTGTGAAGTTCTATAAAGTACGGATCTTATACCGCTCTGTATATGTAAGAATGCAAATGCATAATATGTTTCACACTCCATAACAGTTGTAGCCATATGATTAGCTAGAACTGCCGTTATATTTATGTTGCAAAGGTTATAAAAAAAAAAAAAAAACATTTAATAGGTAAATGTCAAGCTGATTAGGCTAGTCTCCCTCATGTCGTACATATGTGTATTGTGAAGCTTCCATTATGATATAACAAATCACATTTGAAAGAAAATAACCTCTTGTAACCCAACCAAATTTAAAAATAAAATAAAAAAGTCAAAAATTAAGGCTAGGCCAGTGTGTGATGAATGTGAACCAAACAAGAATGCTGTCACTGTAAAGCCATCCAGAGCAAGTTTTATTGACTCGTCTTAATAGTCTTCAGGTGGTCAGTCAATTGGCCCTGGAATTTAACAAAGTATGTTTAAATATAGGCCAATAAAGCATTTACTATCTTTTTCTCTTTGCCTAGGTTTGGCTGTTTCCTGTTATAATGTTGTTAACTGCATCAATATTGTGAGAAGAGTGAGATGTTTGAACACAGCTTCTTAGGCTCCAGAGCTACTTTTACACTTAAAAAGGTATTAAGTTGAAAAATAAGGCCCGTTAATCGCAAATTATGTGTAATCTTTACAGCCATCTCTTTGAGGTAAAGTTGAACCCTTCGTGTGTAATCATAGCGGATAGCCATTTGGAAATATATGCAGACAAAACAAAATTTTTAAAAGGACCAAATATTCTGTGGCTTTAACACTTTGATTTTATTAATAGCGCGTGCTTTCAGACAGCTTTGTTTAGGAGTTGTACTATTTGCAAGCACTGTTTGAGCAACCTTACTATCAAGTTATACAATGGGTTAGTGGGGTTATTACCAGCTATAAGTAGCAGATTGAGGGGAGACAAGGAATTCCTTTCACCATAACCGTTGCAAGAAACAGAAGTAGATATGATGTTTCAAGTAATATTTTCTATAGATGGTTTAAGTCACTTGATTATGGGATGGTTTTCCCCGATCATAATTGTCAAATTTTGGCTCTGCCATTTTTAGTTTACCATTTGCATCATGACTGCTCAACAGAGGACAAAACTTGAACCACTTAAGCAGGTGGTATGTCGTGGCATGACATGATGCTCATGAGCTTAAACGAAAATGGTCATCTTTTTCGTTTTAATAAAAATTAACATGAATTATA